>NC_140421.1:34622044-35271628 GCF_965140295.1 Lepidochelys olivacea
TTAGTACATTCTAAGACAGAGTCTGTTCTCAAAGCAATTCACACAGAGAGAGACTCAAAAGCAATACTCCGTAACAACAGAAACAGTACCCAGAGACTCCCCACCCTTTTGTTGTATTAATTGTGATTAAAATAGAGATAGAGGATGTATGTGGATGGATGCTTGGTGTGGATAATAACTGAATGATCAGGGAGGTGCCAGCCTAAGAATCCAGTGTCCATCGGCTGAAGGCGTCGTCAAGTGGAAATAACCAGAGGACCCCCCCTGGAGGGCAGACTGGAATCCACCCAACAGCCTCAAGAATGGGAGAACCAAAGAACAAGATAACATCTAGCAGCACGGAGCCATCAGGAATGTGCTATCTGCTGATTGATTCAGCAACAGCATGATGAAGCAATTCCCATAGACTGGCATAGGAAGAAATTCCTATAAAAATGGACTCTAGAAAGTGAGAACTTTGGGGTCTGATTCTGCAAACCAACTTCCAGGAGCATCAGATGAGCATCTGACAAGGCCCTGCTCCCTCCTCATGTCCAGGCCACCTGGCCAGTGGCTTGGCATGAGCAACTGTAAGGCTGGTAACTATGATAACAACCTTGCAGAACCTCTGTGTGTGTGTGTGTGTGTGTGTGTGTGTGTGTGTGTGTGAATAAATATGAGATTGAATGGAATGTTATAGCTATAACTAACTGCTTACTATGATTCTTTCTGTATTCACAATAAATGTGGTATTTTGCCTTTTTCCCTTTAATAAGATCCTGCTGATTTTTATTTTATTGGTATAACACATGTGGCAGGATCCACAGCTTGGGTGAAATCGTGGCCCCACTAAAGTCAATAGAGTCAGGCCCTTGCTGTAGCTCCACGGCTGGTCTATTGCTGGGAAATAGGAGAATTCCTTCCCATTCCCCACACAGATCCATTATTAATTTGGGCAAGTAGCTTAACTTCTGTGGACCTTTGTTTCTCCAACAATGGGATATTGTTATAGTTGCCCACCTCACAGAGTTGTGATGTGGAGCAATCCCATTTCTGTGTGTGTGTGTGTGTAAAGGAATATAACAGATAAGGACTCAAGTACAATTTGGCTTTGAAAAGTGACTATGTAAAAACGATATCTTAACACTCAAAACAAAGTGGTTCCTATTCTGTATTTAGTCATATCTACTTAACTAAAATAAAGTTCTTACTGTTTTTTGCCCATCATTGCTAATGGATCAATACAGCTAAAATTTCGTCAGCTGGATTCTATTCCCTTTTGTATCATCCACAGAATTGTTATTCCAGTCAGTTCACTTTGGCAAACACATTGAAGGGAATGGAGATGCAAAGGTATCACTCTGTCTAATTTGGCTGCCAAAATTTTTATTCCTGGTGATGGTGCACAAGAGGACAAGAATCCATCTTGACTCTCACAGCCCAGGTTGAGTTTGCCAGGTTAGTAATTAGAAAAACAGCAGTGAGAAACATGCCTTTTTCACACTGACACTCTGGAAAGGAACCACATGTTAAATCCCCAAAAGAAAACCTAGAGTGAAAAACTTGCCTGATAACTGGACACCTTCCTCATCATCTTCTGTGGTTGCATTCAGCAGTGAATTCTCAAGGATCTGGGCAGTACTGATAATGACATCATTTTTTCTTACAACTTCAGGAAATGAGATTTTCAGCTGAGAATCACCACTTAATCCAGTAACCTGATACCAGCGCTTCAGGAATGGGTTGAACTCTTTTCTGAAATGCTGCTCCACTAATGGTACCTGAATAAAAGTTTCCAGAGAAGAATTTGAACTACACAGGACACGCAGAATTAATTCTATTAAATGCATATCATACATCAAATGATTGTTAGCTAAAAAACTTCTATTCTGTGTAAACCAGTATTTATTCTGTAACAGTATCCCCTGGCCTTTTATATGAGCTTGTCACACCGGATACACCCATACTTTTACTACATATTTTGGGGTAAATTTCTTCTCTAAGCACACAAAATACCCATTGGCATTAACAGAATACAGAGTACACGCACAGTGAGGAGAATATACCCCAATCTAGACAGAATTATTAATGCCTATAATACTACAGACCTTGGGTATTTTGTGCTACAGAGACAGTGGAAAATGCCCAATGGCAAAGTACTGTACTAAGGACTGTACTATATTTTTATGAGAGTGGGTTTACCAGATTTTTACATCAGGAATGAAAAATCTTCCAAAGGTTTCATTAATTAGTTATTTAGGGGCATGTTTCCCACCCCCCTTTTATGCCCCTAATAATGTGGTAAAAAAAAAAATCTATCCACCAAAAATTTTAATACAGATATTTTATTAAACTCTAGAAAAATATTTTAACAAATAGATCTTAAAGACACACTGACAATTTAAATATTTTTTAAGTTAAGGGTATATAGGCTGTACTTTTTTGTTTATTTACACAATTCTAATGGGAACAGAAATATTTGTATAGTATTTTAAAATGTCAGTGAGAACAGTTTGAATTTACACATTCCATTGCAGTGCTGTAAACGTAAACTTGTTCTTCCTCAACAGAACCACTTAGCAAAACTGGCTAAAAATTGCTACAAAGAAAAGCAAAATCCAGGAGATGGCCTTCATTATCAAACTCAGGTATAAAATATCATAATGATGAAACAGACATTTTTTAAATAATATTTTCAATTTTAATCATCTAAACTGTTCTTAGTAACACAGATAACGGTAATTTTTTTTCTCTATATAATTGATAGGGCAGATTAGCTTCTCAGTTGTACTGATGTAAATGGGAATCCTTTGGATTTACACCAGCGTAATGGAGATCAGAATCTGGATCAGTGTCCTCTTAAACATAGCTCGATTCAAAGAGTTTATTGGCATTATGATTTGTGCTCAATTTAAAAGATCGATATTAACATGGTATACTTGGCCCTGCCTCAGCTCAGGGACTGGACTAGATGATTTCTCAAGGTCCCTTCCAGCCACACATTTCTATAATAATGCAAAAAGCTTTAATCTGCTATTCCTGTTATAATGGTACAGGATACCTTATTCACAAGTACTATAACTTTTCCAGGCTCTGATGCTCTTTTCTTCTTATCCAAATGATCTTTGGTAATGTAAACAGCCACTCTGGTTTTACCACTGCCTGTAGGGAGACATATTATAACATTCTCCCCATTCAGTGCTGGTTTTGCAACCTCCATCTGGTAATCTCTGAGAATCAGCTCTGGTTCAGGGGAAGCTCCTTTGTCCGTATCGTCCTCATCTAAGAGGATGGAAAAATACAACGGATGAATAGAGGAAATCACCAGCAAATTCTACAAATAACGTGAAAAGTTTAAATATAATGCAAATTTAAATATGACATATGTTTTCCGAGTAAAATAAAGACCTCTCCACGTAACTGCTTTTGTCTTGTGCAAATCTGAACAATTTCTCTTATACTAACAGAAAAGTTTGGCGTAGATAACTGGACATGTCCAAAAGTTTTACTTTAATTCATCTAAGGAACTCCTGGGTTGAAAAGCAGCCCAGTCAGAAGCTTGTTCAGAATAAACATAATCAGGAAATAGGCAAAGCTAGTTATATGTTAATTTATTACTTAACACCTATAGAGCCAGATCGTCCAACACAAGTAGGGGCAGTGGAAGTAAGTCCTCGAATGCTGTGAGTTAGTATAGTTCTACTTGATGGATGTTAAAGGAAACAATCTCTGCATACCACAGGGCTCTGTGAGGACTCTGTCTGTCTAAGCATGAAGCAAAGCTTTTCGGTGCATGATCCACAAATTGAGAATCCACCACCAAAACCACTGTATGAGAAGGGAGTATAGTAACTGGAGACGCTAAGGCAGCTCGGGGGCGGTAGAAGCCTTTGTACAGCTCTACTGCTGTTCTGTATTCAGTCAGCCGCCATAGAATCCCCCCCTCACAAATCCCATTTATTTGGGCTTTGTGCAGGACCAAGGATTTGGTCCATAATAAGTAGGCAAGATTCTGGAAATCTACGTCTCCTGAAATACTGCTAACCTTTCATTGATATGTATAATCCCACATGAATTACATTACCGCCACGGCTTCACTGCTGTCACCCAGGCTAGCTAGATTAAAGCTAGCACAGGTATGCCTACCCATGCTACAATCCCATCTTCACTTGCCTCCCAAGGGTATGTCTACAGTGCTATCTGAGGTGTGACTGCCGCACAGGCAGGCCTATCCATGCTAGCATGGCTGAAAAGAGTGGCATAGATGCAGCAGCGAGGGGTAGCAACATGAGTATAGTGCAACCACACCTGAGTTTGCAGTGTAGACATAATCTGAGTGACATTATGGGCTCAGTGCTAATCTCACAGCACAAAGACAGCAGGAACAGGATCAAGCTTTGAGTTGATCTGTATTAATTTACTGCATTTTAAAAGGCAGAACTTATTTCTACACTATTGTATATACATTTAAGATTTATTTTATTTTCAACCATACTTTTATAGAACTCTCTGTATATGTTCTCAAAGTGCTTACATTCCACAGCAAAGATAAAGACACTATTTCACTAGACAAAAACAAACCCCACACCCTGCTCTCATTGTCTGATGAGATCACTACACAAAGAATTGCAGGGCTTTTAACATCACTGTTACTTATTTTGTGTCTAATGTGTCCCATTTTTGTATCTGATTCCATTAAATAAAACTAAACTAACAGAATTTAATGAACCTTGAGAAAAGACTGCTGATGGAAACATTCAGGTTCCATTTCTAAGTGTTTTTCGCTTGTTTTATCTTTTAATCTGAGTGCAGTACTATCTGAGCAAAGGAAAATTCACACTAGAGAGTGCTTGGCTGTAGTCATCTAACTACTACTGCTCCGTTTTGAGGAAGTGCATTTGTTTGCTTTCTGCTTGGCTAAACCCAATAATCATATTGAAACTAGCACCATATCACCTGTCTGTTTGGTTAACTTTCAATGTCTTGAAATCCTCAAACTAATCTAACCGCTTTAGAAAAATGTTTCTCTTTCTTCTGTATCTTTTTTCCTCCCTTTTGATAAACATATAGATTTAAAAAAATTTTAAAGAACATCCTTTATGCTATGTCCTTTTCTCCCAGTTAGCGGTTTCCCTGAAAGGCTCATATGAATTGCTGTGTTGGGTCTACTCACATGATCAGTATTCCGTGCTTTGCATCCTTTTCCTAACCTCCATTTCTTAATTTTATTTTTTTTTAAGAAAAATGATCTTTGAATATCAAACTGCCATCAAATGTAAGTGAAGGACACAAACTTCACTACAGTAAACACTATTAGTAAACCACTGATGACAGTATTACAGAGCCGTTGACACTCATTTAAAATACCAAACTCTGTCATTAGCAGGAGGTCTCTCTCTCCTTAGCTCTAATATTGGCCTCACAAAATTTGCTAGATGAGAATAAACTATGGTTTGTTTGTTTTTAAAGAACTGTGTTAGCAAGCATATTTTAATGAACATCTTTTAAAAACCCTACTGTAGACAGAGCAAGCTGAATTTTAACAAGTGTTAACTGGTCCTGGTGAACCCCAGGGGTCACCTTCAACAAGTTAACACATTAATAAAAAAATTTAAAACCCCACCTTTTATCCCATACCTTGAGTGATTAATGTTTGTACATTTTGAACATATATATCACAATGGCCTGACCCAATGCCCACTGAGGTCAATGGGAATCTTTTCCTAGACTTCAGCTGGTGTTGGATCAAGCGCAATTATGAAGGTTTCATATTATTAATATTGGTTTCATGAATCCCTTATGTTGGTTTTATTAAACAGATTGTGTCAGCTGGTTATATTTGGAGACCCAGATTGTTCCCAGCCCCCACACAAAGGGGAGAGAGAGGCAAATTTTAATAGCACTAGATCCCTAAAGACAAAAAGGTTCCCTTTGAAGGCAACAGAGCTCTGCATAGGCAGATCCATTTGCAAGATCTAGGATGTGATTTGCAAAAGTGGCTAAGGATCTGATTCACAAAGATACTTAGGCACTGCTCTGCTCATGTTGCACTGCTTAACCCCGAGGCACCCTGAATTCTCAGCCCTGAGTTAGGTGCCTAGGCTATGTATTGTATAGAGAGAGTGAGGTACCTAAGGAGGCGATCCTCAGAAACCAGCAAGCTGAGCAGAGAGCCATCTAAACTAGCTGGGAATGAAATGCACAGGAAAGGGGCAGGGCTTAGGGCCCAGAGCCTCAAAGTTATTTAGGTGCCTAATTCCTATTGATCTTGGCCTTAAGTCCATTACTGATGGGCCAGAGGCTAGTGCCACCCTCAAAACAGAGATCTTTCTCACAAAAAAATCCGGGGGGAGGGGCAACAAAAGAAGAGAGCGCGCATATGCACAAGAATAGCCAAGTGAGTGGGGCACTGGGATGTAGTAGACCCAAGTTCAAATCCCTGCTCTATCTGATCTGGAGCAGAGACTTGAACCTGTCTCCCTCACCTCTCAGGTGAGTGCCTTAACCAGTGGGCTATAAAATCAGTCTCTCTCTGGCCAAATCAATATTTAGTGATTTATACTAAATGGAACAGTCCCAATAGGAGAGATTGAGAGAGCCACCCCCCAGAATACTTAACAGTCTGGTGGTTAGGGCACTCAGCTGGAATGGGGGAGATGTTGGTTCAAATCTCTGCCCAAGGCATTCCCCCTCTTAGTTTGGAAATCTTGCTTTGGGCCCTTTGGGGCTAGGGCTCTGAGGAGCTGGCTAGCTGTGGGGTAGTATCAGCAATTAGTCAGCTTTGCAAACATTGACTAGTGGAAACTTAGGTGCCATGGGGACACAGGTGGCAGCTGAGCAGTGGTTTTGTGAATGTCAGTGGTGCCTAAATACCTTTCTGTAGCTGGCTCTAAGTGATTTAGGAACACAAGTCTCTCTAATTTTCAGTGGAACTTGTTCTCCTAAGTCACACAGCTGCTCCTGAAAAATTTTGTCCCTAGCCATTAGATCCCTCAAAACATAACCTGTCAAAGTGCTGCTAAAACTTGTTCCCTCTCACTGTCTTACTCAGGGGCTGAGCACAAACTGGCTCTCTTTTCTGGGATGTGCTTTACTTTGAGGGAAGTTGAAGAAAAGGCAAGTGATGAATTACTTTATGGCACAACATCGCATATCATTACACATTATATTATGGAAGAGCCCACAGGCCCCAGTCAGGATCCCACTGTGTTATGTGAAAATAGAGTCCTTGCCCCAAAGAGCTTACAGACGAGGCTGGAGCTCACAATGGAACTGTTGTTCTTGGTACAGAACACCCCAGGTGCTTGCTCCCATACACCTTATTTCAGGCTTGCTAGAATATAAATAAATTGTACCTGTATCACCACTTGTGTTGCTACTATGGCCCATACTTTCATTTAAGCAACTGACACTTGCATCGAGCAAACTGACATCAGACTCTGTAAAAGATAACATTAAAAATAAATCTAAACGTTTTATGACATAAGAATATTTCCCTGCATGCTTGTAGTTAACACTATATTTCAACAAAGGCATGCCAAAAAAGCAGAGTAGCTGAGGGGAGCTCAAAGTTATGTCAGCTGCAGCAACAGGCTGGGGTGGCTGACAATCTCGGGTAGAACCAAGCATTCAGCCCTGCCCCAGCACACGCTCTTCCTGCCCCCTATGCCAAGGTTGTGGTGTGCCGGGGGGAGCGGTACAGATGGTATAGGATCAGCTATGCCATAGGAGGATTCCCTACTGTCAGGGGAATGCTTGCCTACCCCATAGGGCAATTTTCCAGCTTTTAGAGTTCAAAGTGGCCAGACCCAGGCTCAGCATTTAGCTTTGTGTGAACTGGAGGAGGAACTGCACTGGTAACCTATGGAGATGCCCATTTCCCAGTAAATCTAAAGACTTTGTGGTTTGCAAACTGTAGAAGTAAAAATGATTCCTTGGGAGACCTATTATGACACTTTAGGCTACAGACGTAACCAGACAATAACAGAATACAGGAAGTTGAAGTTAAACATGAACGTGGTAGGACCTCAAAGTTCTTTAAAGTGTACAGAAAGTTCACCAGCGCTTTCTGGTCTAATTTATTACGTTCAAAACGGACAGTCATAAAAATCATTTACACATGTACCCTGCACTCCCAAAGCCTCCACAACGTATCTTGTCAGATTTCTTAATGTTTTTTCTTGTGGGTTATCTTGTTGAAATATATAAATATAAAAACAGCAAGGACTAACAAGTTACAGAAGTTTACTGTGACAAATCTAACTTCCAATAAGACTTGCCTGGTAAGCCTCTTATTAACAAAATCAGTACCTGGATTTGCTTTTCCTTGCTTTTTCTTCCTTTTTCCTTTTCCAGTTCAGTTCCTACCTCTCTCCCTTTAATTGACTTCTACAGGTATAACTGATTGGAACTTAGTAAAATAATTAAAAAAACCTATTATTTGTATTACAGTACCATCCAGAGGCCCTAATCTAGTCTAGTGCCACATGCTTGCAGTTATTTAAGGAAATATGAAGACACGGCTCCTCTCCTACAGAGCTTAAGCCAAATGTGACAATATTCATTTTATTAATATTAAAGCTAAAATATCAGTCTAAAAACTAAGTGAAAATCTTATACTTACACAGTATTGTTCCACAGGGTCCGAAAGCACTGTATTGACTACACTTATATCTGGCTATGCCACTTTGGTTACCACTGATGTGAAACACAGCTAAAGCACAGCACACAACACCACCGACTTACAGTTGTTAATAGTTCATCTCATTTTCCATGACTCCTGAAAATAATTTCGTTGCTACTCTAATAGAGGCATGTGCTAAAGTGTTTGCAGGATCAGGGCCTTAGCAATTAAATACACTTTGTGGCTGTAATCACACTACAACTTGTTAAGGCAAGTGTATTTTCTCCAAAATAATTTTAAAGAGACTCCTTCAACATGAAATCTAAGTTTCTGAAACTGTGTTTAACTCAATTTGATACTACACGTGCCCCTGAATCCCCCAGCTTTTTTTTTTTTTTTTTTAAATTTTAAACAATCATATTTCAGACCTACCTGTTTCTGCATGGAAGAGTAGGGACACTGACTAACTATAGCTATAAAAGGAAAAAAAGTGAACACACCTATACACCAAGTGCTGCCAAATGAATAAAGTATGAAAACTGAAAAAAGGAAAAAATATGTTCCCTTCTACTCTTTTTCAGCCAATGTAATCTTAGGTATTATTTGTATCTATAGCAGATTTAAAAACAAGCAAAAAAATAAATAATAAATAATAATAATAAAAAAAAAACAGCCAGAAGGATGACTTTTACATTGGTGCCTTTTAAGTAGCAAGCTAAAAAAAGTCTTTTCATATAGTTTAAAGGCAAAGAGACAACATTTAATCTACTAAACAATTTCCAAATAAAACTAGAAAGTGCTAATTATGTTATACGTGCTAGAAGACTTGAACACTGCAATGAATATCTCTGGTATGACAGACTTATCTCAATGTTTAACATGCCCTCTACTGGAGGACAACGATATGGCAGAATTAAATTATAAACTTGACAGTATGGTCAGATTTTCAAAAAGGCTCAACTATTTTGGTGTCTAAATGGATTAAGAACTTTTCTGAAACATCTAGCCCACATGACCTGATTCCCCATTGCCTTGCAGCTTATTTATGCCATTTCCATCTGTGCAAAGTGAGTGCAAAGCAAGTGTAGAAAACTACCAAGTTCGGAGGGTAGTGTGTGCATCCACTTTGCACATGTTTAAATGACTACACAAGATGCAAGGCAGTAGAACACCTGGTCAATACTACCTGTTAGTAGGTTTTCAATTATTAATCCATTATTACTCATATACATGGGTCCTGCTAATCCACATAACAAAATGGTCATTAATAATAAAAGCTTCTGTTTAAAAAAAAAAAAGAGAGAGAGAGAGAGAGAGAGATCTAGCATTTCCTGGATAAAGATAAGCTACACTTGCTTCTGAAAATGGTACTTTAAAAATATACAATACAAGCATCCTGGTGAGAAACGTGTTGGGGGAGAAGTAATCTGCTTCATGGTCAGCATGTCCCAGGCCAGTGACTACATGACAGCTTGGTCTTGCTCTCTTTTAAGCAAGTTTTAGTGCCTCTCAAAGGTGGTTGATTACCAGAAATTAACCCCTCTTATTTGTCAACAGAACAAGTAAAATAGAGGCAACTGCAGGGCAAGCTTTAACTTTGTCCTGGAGAGCCACCGTCAATATCTACTCTTGATTTGTCCTCTCTATTGAGACCACCACCACGAGCACAAGCACTGATGGCAGCTTTGTGATGTGAACACCTGTTACTGGGGCCTGGAGTGAGTCTACCAACCACTCCATGAAGGCCCTCAAAATGGCTACTATAATCTGGTCTTACTTCTAATTAGTGGCTGGACAAGAAATGCTCTACATTCTCAATGAAGAGATCAGCTGCTCCACTATGGGTATAGGTTTTCTGGCACAACCCTAAGGGCAGCACCAAAATGTGGCTCTAAAAAAATGTAAATATATTCTCTGTGCTAACATTTAAATCGCAAGCTACAGTATTCATTACAAAACCCTCCCTCAGGAGAATCCATTAGAAGAGAAATGAAAAAGAACTCATTTTCCAAAATGAAAGAGGGTTTTTCAGGTGAAAGAAGAGTAACATTCTCCATTTTAAAATTTTGGTGATTTTCATAAATTACATTAAAAAAAGGTCAACCTTCCCCAAATGATCAAAACAAAGAGGCTGATATTTTGACCATTTTCATCAGCCTTGTTATCCTTCCCTCAGAGTGCTCATTGTTCCCTACTGTTCACTGCACCTTACATAGCCTTTTACACCCACTTTGCACAGACAGAAATGATTGCATATGTAGTGCAAGGCAGTCGAGAATAAGGTCCCTTGTGCTTTTGATAAAATGGAAAAGAGCACCCGCTTGTGCTGCATTATACTGGGAAACAGACCTAAAATGTGGAACACATGGACAAATGTAAAGGAGAAAGTATTGGAATCAAAATATAAACAATCTTGTAAACCTAATTAGCTGGACTGCAATATTAAAACAATGTGAGGTGTGTCTAACATAAGGGAATCAGAGAATCATTTGTAAGACATATTTGAAATCTTCCTTTTAAAATGAATGCAGTGGAATCAATTTATAGTGAACTCAAATGTAAGGTTCAATTTTCAAAAGAGCTCAACACTCAATGGCCATATGTCACAATGGGAGCAGCTGGGTGCAAAGCACTTCTGAAAATTTGGCCCATATTGCAAAACTTAGATCTATAGGCTCTAATCTGTGTGTGGAGGTGGAAGGCAGGGTGGAAAACAGGTTATAGCAGCTACTTCTCTATTCTCCATCCCTATGGAAGTGTCTTATAGAACTTATCTTTCTATAGCATAATTAATGTCAATCGACATAACGGTATGGAAAACAGATCTTGTCAAACAAAACTGAAATTGATTTTAAGGAGACTGGGTGAGAGCTGCTACAATGCAAAGCCCTACCTAAGGTTACTGGGTCCTGACTGGTGTTGCACTTACCAGGCGTGAGTCACTAGGACTTCTGGGGGCACACCCCATGTTCTCTGTGCTGCACTAACCTGAGCTGCTCTATGTTTCTTTCCCAATTAATTATGGGAGAATTTGTCTGTCTTTCCGGGAACATGGGAGGGAACCATGTGCGACACTGGAAAACTATCACCACTCAAGTGACTCACCCTGTGTCCTCACTGCAAAGTGGATGGTTTACCAGCCTGAGTGAAAGCAAAAGCCAGGCTCTAACCCACACCCTCATCTGGGTCAGATAGCCCAGATTAAAATCACCACTAAAGTGAGCAGTTGTTGTGTGTGGATGGAAGGCAGGTTAGGGGCAACACCAGAAAAGAGCCCAGGCTAACTCTGCATGGAAATATAACCACACTCAGGGTATGTCGCTGTGTCCAGGCCCTGTTCTCGAAAGACCCTTTCTAAGAGTGAAAGGGAGTTCAATCTGTTCAGTTCAATACTTGGCATCTCTGCTAAGACTGCCTACAAATGTTTTTTATGCAAGTACACAACCTACCAGTTACTTTAAAACACACACTGTGTGATATATTGTTTATATTATGTTGGACAAAAAAGGAGCTGTCTTGTTACCCTTGGCGAAGGGTTACAGTTTTCAGAGCCAAATCCTCCTTTGCCTTACTCATATGAGCAGATCCATTAAAATCCCTGATTGGATCAGCACACATGGAGCAAGGCAGGCAGGATTTATCTTGACCATTATCATTACTATCAACTTGGGCTCTATCTGAACCTGTAACAGATGTGAAAGTCTTCCTAGCTCACAAGCATACGTTTGAATCATTGGATCCCATATGGGCCTGTATTGCTGCTATTTATGGTTCAAAACACATTTTTCAAAAGTGAATTCACTGGGAATATAAGTAATTAAAAACATTTCTGATTCTGTGTTTGTACACGATCTAGTAAGTTAAGTTTGAAGATGTTGTTTTTGGTGTAAAGAAAACATTTGCCCTTAAAAAGTTGTTAGACAATTACTGGCAAAAGCACTTTTATGCCAGTATAATTGTGTCTCCACTAGGGCTTTTGCCAGTATAAGGTGCCTCTACACCAGGATGGTTTGCCAGTATAGTTATAGTAGTATAACTATACAACCAAACCTTTTCTAATGTAGACCTGGGCTGATTTAACCTGAAATCTGTGATAATTGTTGAACCTATATGAGAATTATACATTTAGTCAAACAACATCTTAATGCTGGTTTTCAAATAGTTTTAAAATATTTTATTACAAACAGGAAGAAGACAAATACTGATGCTCTTTTTATCAAAAGTGAGCAAATCATGAAGGCCATGCTAAAGTAGCAAATCCTATATGTTCACTATAAACCTGTACTGGTTCCATGGGAGTGACTCCTGCTCCATGGGAACAGCAGGTAGGAGTGCTTTGGCACAGGTCCCCCTGAGCCATTCTGTCTTGTGCCGCAAGACAGCTCCTGGACCCCCTACTGCTGCCTTAGGGGAGATTTTTCTCTAGTTGTGTTTAATCAGTTCAAGTGTGGCAGTTTTAGTCATGCCTCAGCCCACTGCATCTCTCATTGAATTCAAGTGACAATTTTACCTAAGGACAGAACAAGGCCTGCAGAATTTGGCCCAAAGTGGATAAGCAGTTGTTTATATTACTGTAAATATGTGGTGGGAAGTGGGGTGGGAATTTACCATTTCCCCCAGACCGTACTTTCTCCTTTTCACTTATGCCCTTAGCATTGCTCATAGCATACATTCAGTAAACTGAAATTTCTAGCCTGCAGGGAGCTCACTGGAAACAAATCTATATCTGATTTTACAGATCTTGGTTTCAGCTACTCCTAATTCCTGAAGTTTTGTCATGTTATGTGACATGCTAAAAAAAAGTACCCATTATTAGATTACCTAAAAGTTCAGAAGTGTCTTCAAAAGATGTTCCTAATATAATGCTCTCTCTGGCCAGACTATCATTCATTTCATCTCTCCGCTTCAGCTCCTCCCCTACTTCAGAGGCCAATAGCTCTTCAGCTTCCATGTCCACATCTGTAGTAGCTGGTTGCTTGATCCCATTTTCTTTATTTTCGGTTTCTACAAAAGTAATAAAATTTGATCTACATCACAAAACAAGCTGTTTTCACTGAAACGTGCAGCCCACTCTCCAAACGCAGGCAACTAAACAAAGTCTAATCTCATATTTGCACATCTGAGTCAGCACACAAAGGCGTAAATGTCCTAAGTGTTGACCTGAGGGTCCAAATACAGGATTTAGATGATCTCTTCAGACACTAACACTGGAAAATTGGACTCACTGTGTTTATAATACTTACTGCCACCATTTCTAGGGGAAAAAAAATGTTTGATCTATTAAGGTCTGAAAATAAAATAACAGGCCAGATTCTGCTTCCCATTGTACTTGTAAATCCTTGCTGAGGTCAATGGGGTTGCATGGACATAAAGACCAGCAGAATTCATCCTGTGTTAAAATGTGGGTCCATAATTCCAGAAAACAGAATAGAGGGTTTGGCCTAACAATGTTCTGTCATTGTTCTATATTCTTTTCAACGCAAAGACCATCCCTCTTTTAGACTCAATCCTTGCAGTACTTTTAGTTTTCAGCATGGGTACACGGATGCATAAGAGTTGGAATATTCATCAGTAATAACAAAGCAGTTTGATAAATTACATACGAGTGCTCCACACAAACACTGGAGATCACTGCACTCCAGGGTTTTCCATATTTGTTCATTTATTTAAGTTTTTGTTTTTAAAAAGTGGCCTTGTTTTGCAGGATTATTGAATTACTAAATTTCTCTTATTTTGAGGTTTTTTTTCACACCTTGTCCTTTTCTGCATACAACTTCAAGAAGCCATTTTCCATTAACAAGTCATTTGGGATCAGAGAGACAAAATTTTGCCACCTCTCTTTTTCTTACAATGTTCTTGACTACACACCAACGACAGAGGGCCTTTTAGAATGCTGGCTGTCCTTACAATTGTGGAGACATATACAAAAAGGTGGGCAGGTCAACCCCCTCAGGGGGCCCATCATCCACTCTCACCATATCCTACATGCATACAGCATTCCTGACATGAGAAAATATTAATTTTTTGGTGATAACAGCGTGATGGACTTGCTGCATGCTATATTATGTAATGTCTTGTTGAGGACTGCATTAGCCCAGGTTACCAAGCTAAAGCGCTAAGACTCAGGACAGGTCTGCACTATAAACTTGCAACTGTGCAGCTGTAGTGATTCTGGTGAAGACGCTCTAAGCCGATGGGAGAGAGCTCTCCCATCGGCTTAGTAACTCCACCTCTGTGAGAGGCAGTAGCAATGTTGGCGGAAGAAGCTCTCCTGCTGACATAGTGCTGTCTACATGGTGGGTTAAAGTCAGTATAACAGCGTCGCTCGGGGTGTGGATTTTTCACACCATTGAGCGATGTAGTTATACCAAAGTGTGTAGTGTAGACCTGGCCTCAACAGTGCACTGAATAACAGTCTTATTCAACTTTTTACCCTGCACAGTATCTGCACAGAGCAACATTAAAGCTGAAGGTTCAGAAATCTGGAGTTTGTACACAAATAACTTAATACTCTAATTTACATATTTGAGGATATGCATTACATTGTTTACATAAATAAGAGCAAGTGTCCTGATTACTAGAAGTTAAGTCTGACAAAGCTGCTGCATGGAATGAACTTTAGGAACACAGGAACAAATATGCTGCTAGCTGGCTCTGGCATCTCCCTGGGTTGACTCCTTGATGCTCTGACCTGGTTGCAACCTGTCCTGCACTGGGTGGAGAACTGTGGCTGAGTTGCTAGTCCCTGATACTAGCTGCTGCTTGCCCTGGGCTGAGAGAGGGATCTGGCTGCTTCCTGCTCTTAGCAGGGAGATGCCCCATTAGAGGCCTGGAAGATTCTAATCATAGCCTTACCTGGTGAAGCTGTGTGCTAACTATAGTCAACCCCCCTGAGTCAGTGTCTCCTCAGCTCTTCAAACTGGGAAGTTGAAGCTGCCATGGGGGGACAGTTCAGAAAACTGATGAAAAAACAGGACCTTCCTGGCCAAGCAGGAGACTTAACAAGTCTGGTACTAAACTGCTAAAAGCCCTAAAAACTTCTAAAATGTCCCTGCATGTGCTGGGTACAATTTAAATCCTGGAACAGACATCTGAGCTGCTGCTTCTTTTTTAGCTGTTGCAGAATCCTGGTCAGCAATCTGGAAAGGACGATCCTAAAACACGAGTCATTCTGTGGTAGTATGAATAGTTAACAGCAGCTGAAACACTAAAGCCCTCTTAATTTTGTCATTTCCATGAATGAACTAATTATTTGTTTACTCTATTGTATTTAACATCTGAGAGCTGTGATTGACTTACCCATATAGGAGATGTTCAAGAGTACATGCATTTGTAACTAGGGGTTCTTAGGAAGACATAATCCTGTCTGTTGTGCAAGAAAACTGAAACTGTCAGTTTGTGTTTATCAAAAACAATTTTCAGAATGCCTATGTGCTGAAAATTACATGGATTTTAAAAAAAACTGTATTAAATACAAAGTTAATAAAGGTGGGCTGGAAAATATGCAACTGAATTATAATTTTTAAGTAGTTAATCTTCATTAAATTTGTCATTTGTCTGGTTATGTGTTTAAAAGTCAGTCAGTCAGTCAGTAAGAAATTAAGAGCCTTATCCTGATACCTTTATATGAGTAATCCCTAAATAAGTAGTCCCACTGAAGACAATTCTGGAATTGGGCCCAAAGATTCAGTACAAGCACAAAAAGCAAAGCTGGTGAAGTCATAATTTAAACTAGTGAAATAACAATTACCTGGTACATTTCCACTTAGTTCATCTGCAAGGTTTCCATGCTTAGTTTCACGCAGGACAGCCAAAAATGGAGAGAACCAATCTTTCTTCTTTATTATTCTACTTAACAACTCACGTGCACCTTCCCTATCCCCATGATTTTCAGTTGCAGCTAAGATCTGGTTAAAATAGAAGGGGAAAATAAATCCTCAAAGTAAGATTAAAACCTCAGAACATTTTTTTTTTTTAAAAGGCTCATACAGCATAGTAAAGACAAAATGTACAGAACTCTGGTTGTGGGTTTTTTCCCTTTAAGTTGGAATACACACAGATATAGATAAAAATACAAAATAAGTGAGCCAATTTTTATTTTTTTTTTTAATCAGGAGAGATTTACTGCATTTTGTCATCTAGTCCATCTTCATGCACATGTGAAATTGCTCCCCATAGGCTATAGCCAGGTTATCTTTAAATCCAATTCAAAATCTGAATAATCTATTGCCACCTCCCTTAGTTTGTGAAGTCCGGCATCAAACAATGATTTC
Organism: Lepidochelys olivacea; assembly: GCF_965140295.1. Lineage (NCBI taxonomy): Eukaryota > Metazoa > Chordata > Testudines > Cheloniidae > Lepidochelys > Lepidochelys olivacea. Next base: position 34,638,920 of record NC_140421.1, read on the forward strand.
TTTGCAACAGTCTGACCAGTGGTATATTTTAAGGTAGCTGGTATAAATAAAGGCTGAAATAAAGAGGTACTGAAGTTGCAGAGCCTACTGGCTGCAGGCTGAACCCATGGTATAACCGCATTCTGTGGCATGCACGTGCACACCCCCCCCCTTCCCCTTAACTGAGAGATGGACCACATCCCCTCTTTCATAGTTGTGGGAGCCATATCTCTTCCCATTTACCATTGCAGAACATCTCCATCGCAACTAAAGCAATGGCTTACATGGAACAATGTATGCATTTTAGCTTGGTGGGTGAAAATTAATGATCATGTCTAACGTTACTCTTTTTCCTTTCCTTTTCCCAGCCCCATCTTCTCCTGTTTCCCTTCATACACTTCCCTCCACCACTCTGACCCCTTTTCTTCCTCTCCCTTTGTCCATGCTTCCCTGTTGCCTGATCCTCTTCTGCTCCTAAACATGCTTTCTATGATCTCTGAGGACAACTCCTATTTCCGCTCTGCTTCTTATTTAACACTGGACTCCAGAAGAGACAGCTAACTGTTGGGATGTTGCCAAACTGGTGTGGCCATACTGAATGAATGGAATGAGAACATGGCTTGACATGACTGAACTGCGAAAGAGGGTTCTGGGAGCAGAACCCTTCTCTTAGCAGATGCCAGAGGTGAAACTGACTGGCTCCATGCTGCGTGTATGATTAATACTGATCTTTGAGTCAGCAAATATGTCCACTTGAAAGCAAACAACACGTGTAGAACATCCTGCGTGGAGCATGGACTGACTGGGGCATCTCGACCCTGCTGAAGGACATCATGCAGGTGGCTGAAGTGAATGCTTGATAAGGAAGTCAGTAGAGTAGCCAAGGGGGGAAAACGGGGGGGAGCGGCTGCTCCCACTCTGAGCACAAGGGGCGCCTTTTTAATTTATAGGTGCCTTTTTTAATTTTTACTCACCCGGCGGTGGTCCGGGTCCTTGGCGGCGGGGGCCTTCACGCGCTCCGGGTGCTTGGCAGTGGGGGCCTTCAGTGCCACCGAGGACCCGGAGCGCCCCCCGATGCATACAAGTAGGTGGCAACTTTTTTTCTTTTATGTCCGCTGCCCCTGTTCACTCCACCTAGCTACGCCACTGGAAGGAGTGAACGTGGGGTAATGTTCAGTTGGTACCACTCTGCAGTCTCCTCCTAAAGTATTAATTAGGTAAAAATTAGTAGCCACATGCTCACTGGGCATGCTTTTAAGACATGTGACTCCTTTGAGGAAAAAAGAGTATAAATATCAAGCAAAATAAATTACTGAAGCGAGAGGGGGGGATTCCTTAATTAATGCTTAAGGAAGCAACGCTGCTAGACAGAGTAGCCAAAACTCTGCTCTGTGGCCTCGAGTAGGACTGTGACCAGCGGGGTTTCCAGGCAGCCAAGACCTTGCCTCGAGGGAATCTGACACAGACCAGAGGGCTGAGGAGACCAGACCTGGAGAGAAGAAGCCTTCCATAGAATTGGTAACTACCTTCTCTGTTTGCCAAGCAGGAACTGTGTGAGGCTAGCACAGGGCCTCTTTGTGTATGTTTGTGAAAGAGAGGCTCACTAAGAGGAATGTATAGTTCTTAATGTCTAACACAGGAGTTATGTGCTTAATGTAACCTTTTACCACTTGTGTAATTGCTTCTCAAATAAACTGCTGTGTATGCAAGATAATTACTGTGGACCTTTTTCACTGGTATGAAAGTAATCTGCTCCACTGGAAGCCATTAAAGATCCATTCAGGGGTAGTAGACTCCTGGTGCCAACACTACCTAGGTTGGCTCCTCCTGGTTTCCAGGTATATAGTTTTCTGCAGCGAAGAACCGTGATGTTTGGAGGAGCTACCAACTTCATGTGAACTGCCAGTTCGCACAGACCATTGTTTGAAAACTATTGGATTAGTGTATTCGTCGCCCAAGCTATAGTACCAAAAAAAAAACAAACAAAAATAGGGCTAGATAATGGTAAACCAGATTTTTCAAGGTCTTTCACTTTTCATCACCTACACACTAATGATGAAATAAATAGGAACATTAACTTTTACAACACAGGATCTTTTAGTCTCCCACTAAAACACATAGCATTGAAGTTATATCAAAAAAAGTTATTTTCAGGGTGGTTAGTTAGTTGGTTTCTTTTACCATTTTATTTGTAGGTAGACACATTATCAATTCGAGCAGCCATCTCCATTTTAAAAATACAAAAAATACCTGCTCACACCACTTATATCTTATCTATTACTAATTATTTGAATCGCCATAGCACTTTTAGGGCCCTTGTGCTTGGCACAGTACAAACACATAGTAAGAATGAGAGCCCAAACCACTTACAATCCAAGTTCCTGATTCAGGAAAGTGCATAAGGACATGCTCAAAATTAAACATACTTAAATCTCATTGAAGTCAATAGGACTCAAGCACATGATTGAAGTTAAACATGGGACTTAAGCATGCATATAAAATCAAGCACATGTTTAAGTCCTGTCCCAAATTATTTTTTTCCTGCCTCAGTGTGCATTCCAGAGGTTCATGTACGAGAGTTGCCCTCTTCAAACTTGCTTGTTGGAATGCAGAGACAACGATTTAGAGGTGCTCAATGACCCTAGAAAGTCCACCATCACTGCCAGACACTCTGTCTGAAACTAAACTAGCCAACACTTTTTCTCTATGAAAAATGCATGACAGCTTCTGGCATGGAAAAAGTGAACAAAACTGCCATGGTCATAGGGTGCGGTTTGTAGTCAAAATCTTATTAGCAAGCAAGTTCAAATCCGTTGCAGCATCAAACCGTATCATATCAATAAGAATATCTACCACAGGTGGCTTTGCCATTACCATCAGTATACATGCCTGTCACAGTTCTCAGGCTGCTGATGGACACCTCCTACTGGATGGGTATTTAAAAATGCGTAGGACACCCCATTTGCCTAAGTAGGAGTCCCTATGACACAAATTGGGTCTTTCTATGTTGGCGGGGGAGAGTATGTACAGTGTGCTCAGAACTGTACAATTCAAAGAGTAAAGACTGGGATTTGTCCACACTATGAAATTCCACAGACCCTGCATTGCCCTAATTGACATAAGCGCTGTGCCTCTTGTGGAGGTTGTTATTATGTCAGTGTACCAGACCACTTACTTCCACAGAAGCAGCATTCTAGTGTAGACACTGACTTAATTAGGTCCACATAAGCTGCCTTACCTCAACCTAACTCTGTAGTGTAGATCAAGCCATGGTTTTCACCGCAGAAGACTTACAATCCACGTAAGACAATCACTCATAATGTATACCAGAGAACCCCAAAAATTCCAACCTCAAAATGGTACCCTTTTTTACCATATACACACAGAGAGAGAAAGAAATTCATTCATTAGTGGATTATTGTTAAAAGATATAGCAGACATATTCTGAGGAGGAGTTTGTATGAAAAGATGGTTATCAGGTGTATTATCGGAGAGGGGCTGTTCCAAGCACAAGACACAGCAAGGGGAAAAAAAAGCACAAAATTAACAAATATAGAGGCGGCGGGCTGGAACAGGAGAGCAGGAAATAGGAGAGCAAGCATGAGTGGGAGCAGAGGGGTGGAGAACCTTGAAGAACACATGTTTGAATTTGATATGTTGTACAGGCGCCAGTTATGAGAGTCAAACAGGGGAGTCCTGCGGCCTGAGCAACAGGAGAGGAAGATCAGTTCTGCAGAGGCGTTTTCGTCACCCAGGTCACCGGACAGCTTTTGGGAGGTGGGACCAGAGGCAGGGAAGGGCAATTCCTGTGCTTTCCTCCTGGGCTCGCTGCCCGGGGAGGGAAGGAAGGAATCCCAGCTGCTGCGCGTGTCCCCTGCGAAGGGCTGCTGGGGCGGGGCGGGAGTCAGGCGAGCAGCGCTCGGCCCGGGTGAGACTTTCCTTTGACGGGGAGTCGATGAGGCTCATCCACCCTGTCCGGGAATCCTGCCCCGCACCCCGGCTGCCGGGAAAACAATGCCGCGGTAGCTACCTCTCCGGCTCTGTGGGTGTAAGGGGTGTGTGGAAATGCAGCAACTCCGCGGCCAAGCCCAGCACCAGGGGTGGAGGGGGCAGCGCTACCTACCCGCTCCTGGTCATCGTCCTGGAGGAGTCCCTTCTCCACACACTTGTTGGTGACCTGCCGGCTCCTCAGCTTGTCCACCAGGGTGCCATAGAGCAGCTGCACCAGGTGCACGCACACGTCGTGCTCGGTCTCCTCCGCTGGGGAGGGCAGCTCGCTCAGGCTGGGGTTCACGTAGCAGGCGGCCAAGTCGCTGCCCCCCTGCTGCAGCGCAGTGACAAACTGCTGGATCCAGCCCTGCTGCTGGCAGCTCCGCGCCACCGCGTCCAGCAGCAACCCAGCCGCCTGCGGGTCGCCCTGCTGCGCAGCGACCGCCCGGATCCGCTCCTTCTCCTGCGGGCTCAGCGTGGCCAGGCGGTCCAGCACCGGTGCCACCTGTATGGACTGCGTGAGCCGGTGCCTGAAGCAGGAGATCAGACAGAGGAACTGCTCCTCGGGCGATAGGGCCGACATCTCTCCTGCGCCCGGAGTCACCCTGGCAAGGCTGGGGGCGTCGGCGCTTCCGCCTGCTCCGAGAGTGCCCAGGGAAGGGGGAGGTTCCCTACGCTTCTCCGGCGCTCAGGTCCTAGCCGCTTGGCCGGGGGCTGCGGTTCTCCCCCTGCGCCCGGCCCTTGCTGGACGGGTGTAGCTAACCCTCAGCCTTTGCGCTTCCCGCTGGTGGCCTGGGCACGTCTCTCCGGCTTCTCCGCTCCCCGCCTCCAAGGTTCTGCGGAGCAGGGGAAGCTCACGGCGCTTTTAACCGTCCCCCGCCGGCCGCTTTCGGTTTCGATTCCTGCCGGCTGATCGGTTTCCAAACGCAAAGGGCTGAGCCGTCTTCCTGAATCCTGCAGCCAGGCCCTGCGGAAGCCCTGGTGGCCAGCCCAGCCCAGCCCGGGAGGGGAGCTGGGTCCTGTCCCAAGTCGTCTCTTGCCAGCAGAACGGGGTGGCGGGAGAGAAGGAAGAGAATACATAGGGGCACAGAAAGGCAAAAATAGCAACACAGGAGCCATATGTGCAGTACAAACAAAACAGCTCCCCCAAAATCATGAGATTGGTTTAAAAATCATGAGGAGTTTTTAAGTGTGGGGTTTGATTTGCCTTCTGTTTTCTGAGCTGCTAGGCCCCACACTCTTCACTTTTCAAGCTTTTATTTACAACCCTGAGGGCTGGTTCTGTATAGGTTCCTATACCACCCACATCACAATAGTATCTGAGTGCCCTCCACCCCCTGCCATAAGCAACATGACTAACATCTGTCATGTTGTTCTCGGGCTTGCTCTTGCTCTCTTTCATCCTCTCTCCAAGGGGAGATTTGTGCTTGGAGTGGAGTGTTTTGTTTTGGAAGGTCTTTGGGTGTTTTTAAATGTGCATGCTGCTGTGTGTCTATGTTAGAGAAGTTTCAGAGTAGCAGCCGTGTTAGTCTGTATTCGCAAAAAGAAAAGGAGTACTTGTGGCACCTTAGAGACTAACCAATTTATTTGAGCATAAGCTTTCGTGAGCTACAGCTCACTTCATTGGATGCATTCAGTGGAAAATACAGTGGGGAGATTTATATACATAGAGAACATGAAACAATGGGTGTTACCATACACACTGTAATGAGAGTGATCAGGTAAGGTGAGCTATTACCAGTAGGAGAGCAGGGGAGGGGGAGAACCTTTTATAGTGATAATCAAGATGGGCCATTTCCAGCAGTTGACAAGAATGTCTGAGCAACAGTGGGGGGGGGGGATGGAGGGGGGAAATAAACAAGGGGAAATAGTTTTACTTTGTGTAATGACCCATCCACTCCCAGTCTCTATTCAAGCCTAAATTAATTGTATCCAGTTTGCAAATTAATTCCAATTCAGCAGTCTCTCATTGGAGTCTGTTTTTGAAGCTTTTTTGTTGAAGAATTGCAACTTTTAGGTCTGTAATCGAGTGACCAAAGAGATTGAAGTGTTCTCCGACTGGTTTTTGAATGTTATAATTCTTGACGTCTGATTTGTGTCCACTTATTCTTTTACATAGAGACTGTCCAGTTTGATCAATGTATGTTAGAGAAGGCAGCTTGAAGAAGCATGCCTTGCTCTGGAAGTGGAAGGAGGTGGAGTTTGTGAGGGCCCCTAGTTCCTGAGAGAGTTTGCTTCACAATATCAGAACAGCCCTAGAGATGGTTCTGTCAGACAAGCTTCACCTTATGGTAGAAGGAGTTGTCAGCTACAATCTTTATCCTGAAGGTCTAAGCAATATCTTAGATATCGTGGGTTCAGCCCATAGAGCATATTGAACTTGACATTCAATGAGAAGCCAGTGTAGAAAGCAGAAAACATGTTAGACATACTGGAGGTAGCCAATGTTGCTGAGGAAGTACATTGTAACGTTCTGTATTGGCTGGAGTTTCCTAAGGGCTGATGGCTTGACAACCAGGTATGTTGCATTGCTTTTTTTCCCAGTCAGCAGGTCACGAAAGCAGGTATTGCTGATGCCAGGTCATTATCCATCAGGATAGGATGGAGTCTCAGCTAACTAAAAATGGTAGGAAGCATGGCTTCCTGATGCTGCTATGTGACAACTTAGTGTCAGCAAGGAATTCAGGAGCACTCCTAAACTACAGACTGCATTGACCAATTGTGTGTATATGGATTTTAACCAAGAGAGATTGAATGAAAATCTCTTCTTGCATTTTAAAAAAAAAACACGTAAATTTCTTAAATTTGCAGCAGTAGTGCAATCTCTTAATTCTAGCAGCTGGAGATGGTAAAAATATCCACTAAATATCACAAGACCAACTTGCAATCAGATCACAAGAATTGACAACACTAAATATGGGAGTAGAAGGGCAAAGACATGGGAGACAGCTAGAGCCTTCTACTTGAAGGATACATTTTTGCAGGATACATTACCTACACAGGACTGTGGTATTAAAATCACAATCTAGCACATGTCTAGATAATCCAACTCTTCTGTCAGAAAAAACAAAGCAACTGCCTGCTAGAGGCTTGATTAGATTAAACATGATTCTCCACCAAAAATGTTTTTGGTGTTTAAAATAATTCCTTGCCAATATAATCAGTTTCGAGAAAGAAAAAAACCAGAAGCTTCTTGTCCTATCAGATTCAGAGTGGAGACATGAAAGTGAGGGGGAGCTGCTGCCACAAAGCATAGATTACTTCTCTGTGACAAACATCTCTTTTCACTTTTGCATGTGTCCATTGTGCATATACATATAGTTAGGGCTTTCACTAAGGAATAGTCAGTTTGTTAAGATCAGCCAACACAAGAGAATTAACCCAGATCCCTTGAAAGGAGCAGACCTTAAATGTTTTGCTTAATCTAAACTGACTATTATAGATGGCTTTAACATATGTGCAGGTGGCTCCATAAAGTGGGTTTCTTGAGAATTTGTCCTTTAAAATGTTTTTATTTTTAATGAATAAATCACAAAAATTCATAACTGCTTTCAAGAAAACTGTCTTTTTGCTGAGGAAAGGCATGTTGAATTTAATCCAAGAATGAATAAATTTGGCACTTTTAATAACATTTAATAAGACATTTCAGGAGAGAATCTCTCTACGGAGCAACCTGAAGACCTCATCTTAGGACAGTGGTTCCCAAACTTTTTACTAAGGGGACCTATCAGGTGCATTTTTTCTTCTGCATGATCCATCCAGAATCCAAAATCATGGGGGAGGGGAGGGGGCGAAGAGAAGGAGGCAAGAGGCAAAATCATAGGCAAGGATCCTTCTCCTCTGTCACTGCCACCTCCTTCTCCTCTCCCTGCTGAGGGGGCACTGACCACCTGCAGCAGCACCCTCTGCCCTCATACCACAACCCTGATCTTGGCTTGGTGTGGAGGGAAGGCTCTGGGTGAGGGAGGTGTTGGAGAGCGAGCCTGTACTCTCCTTGCAGCAGCAGAACCTATGGGGTTCTGACTCCCGACTCTGAGTGTTGCAACCTGGCATATGGGGTCGCAACGCCACCCAGGTTTGGCCAAACCTGGCTTAGGATATGTCTAACACATCAAACTGGGGATGTAATTCCCAGCTTGAGAAGACATATCCTTGCTAACTCTGTCTGAACTAGCATACTACACATAGTGTAGCCGCGGTAGCGCAAGAGGTCGGTGGTGCTCGGTGCCTTAAGTATGTGCCTGGTGCCTTGGACGGGTATGTACATGGGGTGGCTAGCTCCTCCAGTCATGGCTACCATCTATTTTTAGCATGCTAGCTCAGTGAGCGCTACTGTGGGTATGTCTCCCAAACTGGGACTCATATCGCCAACTCAAAAGTGTAGACATATCTTTAGTGTCATCTGTGGGTGGAGCTTTCTAAATTGGGGTGCCTAAATTAAGGCAACGCCTTCCATATTTGGGCACTCAAATCAGCATTCCAAATATCTAAGTAGTAACTTGCTAAATTACATTAGTTTCTGTCAAGTCATGTCACTCTTCTCAGAGTGGTAGCCATGTTAGTCTGTATCAGCAAAAAGAATGAGGAGTACTTGTGGCACCTTACATCTGATGAAGTGGGTTTTAGCCCACAAAAGCTTATGCTTAAATAAATTTGTTAGCCTCTAAGGTGCCACAAGTACGCCTCATTCTTTTCACTCTTCTGTGTCTGTCTGTTTTCCCGTTCTGTAAAGTTGTCAAATAAAGTTCTCCTCTGCTGTGCAAGGAAGTTGTGTGTCTTAGAGCTTGTCTACTCTCACAGTGCTGCAGTTGTACCAATGCAGCTGTGCCACCATAGTGCTTAGTGAAGACGCTACCTATGCCGATGGGAGAGCTTCATCCGTCAGTGTAGGTACTCCACCTCTCTGAGCGGTAGCTATGTGAATGTGAGAAGCCCGTTTTGCACCCCTCTGAGTGATGTAATCTGTAATGCTTTATTTAGTCTTTCTGACTTCCAATCTTTGATGAAAGACTCTATGGGCCTAATACAAATTCCAATGATGTGAATGAGATTTTTCCATAGATTTCAGTGGGCTTTGCATTTGGCCCAAAGAGGGCAAAGTGTTAAATACTTCAAAACATGTCTAAATGGCAGATGAAATTCATTGTTGATAAGTGCAAAGTAATGTGTGCAAAGTGAAAAATATAATAAATATTAAAATAAATATATATATAAATAAATATATATATATATAAATAAATATAAAAATAAAGTTCAAAGTGAAAAATATAATCCCAACTGTACACACAAAATGATGGATTCTAATTTAGCTGTTACCACTCAAGAGAGCTTGGAGTCAACCCGGATAGTTCTCTGAAAACATCTGCTCAATGTACAGCGGCACAAGCCAACAGAATGTTAGGAACCATTAGGAAAGGAATAGATAATAAGGCAGAAAATATGATGATGCCATTATATAAATCCATGGTATGCCTACACCTTGAATACTTCATACCTTTCTGGTCACACCATTTCAAAGGAGAGATATTAGGATTGGATAAGGTACAGATAAAGGCAACAAAAATGATTAGGGGTATGGAACAGCTCCCATATGAGGAGAGATTAAAAAGACTGGAACTGGTCATCTTAGAAAAGAGACAACTAAGGACGGATATGATAGAGGTCTATAAAATCATGAATGGTGTGGAGAAAGTGAAAGTGTTATTTTTTATCCTTTCACACAATACAAAAACCCAATGATATTAATAGGCAACAGATTTAATGCAAATAAGAGGAAGTACTTTTTCACACAATGCAGAACTAGCCTGTGGCACTCACTGTCATGGGATGCTGTGACAGCTAAAAGTATAACTCGGTTCAGAAAATAAATAAGTTCATGGAGGATAGGTCCATAACTGGCTATTAGCCAAGATGGTCGGGGCATTACCCCATGATCCGGGTGTCCCGAACACTCTGACTGCTAGAAGCTGGGACTAGACAACAGGGGATGGATCACTTGATAATAGACCTGTTCTGTTAATTCTCTCTGAATTATTTGGTGCTGGCCACTGTTGGAAAATAGGATACTGAGCTAGATGGACCTTTGGTCTGACCCAGTATGGTCATTCTTATGTTCTTAAGTAGAGTTGTAGCTACATATGTACATAGAAACTCTCTCTTCTGTTTTATAGTCCTCTGTTTTCCTCATTCAACACTGTTTGCTTTCCATTATCCTTTTCTGTATGTCTATTCTGGGTTTTGGTTTCATTTCATTCTGTGCTGTTTGGTTTCATTGTTCTCTTACTGTTCCCTTTTTATTTCTGGTTTGTTCCAGGTCTGTTCAGAAGCTCCTATATTCCCTAAGATTTCATATTAATGCCCCTCTGTCTTTCTTTTGATACTTCTTTCCAACTCATTACCATCACCAGTCACTGCACATTTCCTCCTTGAGTTTTTACATTTTTTTATTTTGACTGTCATTTTCCTTCACAGTTAGGAAGAGAGCTCTCCAACCTAAAGATCCTTGTTGCTAAGTAACGTTTTCACCCACCCTTACTTTTTCTGGGCATCCTTGTTGCCATGGCACCTGTGGTTAGCACAAGCACAAGTCATTATTACTTGAACGGGGCTATAGGGAAACAGATGGCGGGGGCCAGATTTTTAAAGGTATTTAGGTACCTACAGATTCAGATATGTGCCTAATCTAGTACCTCGTGGAATTTTCAAAAGCACATTTAAAAAATGTTTTCCTTTGAGTAAAAGGGGGAGTTTGTTAAAATTTCTAAACTAAGACATGTTGGAATCCATTCCATATATATGGAGTTTTATAAAAGTATCATCATAGCCATACCTGACAGCAAAGCTACAGTTCATGACTATAACATTTTTATTATAACCCTGTTTTTCTTGAGTTAAGATCCATTGTTTTAATTTGTAAATTACGATAAAACCAGGTGTAAGCATGGTGGCCTGTCTCCCCAACCCAGAAAAGACTGATACTACGCACTGGGGGCTAGATTCACAAAGGGACTCAGGCATTGTGACAGTAAGCATTACAACACCTAACTTTTAGGTGCCTAGAAAAAAACCCACTGGAATCCACAAAGTCTGAGTCCAGCACCTAGGCTCTCTATATAATGAATGGGGAGATATAGGTGCCTAAGAATGGGATTTGCCAAAGCCAGCATGCTAAGTGGGGACCTGTGTAAACTAGCCAAAGGGAGATACTGATGAGAGGAGTGTGTCCTAAGCCCCATTCCTCACATAAACTTGGGTACCTAAATCTAGGCTGGAGGGTGGAACCTCTCTCTGCTTGGACTTCACAGCCAGGAACCCTCTCCTGGAAGCAGACACCTATGTATTTTCTGAAGATGCTACCTCCCATCAGCATAAGTACTCCACCAAATTCATATTTGCATAAAATCCATACATGATTTAGTTTATAATTATGTAAAAAAAAAAAAGGAAAAAAGATTAATTAAATCCAGCTCTCAAAAGCTGGGAAATGCCAGAGTTATGGTTGCTTGGGCAAACTTAATTATGCCCTATTGTGCATCCAACTTGTACCCTGAGTAAGTCAAGTACCCAGAGGAAAAACACAGTATGGGATGTGTAATTAAAGACTATATCATAATGCACTCTCACAAGGAGGAATGTATGGACAATCAAACTTCTGAGTTCTTGACTTCGCAACCTAGAGTTCTTTTAATGTAGTATTTTTGTAAGTAATTTCCTAGTTTTAAAGGAAGGAGATAAAAACTAATTCCATTATTTACACCTGTCAAATCCAGCTCTTATGATGCATCATCAGCAGAGTTTGAACCTTCAGTACTTCAACACAGACTATTACAATTTGACCTATAGATTAATTACATTAGTTAATGGCAGTAGAATACTTATCCCAGACAATGAAGGGCCACAGCCAGTATATGATGGATCTGGGGGATGGCCCAACTGTCTCCTCTTTCACACTGGAGAGAGGGGAGATGGATTGCTGGGACCCCTTGCTGAATCCAGGAGTGTTGTCTGGGAGGGGCTGGAGCTCTGTCTGGCTCAATAAATTCTCAAAGCAGCATTTTTCTTTCTTTGTCTATCGTAAATTTCAATTATTGATGGAAATATTTTGTCATTGTTTTTTGTGTGTATGGTGAAATTGACATTTACTGATAAAAAATGAATCGTTCCAAGCATAATCATAATACATACATGCAAGGGGGCTGATTAAGGTTGCTCTGTCTATAATTATGGCATTTCCTAACTTTTGAGTACTAGCCTTTTACAATCTTAATAATATTCTCTTAGTGTAATTTTGTCAGTGTAATTTCCTGGGTTTTAAAAAAGGCAAACTAATGTTCTCTCCCGCAAAATTCTATCATGTGGCATCCTATTAACACCCATATAGGTCATCCACAAGGCTGAAACTTTAGATCCACCACACAGATCCTTGCCACTTGAGCTACTGGACTAAACAATAGCAATAGTAGGTGGTCATCCACTATGTGGACCAGCACTGCAGGGGAATGAGACACTTTGCCAGGGGTTTCTTAGGTACTTGCTGACAGCAGAGGAATGGTGGGAGTCAGGAGTCTCAGGATTCATTCCAGGCTCTGGAGGCGAGCATGCTCTAGTGAGAACAGACTCCTGTGCTTCTTTTCCTCAAGCTTTACCTCTGGGAAAAGACCTGCTGCTTTACTGGGTGATCCTCATAAAAGGAGGAGAAGGAAATGAAGAGGAGGTGCTGCAATACCTGCTAGAGGTTGAAGGGACCACTCCCAGAAACAAAAATGGACAGAAGGGAAACTGTGAGGAAGTCCTATTATAAAAAAGACTCTCAGATTAGAGCCAGGAACTTTGGGTTGAGGAACTGATGAGGGGGAAGTTTTGATCTTGTTTGTTATGTCTTGAAATAATACATAATACTACTACTAATAATAATAATGAAAAACCCAACAACTGACCCTGCTGGAAGTGACCTTTCCTGGACTTGGTGAGAAGGTTTCAGGCAGAATTCCCCAGAGAGGGCACTGGCTCAGCAAGAGCAAGCTGGGACTAGCATGAAGTGGGTGCTACAAGATAGGCCTCAATCTCGTTAAATGCCCTTGGCACAAGAAGTAGGCACATGGTAATGAAATTTGCTGATGATAAGGAAGTTGGGAAGCATCATCAATATAGAGGAGGATCAGAAGATTATATAGAAAGATTAGGATAACTTTGAAGACTGGTGTGAAAGAAATGGGATAAAATCCAATAGTACAAAGTTTAAGGTCACTCACTTAAGGTGTAATAATATTAAATCTGCAGTTTGGAGCAGAAATTATCAGTTGGAAGCAACAAAGAAGGAGAGAGACCTAGGTGTGTGGGTCGATCACAGGGTAACTATAAGTAAGGCTATGATTTAGTTTCGGAGGTCACGGAATCCATGACTTTCAAAGACCTCTGTGACTCCAGTATCGACACCTGGGAGCTGCAGGGTCCCTCAGTCACCTCAAGGAGCAGGGAGCCATGAGTAACCCCTACCACCTGAGGCAGCGGTGCCCCCAAATTCCCAGCCGCTGTGGGTGTGGGGAATCCCTGCAGAGCCCCAGCTGCCAGAAGCGGCTCGGCGGATGGCAGCAGCTCCCAGCTACAGAGCAGGTGGAGGCTTGGATCTTCCAGACACCTGGCATCTGCCCAGCCCCTTCCCATTTTATCATGGATTTTTTGGTAAAAGTCACAGACAGGTCATGGGCGTCTGTGAATTTTTCTTTATTGCCCATGATCTGTCCGTGACAAAATCTTAGCCTTAACTATGAACCATAGGCAGCGTATGACTCTTCCATTTGGGGAGGCTGGGTGTGAGTGCCAGAAGGTCCCCCCGACACCCTGCTCCCCTCCCCCTGTTCTGGCAGGTGCGGAGGGGGGGGCTTATGCGGGAGGGGGCAGAGGGGCACAAGCGACAGGTGGGGGGACCTCAGGGGAAGAGCTGGAGTAAGGGCAGGAAGAGGCAGAGCAAGGGCAGAGCCACAGGGAAAGAGGCCAAGCAGGAGTAGAACCTCGGGATGGGGTGCAGGCAGGGCGATGGTCCAGGAACCAGTGGCCCCCACCACTTCTCAGGAACTTCTGGCAGGGCGCTCCAAAGATGGTGGACTGGCAGGCCTCCAAAAGGAGGTGCACTGCATCCAGGATTTCTTACCCCATTTGGGGAGGCTTAGCTTCCCCAAGCCTCTTATACCCGCCACCCATGCTATGAGCCACCAATGTGATGCAGCTGTGAAAAAGGCAAATGTGATCCTAGGATATTCAGCAAAAAGAAAAGAAGTACTTGTGGCACCTTAGAGACTAACCAATTTATTTGAGCATAAGCTTTCGTGAGCTACAGCTCACTTCATCGTATGCATGCAGTGGAAATATCAGGCAATGCATTTCCAGTAGCGATAGATAAGTATTAATACCATCATACAAGGCACTGGTAAGACCTCATTTGGAATACCATGTACAATTCTGGTCAACCATGTTTAAGAAGGATGAAATCAAACTGGAACAGTTGCAAAGAAGGCCTACTAGGATGATCAGGAGGGATGAGGTTCTGGAACAGCCTCCCAATAGGAGTTGTGGAGGCAAACAACTAATTTCAAGACAGAACTGGACAAGTTTATGAGTGTGACTTCTGGGTTTTTGTTTTTTGATGTTCCTACAAGCTTATGCTTTAGGACTTCAGCCAGCCACCTGCAGGTGTCAGGAAGGGATTTTTTTCCTCAATGCAACTTCTTTTAAAAATCTCCTTTCCCTGCCACATCAGGGATGGCCACAACTGGAGATAGGACCTTGGGCGGGGAAGGTAAGGGTTCTGAGGTGGTACAAAGCATTCTCTCAGGTGCTGCTTGGTTGGCTGTTTCTTGTTAACGGATTGCTGTTATGTGGGATCAGGAAGGAATTTTTCCCCAGGTCAGATTGGCAGTAACCTTGGGGTTTTTTTCCTTCCACTGCAGTGTCGGGGGGGGGGGGTTCACTTGCCCAGGATTAGCTAGATATATCCCACTTATCAATTATCCTGCCATCCTGGGGGTCTTTGGCACTGGTGCATCTCTCACTCCTATTCTCTGCCTGTGGCATATAAGTCTAGTCTCCTGTGGGCTGTAATATTTTCATTTAATTTCAGTTGTTGGGTTTAGTGCTGGGTGGTGCGGGTGGCCTGTGATAGACAAGAGGTTAGTGATCTGGTAGTCTCTTTGGGCCTTAAACTCTAGGACACTCCAAGTCTCCCCTCCTATTAGCCATGGTGTTAAGGTTCCTTCCCCACTCTGAACTCTAGGGTACAGATGTGGGGACCTGCATGAAAACCTCCTAAGCTTATTTATAACAGCTTAGGTTAGAACTTCCCCAAGGTACAAACTATTTTACCTTTTGCCCTGGGACTTTATTGCTGCTACCACCAAGCATCTAACAAATATATAACAGGGAAAGAGTCCACTTGGAAACATCTTTCCCCCCAAAACCCTCCCCAAACACTACACCCCCTTTTCTTGGGAAGGCTTGATAAAAATCCTTACCAATTTGCATAGGTGAACACAGACCCAAACCCTTGGACCTTAAGAACAATGAAAAAGCAATCAGGTTCTTAAAAGAAGAATTTTAATTGAAGTAAAAAGAATCACCTCTGTAAAATCAGGATGGTAAATACCTTACAGGGTAATCAGATTCAAAACATAGAGAATCCCTCTAGGCAAAACCCTAAGTTAGAAAAAGACACAAAAACAGGAATATACATTCCATTCAGCACAGCTTATTTTATCAGCCATTTAAACAAAACAGAATCTAACGCATATCTAGCTAGATTACTTACTAAGTTCTAAGACTCCATTCTTTTTCTGTTCCTGGAAAAAGCGACAGACAGACAGAGAGAACCCTTTTGTTCCTCCCCCCACAGCTTTGAAAGTATCTTGTCTCCTCATTGGTCATTTTGGCCAGGTGCCAGCGAGGTTATCCTAGCCTCTTAACCCTTTACAGGTGAAAGGGTTTTTCCTCTGGCCAGGAGGGATTTTAAAGGTGTTTACCCTTCCCTTTATATTTATGACACATGGGCAGGAAAACTGTGTTAATGATTTGACCTTCTGTTGATCTAAAAAATTTTGCATTACAGCAAAAATCTTCAAAAGTACACACATCTAGTGTTTTGTGTCTTTTCTTTGATCATGATCCATTTTCTGTTTCTCTTATTCACAGGATTTTGCTTTCATTTCACTTTGCCCATTTCCTTTTTGTCAATTTTCCCTTTTCCTCATGAGAGTCTAAAGCTCTTCACTATCCCTTTCCTACATATTTTCATTTTTCTTCATGACATCTTTCTCTTGAGAAACTTGTAAATGATATAAATTGTTTAATTTCCCTCCCTGCAAACTCTCTCTCTGTTGTGTAATTCCATCTATTGATTCAGGTGCTTAATCCCCAAGAAAAAAAATCAAGAGAATGAAGGAAGAAAAAAAATCTAAGAGCAAAGACCACTCTGTTCAAACTGTCTGACTACTTTCATTATGCTCACAAATGTCATCAAATACATTCTCGAAGGTTTACACGAGAGTGATGTTATTCTCTTAGTAAGTGTAGATGGTCACTGGCACGCACACAAAGGACATCTAAAGCAACTAAAAGTAAATCAAACACCCAGAATCCAGTGTAAGTGTAGCTACTGTAAGAAAAGGCCAGATTCTGTCACCCTTATGTTAAGTACTATCTTTTCCCCAATGAGACTATTTGAGTAAGGATGGAAGAATCTGGCTCACAGCAAAGAGATGTTTGCAATTCTGTAGCTCCTTTAATCAAAACATCTCAAAGCAGTTTATAAACCTTTAGCCTAAAGGCACTCTTCGATGGTAAGGGAAAAATGGATCTCATTTTCATGGTATATTGTAGGATATCTGCTGGCATCTGAATGAATTGTGGGAATAGAGGCCAATTACCTATTATTCCTGCCACCATATTTCAGAACTCAGCTGGTCCCCATTTCCTTTCCAAACTGCTCACAACCCTAAACACAGAGGAATGCAGCAGTCCATTATTGTGACAAGAAAGCCTATCCTGTTATACTGGACAGAATTCTCACTGACTGATCCAGAAGTGCTAACTAAATGAATTTGGAGGTGGAAGGAGTTGCCTGAGGAGAACTCCATGTTTTGAAGCTGTTCAGGAATTTGTGTTTGATCTATTTTCAGAGCAGTTGCACTCAGTACAAGAAATGCTGAATCATTATAGAGACCTGGGACAATCAGCAGTGGCTGCAGAATGTCAGAACCTGAAAGGCCACATTCCTGAGTGGTGTGCCAAGCTTGCCTGGCCTACCTTGTCATAACACTAGAGTGAGACCTACCTTGTCATAACACTAGAGTGAGACCTGCTTTCAGAGCTGAGAAGTGATGGCAATGGCAATAAGAAAGCCTGCCATCCGAGATTGCTACAGATCAATGGGGCAGGGCCCCAGTTGGGTGTAGAGAAATCGAGAGCAGGGGGTAGTTGTGGTGGGGATCTGCACAATTGTGTCCTTTTGTTTAGGTTAGAAAGTGTGCAGGCGTAAGGAATTACATTGGGACAACTTGTATACGTAGACCAGGCCTTCTGCCTATTTTGCACAGATAGTGACCATGCAATGTGTAGAGCTGTGGAGAATCAGGCCAAGAGTATTTGACGTGTATAATATAAGTATATTTGTATGGGCTCAAAGTGTTTACAAATATTAAAGGGACACCTGAAATTGAGTCAGTTAAAAAAAGTTAAATAGTCTCAGTTGCTAAACAAGTCCCTGAATCCCCCAGTCAGTTTTCATGGTTGTAGAAACACATTTGCATGTTCCCTCTTCCCTACTGCTGGTTGAAAGGCCAACATAAACAGCAGGGGCCTCGGACTAAGTACAGAGTGCTGTCACCTGCAAAAATTAAACAAATTCAAAAGAATATTTTGTTTTCTCTCATGGCTTCAGTAACGATCATAACTGAAAGAACAGGAGGGAAAAACATTTCCAGCCCAAGCTTTGATTTTGAAACTGAGGATGTTACAGGCCCCAACGCTTCAAAGGGCATCTCGGCGCAAGAGGGCAACAGATCATCCGCCCTTGTTTAAATACCAGCCCAAAACCCACTGCTGCCCTTCTGATCCACCTTTCAAATCCCCCAGCGCAGCCTCGCCCTCCGCCGGCTCCCCCAGCAGAGCAGCGGCTCAGCCACCGCCCGTCTCCGCGCGGCCACAGCTGCCGCCTGCGCCGGCTCGGGCCTCGCTGAGTTCCGGTCCGCAGTGCAACAACGGAGAGAGAAATTCTCCGACAGCCAGCCCGGCCGCCCCTCCCCCACCCCTACCCCCACCCCCACGCCCCGCCCCGCCCCGCCTTCCCAACGCCTCTCCCCCGCCCCGCAAACGTTCCCTCTCGCTCGCTCCCTGCCGCCGGACCTGCACAAACTGGGGAGGGGAGTTGTGCCCCGCCCCCACGAGGCCTGACGACAGAAGGGGGCGGGGAGCCCGCCAGCCAATGGCAGGACTCAGAGGCCCGGGCTCCTCCGAGCTTCCGCGATCGGGCGGGGTGACTCGGCGGCGTAGCAGCGGCAGCAGGTTCCCGGGCTGTGAACTGTGACGGCAGCGGCTCGGCCCGTGTCTCCGCCATGGCCTACCCGGGGTTCGGAGCGGTGAGTCGCTGCGACGAGGGGACCGGGACCGGCTCCGGCGTCGCCCCTTGTGGGCTCCGCGGGGAGAGGGCAGAGTGAGGCCCTGCCGCCTGTGGGCCTTGCGCGTCAGCACGGGACAAAGGGCCGAGCCTGGGCCGGGCCTTCCCGGCCCACGGGGGCCGGCGGGACCAGCAGCCCCTCGGAGCTGCCGTGCCCTTGGGCGGGCGCAGCGCCGCAGGCGTGGGGGGGGGAGCGATCGCTCGAGCCGAGGCGGGCAGGCCCCACCGCGCCGGCCGGGCGTGGCAGGCACCCCGCGGTGCTGGGGGCAGCCTGCGCGGGCGGGGACCCGGCCGAGGGGGCTCTCGTCACCCGTTCGTGCCGTGCCGTTCCCGGTATTGAGCAGCGTCCGCGGATAGGCCCGGGCAGGCGCGGCCCTGGGCCTCGAGCGACGCCTCTAGCGGTAGCATGGGAAACCAGGCAGGGCGATTGCACAGAGCGGCCGCACGCACCCACTCGTGGGGTGGAGCACGCGGGAGGGGTCAAGAGTCGGAAGTTGGTGCTCGAGGGCTGGCCAGGGGCCCTGGTGTGAAACAGAAAATGTGCCTTGCATAATGACAAGTTTCTTTCAGAACAAGCCTGTCGCACCTTAACAGGCAGAGCCAGTTTCAGTGAGTAGCTGTCGGAGAAAGAGAACTGGGATTGCGGGGCCTCTAACCTTTGCGTCACTGCTCTTTAAATGGTTTCAGAGTAGCAGCCGTGTTAGTCTGTATCCACAAAAAGAATAGGAGTACTTGTGGCACCTCAGAGACTAACAGATTTAGAGCATAAGCTTTTGTGGGCTGCAGGCCACTTCATTGGATGCATAGAATGGAACATATAGTAAGTAGATAGATATAGATCCACCTTCTCTGTATGTGTGTGTAAGTTGCTGTACAAACTGTAAGAGGCTAATTAATTAACATGAGCTATTATCACAGGAGAAAAAAACTTTTGCAGTGATGATCAAGATGGCCCATTTAGACAGTTGACAAGGAGGTGTGAGAATACTTAACATGGGGAAATAGATTCAATATGTGTAATGACCTAGCCACTCCCAGTCTCTATTCAAACCCAAGTTTCAGAGTAACAGCCGTGTTAGTCTGTATTCACAAAAAGAAAAGGAGGACTTGTGGCACCTTAGAGACTAACCAATTTATTTGAGCATGAGCTTTCGTGAGCTACAGCTCACTTCATCGGATGCATCCTGTGGAAACTGCAGCAGACTTAATGGTATCTAGTTTGCATATTAATTCAAGCTCAGCAGTTTCTCATAACTCATCTTAATTAATTAGCTTCTTACGGTTTGTATGGCAACTTCCATCTTCTGTGGATAATATATATATATAATCTTCTTACTATATGTTCCATTCTATGCATCCGATGGAGTGGGCTGTAGCCCATGAAAGCTTATGCTCTAATAAATTTGTTAGTCTCTAAGGTGCCACAAGTACTCCTGTTCATTTTGCTCTTTAAATACAGTCCAAATTATCCTGGCAAGCAGTTGGGACTTTCGCTTCTCGTGGCCATCGCCACAGACTGCTCTGGCAAGGAGTGCCTTTCTGACTGTCCTAGTTTGTATAGGGCTGGAATAATCATGGAGCCTGAAGTACCCTCACAAACTACCAGAGAGTGGTGATGTTGCAACAGGAAGCACACCCACTTACAAAATGGCCCTGTACAGATATGGAGCTACTTCTGTGAGTTTGTAGGGAGCTCAGTAGTTTTTCCCATGGTATGTGTTATAAACTTGTGATGCCATTCCCATTGCCTCTGCTGACCCCAGTACCTGGCCTGCTGAGACCGCACCATGCTCCGCCCCCACCTTTTGAGCCTGGTGCAGTGACCTTCCCCGTTCCTGAGAGGGTACAGGAGCAGCTGGAAGTGGGGCAAGGCAGGCCCCTGCGGGTAGCTCTGGTACAGGAGCTGTCCCCTCAGGTTTGGTTCTACAACCCCTCTGGTATGATGAGGGAGTAGGACCAGCATTGAATGAGTAGTATTGTGACATGATGCATGGGAGTCGCATCACCCATCACTTAATTTTGGCCTTGCCATCCCTGTGTCACAACAGAGGGTCATCAGAACTAAACCTGAGTGGGCAGTGAAACACAGGTAGTACCATAGCTATGAGAGCTGCTACTTGGGATTCTGACGGGTAGGGTATCCTCATTGCTTTCTTTGGGTATGATACTACTTTTGAAATATTATACAGAGGATGGATTCTTTGGAGCCGTTCTAAGCTGCCTTTAAAAGAAGTATCCAGTATTGACAGCTGCCTCTGCAGTCTTCTATTTTTATGCCAGAACTTTCTATTGAAGCATCAATGTGCAGAGTTGGTTTCATTCCCTTCTCAGAGGGGCTATGGTTCAGCTTCCAGTTCTGTCTCCTGTCTCTCACCCCCTAGTTGCCTTGGCATTGGCATTTGCCTGAGATCTGGTGCTGAATTATTTTGGAAAATCCTTTCCGTTTCTATTGATGAGCAAAAAGCAATTAGCATGTTCATTATATTTTTCCTCCCACTCTTTAATAAGTCAGTGTCACAACAAAAAATCTCTCATTTTGAAGGTAGTCCTTATGGTAGTAATAAAAATGAGTGCTTATTGGAGGATGAGGGCCTCTGCTATATACAAATAAAAATCACTTCTAAGCATTATTTTAGTAGTCAAATAAAGCCCCACCCATTTCAACATCACAATACAGTTTCTCTGCTCAACCTGTCAAGACTGCTGAAACAGTCTGTATGACTGATTTAAATAACTAATCAGTTTAGCACAGGAGTGAAGAATATAATATTTAATGGAAACTGCAGGGAGGATTAGATGGTTAGAATTTATCCAAACTGGAATTAGTTACTAAATTCTGCAAAAAAAAAGTGTCCATATTCTGTTTTATACCTCATTTTTAAAAGAGATCCACTAACAACTGCCATTTCTCTTTGGAAAAATAATTTAATTTCTCATATAACATTTCTTTGGTAGTACAATTTATCCTTTTGCAATCAGGTAGCAAAGTATTAGTTTTAGAACTATTCTAAAAACTCTGAATGAGAAAGTGTTGTGTGATCACAGCATATGGGTACCTTCTTTTAATAATTTAAAAAAAGGGGGGGCAGATAATGGGTCAGTGTTTGAATACATGACCAATGAATTTGAGGTGGTACGGTTTTTTGAATTAGGCTGTGTAATGGGCATTTTAATAAAAGTACATCATGAATAAGACGACTTTGTAAATGGAAGTCTGTTACTATAGATTGAGCTGCTGATGACACTGAAATATTTCTCTTTTTCACAAAAGTATGGAGGTTACAGTGGTCAGATGCCTGGAATGCAAATGACAGTGGGACAGCCAATGCCAGGAGCAGTACCAAATATGCCTCATGGAGGATACTCTGGATATTCTGCATATTCTGGTACTTATTCTGCTGCTGCTGACCCTATGTGGACTTACTTCGCTGCTATCGCTGGACAGGTACGGTAGTGTATGCAATGTAATTAAGCCTTGTGAGTTGACCGAGCTAGCAAAGTCTGTTTTTTCTGTGAAAGAAAAACACTCGGCTTGCTCAGAACAGTATTATTAAAGCTCTCATAGTCGGAATTGTGTCTCACCAGGTAAAATTGGATTGTCCTCCCTCTCCTCAGTTAATTGAACAGTGTTGTTCGTGACTAGTAGCATAAAGGCTAATGTCAGTGGTGAGCTGTAAACAAGCTTTCATCCTTCATTAATACTTTCTTAACCTGAAGAACAAACTTTACAGTTCTACATGCTTGAAATATAGACATTTTAAAAAATACCAGTGATTGTCTCAAGGAAGAAGAACCAATTACTGCGTCCTCCATCCCCCAAAATAATAATATAATAGCCTGTTAAACTTTTGCAGACTTGGTAGACTTTATACAAATCTTCATTAATAGAATAATAAGTATTCCATATTCATGTTTTCACTGCCTCCTGAAGTGAAGGTGATGGTTTCCCTCGATCTCTCTGTCCAGGCCACTTTTATAGTATTGTGCTACAGTTTTATATGCAGGTAGTAAAATGAAACACTAAAATCCTGTTCAAGTGGTGTCTGAGACCAGACCAGGATTCTCATTAACTGATTTTGGTGCTTTCATACAGAACAAAGTAGAAAGGGAAGGAGTGCAAGAACATGGCATCTTAAAGTAGAATCCCAAGGGACTTGGGTCTTTAAAATGGATGCTGCCTGAATTGTATTCAAGTATTTCTTTTAACCTGAGGTCCTAAATCTGATATTTAAGTTCCTCGGTCACATATTACTATCCAAACGGTATCTCTTATTGATACAGGAGTGCATAGTTTGTTTTAGTAAGATGGTGATGGAGGATAGACAAATACAAATCTAGTCACGTTTAACTGGCTTATTGAGCCAGCATGCTATTGCATGGCTTTGAAGAGCTATCTAGTATAAAATAAGGGTATTAAACACTGAGAATAATGTATACATGGCTATTTTATTGGGTGGGAGTGAAAATAGATACCATGTCCCAATCTGCATTATGCTTCTGTAATGCGAATGGCAGCAACAGCACAATATATGATCAAGTAATGTAAGGAATAAGAACCAGGAAGTTTCTACAGTGTGATCTGGGGTAAAAATGTGGGGGGAGGGGGAAGAGGGGGCTGACAAGGATTCACAGAGGGCATGTGCATGGCCCCACAGGTTACTGTTCTCTAGATGATTTGGGATTTGTGCTGCCAACATGCACATTCCTAAGAACGTGGAACTGCAGAGGCAATGTATTTGAAGATCTCCAGGTCCAGGTGAGTAATCTTCTCTTCTAGATTACAGGAGCTGCTTTTTTTTTTTTTTCTTCTGGCATAAGTCACAGTCATTACAGATTGAGGCTGTGAAACTCAATTTGTCTATTGACTTCTGCTTTAAGATGCATTGTGCTGCCTTGACTCTGCTTACCTAACCATCTTTTATCCTTTATT
Source organism: Lepidochelys olivacea (assembly GCF_965140295.1). Classification (NCBI taxonomy): domain Eukaryota; kingdom Metazoa; phylum Chordata; order Testudines; family Cheloniidae; genus Lepidochelys; species Lepidochelys olivacea. The sequence continues at coordinate 34,662,481 of NC_140421.1, forward strand.
TCTTTTTGGTGCAGAACACCACTTTTTCTGTTTTGTGATGAGTCATATCCTGCCTTTGTCCCTACTAACCTGTGGAAGCAGGAGCAGATGGATACACTGTAAAATAGCTGCAGTGCTTAGAGCAACACAGACATTTTTAATGCATTCCTGAGTAAAGGGTCCACATTATATTAAAATTGCTGTGTAGCTGTATGTGATCCCTGAGCAATACTTGATCACCGTTGGTTCTCTTCCTTCTCAAACATGCTTAAGACATGACATTTTCTAGGAGGATAACACATATCCAAAATATATTAGCAAAGGCATATTAAGACTTCATAATTAAATTGCCTCAACCAGGACACTCATGACTTCCCTTGCAAAAACATTCAGTCTCCTTGATTACAGGCCAGAAGGACCCACATGTTTATCTCTGAATTGCAAACCTGTCTGAACTGTTTGACTGGTTGGGGCATGCAACATAAATTTGGTGCTGCTGGGAGCAGTAAACTAAAACTCACTTTCTGTCTGGTCACTGGATTAGTACTCGGACTGATATGATACGGTATAACCAGGGTGGATTGATTTAAATCAGCAAGCAGGAAACCTTGATTTACATCAATGGTAATCTTGTTTTGCATTTGTGGTTTTTATGGTTATCTTCCTAAAGACATTTTTGATTCTCACTTTTTGGTAGCCATTAAAACACGTTGATTTGCAACTAAATATGGCCATTACTCTAAATTTGATACTCATGTGCTGACCAGGAGGATTTAAGCAATTATGTGGTTTAACATACATTCATATTCCTAAGTTTTACACTTTTATGTTAAAAATGGTGAATGGTGTATTTCTTATTTACAAGTGATTTGTGCCCAGCTGTATTTGGATGGAAATTGGAATTCAGTTATGTCCAAAATTTAAAATTGTTTGATTAGTTCGGTAAAACTAAACCTTGTATGTGCTGGATACATAAGGGAAAAACATTATCAAAACATTTTGCATTTAAAACTAGGAAGTATTATCCTTAGCCATTGAAGTGATTGTTTCAAGATTTTAGAACTACAGTAGAATCTCAGAATTACGAACACCAGAGTTACAAACTGATCAGTCAATGACACACCTCATTTGGAACTGGAAGTATGCAGTCAGGCCGCAGCAGAGACCAAAAAGCAAGTACAGTACAGTACTGTGTTAGATGTAAACTACAGAGGGGAAAAAGGGAAAGCATCCTTTTTCTTCTGCGTAGTAAAGTTTCAAAGCTGTATTAAGTCAATGTTCAGTTGTAAACTTGAACAAACATAACATTTTGTTCAGAGTTACAAACGTTTGAGTTATGTACAACCTCCATTCCCGAGATGCTCATAAGTCTGAGGTTCTACTGTAGTAGAACTTGTCCTCACACCTAGTTTTTATTCATAGATTGGAAGAGGAAAATAAGCTTGACTGCTTTTTCAACTCCCAGTTGGTTTCTTAACTTTGAATGACTAATCATTGAACTGAACTAGTTGAATAAGCTGAAATGAAAAAAATATTCTCGGTGGAGGTTACTGGTGTGAAAAGCTGATTTAGCACTTGAACAAACTCTGGTTCCAGGTGCTGAGCTAGTGACTTTCACCAGTTCAGTGGTTTGACTGTTTTTAAAACTTCATATTTTTTAATTTAATTTAAATGATTAATGACTTGTAGTACATTTAGACCTTAATGTAAGTTGTCATAATTTTAAATACAGTTTTAAAAAAATCTAAATACACAATCTGAGTTAAAAGGAAAAATGTTTGTGGGTTTTTTTTTGTTTTTAAACCACTCTGGGTATTGCTCAGAAAGACCTGTTCCATTTGGCTCTCCTGGAATTATTTGCAGTTTTGCTCAGGCATAGGGATCCATACCTACACAGATCCAGGTACAGGATTGGGGCCTAAATGCATAGCTTGTGACTTTATAATAGCCATTATGGAGAGATGATAGTTTTGCCGTTTACTTCTGTGAGAGCAGGATTTGACCCATAGCATGTCTTCAGCAGGAGCAGCAGTGACACGAGTTAGGATTCTATCAGTTTCACACTGTTCCAGAGGCACGAGACATGCGGCTGAGACATGATTCAAGGCAGAGGCCCAAAAATGTGAGGGAGAGTGTGATGAGGCATAAACAGATTAGGAGAAGCACCTGCATCTGACTCCTCAGTGAGTAATTGTGTTTTTGGTGAAGGGAAGAAAGGAAAAGGTTAAAAAAATAAAAATGGATATGCTAATATGCCACTTGTCTTCTCCCCTAAAAGTGGAGAAATAGAAAGAGAGGGGCTGAATATTCCCCTTTTCTGTTTAGGCTCTTACACAGTATCATGGTAAGATGACTATACAAAAGAAATGCACAAAACCTAAATAGTGGGTGAGAAAAGGTCATTGCTTAATTTTAGAGTGGGTATTGTGGTTTTTTTTTCCCCAGCTGCCAGTTTAGTTATGCAGTTAATTGGATTGGCAGCTGAGAAAAACTCAGAATTCTCAAAACTCTCCTCCCTTCCCAAAATTGTGGGTTTCCCTTTATCCTGATACTCACATGAAATTGAACTAGGCAAAGGAAATCTTTGTCCAAAGCTCAAATTATTTCAAACTTTTAGTGTAAAAGATTTCTTTCTACAGTACCTTTGAGGAATCTGTCTCCATAAATAATTTTTGCTAAAGATCATTTCTTGTTTTGTCAGCCAAGCTCATCGGTAGTATTATCTTTAGTTTAGTGTCCTCTAGCATGCTAGAGTGAATTCAAAGCTAGATTGAATCAAAACTTCGGTTTATAGGCATAACAGTCAAGCTTGCATCATGCATGCCTCAGAGGAAGCGAAGATCACACTTGGTGAAGGACACAGTTTTGCATAGTCCCTAAACAGAGTGGACAAACTCCAAAATAGAGAGGTTGATGGATGAGTGTATTCCATACATAAGCATTGTTGGAACCTGGCTGAGCTACGGGCAAGCCACCCTGCTTGCCTCCTGATAGCATGCTTTATTTTGAAATCATGAATACCTCCTAGCGAAGTTTGCAGGAGCCATTCCATTCCTTGTGTTTTTACATTCTAATTTTCTCAAATGTGTTTAAGATAAAGTTTCTCCTGGTTAGTATCAGCCTAAAAATGTGGTCTCGAGTTTCATGACTATTGGATGAGCTGGTTTTGAGCTATGGAACTCAACAGATTTAGCATGTTCGTATTGTTTGTCTCTGATAACACAGAAATAGCTTGGTTCTTTCACTGTTGTCTACCAAGGGATAGTGAGAAAACTTTGTCGCGTCAGTGTGCAAACCTGCATTGTCTTTGCTGTCAAAATCAATTCTATTCCAAATTTATCTTCAGAAATTTTACATCTGTAAGTAAAAGTAGATTACAGTTAACAAAGAGGTCTTCTGTTGTCCACTCTTTCATATCTCTGTTCCAAGTGCAGTATGCTTTGCAATATGACAAATCTTGAAACATATATATTGGTCTCTCTTCCTTGCATGCATGTGTATTTGTGTAACTATGTAACAAAAGCCCTTATTGTAAGACGTGTGGGTAATGGGCTGAGTTACAGTTTTTGTGAGCTCCTTTTGGAATCTTAACTGAGCACTTGCTGACTTTTTAGAGAGTTTTTCCTTTTTTTTTTTTTTTTTTTTTTTTTTTTTAAATTCTCAAGTATAATACTATAGTAAACTTAGTTTTTTGTAGGGGGAATACACATTCACTCCTGAAGTACGAGGCACATAACCACAGTCTGTCATCTACCATGTAGCAAGACCAGTGGGGTGATGGAAGCGCTGGCCTTGACTCTCAAAGAACTGAGCAGGTAGAAATTCACAGAAACATGGGGATTGAATTGCTTTTGGTGGGGAGGGCAAAAGGGGAAAATTGTATTTCTGACTTTCATTGTACTGTTGATATGACTAGTAAATGAGATTCAGAAATATAATATTCACCTCACTAAAATTTAAGCTATTCAGTTCCCTTCTTTTTCTTCACCCTTCTTTTTTTGTGTGAGCTTACCCATTGAAAAATGTCCTTTTTCCCATTTGAGGATAAAGGCTCCATGCTGTGGAGATTCTTGCAGCTTAATAGAGCTGATCACTTTTACTTTAGAGCCTGCCAGTGTTGCTCCTCAGTCAGGCAGATGAGGATTGATGAAGAGCATGTGATTGTCTACATAGTCTACACAGTGTTACTAGCCCCTGCTGTAACACAGTGATGGGTGAAATTCAGTCCTCCATGGAGAGCTGCAAATAGAACATCTTTCTTTTCCCACTCCCTTCAAGATGAGACTGTCACCTCTGCTCCTGCATGAAATCCAGTGATATAAGCAGGAACAAGATGAATCTTACCAGGATGGGCTAATTTTGCTTTGCTTCTGGGGAGTTTCCCTGAATGTGCTATCCTCATGGCTTTACCCTTAAGGCAGTATAAAGAATGGCAGGGCAAGGAACAAGAAAAATGGGTCTTACAATATTTTCTCTCAGATTTAACTTCTATCTGTTCATGGGACAAGCTCACCAAAAATTGGTTCTTCCTATTTTACAGCTCATGTTTAATTTTATTTGTTTTATAAAACCAAATTTTAGCGTAAGATGCAGTAGCATTAAAATAATTTGACTTGCATGCTGGATTTCCTTATTTAACTGTTTATGTTGGCCAATCATAATATCCTAGAACTGTAACATGGCTCTTCCAAAAAGTTACTTAGAGTGTATACCTAAGTACAGTGAAAAGTGCCGCTTGTCCTTTCATGGAGATCTCATTCCACCTGATACAAGATCTGCTCAGTGTGTCAGCCATTTATACTTACTAACTAGCCACAAAACATAGCTTGCTGCTATAAGTTTCTAGCTCTAAGACAGAGTGGAAGGCCAGCTGATTAAACCTTTCTACAAAGCTGTCAGTGAAGCCTAGAGAATCTTGTTTAAAGTCCTTTGTGGTGTGTGTGTTTTTTGTATTTTTTTTCCCAAGATGATTTTCCTGTTGTTCACTTGCTTCTTGAGATCTTGTTTTTTGGAGACTCCTTTTTAGAGGATAAAATGTGGAGGTTTTGAGAGCTTGTGTTACCTTTTGGTCTTGGGTGTTCAGAGGGCTGATCTGCACACCTCTATATGGGATGTTTAGCTTTCAGATTCACCTTTTTATGTTGCTCTTACTTGCATCTTACTAGCTATAATCAGTGCTGGCAATGAAATAAGCAAGCTTTTGGGGTTATTTTAATATCCTTCTTTTGAAGTGCTCTGTGGAGATGCTGAGAGAACAGAATGCTAGGAACAGAGCAGAGGAACACGAGGGAACAGACAAAGTGATACTTGGCTGATAGAAAAAGCACGTCTAGCATAGTCACATGTCACGTATGTTCAACAGTCAGTCATCGGACAGCATCATATCCCTCTTTATTGCTTTTCAACCTGAAGGATTCTAAAGCACTGTGCAGCACAATCGACTATATTGATTCTGGAATAACTTGACCCATTACTGAAATGCAGCTATCACCGCCTTCGGTGTGGAACATGGCAGCTCTTTTTTCTTTTTCAGTTTGAAGAGTTTGTATTCTTCTAAAAAGCGAAACATCTGAAAGCTGTTTAAAACTGCACAGCAACACTATACGATAGCTTAGCACAGTAAGTGAGGAATAGGTATCCAACTGAACTGTGGAAGGATATAGGTAGTTCGAATATAACTACCCAAATTGGAATTTTGCCAGGGCACTAAGAATAACATCCCTGCTGTTAATAGCATCATAGCTTCTTTGACCACAAAATGGTCAGAATGTCAGTTTTATTGTGTACATCAACCAAGGAACAGCAAAACTACAGGGGACCCCTGACATATAATGGGAAATGTGATGGGCAAAAGAAAAGGACCTTTTTAATACTTTGTTTCAGAATGGAGGCTCTGATACTCTAGAAGGCTCTCATTAAAATCATGAACAAAATAGAAATAAATGCAGAAAACACCTTAACCAATTATTTGATAGAATTGTCTGCAACTTTATATGAAAATTCTATACTAATTATCAGACGATATCACTGTAATTTAACTGCTGCTGAAGGCTCATTTTAAATAGGTATTTGTTGCTAAGATAGGATTCCATTTAATTACTGTTGCTAAGATAGGATTCCATGTAATTGCTATAAGCAAGGAATTCTATTTAACTTTAGTGCTGCAGACTCTTGATTTAGATGAGGCACCATTTTGTAGTATTTTTAATTTTTTAAGTATTAAATATCTTTACATAGTTATAATGAACTAATTCATTTGTCTTCTGTTAGATTATTCACTGACACTTCATTTTTGCATGGATTTGTATTGATAAGTGTCCATGACCACAAACCTATGCACTCTGTTCTACAGGATGGTGAAGTGGATGCAGAGGAACTACAGAGATGCTTAACACAGTCTGGAATCAGTGGGACCTATTCTCGTAAGACTTTGAATGTTGTTACTGTACACTTTCTCTTTTAATCTGTGGATGATATTTTGGAATTTCTGTTCTTCAAGGAGCATTCCCTCTCTCCCATTGTGTACCTCTTTCATTTCCTTCCTTATCACAGATTTCCGCTTTGTGCTGGCATGTGTCCTTTCTGTGCACCTTAAATAAATGGCACAGCCCTGCTAATGCCAATCCTGAAGATCAGCGTTTGTGCTAGTTCATCTGTACAGTGTTTCCAGTGCACTTTAATTTGAATTTCTCACGCTTTCCCTCTTACACAACAGAATATGAAAACAGTTGCAATCACAGGGCTTGGGCTCTGGTGGGTGCTCATCCCCTCCCAAGACATGGACCATGCTTTGTAATCCCTTTGAATGAGATGGCATATGGTTAGAGACCAGGTAGGGTCTCGAGTACAACACATTCCAAAACTCTTATTCGGAAGGCAAAATAATGTCTTATTTTGTTATAAGGATTTAATAAAACTCCTGGAATCAAAATAAACTACCTTTGCTTTATGGGTGAATAATTTTAATTCCAAATCTTACTGTTCTTAAAGTATTACTGTGTATTTGACATGCATAGCCTAGTAGTAGAGCAAGCTTTCCTACACTGGCCTACCAAATGTGCCTTCACCTTGAGATATTGAGTTGAGATAGTAATTTGGTTTCCACACCTGTTTAATCCTTGTTCTCCCTGCTGATACTGAATTAATACTCTCCATTAAGAACAGGAGCTGGGTCACCAGTTCCTGGCTCAGTAGATGCTAAAGCAATGTAGTGTCCTGCATTTTATCCACATCTAACCCATGGCCTAAATAACTAGTAGTGTAGAAGCAAATGTCTTCATGTCCTTTTAGCCATCCCCTACTTGATTTTGTTTTTCCTGGTGAGCTTTCAAAATCTCTTGCAAAAGCAAATTAACTCATGTGTTGACTAGTGTCACTGAAACTGCATTCGTTACAAAATAAAATTAATCTAGTTTTGATTCAATCTTTGACTATTTTTCAGCATTCAGTTTGGAAACCTGCAGAATTATGATCTCCCTGATGGATGTATCCTTGGAAAAATGTAGACTATACTGTAGTCTTAATGTCAGTTTAAACCAATAAATAATCCTGAGAAGAAACTAGAATTTCAAAACATTTTTAAACTAATGTTTTAGAACACTATCCTTGGGCTCCATTCATTTTTAATGTTGCACAGAAATTGGTTGTTTTAGTATTGTCAGGGTGGTTAGAAGTCAAACTGCCTTATATGACTTGAAATTATATGTTTAATAATTTGGTTTGTCCTATTAAGTTACTTAGTTTTAATGTATTAAGTTATTTTTGTTAACAAAACTTCATCAGAGAGATTATACAGGAAAAATGGGATTTAATGAATTCAAAGAACTCTGGGCAGCTCTTAATGCTTGGAAGCAAAATTTCATGATGATTGATCAAGACCGAAGTGGAACCGTAGAACTTCATGAATTGGGTCAAGTCATTGCAGCTATGGGTAAGTTAGCATTTCAAAAACTTCTGCAACCTCCTGTTTGTTCTATTTAATGCAATATATATTACTACTTTAATTATAAGGATGCAGCATGTAGAATATGGAAGGTTGCAGTGAATTGTGTTGCTACCTATGGGGTCAAAATATAGGGCTTGCCAGGAGTGTTGTACAGGTACCATGCTTCATTTCTGGGAACTCCTCACTATCAACTAAGTATTCCTTCCTTCCTGGCTAGCCCAGAAATAGTGTCGATAAGCTTTATAGAGAGCTGTATACAGCCATCTTCAGATGGAAAGATTGGTCATCTGGGGACACATCCTTGAAGATTGGGAGGAGACAGGAAATCCCTCTTAAAATAAATGCCATATTCAGTACTGAACACTGTTAATTTTCACAAGTTTTTAGATGCAGCACTTCTTAATATTGGCATACATAGGGCTAATACATCTATTTGGGGTAGAGGAGGGAAAGGAAGACTTTCAGTACATTCTGCTCCTGGAGGAGTCATGGGCATATGTCTTCCCAATGAGGTGCAAAATATGTTCTGGGGGCACACCATTTCAGCAGAGTATAAAGAGACACTCGCTCTCACTCACTCACTCTATGATGAACCTAGCCCATCTTATAGGGCAGATGCACATAAGCCTGTGTGCTTCCCCTTTGATGGCAGGTTGTTAAAGATTAGTGACTAAAAGTTGCTCTTCATCTAGAATACCCCATTGTAAAAAAAGTTATACAAATCTTCATCATAGCTGCTGCTAGCCAACAATAGTAAATCAGGAACCAGTGCCAGACACTGCACTGGCATAAAAAGGCTTTCTGTTAAACTGTATTTCTGGAACCCTGGTGTATAGCTAGCATGTTCCATTTCCCGCTGAGTGGGAAAGGCTAATGCTCTTGTGAATCAAAGTGCTCCAGTTGTTTGGAGTAATAGTCATTTTGTGCATGTGCATGGGATATTACAATCTATCCTTAAGTCTCTGGGCTGCAACCGTTAGCAGCTGCTGCTAAGTTAATTTTTGAATAGAGGTAGAAGGTGGAAGTTAGTAGCTTCCTAGTTACTCTCGAGTCTGTTAGATAGACACTGACCCCACTACTAAGTAGGGGGTATGATTGGAGCTGAGGTAGATATACCCACACAAGTACTGTCGTAGATAGCAGTATAGATGTTGGGGCATGGTCTTCAGCAATGCAACCTAACCCATAGCAAAGCCTGTGTTGCCAGATCTACGCTGCTGTTTTTAGCAGTGCTAGCAGTATCAGCATACCCACACTTTCTTCTGAATGACAGGAAGAAGGGAAAGAATAAATGCCATGGGGAACTGAATTTGCTAGAGACTTGAATCCTGTATGAGATGTCTCTGGCCTCTTGCTTGAAAACTTCCAAATTGCATACACTTTAAAAAAAATAGTAAACATTATATACCTAAATAAGATTCTTTTCTCTCTCTTCTTCCTCTGAGTCTCTGTTTACACTTGCTGAAGTTACGAAAGGGGGGGTCTAGAACATGCTGTGTTGGTCCTACAACGGTCAGGCACAGGAACCTACTTTTCTAGAGGCAGTACTTCATGTTAACGATGTTTCTGGCAGGCTGGTGTTGTAATCCTCTCATCTTTTCTTCATTTGCCTTTGTGTGTGTGTCTACTTTTCCCTTCTCCAACCTGTCAAGCAGCATTAAAGCACAGAAACTACTCTTTGTACAGTGGAGAGTCATGCTGTCTGGGCATGCTGCACTTTTTCTTGGAGAAGGCTCCGAGTTCAGTCAAGATACTCTAATTCCACAAGGAGTCCAGTGGCACCTTACAGACGAACAGATTTATTTGAGCAGAAGCTTTTGTGGGTAAAAACCCCACTTCTTCAGATGCATGGAGTGAAAATTACAGATGCAGACATAAATATACTGACACATGAAGAGAAGGGAGTTACCTCACAAGTGGAGAACCAGTGCTGACCGGGCCAATTCGATCAGGGTGGATGTAGTCCACTCCCAATAATAGATGAGGAGGTGTCAATTCCAGGAGAGGCAAAGCTGCTTTTGTAATGAGCCAGCCACTCCCAGTCCCTATTCAAGCCCAAATTAATAGTGTTAAATTTGCAAATGAATTTTAGTTCTGCTGTTTCTCTTTGAAGTCTGTTTCTGAAGTTTTTTCGTTCAAGTATAGCTACTTTCAAATCTGTTATAGAATGTCCAGGAAGATTGAAGTGTTCTCCGACTCGCTTTTGTACATTCCCATTCCTGATGTCCAATTTGTGTCCATTTATTCTTTTACGTAGGGACTGTCCTGTTTGGCCAATGTACATGGCAGAGGGCCATTGCTGGCACATGATGGCATATATAACATTAGTGGACTTGCAGGTGAATGAGCCTCTGGTGGTGTGGCTGATGTGGTTGGGTCCTCTGTCACTAGAATAGATATGAGGACTACACCCAATACTTCTAATACTAGTGCAGAGTATGTTCCAAATAGAGCAATTGGCAGGTGAACTGGCAAACAGGCAGTAGATGCTAAACATCCTTTTACTCCTGGGCCTTGTTAAAAATGTCCACAAGCCACCCTCTGGCTACTTTTGCTAAAAAGTCAAGGCTGACCTGATTACACAGAACTAGTATCTCTGTTTAGTATGGTGACAGGTTTCAGAGGGTTAGCTGTTTTAGTCTGTATCAGCAAAAACAACAAGGAGTCCTTGTGGCACCTTAGAGACTAACAAATTTATTTGGGCATAAGGAAGTGGGTTTTAGCCCACGAAAGCTTATGCCCAAATAAATTTGTTAGTCTCTAAGGTGCCACAAGGACTCCTCCGTGTGTTTGTTTGCTTAATCTCCACTTTAAGAGGAAGATTAAATGTCTTGAGTGTTCATGATGATGTCTGAAGTTGTCCTTTCAGATGAATTTCAGGATGGGCACACAGTGTATAATGGAACCGTTCTAATGTCGGAAAATTTGAACTTTTTCACTGCTGCATATGAATACTCCTTCACTGTGCCCTATAAACTGCATTGACTGCAGTACAGGATGTATAGTAATTATTATTTCAATAGTCATACTTTCCAAAGATTATCCAGCAAACTGTTGCAAAAGTCGTAACATTATAGGCTGTAACTTCCTATTTTTGGTCTTTTAGGTTACAGATTAAGCCCGCAAACACTAACTGCTATTGTAAAACGTTATAGCAAGAATGGCAAAATCTTTTTTGATGACTATGTGGCTTGCTGTGTGAAATTACGGGCATTGACAGGTATGGGGGTTTTCTATTTTTTGAAATAGATATGCAGTCCAGAGTTTATGTTCTAATTTTTTCTCATCTAAAAATTGTAATTGTAGTGTAAAGATTATTCTTATAATTCTTAAATCTTTTACAATTCTTAAGATTACATTTTAAAATTTATTTTGTATGTAATTGTCTTCAGTGTTTTTAGTAATAGTTCAGTATTCAGGATACCTAGAAAGTAATTTTGCTTTTCTACTGTAAGTTTTTAGATAGAATGTGGAAGGAAAGAAGTATGAAATGTTAAACAGGTTCAAAAGTGACAAATTTGCCGGAGGGCGGGGGGACGACAAAAGAAATGTTTGACAAGGTAATACTGCCAACCAAACTTACATTTAGGGTCTACATTAAATACTTCGGAGTTTTGCAAAGCTCCAATTTACTTATTTTATTCTTTTCTAAGATTTCTTCCGGAGACGAGACAACATGCAACAGGGATATGTGAATTTTGTATATGATGATGTAAGTATCTCTCTAAATAAAATACTCAAATTTGTTGGGACTATATGAAAAGTCAAGGCTGACCTGATTACACAGAACTAGGATCCTGGGAACTACAGGCCAGTGAGCCTCACTTCAGTCCCCGGAAAAATCATGGAGCAGGTCCTCAAAGAATCAATCCTGAAGCACTTACATGAGAGGAAAGTGATCAGGAACAGTCAGCATGGATTCACCAAGGGAAGGTCATGCCTGACTAATCTAATCGCCTTCTATGATGAGATTACTGGTTCTGTGGATGAAGGGAAAGCAGTGGATGTATTGTATCTTGACTTTAGCAAAGCTTTTGACACTGTCTCCCACAGTATTCTTGTCAGCAAGTTAAAGTAGTATGGGCTGGATGAATGCACTATAAGGTGGGTAGAAAGTTGGCTAGATTGTCTGGCTCAACGGATAGTGATCAATGGCTCCATGTCTAGTTGGCAGCCGGTGTCAAGTGGAGTGCCCCATGGGTCAGTCTTGGGGCCGGTTTTGTTCAATATCTTCATAAATGATCTGGAGGATGGTGTGGATTGCACTCTCGGCAAATTTGCGGATGATACTAAACTGGGAGGAGTGGTAGATACGCTGGAGGGCAGGGATAGGATACAGAGGGACCTAGACAAATTGGAGGATTGGGCCAAAAGAAATCTGATGAGGTTCAATAAGGATAAGTGCAGGGTCCTGCACTTAGGACGGAAGAACCCAATGCACAGCTACAGACTAGGGACCGAATGGCTAGGCAGCAGTTCTGCGGAAAAGGACCTAGGGGTCACAGTGGACGAGAAGCTGGATATGAGTCAGCAGTGTGCCCTTGTTGCCAAGAAGGCCAATGGCACTTTGGGATGTATAAGTAGGGGCATAGCGAGCAGATCAAGGGATGTGATCGTCCCCCTCTATTTGACATTGGTGAGGCCTCATCTGGAGTACTGTGTCCAGTTTTGGGCCCCACACTACAAGAAGGATGTGGATAAATTGGAGAGAGTCCAGCGAAGGGCAACAAAAATGATTAGGGGTCTGGAACACATGACTTATGAGGAGAGGCTGAGGGAGCTGGGATTGTTTAGTCTGCAGAAGAGAAGAATGAGGGGGGGTTTGATAGCTGCTTTCAACTACCTGAGAGGATGGTTCTAGACTATTCTCAGTGGTGGAAGAGGACAGGACAAGGAGTAATGGTCTCAAGTTGCAGTGGGGGAGGTTTAGGTTGGATATTGGGAAAAACTTTTTCACTAGGAGGGTGGTGAAACACTGGAATGCGTTGCCTAGGGAGGTGGTGGAATCTTCTTCCTTAGACGTTTTTAAGGTCAGGCTTGACAAAGCCCTGGCTGGGATGATTTAATTGGGGATTGGTCCTGCTTTTGAGCAGGGGGTTGGACTAGATGACCTCTTGAGGTCCCTTCCAACCCTATATTCTATGATCTATGATTCTAAAACATTATTGTTGCAAATGACTGACTCGAGCTGCATGTTTAAATTTTACTTATCAGAAATGTTTTTTTATCATAAACTCTTTGGTTGCATTCATGTTAACTTTCCTGTACCTTCACCTCCAAAGAATGACTAAAAACACCCCTCCTGTAATGGCCACTCTGTAATCTAAGACCTTAATCCTTCAAAGATTTTAAGCACAAGATGAACTCAGTAGGACTACTCATATCTTTAAAGATAAGCACGTGCATAAGTCTTCACAGAGCTGAGGGCTTAATATGTTTTGCGTTGTCTATTCATGGGCTGTGAGTAGCAATTACTAAAAGTATGTCCATGGACTTCATTGGACTAACATCCAGTAGGAAATGTTTGCAGGATCAGACTCTTAGATTGTAACAGTCATCTGTTACCTATGTGGCACTGACTTAGCATCATAAGCATACATGACATTATATAGTGTTGTGTGCATTGTTAATAGTACAGATGTAGCAATTTGAAAGTCTTTAATGCTGAAAATTTAAAAACAAAACAAATCTCTCATTTTACTCCTTTCAAATTCTTTGAACGCTTCTAAGCATTTGTTCATCCAGTAGACAAGTCCCAAGTTGTGTTCCCACAGTTTCTTTTCTCCATACCCTCCCCTTCTCCCCCCCCCCCCAAAAAAAAGAACCCTGACAAAACCAAGACAGACAATTTCTGAACTCTTTTTAGATGACCTGATAATTTGTAGTATTCCAATTGTTTTCATTTCCCAATGTGGTGGTGTGTGCGGAGTGTTAGCTACCTTGACTTTTTTTTTTTCCCTTCTAGTTTTTGCAGTGTACCATGGCAATCTGAGTGGAAGGCTGCTAAAGGATATAGACTCCGACCTGTGAAGTCTTCTCCTGAGAAGAAATTAACTGAACCTGCTGTGAATTGAAGCTGTAGCAGACTTCCCCCATCTTTCTGCCCGTTACGACATCCACTTTGAACAAATGTTTTGATTTTAGTGCACAGTTGAGAGCAATAATTTTTTTTCATTTTGTTATTTTTCAGAAGCATACTCTTTATATGTACATGCATAATTCCAGACGAGTACCCTGTTATGCACTCAAGCTTAATGAAGACTAAACAAACTTTTTGCTTGTAACAGCTGCAAGAGTTGCAAGCATAGACCATTTCATTTTTATATGTATTTAGACTGCATACATGAGCAGAATATCAGACATCCTGGTTTTTAATCTAAACTAATGTAGGTATTTCATGTGACCATCAAAGTACGTTGTTTCAGATGTCATACTCTGAGGAATTCTAGTTGCTTGGTGACACTAGTTCAGTATTCCACCAGAAACACAACTTAAAACAAGTTATTAGGTAAAATTCTCCAGACTCATTGCAATAGATTTTTTCTAAGGCAGACTGTTAAAAATTGTTCTTCCAAGAATTTATTTATGGACAGTTCTTGTTGAGTAAAAGTTGAGACCCTCTCTTCTAATCAACATGCAGAAAGCAAAAAAAATGTTTAAGGAACTATTGCAAGTCTTCATAGAGTTCACTTCCCTTTTAGTTTGAAAGCTTTAAAGTCTTCACCTATTCTGTAAAAATTGACTCCCAGTAGACCCTCAAATTGGTAAACCTATTCCATTTTGAGATCAAAAAAATTCCCTTAAGAAAATAACGTAGTGAACAGAAGTCTGATTAGGGGATTACTCAAGCAGGTCCTTATTTTGCTAGGATATTTTAGCAGTGCATCTAACAGCGAAGTAATGAGTGAATCACAACCATGATCAACTCTATATCTCATCAAACTTCTGTTGGTTTTGTTCAATCCCAAATTTTGTAATCCACAGCCATTCTAGGTTCTGTATCCTTCAACAACAAACCTTAGCAGGGGTTAAATTGGAAGTTATGCTCATGTCATGCTTGAAGTGGAGACTTACTGTGATGCATTGAGAGTGCTCCGTGGTTAGGAATTTATGGAAATATTTTTCTCATGACAAACAAGGCACTTTTAGTCTTGTTGTTCTGTTGTGTGCGCGCGTGTATACATTTTGCCAATGAACAGTGTCGTATGTAATTCTGTGCTTCTTACACCTATTCCCATAGTGTCACAAGTATACTACTAAACATAACAATTTAAGAATGATTTTGCTGAATATTTTTGATACTGAAATGTATTCAACCTTTTTGGATCCCTCTTAATTGTATTTGCATTATAGTAACTATTGGAAGTAAGTTTTCAGATCTGTAACAAACTAAATATTTGCATATCCTGCTGTTCAAGACTGAAATAAGTAAACAGTTTTTGTGCAGGTTTAGACCTATTGCCAATAAGTTTTCATGTTGTTGTAAAGATACTGAATATACTAATTTGTGTACACGTACTTTTATTTGTAAACAGTGAACAATTTTCCAAGTCATCTTTGAGTTCTTTTTTAAAGAAATAGGCATTCAAATAGCTTGCCATACATTTGTCGTACAAAAACTTGTTATGTTACAGGAGATGCTACGGTTTATAAATGATGCATTTCATCTTGGTTTAAAAAGTCTGCCAAATATTTTTTAAAAAAATCCAGCTTTACAATTCTATATTCAAGTGGAATCATAGTACATTTTAAATGACAAGGGAGGCAAATCAGTCCTAGGGGATGTCTTAATTTAGTCCATCCAACTTCCATTCCAAAGAGCATAGCTGCGCTCTGTGTTCATTAATAATCCCAAAACATCCCAAATGGGCATTGAAAGGCCAAGTAGCAAATGCTTTCTTATGGATAATACAATTCCATCTACTAGTCATACATAGCTCTACAGTGAGGAAAGCAACTTCTCCATAGTATTTTTCATGCAATTTACAGGGTCCAGGATGTGCTCCTCTTGAACAGTAGAAGTAAAATTTATTGTCATGATCACTTATGAGTCCACAGTGGATTTTATTTCTGTATATTATCTTTGCCCTTATTAAACTAAAATATTTACAGACAATATTTTTGTCACATTGTCCTTTTTTCCAAGCATAATTTTTTCCAAAAAATCAATATACACTAAATAGGCATAGTTGATTAGTGGATCCTGGGTGGTCAAATGCAACACATACATACAAATCTAAAGAAAATGTTGGTCTTTACTAATGAAATCTGTGTATATAAAGGAAATGCAAAATCGGTGTGATCATGGGACAGGACATCTGACAGTCTTCTAGGTCAGCAAGAAATTACCCATTTAAAGTATTCATACTTCTGGAAAGTCCTTAAGTGTGGCATGTCTGCATTTCATGTCTATTTACATCGCAGTAAATCTGGATCACATTTGGTTAATTTACAAGTAAAAAAGGGAATTTTCTCTGACTCCCCACAACTTCCACCTGGAATCAGAAAGCCAGGCTGGGTTCTTTCCTATTTGTGCATAGTCACAAAGATTCAGTAATGGATTGAATAGGCCAAATTCTGCCTTCAGTTACATCTGCACAACTTTTTTTTTTTTTTTTTTTTTTTGAAGTGGGGTTTGCTTGGAGGTAAATGAGAAGAATTTAACTCTGCCAGTAAAATTTAGTTAGTTGTATTGTTGCATGAGAAATGGTACGTTGCCCAAAGCTGTGGTGTTGCAGTGCTACTGTGTGTAAAGAGTAACAAAACTGGAGTAACGTGCATAGATGTGACAGACAAACTTGCTTCCAGTGATCATGAAGTGTATCTTTTGTATACAGAAGTCACAGACTACCACTTCACTCAATGTATACAGCAAACTCACTTTACTCTGCTCTCACTGATGAGACAAAATTTAAATCAGTTAAGGGGTATCCTTGTGAATGAATAAAGACATGAGCCCAATGTTTTCTGCTTTGCAAAATGCTAGTTATGAGTCTGGGCCAAATTTTTCCCTTGTTATACCAGTGTAAAGTCAACCTAAATCTGGTGTTTACACCAACATAGAGGCACTGTACTAGTAACTTCATTGACTTCTAGATTTACCATAGTGTATGTCAGAGCTGAGTCTGGCTTTGCTTTAGCATTTTTCCTATAAGCAAGAGCTCCTTGTTCTGTAACGATTTCCAATTCCACTGCCTATATGGCCGGAATTGTCAGCAGGGCTTGGCTTAGCCACTGCTAGTGGGGTCAGATTTTCAACAAAGCTCAGCATGTTGGATGCTGAGCTCTTGAAAATCTGACCCCAGATTTTAGTGGGGCTGAGCAATCTTCAATGTAAAGCACTTAGTGCAATTGGTTAAACAGCTCTATTTGGTATTCCTAGTCTAAACTTTGGGGCTAGGTCTGCTTCGTGCTGTGGCATTACTTCTGCAAAAGGGATGTTTTGCTCCCTAATCTAATATAAATAACTGATCTCTTGCTGTGAGGTCTCAGGCAGCTCTTGGAGAGATTCTGGATGTGGTTGGAACCTCCCTGGTTTCATGCAAGGTGTGGTGAATGCTACACTAATGGAGCTGATCTGCTAGGGTTCCTCTCTCTCTATTTGTAGATGAGAGACATGAACCCTAGCAGTCACACAGTGCAGGTGGGAGAATGCTGCTCAGCTGCAGGAGGCAGATGCACTAGCTCTGCTCAAGGTAACCTGCTAAAAATAGCAGGTAGCTTGGGGTAGCTACCTGAGTAGGTACCCAGGGGGTATGGGTGGGTTTGTACTCAAGTGGCTATACTGCAATTTTTAGCGTGTTAACTCAAGCAGAGGTAGCACGTGCTGTTGATTTGAGCCAGCAGGCACATGCCCATCTGCAGTGTAGACATACCGAAGAGTGAAGTTGGATTAAAGGGCAAACCACTCCGGGGGGAGGGGGGCAGCCTGATGTTTCTGTTGTGTTAATTCAGGGCAATATAAATATATATCAGAAATGGCGCACCATGCTGGCAGGCTTTGAGACTTCATTCACTGACTGCCCTACTTAGCAAAAGCATTTTATATTATTATTTCTGTTTTCTCCTAATGCAGTCAAGAAGGGATCACTTAACATCTCCTTAGAGTCCAGAGGCAGCACTACCAATGAGATGCTCTAGTAATATACTGGACGGCGAGGTCACCTCTGACCAGTCTTCAAATTCTGCCTCCATATGAAAGAGCAGATTGTCACAAACTGGTAAATCACCCAATCACCTCTTCAATAAATCATCCCGACTGGAAATGACTGATACCTGAGGCTCAGACAAACATTTATCCTGAAGAGCAATTTTTTGCCTTTGGCTTGCAACACATGCCAGCTCTTTTCAAAAACTTTCATAGGAGAAGATGCCCCCAGCTCCCTTTGGAGGTTCTTACCCACATCTATTATAGCAGCTGAACATTGTGTGATATAAATACATTTTCAGGAACAAAATCTAGTGCACACATTGCCAGCAAGTACTCAGTCTGATTTTTGCACAGTGGTGTTCTCTGCCCCTTTAGTTACAGAAAAGAATTTTTTTTTTAATATGGGCAAATAAATGAATAGGTATTCCAGTCTCTCAAACTTCCTCTCTGCACGTATAGCCATCCCAGGTACAATAGCTTGTCAATTCCATGCTCTGTGGAGCTGTTTTGTAGGAGCCCCTTGATAAAATATTAGCGTGCATCACCATTCTGTAACACTAGGGTCTATAACCTCTATGTTAAAGGGTATACTCTTAACATTTTTAATGAAAAAAAAACCTGAGCTTTTCTAACTTCTGTATCTTAGATGGTAGCTCCATACTAGCAAAAAGTCTTGATTATATATTTGAAATGGCCATATTTTCATATATGCTCTTCTATTATAAACATAAATGGCAGAAATCAGGTTTTGCCCCCTAAGTTCTTGTATGTGCTTAATACACCATTTGCAATTCTTTAATTATTACATTTTTTGCGACCAGTTTTACATTATAGTTTACATTTATCATTTTCAGTTATTTGCAGAAGGTTATTGCAAAAATTGATTATGTATGCAGATTACATTGTCCTTTACATAAACATTTGTTCATACAAAGAAAGTTACTTTAAAAATCACCTGCATGCAACATTATGTGAATAAACATAGGGAGCTCACAATTTGCTTTGATCAGTTATGTCATTCATTACCGTTAAAAACCACTGCAAAGTCTCTCATACTTCCATTACAAAAGGCAGCAAGGTTGCACACCTGATTGAGTAAAACAGTTAAGTGACCCCATAAGGAATTAAAACATCACTATTATTTCTAAATATGGGTTTGGTTTTCTTCTTTTCAGAATTTCCAAAATACTGTATGGTCTTTCCCACTCATTATCCTTCCATCCCTGCCAAAACTGTGAGCAGTGTCGAATTTTAACTGTGTGACTTTCTTTAAAATCAATGTGAAATACTTGATCAAAACACTATGCAGGATTTTGAATAT
Source organism: Lepidochelys olivacea (assembly GCF_965140295.1). Classification (NCBI taxonomy): domain Eukaryota; kingdom Metazoa; phylum Chordata; order Testudines; family Cheloniidae; genus Lepidochelys; species Lepidochelys olivacea. The sequence goes on from NC_140421.1 coordinate 34,681,876, forward strand.
TTAGTGAGTAATATCCTCTAGGGACTGAGAGTTCTGGGAAATGTCATTTTTGAGTAACATTTCATTTTGATAAAGGCACACTATCAATTTAAAATATTTTTAAAAAGCAATTTCAGCAATATACAACAGTAGATAAAATTGTTTAGACAAGAATTTTAAGTTTACAATTCCCCTTTAAATTAAGAACTACTATATAGCAACTGAAGTCAGACTATTATTCTCCAAATATACCTAGGTTTGGATTTATTTTGATAATGTAGTGCATATTCCTGTTCCGGGAAGGATGACTGCTAAACAGAGATGGGGTCCACCTATTGAAGGGGAAGAGCATATTTGGCTACAGACTGGCTAACCTAGTGAGGAGGGCTTTAAATTAGGTTCAATGGGGGCAGGTGACCAAAGCCCACAGGTAAGTCAAAAACATGGAAACCTGGGAGAAGGGTCGGAATCTGGGGGGGAGCATGGGCTGTTAGGGAGAGACAAGACAGAACTGGGGGATGGGGGTGGAGAATCAAATCAATATCTTAGATGTCTGTATACTAATGCAAGAAGTATGTTGAATACGCAGGAATAACTCAAAATGCTAGTAAATAAACACAACTATGACATACTTGGTATCACGGAGACTTGGTGGGATAATATGCATGACTGGATTATTGGTATTGAAGGATACAGCTTGCTCAGGAAGGACAGGCAGGGAAAAGAGGGAGGAGGTGTTGCCTTATATATTAAAAATGTATACACTTGGACTGAGGTTGAGATAGAAATAAGAGACAGACTTGTTGAAAGTCTCTGGGTAAGGATAAAAGGGTGATGTCATGGTAGGGATCTACTACAGACCACCAAACCAGGAAGAAGAGGTGGATGAGGCTTTTTCTAAACAACTAGCAAAATCATTCAAGCACAGGACTTGGTGGTAATGCGGGACTTCAACTACCCAGACATTGGTTGGGAAAAGAACACAGCAGGGCACAGATTATCCAAGAAGTTCTTGGAATGTATTGGAGACGATTTTTTATTTCAGAAGGTGGAGAAAGCTACTGGGGGGAGGCTGTTCTAGATTTGATTTTGACAAATAGGGAGGAACTGGCTGAGAATTTGAAAGTGGCAGGCAACTTGGATGAAAGTGATCATGAAATGGAAGAGCTCACGATTCTAAGGAATGGTAGGAGGGAGAACAGCACAATAAAGGCAATGAATTTCAAGAAGGCAGACTCAGGGAGTTGGTAGGTAAAATCCCATGGGAAAAACAATTGAAGACAGTTGGCAGTTTTTCAAAGAGGCATTATTAAGGTCACAAGAGCAAACTATCCCACTGTGTAGGAAAGATAGGAAGTATGGCAAGAGACAACCCTGGCTTGACCAGGAGATCTTCAATGATCTAAAACTCAAAAAAGAGTCCTACAAAAAGTGGAACCTCGGTCAAATTACAAAGGATGAATATAAACAAATAACACAAGTATGTAGGGACAAAATTTGAAAAGCCAAGGCATAAAACGAGATCAAACTAGCTAGAGACATAAAAGGAAACAAGAAAACATGCTACATATACATTAGAAGCAAGAGGAAGACCAAGGACAGAGTAGGCCCATTACTCAATGAGAGGGGAAAGACAATAACAGAAAATGTGGAAATGGCAGAGGTGCTTAATGACTTATTTGTTTCGGTTTTCACCAAGATGGTTGGTGGCGATTGGATATCTAACATAGTGAATGCCAGTGAAAATGAAGTTGCATCAGAGTCTAAAATAGGGAAAGAACAAGTCAAAAATTACTTAGACAAGTTAGATGTCTTCAAATCACCAGGGCCTGATGAAATGCATCCTAGAATACTCAAGCTGACTGAGGAGATATCTGAGCCATTAGCAATAATCTTTGAAAAGCCATGGAAGATAGGAGACATTCCAGAAGACTGGAAAAGGGCAAATATAGTGTCCATCTGTAAAAAGGGAAATAAGGACAACCCAGGGAATTACAGACCAGTCAGCTTAACTTCTGTACCCGGAAAGATAATGGAGCAAATAATTAAGCAACCAATTTGCAAACACCTAGAAGATAATAAGGTGATAAATAACAGTCAGCATGGATTTGTCAAGAACAAATCGTGTCAAACCAACCTGATAGCTTTCTTTTACAGGGTAACAAGCCTTGTGGATAGGGGGGAAGCGGTAGATGTGGTATATCTTGACTTTAGTAAGGTTTTTGATACTGTCTCTCATGACCTTCTCATAAACAAACTAGGGAAATACAACCTAGATGGAGCTACTATAAGGTGGGTGCATAACTGGTTGGAAAATCATTCCCAGAGAGTAGTTATTAGTGGTTCACAGTTATGCTGGAAGGGCATAACAAGTGGGGTCCTGAAAGGATTCGTTCTGGGTCCGGTTCTGTTCAATATCTTCATCGATTTAGATAATAGCATAGAGACTACACTTATAAAGTTTGCAGATAATACCAAGCTGGAAGGGGCTGCAAGTGCTTTGGAGGATAGGATTAAAATTCAAAATGATCTGAACAAACTGGAGAAATGTTCTGAAGTAAATAGGATGAAATTCAATAAGGACAAATGCAAAATACTCCACTTAGGAAGGAACAATCAGTTGTACACATACAAAATGGGAAATGACTGCCTAGGAAAGAGTACTGCAGAAAGGGATCTGGGGGTCATAGTGGATCACAAGCTAAATATGAGTCAACAGTATAACGCTGTTGCAAAAAAAATAAACATCATTCTGGGATGTATTAGCAGGAGTATTGTAAGCAAGACCCAAGAAGTAGTTCTTCCGCTCTACTCTGTGCTGATTAGGCCTCAGCTGGAGTATTGTGTCCAGTTCTGGGTGTCACATTTCAGGAAAGATGTGGACAAATTGGAGAAAGTCCAGAGAAGAGCAACAAAAATTATTAAAGGTCTAAAAAACATGACCTATGAGGGAAGATGGAAAACATTGGGTTTGTTTAGTCTGGAGAAGAGAAGACTGAGAGGGGACATGATAACAATAAAAGGTTTTTACAAGGAGGAGGGAGAAAAATTGTTCTTCTTAACAATTAGCCTGAAACTGGTGTAAAATTTGGCATTTGTAACTCTGTTGGCATCTCTGGAGTTACTTATTCCTGATTTAGAGAAAGGTGAATCAGGCTCAAAATAGTAGTATATACTCATGTTCAAAATGCAGGACTAGTCAACATAACTAATATTGTAAATAATTGAAAACTTATGATGGAATGTTACATCCAGCTTTCATTATAGAAGCTGTGCCCCTCTCCTGCCACATTGCAGACTCTAAGTAATATTCCATCCAGGCTCATTAAACAGAGATGGGCCTAAAGCAAAATCCTCAAATTTAGGTCTCATCCAGATTTGAATGTTGGTGCGTAATTTCATCTCTACCAATACGTGCTTTTAGTAGGTATCAGCTGACATCTATAGTAGTCAAAAAGAACAAGCCAGGCCAACATCTTCACTCTCACAAACAAAAATGGACATATTATTTTTCCTTTCTTGGTATCAGAAGAAAAGGAAGAGTGGAAAAGAAAAGATGGAATGAAATGAGTGGGCCTTGAAGGAAGAACAAAAAATAAAATGGAGCTTCCATGTAATTTTGCAGTATACACATATTATAAAGCTTAAGAAGGCTGAAAAATTAAGGTTCCTCTCAAGGGGACTGGTAGTTTCATACACCAGCAAGTTTTGCTCTTGCCTTTTTTTTAAAAATAAACTTATCAAAATCCCTTAATTTTAAGTAAAACCTGTTAAATGAATAATCATTATATATATATAAGCTGTAAAATATTTTTTAAGTAATAAGAATTCACTGAAGAAGTCTTGCTGTTTGGATTTAGCTCTCAGAAAACATGCACTGAATGAAGCAGGCATCCTGTGGAAAATATAGTATGTGATCATGCAATTAAAGACTGTATCATAATGCATAGGCACAACTGGGGAGAATTCAGGTTGCATGAGACACTTTAATTCTGATATTTTCTAACTTTTGAGTTCTTGACTTTGCAACATTAATAATGTTCTTTTAACATAGTTTTTTGTGCATATTTTTTTACCCTTGCCTGGTGTCCCAGCTGTGAATAATATCTTTAAACTCAGTGTCAGCTCCTCAGATGAAGTAAGTCAGTGTAACTTCATGGACAGTATGCTGATTTATACCAGCTGGCCCATTATATTTAAAACACCCTTTGCTTTACCTTGCAGTAGCCATTTGTGAATTTCTAGGATACTTCCTTGCAACTGGCAAATTTGAATTTATATAGAAAAAATTAAAGACACAGAATATAATTGAGGTTTTTACATAAAAATGTGAAAGATAAATGTGGCCCCAGGAAAGTGCCACTGAAACCAATCACTGGACGGGCTCATTTGAGTACAACAAGTGCTGGATCTTCTCCCAGCTCCAGTTGTCAGGCAGATTGGGGTTTCAATAACAGGTACAGTTGGCCACTTTTTATCTTTCTTTAAAAAAAGCACACTTACAACCTCACCTAGATCCCATTAAAGTCAGGGGCAAACTTTCATTGCCTTCAGCACTGGAAGAATCAAGCAGGCCACTACAGCACAGTTTAATTTAAAGTAAAATGGAAGGAGGAAAGTAGCACTAAAGGAGCATCCAAGAGGTGACTGATGTAGTAAATAAAAGTAAAACTATGTAAAGTGACCAAAAGATCCGAAAACTGAGAAATCCACGGGAAGGGACATAGTGACAGGAAATCTCTTCAAGGGAAACTGAGATTTCCTACGAATCGTCCCGCTGAAGGGAGAAAGGGGATTGTGGAGTTTAGATGGGACTAGCTCTTCCCAGGGATTGTGGAGTCAGTTGACCCTTCATGCAGCAGCACTGACTTTTCTTCTCCCTTACCATGGCTTTTATACAGTACCATGGTGAAACTAATGACCTTTCAATTCCTACACTGCAATCCAATGGGCCTCCAAGGGACTTGGTCATGGCTATCTGTCTGCAGGGAGGCCACTCTACATACCTACATACATGTGCAGATGGGATGCTCTGCACATTTAGTGTTCAGCTGGCATTACAACCTATCCAAAGTAGCTTCAGTCTCTGGACCAAATGCTAGACACGTTCACTTCCAGGTTTTGAACATTAAGGGATTCTAAACACCAGGCTCCCAGGAAGGTAGCTGGGGAGCGGAGAAAATTTTCATGGTCCCTTGCCAACCTTCCAACTCAGAGAGATTTGAACTTGATAAACTGGCTCCCAGAGCCATACAATTCGTATATGGCTAAAATAATGCAAAGGATGCTCCAGCTTGTTGATATTAACTACAGACATCATCATATTTTCATCTAGTTTGTACAAAGGGCTCTAAGGATGTGCAGAGGCCAGCTAAGAAATTAATCTGCCAATATGTGAGAGAATTCAAACATTTCTTAAGAATAGTTGTAAACAGCTGACACATTCACTCTTTATGCAGATATTCACCTTAGATTCCTTTATTAGTTTACCTCTCAGATTCTTCTATCAGTGGTTAAAGTCAATCAAAATAGGAGGAAGTGCACCGTGATATTGGACACAAGTCTTGAAGTTCTAGGGTAATGTGGCATGACTTCACTAGGTGGCGATAGAAGCAGCAAAGGAGAGAATGGGAGCAAGAGAAGAAACTTACTTGAGTGGAGTTGTGCTCAGGCAGGCCATAGCCAGCTACATGAAGAAGGGTGGGTGTGTTTCAGCCGTGGATGGAGCTGGATAGGTGTGATAAACGAAGGGGGGGGGGGGAATGTAGCTTCCTTTTATGGACACTCAGCTAGCCAGTTAGCTATAAAGTCCCTCGTGGTGGCTGTTCTCTGCTTGCTTTACCTGTTTTAGCTCACGAAAGCTTATGCTCAAATAAATTTGTTTGTCTCTAAGATGCCACAATTACTCCAAAGTTCCCCAGGTAAAGGAAAAGGAGTGGATACCTGACCAAAAGAGCCAATGGGAGGGCTAGAACTTTTTTAAAATGGGGAAAAAACCTTCCCTTTACATGTTGTCTCTCCGGGAACAGAAGGCAGCAGGAATGCTGTGTGAGGCTTGAACCAGGTATAAAAATTAATCTTTCATACCTAGAAGAAATTATTGGACAGGGCATGTTTAAAAAGATGCAATTAGGGTTTTTTTTTAATATATATTTTGGCTTGTGGATCTCCTCGGTGCTAACCCCAGATGCTTTTGTTTGCTTGTAACCTTTAAGCTGAACCCCAAGAAAGCTATTTTGGGTGCTTAATTTTTGTAATTGTTTCTTTTAAGATCTAGCAAAAAGCCTAAGTTCCAGATGTATTTTTTCCTTTTTGTTTTTAATAAAATGTACCTTTTTTAAGAACAGGATTGGATTATGCACGTTGTTTGATTAGCTGATAGCCAGAGCTAATTTCCTTTGTTTTCTTTCTGAGCTCTTCCCCGGGGCTGGGTGGTGTGAAAGGGCTTGAGGCTACAGGGAGGAATTCCCAAGTGCTCCTTCCTGGGTTCAAAGGGGTTTGTTTTGCATTTGGGTGGTGGCAGCGTTTACCAAGCCAAGGCCAGAGAGAAGCTGTAACCTTGGGAGTATAATACAAGCCTGGAGAGGCCAGTATTCATTTTTAGAATCCTTGCAGGCCCCTACCTTCTGTACTCAAAGTGACAGAGTGGGGATTCAGCCTTGACATGGTGGCACAGCAGTGGGCTCATTTTGAACCAGAAGCACAGACTCGGGATTTTAAAAGGACACATTTTTCCTTTTGGCTGCTTGAAAGCCAGGGAGTTTTTTCTTTCTTTCTTTTCTTTGCTGCTGAGGGGGAACAAGACCAAAGGATTAGCCTGCAAAGCCAGGGAATCCAACAAGCAGGTTTTCTTTTTCTTTTCTAGCTTCATGGTAACGAAATAGCTAGGCTAGAGTAGGGCAGCTTGTGCATGCGGTTGAGGTCAGGCACCAAAACCTTAGAGCAACCAGTCTTCCCAAAGTGGCATGCCCCAGAGAAGACAGACCCAGATCAAGACCAGACATCCAGCTCCATGACAGAAAAGCAGGGAAAGGATGGGGGACCCGGAACTTCCCAAGAGGGAAGGGTCAGCCCTCCCCAACCCGAGATCCCGGTGCCAGGATGGAGGGATGCCTTTAACTCAGGCCGAGTTCTAACTGAGGCAGAAAGGAATTTCTACCTAGAGATGAAGTGGAGATCAAGCACTTGGAGGCGGAAGCAGAGGCAAAGTGCTTGGAAGCGGAGGCGAAGTGCTTGGAGGTGGAAGCAGAGGAGAGGAGAGAGGAAAAGCGCTTGCAAATGAAGCACTTGGAGGCAGAAATGGAGCTGAAGTGCTTAGAGCTGGAAAAGGCTAAGCTGGATCAACCAGGTAACCCTAACAGGCCTTCTCCAGGTACCGCTCCCCATTCCAAGAAATTCTCCATCTACAAGGTAGGTGATCATACAGAGGCCTTCTTAGAAAATTTTGAAAGGGCCTGCGTTGGGTACAGCACCCCTCCAGACCAGTATATGGTGGAGCCGAGGCCGCTCAGTGGACCCTTAGCAGAGGTGGCAGCTAAAATGCCTAAAGAACACATGAACAAGTACGAACTTTTTAAACAAAAGGTCAGAATTAGAATGGGACTAACACCTGAGCATCCCCATCGGTGGTTCAGAGCCCTAAGTTGGAAACCAGACGTGGCATTTTTCAGACATGCCTACCACATTGTGAAACATTGGGATGCCTGGATATCAGGAGCAAGTGTTAAATCTCTGGAAGATCTATCTCTTCTAATGCAAATGGAGAAGTTCTTAGAGGGTGTTCCTGAGGAAACAGAAAGGTACATCCTAGATGGGAAGCCTAAAATTGTAACCGAGGTGAGGGAGATTGGAACTTAATGGGTGGAGGTAGTGGAGAAGAAGAAAGCTAGTAGCAGTTGGAGCGGATACCAGAAGGGGCAACTAGAGATAACACCCCACCATCGGGGTCAGCCTAAAGCCCCACCTCACAAGGAGGAGCCCTCCACACAGCCAGGGAGATCCCAGATGCCCTCTCGCCCCACCATCCCACTCTCCAACCACCCACCTTGCCCCAGTCCCCAGTCCGCTGGGAGATGCTTTAAATGTAACGAGCTGGGGTATGTAAAGGCCAACTGTCCCAAGAGCATCAGCCGACTACAACTCATCACCCCGGAGTCCCACCAAGAGCCTTCAGGCCCAGATGTCTCACAAATACCCATAGAGTGAAGGGAAACTGTGAGTGTGGGCGGAAGGAAGGTTACTTCATGGAGAGACACCGGAGCATAGTATCAGCTATCCACCAATCCCTGGTGGACCCCAAATTCATCAGCCCAGAGGCCCAAGTGACGGTGCAACTCTTTAAGGCCAATTCTTTTAACTTGCTTACAGCCATGTTGCCTGTCCAGTACAAGGGCTGGTCAAGAATATGGACTTTTGCAGTCTACGACGATTATCCCATTCCCATGCTGCTGGGAGAAGACTTAGCCAACCATGTGAGGCTAACAAAAAGGGTGGAGATGGTCTAAAAGGCCTCCACACCTAACTCCATTCCTGAGCCTCCTGCAGGAACCCAGCCAGAGATGGTGGGACGAGACTCCAGACCAGAGTCTCTGGCAGCAGTTGTAGAGCCAGTTCCTGGGACCCAGCCAGACGCAGTCCAAGAATTGGAACTGGCGGAGCAGTCAGCACCAGAGGTCATGCTCACAACCCCACCAGAGTCAGGGGAGCCAGCACCAAAGGGCGCCACAGAGCCTGCACCTGCAGCAGCAGCTAAACTGGCTCAAGAGGCTTGACTGGAGCCTGAAATACCACCTACTGCATCAGCGGAGAGCAGTTCACAGTCGACAGAAACAACCCCATCAGCTGCATCGCTTCCAGTGGGACCAAGCCCAAGTCTACAACCCAGCAAAGAACTAATGTCTCCAGCATCAAGGGAGCAGTTCCAGGCAGAGCAGGAAGCGGATGAGAGACTCAAGGGAGCTTGGACAGTGGCATGGAGTGACCCCCTGCCTCTCAGCTCTTCTAACAGGTCCAGATTTGTTTTCGAAGGAGAATTCTTATACAAGGAGACTCTTTCTGGTGAGCACAAGGAGGACTGGCATCCTCAGAGACAGTTGGTAGTTCCAACTAAGTATAGGAAAAAGTTCTTGAGCTTAGCCCACGATCACCCTAGTGGCCATGCTGAGGTGAACAGGACCAAGGACTGTTTGGGGAAGTCATTCTACTGGGAGGGGATGGGCAAGGATGTTTCTACCTATGTCCGGTCTTGTGAGGTGTGCCAAAAGGTGGGAAAGCCCCAAGACCAGGTCAAGGCCCCTCTCCGGCCACTCCTCATCATTGAGGTTCTATTTCAGCATGTAGCTGTGCATATTCTCGGTCTTTTCCCTAAGAAGACACACAGAGGAAAGCTGTACATACTGACTTTCATGGATTTTGCCACCCGATGGCTGGAAGCAGTAGCTCTAAGCAACACCACAGCTAAAAGCATAAGCCAGCCATTGGCAGACATTTTTCCGAGGGTAGGTTGGCCCTCCGACATCCTTACAGATTCAGGAATTAACTACAGCTGGACCATGAAATGTCTTTAGGAAGCTCATGAGGTGAACTACTTGGTTGCTACATGTGACAGAGTGCTGGCCAGGAAGTCCTAAGCCAGTCCTCTGTTAGCCCAGCTCCAATTAAGAAGCATTAATTGGGGTGTCTGAGTATGCCACACCTAATTGATATAAGGGAAGCACCTGCAGGCCTCATTAGCTAGGGAGCTATATAGGGCTGGCAGGAAGGAAGTGAAAGGGGGCAGAAAGGAAAGGGAGGAAGCAAGGGCTGTGCGTCCCTGCTTGCGGGAGAAACTAGCTGTCTCCCAGGTTGCTAGTTTGGAGCAGTCTGTAAATGGAAGGCGGTGATAGCTGACATTGTAAATAAAAGGCACTGGTGATTGCACCCAGAAGAGGTCTCTGGCTGATTTGTGGGCGCAGAGGTCCCATAGTGCGAGGGCGAACAGGAAGCCCTCGTTACACCACCCCTTACCACGATCAAACAAATGGCCTAGTGGAAAAGTTTAATGGGAATTTGGGGGCCATAACACGTAAATTCTTGAATGAGCACTCCAGTGATTGGGACCTAGTGTTGCAGCAGTTGCTCTTTGCCTACAGGGCTCTACCACATCCCAGGTTGGGATTTTCACCCTTTGAACTCATTTATGGTCACGAAGTTAAGGGGCTTGCAGCTGGTAAAGCAGCAATGGGAGTGGCTTACATCTTCTCCAGGAACTAATATTTTGGACTTTGTAACCAACCTGCAAAATACCCTCAAAGACTCTCTAGCCCTTGCTCGAGAAAACCTACAGGATGCTCAACAGGAGCAAAAGGCCTGGTATGATAAACATGCCAGAGAGTGTTCCTTCGAAGTAAGTGACCAAGTCATGGTCCTGAATAAGATGGAAGCATCATGGGAGGGGCCATTTATGGTCCGAGAGCACCTGGGATCTGTTAATTACCTCATAGCATTCCCAGACCCTACCCTAAAACCCAAAGTGTACCATGTTAATTCTCTAAAATCCTTTTATTCCAGAGAAATCAAGGTTCTCCAGTTTAAAGCCCAGGAGAGAGATGACGCTGAGTGGCCTAAAGGAGTCGACTATGACGGAAAAAGCAATGGTGGCATGGAAGAGGTGAGCCTTTCCATGACCCTTGGGCATAAGCAGCGACAGAAATCCAGGAGCTCTGCACCTGCTTCATGCCAAAGTTTTCAGCCACCCCAGGATGGACAGAACGGACGTACCACTCCATTGACACAGGTGATGCTTGCCCAGTTAGAGCCCAACCCTACCGGATGGCTCCTCAAGCCAAAACCACAATAGAAAGGGAGATCAAGGACATGTTACAGATGGGTGTAATCCGCCCCTCAGAGTGCATGGGCCTCTCCAGTGGTTCTGGTTCCCAAACCAGATGGGGAAATCGCTTTTGTGTGGACTACTGTAAACTAAATGCTATAACTCACACAGAAAACCATCCAATGCCACGCACAGATGAGCTACTGGAGAAACTGGATGTGCCCAGTTCATCTCCACCTTAGACTTAACTAAGGGATACTGACAAGTGCTGCTAGATGACCCATCCAAGGAAAGGTCAGCCTTCATCATCCATGTAGGGCTGTATGAATTTAATGTGCTCTCTTTCGGACTGCAAAATGCACCCGCCACCTTCCAGAGACTGGTAGATAACCTTCTGGCTGGATTTGGGGAGTTTGCAGTCGCCTACCTTGACGATGTGGCTATATTCTCAGATTCATGGGCCGAACACTTGGAACACCTTCAACCTGTCTTTCAGCACATAAGGGAGGCAGGATTAACCGTTAAGGCCAAAAAGTGTCAAATAGGCCTAAACAGGGTAACGTACCTTGGACACCGGGTGGGTCAAGGTACTATCAACCCCCTACAGGCTCAGGTAAATGCTATCCAAAATCGGCCTGTCCCTAAGCCAAAGAAGCAGGTCCAATCCTTCTTGCGCTTGGCCTGGTATTACCGACAATTTGTACCACACTACAGCAAAATTGCCACCCCACTGACAGAACTGACCAGGAAAAAACAGTCAAATGCACTTCAGAGGACTGAGAAGTGTCAGAAAGCCTTTACCAGCTTAAGGCAGCCCTTACGTCTGACTCTGTAGTGAGGGCCCCAGTCTTCGACCAACCGTTTGTCATAACCACAGATGCGTCCAAGCGTGGTGTAGAAGCAGTTTTAATGCAGGAAGGACCAGATCAACAATTCCATCCTGTTGTGTTTCTCAGCAAAAAAACTTTGAGAGGGAAAGCCACTGGTCAGTCTCAGAAAAAGAATGTTACGCCATTGTGTATGCTCTGGAGAGGCTACACGCATACATTTGGGGACGGCGGTTCCACCTGTAGACTGACCGTGCTGCACTGAAGTGGCTTCAAACAGTCAAAGAGACTAACAAAAAACTTCTTGGGTGGAATTTAGCTCTTCAAGACTTTGATTTGAAATACAACACATTTCAGGAGCCTCTAACAAAGTGGCTGATGCACTGTCCCAGGAAGGTTTCCCAGAATCAGCTGGGTAAAAATCTCCCTGTATTCCAAGTATTGTAGTCCTTGAAATGTAAAAAGTACTGTTTAGTTCTTCATGTAATTATTAATAAAATTAGAGGTGCATGTATCTTATTAACTCTGTTTCCTAAACCTCCAGGAAGAAATCCCAGCCGGTGTGGACCCGACCTGAACCAGGCTGGCCAGCACCATCTGTGATTTCGGGAGCGTGTGATAAATGAAGGATGGGGGTAGCTTCCTTTTATGGACACCCAGCCAGCCAGTTAGCTATAAAGTGCCTCTTGGTGGCTGTTCTCTGCTTGCTTTACCTGTAAAGGGTTAACAGAGTTCCCCAGGTAATGGAAAAGGAGTGGGCACCTGACCAAAAGAGCCAATGGGAGGAATAGAACTTTTTAAAATGGGGACATTTTTTTCCCTTTGTTCGTGTGTTGTGTCCCTCTGGGAAAGAGGGGAACAGAGGGAGGCAGGAATGCTGTGTAAGGCTTGAACCAGGTGTAAAAATTCATCTTCCATACCCAGAAGAAATTATTGGACAGGGCATGTTCAAATAGACGCGATTAGGGGTTTGTTTTTTTAAAATTATTTTGGCTTGTGGATCTCCTCAGTGCTAACCTTATATGCTTTTGTTTGCTTGTAAACTTTAAGCTGAACCCCCAAGAAAGCTATTTTGGGTGCTTAATTTTTGTAATTGTTTCCTTAAGATCTAGCAAAAAGCCTAAGTTCCAGATGTATTTTTTTCCTTTTTGTTTTTAATAAAATGTACCTTTTTAAAGAACAGGATTGGATTTTTGGTGTCCTAAGAGGTTTGTGCACGTTATTTGATTAGCTGGTAGCCACAGCTAATTTCCTTTGTTTTCTTTCTCAGCTCTTCCCGGGGGATGGGGGGCGGGGCGGGGAGGGTGTGTGTGTGTGTGTGAAAAGGCTAGAAGGGTACCCCACAGGGAGGAATTCCCAAGTGCTCCTTCCTGGATTCAAAGGGTTTTTTTGCATTTGGGTGGTAGCAGCGTTTACCAAGCCAAGGTCAGAGAGAAGCTATAATCTTGTACGTGAGAGGGGCAAGCCTGGAGTGGCAAGTATTAATTTTTAGAATCCTTGCAGGCCCCTACCTTCTGCACTCAAAGTGACAGAGTGGGGATTCAGCCTTGACAGTAGGTGTTCCATGCCCATTTCTATAAATGTAAACGTTACCAAGATGGAGCCATCTTACTGATTCAAAAACAAGAATGAGGGACAATGGTGGGACTTGGCCAGAAATGTTTGAAATACCTGATGCCATTTCATGCAATGTAGAAAATTAAAACCATTCCAAAGATAGGGTTTTGTATAGAATCTTACGTTTTGTGCTCCCTGAGGGGAGAAAGAGCTGGAGGCAGTGGGTCTTCCTCCCTCATTGCCACTTGAAGGGTGGACTGATCTTTCCCCCATTACTGGAGAATGGATGTCTCCTAGCTGTGATACTATGACTTCCCTCATCACGTTTTGCTGATCCATCTACTGGCAAGAGGCTGGGAGCCCCAGAAACTACTTATCCAAGCACCATCCCCTTCAGCAGCTCCCACTTCAGAGTCCTCTGCCTGGGGAGACCTCCTCTGCTACATGCAAAGGGAGAGCTCCTCCCCTTATCCCTCTCCTGGCTTGTGAAAGGAGAAGCAGCTGTACTCCTCTGAGCTGTCCCTGGCCTGTGTATTACAGTTCATCCCACTGCATGATTGTGGAAACCTATAGTATGAAATGAATTCGCTAAACTCTGCCTTTCTCATTTACTTTAATTTAATTCTTAATTTAAATCAGACTATTTTTAATCTACAAAAGTATTTGTGGTTTTGCTAGAAATTGTGCTGATTTGTACTTGGTAATAGGCATTAACATTCAGCAGATGGTTGCTTCGTTATGATAAAGCAGAAACAATGAACTCTTACAGCACAAAAAGGTGAAGGTAGACAGTATTTACTCATTGTTCAGCATCTCTGTTTCATTTCAGTGATTCTGAGCAGAGAATGCTACTGGGCCTGATTCAGAGCTCACTGAGGGTCTAGTCCTGGGAAGTATGAAACCACCACCACATCTCCTGATTGCCGTTGGAGTTGAGGATGCCCCACACCTTTCAGGGTTGGGTTCTTTCACTGCTGATGTAAAACTAGAATGAGCAAGAGGATGTGCTAAAGGCCTGATTCTCTTCTCACTTGCAACAGTGTAAATTAGTAAGTTAAATTTGATTTCCGTACACACAAATAAAATCATGACTAACCCAATGGCGTAAGGGGAGGAGACTCTTGTGTTTATCTACTGGCTAGATATGACTAAAGCTGCCATGAATCAAGATATAAAATCTGTGAGGGCACTACTATAAACTCTGACCTGCCAGAACCAGTGCTTGTACGTGAGAGGGACAATCGCCATTGCCTCAGTCCTTAGCATTTCTAGAGCCTTAGTTTCAGTTGGGTTATAGTTTAAATTATATATGCCCACCCACTAACTTGCCTGTGTCTCTGCTTTTTCAGAACTCAGCAGAGTTCCCCTCCAAGGGGATTTCTACTTTAAAGCTTCATTTAGGATTAGAAAATCACATGACCACCTTTAGATATTTAAAAACAGGAATAAAAAAGGTCAGTTATTTCTAAAACAAACACACTATTTGAAGCAGTATAATATTTTAATAAAATTAAATCTAAGTATTGACAAAGCATTATGCATATACAGTACATACTGTATTTAAAGCCTATGGACCTGAACTCAATTTATTCTAGTGTAGTCAGCTTTGGACACAAGATTACCTGTTTTGTAATAAGAAAGTTTACAACTGTACTTTAAAGTGATTTTACATATGTACATATGTATATGTACATATATTTATACTCACATACATGTGTAGATATATACACACATATTTGTATGTATATACATATACATTACATATACGTATATATGTATACACGTACAAATGCACATAGGTGTGTGTGTGTGTATGTATGTGTGTATATATATATATATATTCTCTAGCTCTCTATGGAGGGACCAGTAGGTAAAAAGAGATATCACAAACAACAATTATGATAATTATAAAAAAAAACATGTAAAATATTTTAATTATACAGCTTGTTAGTAGTTCGCACTGAACAAAAGGAACGCAGTCTTCTGTATTACATAGAAATTATATTTATTGCATTTGATAATGTTTGGGTGACAGATGAGAACTACCTGCCTGTTTATGATAGCCAACTTTTTAGTCATGATGAGCATAAAAATAAAAAGCCCAAAATATTAAAAACCTAAATTATTCAGTTAGCGTGGTCTTGTAGATGCAATCAGTGACGATACTTTCCCATTGTATAGTATTGTTGTTCTATCTGTAAAAATAGTGACCTCGTTCAATTCACTTTGAAGCGGCTGCTTTCTGTACTATATCTTCATGTTTTAGAACCTGATAGACATTGTTCTCTTATTCTTTCTCTAAGCAGCAGAATGATGACCATTGACTGTAAAACGCTCAATACAAGAAGGATAATTGTATCTTTTCAAATGTGAGTTGGAAGAAGGTTTCGGCTTGAACTAGAATAGCTCAGTGAATATGAGTTATGACCGTGTGGATTATCATCATCATCACCTGGTCTCTTATTTGCTTTGAAGGCATATCCACAATAAAGTACCATTTCAGTGAAATCAGTAAATGGTAATTTCCATGCAACATAAATTGTAATTTCAGAACATGCATGTGTTTTAAAAAAATTAAAAAATATAAGGTGCCTTGAGAATGCTGGCAGTTTTACATTTGGAACATACATTTTATATGTATATATTTACATTGTAACTGCTCAACTTTACCTTACAAGCTTCAAATTTAGGAAAATATACAGTACTTTTGCATATAATGGTATATCCTTGTAGCCCCTGAGTCAAGTATAGAGGATTTAAATACAAAAAAAAAAAAAAGGGGGGGGGAGACAGCCATTAAAAGCACTTACATTTTATGTGAAGTAATAGTATAAAAGGATTATTTCCCAGGAAGACCAGGATCAGAAACATGCCTATGTAGACCCAAGATTCCTATAGTGTTTAGGGAAGAATCTGGCAAGGAAGGATGCCTAATGGAATGGAGATAAGTTTTACAATGCCGTGGGTGAAACTCTAAAGACCGGTCATGTTCTTGTTCTAAAAAAGAAGCCAAATTGTCTTCTGAGGCTGTGTTAAGATGCACTCCACTTGAGAGGGATTCTTTGGATTTAAGTTTTGATTTTTCAAGGTCTAGAAATTCAGGACACTGAGAGAAAGGAAAAAAAAATAAGGTGACAATATATTTAAAACAGTCTCATGGGTACCCCTGTTTCTACTGAAAATGAACAAAATCCAAAACAAAAACCAAACCAAACCATTCTTTGCAAACCGAGTCTGAAACATGAGCAGAGAAATCAATGATTTTCACTAAATACTGTGTTTGATTAATTGTAGTTGAATGCAAATCTGCCCAGGATTTATTTGGAGGAGAAACCAGGGAATCCCCCCGTTCTTCCTCAGGCTAGCTGTTCCTGGTTCTATATCTTAAGAAAATTTTCAATTAGAGACTGAACTGTCTTGAGATGGACCAACACTGAGCTCCTGGGTCTGAATACCTCTGAAATCTGGGGCAGTTCAGAATCAAAATCTGTGACTGTATCAAATTCCTAACTTTGGGGCAGTGTGGATCTGGATACAGATCCAAACACTGGGTTATTCTGTATCTTTTAAGTCAGAGTCTGTGATAGAAAGTGTGCAGAGATGCCCTGGTGGCAGCTCTCTGGCACATGTACATTACCTCCAGGAGTGCTGAGGAAGTGTAATCCTCCCCCACCCACTTAGGCAGCATACACTCCTGGATACATCAGTTGAGTTTCTGCATTGTCAGTGCAAACAAGATGTGGCTCAAGGCTTTAAGGACTTGGACAGTGGCAAGCCTTGGGTCAAGACTGGAGATTTCTTGAGTCCTTGTACATGGTCCCCTGCAGGGCTAACCACAATCTAGCCTTTTGTGACTTGGGGCTGTCTCTTATTCCCCCCTTCCTCTATATTTTTCTGTGGGGTCCACAACCACTGCTAAATGCATGGTGATGACAAAATTTGTAGCTTTGAGACCTATATTTGGCTTCTACACAGTAGGAAATGTGACCTTTTGAGATTTTCTTCCAAAATAATATAACTAGATGAATCCTGTGGAGACATTTAGCCAAGTTACAATTTCCTGTTCAGAAAACTACAAAACAAATGCTCAGTCTTCCAGCAATAGGTAACAACGTTAATTAATCACTATAGTTGATTCTGGGCACATCCATACCTGTGATGAAGGACTGAAGCTTCTATCTGTTTTAATAGATACTACAGGATGAAGGCTTTGCATCACCTGGATAGCTGGCTGTTGATATTCTGCACTTGAAGTCACTATACTATATGCAGGTGGAATGAGTGTTGACTGCCTCTGCAGTAGTTGCAGAATGGTTTGAATGTCAGCAGTCATTTGGGATTCAAGCCTAGGGAAGTAATATGAAATCAATTAACACATGGTCATGGATGATTATGTTTTAACACACCAATTACAAATGCATTCAAGAGGGATCTGCAGCTTATTAACAAAGCAAGCCATTATGTGTAACGCAGGGGTTCTCAGACTTTTGTACTGGTGACCCATTTCACATACCAAGCCTCTGAGTGCAACTCCCCCTTATATATTAAAAACACTTTTTTATATATTTAACACCATTATAAATGCTGGAGGCAAAGCGGGGCTTGGGGTGGAGGCTGACAACTCGTGACCCCCCATGTAATAACCTTGCGGCCCCCTGAGGGGTCCCAACCTCCAGTTTGAGAACCCCTAGTGTAACGGTATTATAATGTTTTGAATAGGAAAGAACAGAAGGGGGAGCACTGAGCCATTCCATGGCTAGCAGCTTGCTCTCTCATACAGAATATACATTCTAAAGTTTGTTCCAGACCTTAGTTAGAGTTTAATTTAAGAATAGTACATTACTATCATTTCTGTTTGCAATTGATATGAATATTGGGGACAAGATTCTCAGCTGACATAAACTAGCATAGCCCCCATTGATTTAACTGGAGCTGTGTTGATTTATCCAGGATGAGGATCTGGTCCAGGATTTCTAAAGCAACAGAAAACTCTGACAGTCCCAAAGCTACTTCTAAGGGGATACAACACAACAAGGCAGCATAATTTATGTTTTCCCACAGCAGGAAACTGTGGGCAATCTGCTTGTTTTAAGTAAAGGTCTTGAAAACAGTCATCTCTTTAGGTGCATGGTTAGGGTTCCCAGATAGCAACTGTGAAAAAACAGGATGGGGGTGGGGGTAATAGGTGCCTATATAAGAATAAGTCCCAAAAAACGGGACTGTCCCTTTAAAAATGGGACATCTGGTCACCCTATCATGATGAATTATTAGAATTTAAAGTAGGATTCAGAGGTGGGGGGAGGAAGAACTGATCTGAAGCTCTGTTCAAAATTCAGAACTAAACTCGACATAGTCGATGTTCAAAAGTGGTATATTTATTGATTGTTTGACTGATTGACTAACTCTTCATGATTTGGTGGATAAATCCTGAAAGTTTAAATAAACCTTGGTGTAAGTCACAACATTTGAGTCTGATTGTCTTCTCCACACTTCCCTTGCCATGGCCAGGGAAATGATTTTCAAGTTGTCTTGCAACATAATTCACGGACTCAGCAATGGGTAATAATGCCTCTTGTGCCTCCCAGCTGCTAGGAGGCCGCACAATGTGTTATCACGGATTGTAATCTGGATATAAATCCTCCTGTATGGGAACTCATCTCCTGACAGAATCATTTTAACTGTAAACAAATTTTTATGTTAACCGCCCTCCGTGTTGTGAATGTCCCAACTACAGCTCTGCAGTGCTCCAGCAGATTTTTGCTGTGCACTTAAGCCCTAAACTTGCACCTGACCTCCGTCCCCTAATGGACGCTGAAGATGCCTTTGCTCCTCACATAGATATTAAAGGAAACATTGCTCCAAGGTCAGCTGTTGTTGCCAGTGATTCTGTGGCATCAGCTTTTATAAAAGCAACCTAATACACGGCTCAATCCCTGGGGTTATACCCATTCATGTCGTATTCATCCCCTCGCCATCCAGAGAGCATGTCTGCTAAAACTATGTTGTAATTCCTTTTTGAACAGAAGATGTGCAAGAATTTGAGAACTTGGTTGATAATTTTGCCCTCTTGTACCTCTCTGCCGCTGCTCCCCCTACCTTTTTAAAAATTATCTCTAGAATGGCCCTCCTCTCGGTTCCCCACCACTCCAAATTGGAGAGTTCTAATTTCTTCTACTCTTCATTCTTTCTCACTTGACCATTTTACACCACCCCACAAAAAACAGCCAAGCAAACCAACCCTTAAAAAACAACCATATTATGGCTGGGCATAAAAGCAGCAGAAAGATAGTGATAGGTTGTCACTGGTCTTTTCCAGCTTGTATAAAACTCTATACCAGTCTACCATGTACCCCCAGTTTAGCATCATATCAGGGGCACAGCTGAGGGTAGGAGGAGGCAGGGAGGTGTGCGCAGGGCACTTTGCTCTCTGACTTTTCTGGGCCACCAGAATAGTTGTTCAAAGCTGGCATAAATTAGAGTAGTCCCTTGCAGCTGATCTGGCCTGTGTGAGGGACTAACCAGGCCCAGAATCCAGGAGGCACAAAGGTACCTTAAAAAGCACCAAAAGAATTAATAAATGAAGTGGGATGTGGATAAAAATCCAGAAAAAGAAATAAATAAAACTAAAATCTCAGCAGTTCATCAGAAAACTCCGCTCCCCCCTTCCCAATCTTTGTCTATGGCATCAATAAACCTAATACCAGCCCTGAACAATAGCTCTAGATATATTTAGGATTTCAAGAAAAGGAAAGAATAATAAGCAAGACATTATTATGTATAAGTCCTCATATGCTGTGATGGGAGCCCTGTAAGTGCCTACTTACATTAGACAGGTAGATAAATACCTGCATAGTTCTACTTCATTCATGATTTATAGGAATTGCAACTTACATGTTAAAACATGTATCCTGTAACATATAGTATGTCACTAGAGATGAGAATACTGAAGTTTGATTGGTTCACAGAATGCAAAGGGGGCAAGATGTCCTTATACTGGCTTTCAATTGCTTTTTAAAATGTACAAGGCAGTGTGCCAATGAAGATATACTAAAGTATAATTAAGGCTGAATTTGTGTCATGGTAAATTTCGGGTTAAATTTGCTTGTCATAGCAAAAATGTTGAAAATAATGGAATGCTGGGGAAAATAATAAAAAGTCACAGACCAACTTCAAATGAACTGAAATTACATGGCAAATGACAGTATAAATTATAGTGTATGATCAGAATACCTTCACCATATTTTTAAGATTCCATAAGCTATTCTGTTTAGCCACCAACTATGTATGTTAGACACCAATAGGGAGGGGAAGAAGGAAGATGAGCTGTATTAGCAAAGGTAACTTACGTATGCGTTATTTTGACAAAGAAAATGACTGTTTTCTATTGTAGTAGGTGTGTTTTGCACTTGTGATTCTCTCATGGCTGTTTATTATAGAGACAGCTGCAAAAGGAGGTTTACACATCAAAAAGTGAAGATGCCTACAATACAAATGCCGCTTTTGCGAGGAAGGCAGCTGGTTTGCTCAGTACATCCCCAGGGAAGCACAGCACCTCCCATTTTATGGGCACAGGAACTGTGTGTAGAAAGCCAGGATCTGCTTTTGGAGGAAAAGTTCAGGAGAAAGAGGGATGACGAGAGAGTTAAAACCCTGCACCTACCCATCCCAGAATGAGATTTTCAAAGGGCTTAAGGGCCAGATTTGTATTTTGGCACTTAAAGATGCAGGTGGTTGTCTAGTCACATTTGTGATTTCTGCGATTCACCTATCTGCATCTTTAGGAGCCTTAATACTTTAAAAAATCTGGCCCTAAGTGACTTAGAAGCACAAGTGCCATTGACTCGCAATGGGATTTGTACTTATGATTCATTTAGGTGCTTATGAAAATCCCCCACCAAATTCATCCTTGTTGTGACTCCATTGATATCAATGGTGTTATCAACCCAATCTGATCCTGTCACATAATTGCTTTTACCTGTTGAGTTGTTCTTGAAGTAAATCTAGCCGGTGCTCCACTTCCCCATAGGTCAGCTCACTTTCAGTTTCACAGATGCCCCATGTAACATGAGGTAATGCTGACTGTCTGGAGATCTCCTGGTGCCCCTTGGTGTTTTCCCACTCCCAGTTTCTTTTATCACTGATGTCTGCCAAAAAACAAACCTCTTGAAGTATAAACGTACAGATCCACTAAGAATAGACATGTATTTGAATTTATGGAATGCATGGCATGACTGAGTTAGAGTTACAGTCTCTACACTTAATTTTTAGGAGCTAGCAGTCTGTTCAGCCAAGAATCCCATAAACCAGTGTTTCAGAAACCTTTGAAAGTTAAGCCCTCCCTCTTTAGGGAAATTAAACCAATCACAGCTCTGTCTTGCAATTCCTTCTTATGTTGTTAAAGGCCAACATCTTAGTTTGTACATTCTTCCATGCTTGCCCCAGCAGTCCTTGGTGCACCCTTTATTCACAGTCTTTGGGAAATGCTGGAGTAGAACACCATCATATACTCCAACTCCTTTTGTACATACTTTGATGAGCTGTGTAATCATCAACAATGTTGACATTTGAAGAATTATAACTGGCATTAATGTTAGCACCCTTTGAAAAGGGTGAGGCAGGTCACTCCTCAGAGCTACGAATTCAGACTCTCTTCAAACCCAGGCAGATGACTCCATCCTCATCAGTTACACTCATTTCACATTTTCAAGGTTTTCTTTGCAACCATATCAGCTAGAGACTTACCTATAAGAAAGAAGGGCCTCTGGAGGACAGTAGAGAGGCCTGTCCAAATGCCCCAAGCTAATCCTTTTACCTGATTTTACATATTCCACAGGAAAGAAAGGAAGTCCCTCCCAAGGTTAGATACAATGGTTAAAGTAGATTGAATCAGGAAGGGGAGCTCTCACCCACTAAACCAAAAAGGAGGAAGAGTTCTTCCTCTCCTTTTAGCAGAGAAGGGGGAGATGAGCTTTATTGGACTAATGGATCTTTGGGATCTGTGGGGTCCCAGGGTTTCCTAGGGCTACAGTGAATCTGTGAATGTCATAGGGTAGGCACTGATAATATGAATATGGCTGAAGTAGGAGGAGGAGATTTCACCTTGGCTTCATGGTTGCTCCTTCAGCTTCTCTGACCACTCACTACATGCCCCCAGGAGAAAGGGAATGGGTGAGAATTGTGTAATTTTGACTCAGCTAGCATACATGGTACAATTTCCAGTTGTCTGAGGAAACTGGAGAGCTTTCCGGGAGGAGCAGAGAGCAAAATTCTGACAGATTCAGACCCAGCATAATCTTAATCCATATCTGTTTGTAGAATGTTTGCAGGAAATTGGAAAACCAACGCACTAATTAGAGACAATGAATTTCAGGAATGAAATGCAAACAATAAATGCTGTTTGTTTACACTTCTTATTTACTGTGCTATAAAATCCCTTAGATTTTACATATATATCATCCACTAAAATCACATATTTTCTTGTAGCTGGTCTTGGTGTCTCTGGCTCAGCCCTGGGTTGAATGACAAGTGTTTGTGTCCTGGACAAATGTTTGTGGAGTATCTAGACTAATGTTTACAATCCAATTGCCAATTAACTTGAGTTCAAAACAGGGCCATAATAAACTCTAATCTAGACATATTCTTCAGGGATAAGTCACTCCCCTTGTTCTGTGCATCTTCTTAGGTAGTCCCACATGTATGAACACAAAAGCGATAGGGTAGCCAGGAGACAGTCAGAACATTACTACTCAGCATGGCCTTGGAAGAATGAAGGATTGTTCTCAAGATATGAACTAAATATAAATATATGGCCTAGTTAATCTAAACAGTTCAAGAATGAAATCCTATGACCTGAATAAAGGCCACGGGAGGCCCCAAATGGTGGAAAATGTCATTGTTCTGCAGTGGGGGGTGGAAGGGGGTAGCATCAGCTACATAGAAGCTACCCTTGTGCTGTTAAGAGAGGCTCAGGATTGAAATAAAATGAGTGCTGCAAGTCAGGATTACACTGGCAACATTTAGACTGCCTGTCCCACACTATCCAATTCAGGGTTAATAATCCCTTCCTTTCATGGACAGTACATCAATTGCTAACATTTAAAACAAAAAATAAAATAAGGACTAGACTAAAAATATATCTTTCGTAATGGTAATAAGTTATGGAAGCTTATACAGAAGTTCATTTATATGTATATTTACAAGATTTATACTTATAGACTCATATTAGATTTACAACTGCCTTTAGAGATCATGAAATCAATTTCTAATTGATATCAGGAATGAGAATTTAATTTAAAACCAATCTGACTTTTTATAGAAGCTATAAGAAAGGTGATCAGCTTTCAAATACAAATACTAAAAATGCAGAATTACAGAGATACCTATTCACCCCATCGAAATGTTGGTTTGTATGTGGTCTTAATCAAAATGTACACCCTTTAGACTTGCTAAATTTAGCTCCGAGTAAAATCTGTACTAGGTTGCCTTGGCAAACGTTGCTATAGCTTCAAGGACATATTTCTGGCTACTGGCAGGGGCAAGGTAAGCTTTCAAACAGCAATATGTACAAAACATGTTTATATCAGCATTTGACCTTACCCTGAGAAGACCAGATGTCACATAATTTGGCCTTTGGACTATCAAAAATATGTTATTCTGCTGGATTAGTTTTTAGAATAATTTAAAATACTCTTTTAGAAACCTAAAGTTGATCCTGAATTTGTGTGGCTAAATTTATTGTATCAGGAAATAAATTGTTGAGGAATAAAGCAATAAGCACTAAACACAGAAGTAGTCCTTTAAAACAGAAGCACCTGTAAATGCATCTTCAGAAACAAAACCTTTAACATTGTGTAAATAGACTTTTCATTAGTTCACCCTATCACAGAAAATTAAGGCTTTAAAGAAAGATAAAAAGAATGTTTGATGAGATGATATAAAACAATCATATTAAGTTAACGGAGATTGCTTAATCACTGTAAACCATACGCCATATATTAAGAACCAAATTCTGCTCTTCTTACTCAAGCGAATTTCCCACTGAAGTCAAGATGTGTTCCTGTGTGATATTTCATCACTTTTAATTAAGTAATATTACAGAATTAGATAACGTTTTTCAATCTCATTGTTATGCATTGCTTCAACACTATTTTAAATGTTCAATAGTATAAAATATGAAGAAAATAGGTGAAGCTGGCAAAAGTTTTTGAGCAAAACTTTTTTGTGTGTGTGCAAAAAATGGAAATTTGATGACATCAAAATATTTCATGAATTCATGTCAATTTCACCAAATTGTTTAAGTCAAAAACAAACCAATACTTTTTGGAAAAAAATCAAAATGTTTTTTCAACATTTTCTAAATGAAATATTTATTTATCCCCTTTATCTACACTGGTTTTGTGAAACTCAGATTTAGTATCCCTATCTAGCTCTCTATTTTGGGTTTTATACAGCCACCCAACACTGTAGCATGATGGGCAGTCAACTTTTTTCACTCCAATCTCCATCTGATGGACTCACCACAACTGTGAATCCTGTGGCCTTGTTTACAATAGTGAAAGCCATCATTAACTAAGGGAAAATTTAATCCAGAGACAGTAAGGCCCAACTTTTCAAAGGTACCCATTTATTTTCGGTATCCAAAAATTAGAGGCATCCAACATTATGAAATGAAATGAAAATGTTGGCTTAAATGACTTGTCCAAGATGATTCAGGAAGACATTTGCAAAGCCTAGACTAAAATTTAAGAGCTCCTGGATTCCAATCTCATGCCAAACCATAGTGCCTCTCAAGGGAAATGGTTCTTTGAACATTCCACATTTGACATGAAAGAAGATTATTTTGTCAATGTTTCATGAAACCCTTAAAAGGTAAATTAATGTATTTGTCAATGGAAGCATTCTGAAGAGGTTTTTTTTCTCTCCCACTGATCATCAGAGCAAAAATGAATAGGCCATCTTTACAAAATAGCAACATGGAATAGATTACCTCTGCAAGAATGGCTTCTTTTGTCCATATGGATCCTTTCTGTTGCACGCACCACTTCTTCGAAGTCCAGCACTGTAGTTTTCCCTGTCATTGACGGGTAATTGATTATTTCAGAGAAGAGAGGTTTCTGCTCATCTTCAATGGATGACACCAAAGATGATGACTCACTTTTCTTCTCTTCAAAGTGTTTCTTGGTACACTGATAATGTCTAGTGTTATCCATGGAGTCTTCAGGATCATTCTGATTGTTTTCTTTGCCACAGCCTGTCAAATAGAAATAATTGTATGCAATAATATGCAGTGCATGAGATCTTATTCCAGTTTATTCTGGACCTCAGGCCGAGCCGGCCCTAGGCATAAGCAGACTAAGCAATTGCTTAGGGCCCCAAGCAGCTCAAGGCCTCCCGTATTAATTATCAGTATGTGTTGTGTGTGGAGGGGCCCAAAATATTCCTTCTTAGGACCCCAATGGGCTAGCACCGGCACTGACCTCAGGGGCAGAGTAGAAGTTATATCAATTAGCAAGTTTACTCTCTGTTAGGGAGAACATAACTTTAAGGCCTCTTCTATTAAGGACCACAGTAGTGATGTTCCTTCTGATGCAGGTTCTGCCATTCTTTTATATAACAATCTCAGGTATTTGTGCTGGAGCCCTCTCAGTCTACAAGAGAAGGGAGCTGCCAGGAGGCATTCTCTCTGAGAGCACCTCAACCTTGCAATCTATTGCTTTCAACTTGGTTGGAAATAGCCCCAGTCTGTTGACAATTAAGGTTCACTGCAAGGCCCTTCTATTTACCAGGTTTTTGGGGAGCGAGGTACATGACAAGGGCTGATGTGGTGCATGTGGTAAGGTGGGTATTGGTCAAGTCTTGAATTTATCTTTGAATATTTTTAGGTGCAGCTACTGGTTCAATACTTTTCTGGGGCTGTATTTTTGATTTCTGGCAGTTACAGCAATGTATTACAAATTGAAACAAATAAAATAAGGACAAGAAACCAACAGTGATCATCTGGTGAGTATGGAGGCCTCTTGAACTGCCTTTAGAGCAACACTTAAAGTGTGTTTTATTGTATCATTTCAAATCCAATATTTGATCTTGCCTATTTTTAACTGAAATGTCAAGATAATTCCAGTTCTGAATGTTTATTTAGGACATATTTTAGCAGGGGAGTCTCAATTAGATATAAATACTGTAACTAGTTTGCATTAACTTCCTGGGGAGATAGCATGATTCCCCATCTGCTTTCAACTAATTACTAATCAACATAATTCTAGAGTGCATGTAATCCTCACAGCAATGGTTAATACCGAATTCTGTACATTCCCAGGGTTTCTTCTTTTCTAACACTATTTCCCGGTAATCATTCACAATGAAAGAGAACTGTGCGCGAGATCATACCCCAATCAACCTCCTCCTGCTCAGAACGCGAGGCTCTGTTGCCTTTGCAGCAGCATCTCCCTCTATTGCACTGACTCCATGAATTCAAAGATCTGCAAGTGGTGAGTGGTAGCTGGGGGCAAGGCCAAGTCTGATCCAGAACCTCCCCACCTGCATTCACTGGAGTCCTTGGGGAAAGTAATACAGCACTGAGCTGAATTAACTTTCTGTTGGTCCCATCTCCACAGTGAGGCTCCTCTTTTAACAAGGATCCCTGTCACCATCTAGAGAACATGGAAAGTGGTGCTATGGCACAGCACAGATGCAGGCAGGCTTGCATAGTGTGACTTGCAGGGGATCCTGCGAGATTTTGTGGGATGGCCCTATGGTCAGCAATTCCCATCCCCCCCCACCCTCCTGATGGAACAATGGAGGCTAAAGCTCCATGAGAAGATTCTTGCAGTGATTTCCTGTCCTCACTCTTGACCCACACATTTTCCTGGGGGAGTGGGTGATGGAACTCTGTTTTATTGCAGTCCTCCTACAGAGACAATGGGCTTAACTACTCAGTACTACACTGACTTGAAATGGAAACATTTACATGTTCACATATTTTGAACAATTTCGTATTCTCATGGGAATATGTGAATCAAAAATAGCAGTCATAGGCACTTTATAACAGAAAGATTGATCAATGAACTAGTTTGCAAAGAGAGGTCACTCAGAGATGGTCCTAACATAGACAGGAGAGATTGCATAATGGCTGAAGTGTGGGTAGAGGACTTATCTATCATATTTACAGAGTGCCAATCACTGTAATAGCTAGAGGCACAAAACCAAATTCTGCTTTCAGTTACACTGCTGTAAAACCAGAGTAATTCAGTTGACTCCACTTCAGTTAGTCTGGATTTATGTTGGTGTAGATGGCAGCATATTTTGATACAAAATATCTATACTTCTGGTGTAGTGGACACTTTGGCCCAAGTACAAAAGAATAGATGAAAGGGAGGTCCCTTCCAATGATATTATCTGGGTTCCAAATCTAAGGAAGATAATTTTTGCCCACTAGTTGATCAATTTCATAATGTGTTCAGTGCCATTTCTGCATCTGCTAGTCCTCTTCCTGTATTCAGAAATTTTAACATTGTTGTTTCATTATGCGGTTACTCCAGAAAGGTTTTCATTTTAGGCTGGAAATGAAATCTTCACTGTAAGAAAATGTGGCAAAAACATTAGCACTGAGAATAATCCTATGATGTTGTATGACTAAAATATGAATTAAAAATGGAAATTGCATTTTTTATTTGGCTCTGAACAGTAGGAGCTAATGGAGTTCACAGGGCAATTCAGCTGAAATACATTACAAGCAGTCACTCTGTAATACTTTATTCAGATGGGGCACGATCATTTCTGCCTTTTCTAATGAATCCATGTTATTGGGTTGGAATGAATATTGCAGATGACAGGAATAGCTTTTTCTCTAGTTGGGCTTTTTCCGTGCAGGAATAAATTCCTTAAGTTCACTGTCCATTATACAGACTGGCAATTCCAAATAGGCTCTTCCCCTGACTTTCACTCCCCTGTTTGACTGCAAGGAAAGCTTGATTTCTGAAGTGATTATTATCTTCACTACAGAATCATCCTGCCTCCTACATCTGCTTTCCAATGAGATGTGTTTCTCTTTTTGATTCAGACTGCTGGAAACAATTTTTCAGAGGCTGAATATTCTGTAACCTCCTGCTTTGCCAAACATCCTTTCAAACATAATTTGCACCATTTATGGGAATCATTTTAGTCTGTGATTTTTTTTATATGTCTGCCAAAGAGCACAAATGAACATGATGACACTGGAATTCCTGATTTATAGAGCAACAGTGTCTGACTTTTCAGCCTTGAAAATAACAAAGCCCTTGACTTCGAACTAACTATGGAAAGGACTGTATCCTCCGTCTCAGGGAGATGGGCAAGAAGAACTGGGGACATGATCAGGCCTTTGAAATGACTTCTTATTCCAGTAGGTTTCTGAGTCTTCCAGATGTGACAATTACCAGAGATCAAACATATTTTTCTTTTATTTTTTGTCATGCTAATTCAGTAGTAATAAAGTTTGGCTCAGTTCAATGAATGGCAGCCTATGTGAAATGGGATTTCTTTATCTCAATACTATTGCAAATGTTGATACTAATAAAAGTGGGATAGTAGTATATGACATGGGGAGCAACAGGTGCTTTTTTATTATTAGTGGAATTTGGTTAACTAGACTGTGGTTTACAGAATTGAACCAGCTATCTAGTCTGTTGCTTCAGAAGAAGGCAAAACTCTAATTCCTTTCTCCCACCTCCAAGTAAAAACCTTAGTGTGTCTAGACAAATTCAATTTTGTGTGGGAAGTGAGGTTACTACCTTCCTAACCCTTGCAGAAAACAATTTACACCACACATCATGAGACAGATTATTCTTATCATTAACCTTGCTTGTATAACTACAAACCTCATCACTGGACATGACATTTTCTAGCCCCCTTTATAAAATCCTGCCACATCATTTTAAACACCACCAGGAAAGTCACTCCTGAGGCATGGCACATTCCTGACTGAATGCTGTAAAACAGTCTACACATTTTCATTCATATTCCCAATGACGGTTTGGTTCAAACATCATTGTTCCCCTTTTAGTTGATAGTCACATATCTTCACACGAAGGGAATTTTGTTTGCAGGAATGTTGGTAGGATGGCTGGTTTCTGTATAGATAAATCCATTTATTCAGGTCTAAATATTGGAGATGATGGCAGAATTTTTGGAAGGCTCCACAATCCGTTGCTAATTTTCAGCACTCAGCAGCTGACCTTCCAGTGATCTGCTGCATACCATCCATTTCCTCATTGATTGTTTCCTACTATGACAACCCCATCACCGTTTCTTCCATATCATTCTCTAGGTTAATTCTATCTCTTTGCCTAGTGTGATCACAGTACATATATTTCATCTGTTCATTTCCAACATCAGAGTCTGCTTCTCTACAATAATATTTTTAACATAGGTATTCCTTTTTTGTCCATCCATGCGGTACACGAGAACCTTTGCCAGCATCATATTTCAAAACCTCTGAAACCCGCTTGTGATGGTGGTAGTTCTACTTCTATCGTGCAATCTTGGATTACGGAAACCAGAACTTTGCTCATGTGTGAAATCAGGGAGATGGTACAATAATTACTACACGTGGTTATGTCTCCCTTCTTTGGCAAGAACAGAAAAGTGCCCTTCGTTCAGCCCTCTGCCTAATTTCTAGTAATTTGTACGCCATTACAAATTTTCCACCTAAAATCAATACCGTGTTCACCAATCACTTCTAACAATTCTGCAGGCCTGTTATCTATCCCCGGGTGCTTTTTTTCCCAGGCTTTTTCTTTTTTCTTTTCCCAGGCTTCATTCTCTCTCTCACAAGACTGACAGCTCCAAACCTGTATTCTCTTTTCTGCCAGCCTGTATTATGAGTGGCTCCGGTGAGGCATACAGATTGGCACAGTAATCTCTTCACCTGTGTTTAGTATCATCACCCTCAGTCAGGAGTCTGCCATCATGATTTATTATTAAGTTTGATCACAGTGAAAAGCTTTTGGTAAGAAGTCTGACCACTGTGAATCTATCTTTTATATTATTACTCTCTTTACACTTCTCAAGTTCCATGCATTTTTCCCTTATATATTTGCTCTTGTCTAGTCTGCCTTTGCATATTCTCTCCTACATTCTTCCCTTTCCAATCCTTCTCTTTTACTCTGCATCATTTTTCTGCCAATTCAAACACCTTCTCAGTTAACCATGGTGTAGTCCGACACCGACTTTTTGGAATCTGTGGTTGGCCTTTTAAACATAACAGTTTTCATTTTATTCCAAAATTTTTTGGGGTTATTCTCCTCTTTCATCTGTGCCAATTCCTCAAACCCATAATTTTCATTGATTCTGGACAAGTCCAAATGTAGTAGACCTGTCGAACATGGTATCTTTAAAGTTGAAATTTATATTTGAGGCTAACAGCTGATGGGCTGACCCAGTCTGTACTCATGAAAGTCTTTGTCCATTTTCCATTCGATTTCCAGCATTGTTATATTTATTCCAAAGGTGATTTTGGTTCTTTGCCATACTGTCAGGTGACCTCCAGCTGCTGAGTGAAAATGGTCTTTAATGACCAGGAGATTAGAGCAACAGGAGATTAGAGCAGCAGAACTACCTGCCTTCCGCTCTCATTTTGCGAACCCAGACCACAGTTTCCCATTACTTCTTTATGAGATCTTGCAGCTCCAACTTTTGCATTTAAGTCTCCAGTTACAAGGGTAATATCTTTACTTGGTGTTTCAGTGAGTGTTTCTTCAAGTTGTCCATAGTTTCTGTATGATTATCCATATTCATATGCAAACAAAGGTGCTAGTGAACAGGAGTCTCCTGTTTAAAAATGTCAGCCATCTCGTCAGAAAGCAGAAATAATAATAGGTCTTCAGTGACTAATCACACACCAAAAATAGCACATAGTTAAGTGAAAAGCCTGCAAATGACAGTTGCCACTTTGAGTAAACTCTCTATCAAACAGTTACAAAAATGG
Organism: Lepidochelys olivacea; assembly: GCF_965140295.1. Classification (NCBI taxonomy): domain Eukaryota; kingdom Metazoa; phylum Chordata; order Testudines; family Cheloniidae; genus Lepidochelys; species Lepidochelys olivacea. The sequence continues at coordinate 34,713,011 of NC_140421.1, forward strand.
TTTGAACAAATACATTTTGTAAAAATGTCCAAATTAAAATGTACAATCCCTGTAATGTCTAAAGCTGCCCAAATGCACTTCGGGCCTTACCATCTTACATGAGGTGAGCTCACCTGATCACCGCTTCAGTTCCTTACCACACCCCCTCCTGCCATATGTTTGCAAAAATCAGTCTGTTGATGCACAATTTGCACTTTTCTGCACAAAAGACATGCATATCCTCCATCCCTATATAGTCATGATACGTGAATGATTCTTTAGCACAGACCAGGAGCAGGCCAAAGGAAACCAGGGAAGTTTTATTCCAGACTACTGTCATCACTTCTTTTCACTCAGCAGTACCAAAAAGAACATGAATACTATGTAATATTCATAGAACCATATAGGACTTGTAAGCACTACTCCCCTTTGTGTGTTGTCTGCTTCGTAGTTAATGAGACAAGTTTATGACCATAAGGGAAAGTTGCATGTTGTATTATGTTGACTATGGATTTGTATAGTCACTGATGGAATAGCAAGTGGAGAAGAGATCAATTCCATATGCCCAGCTAAGTTTGGTCAGATCGTACAAACACTTAAACCCTGGAGTAGTGTTCGCTATTGTGCGTGGTGCCACTGGGTCCCACATCAGAGGGGATAGCAGAAGCTGAGTACTGGTGAATGTGAGGATGAAAGATTGTCTTTTCTTCCAGATCAGAATGACTCAGGGCAAGATGATTCAATCCAAATTTTATGCTATGATTAAAATACGTCTTTACTTGGTAGGCTCTTAATATTAAACAATAAGAAATCATCAAAGGAAAGTTATAAGCAGTAATTTGGGATCCTTCGGATTACGTTATTTTAAAGGCCAAATCCTAGACTGTATGTTACAGGATCTGGTTCCTGTTCCCATCTCTGTTCTGATTTAGGTAAGTGTCTTAACTCTCAGTATGTCTACACTGCAATTAGACACCTCCGGCTGGCCTGTGCCAGCTGACTCAGGCTCACAGGACTCAGGCTAAGGGGATGTTTCACTGCAGTGTAGACATCCAGGCTAGGGCTACACATCAAGCTCTTGGGCCCTCCCACCGCTCAGGGTCCTAGAGCTGCAGTTGCAGTGTAGTCATACCCTCAGCATCTATTTTCCCAGAAATAATTGTACTATTACACAATACAGCTATAGCATCTTCCATCCACAGGTGGCCAAGCACAATGTGCAGAGATGACAATGCAGTTCACAGGGCTGTTCAGTTTTAACACATTAATTTTGAAATCCTCAGATGGAAAACACTATGGCGGGGCAAAGCATTATTACGGAAGACATAATTGTTTCTGAGTGCTTCAGTAGATTTATTTTCCAATGGAAGTAGAATATGTATACACAAACTTAGGGGCCATATTTTTAAATGATGGCCTCCACTTTTGCATACAAAATTTGCAGATGCAAACATGTGTAGTTTTTCTACCAAACCAATTCTGATCACTAATTAGGTAATTTAGATGTATAAGTATCTGATTGTGGGCACAGTTTGGTTCTTAGACATACAAAAGACCTAAATTGTGAGTGCAAAAATGGAAAACTGGTTATGGCTAGGCAGAACATTTGGCTCTATGGCTCTGAAACAAGCTGACAAAAGCTGTGAAATTCAGAATCAAGCCTCATACTCTGTCCTTAACCAACTTCAATGCACTTGAATACTGCATAGGTCTCTGAACAGTGGGTAATTTTATATCCCATATGTTCCACACTATACTCAGCAGAGTGAGAATTAAGGACAGACTGGCACACTCTGTTTTTGTTGGCTTAAAGCATTTCATAGTGTTATTTTAATGTGGGATTTTGTTGTACTGAAATTACTTTTCTTTAAATGATGGAAAGTTACAGTGACAGTCTTTGGCCACAATGAAGGCAGTGCTAAAGTTCACTGTATCTAATGAATGGTGCTGAAGTCATTCCACAGACATAGCTTCAAATTTTGGAAAACTAAAAGTGATTCCAGATTTTAATTGAAATAAAATATGAGTGTTGTGAAGACCCCTGAAATCATTGTAGATTCATTCATAGGTGAATTTTACAACAATGCTGTTTTTATGACCCATTTATATGATGCGACCTTGACCTGTTATCTACCTTCCTAAGTGGCTGCGCTCTTCTGAGATGTTGCACCTAACAAGGTCTCAGACAAAATTAATGAGAAATGAAGATAAAGCATTCCCAGAATGGACTGCTTGGGTTTGGAACAATATATTAGAAGAGGGAAGACTAAGCCAAAGCCTGGCCATTTCAAGAATGCATTGCTAGACTCTTCTGTGTTTGCCAAAGCAAACATGCCATAGCAGAAAAGAAGAACACACTGACATCTGTACACACATATAAGAACTCCTAGAAAAGTGTCTTGAACGTGAGAGAAGAATCCACTTTGAACTCCACCAAAGACAATGCTTTGTGCAGCTAATTTACCTTGTTGAGCACCTAGATACTGCATTAATAAAGCCTAGAATCACATATTCAACAACAAGGAGAAAACAAAATATTGAATAGCTGCTTACTAAGTGAGCACCATGCATTCTGTGCATTGAATGAAGCAGGGGACTTCTGGAAAAAATAGTATGTGATCATGGAATTAAAGATTGTGTCATAATGTATAGGCATAAGGGGGCTGCATTAAAGTTGCACAGAGAGCCTTAATTCTGGCATTTCCTGACTTTTGAATGCCTGACTTTGCAACCTTAATAATGCTCTTTTAATGTAGTTTTTGTGTGTGTAATTATTTTTATAGCACCTTAAGTGTATTACTCAGGCAAATGGGACAGCAGGCAAATAATACAGGCTAGATAACCTTTCCATAAAGATTTATTTTCCTTTCTTTAAATTGAATAAAAAGGAGCGACTAGTTTTGAGTGACTGTAAATGTGTGTCAAATTCAAAGCCGGAAACTTCAAAGTTAAAGCAAATATTCAATCCTTAACTTATTCTTTTGTGCCATTTTTAGCACAATGGCATGAGTTAGGAATTGAGTGAGAGCCTGATCTGTGAATTTTCTGAGCTTTGTCTGGTTTTGTCACAATCTTAATGTTATTTAGATGACAATGTCAGGGTAATTGAAAATGATGCAGGGTGAAGGCCAAAGGATCTCTTACTCCAATGATAGAATTCCAGTCTCTTATACTAGGAGTTTATCTTCCACTACAAGATCATTTTTCTCTGATAGCTGACAGTACATATGACCGCATATACCATTTCCAGAAGGCCACATTTCATGAGAAAACTGCTTCAGTAGGAGTTACCCTTGGAAACAAGGCTCTTGTAGGAACTGTGCTCCCCTGGGACAGGCTGCAATAGGAGCAGATGGACAACTGCAGTGATGGACTGTCTGATGATTATATACTTGCTGTCAGGGGTTCCTTGCAAAATGTAGGATTTGAGGAACACACTTCTTGCTTTCAAGCCGGGCAAATGCAATCAATAGGATTCATAGGGACTTTCTTTTGTGGGCTCCTAAAATGAAATCCAAGAAAATAAAAATTCCCTGTCAAGAGTTAAATGTCTTGTCCTGGACTAGTTGGCAAATACGTCGACAGAACAAATATTTTCACTGAATCAATGGGTATTAACAGAACAATGTCCCTCTCACTAGATTCTGTTTACCCTAGAAACTAGAAGCATGGGCCAGATTTTGATCCCTTTTACACTGATGAAAATCCAGAGTCAATCCTTTCCTTCAAGGACATCATCATTCCATTCAAGTTACTGAATCTAAGATGGTGTATTTAACACGACTATCCTGGATGTGGCTAATGGATTTTACATGCCCTGCTCAAAGGAGTTTGAAAGATCATTAGTAGAGTTTGACCTCATTCTTCCTGAAGTAATCTGCTTGGAATGGATAGTTTTCACATCTGATTGCCTCTTGGGTTCATCGTATTTCAGTGTGCATCTGATAGTGTACAGCTAAGGACAAAATGAATTCCAGGCTGACATGGAGAACATCTCTTCATGGTAAGAATGATTACATGCTGGAATAGACCCAATGAGGTGAAGGTTTTAGAGACACCATCAATGCCAATGTTAACAAAAAATTAAATATGACACCAGGGTGAGTAATGATGGAGGAACTCTGACTAGCTCACCAGAAAAGTGTTTTCAAAGCCCTACTTACTCTGTCAGGGCTAAATTCTGACCATGACTTCAATGCCATTGACTTCCTTTATGCCACATATGGGGGTTTATGCTGGCTTTATTGACCCTGAAGATGGCCAGGCCAGCATAGATGGGCAGAGTAGAGGGGCTCCACAGCACTTCTGAATTCAGGGTTAACTACCTTTCCCCTTCTCCCCACCCAGTGGGCCATGAGTTTGGGATAACTCCTACTGCCTGTTATGGGAGAGAGAGGGGGAAATGGGGAAGAAAGGAAAAAAATGTTCCCCTGTGGGTGGGCCGGGAGGCAAAAGCATAGGTGAAGGCACTGTACCACCCCATTACTTCTCACCTGTTTAGGTTGGGGAGAAAACTTCACCCTGGCTGACAGCTCTGCTTATGAGCTGTCAGCCAGTAGCACTGTTGGGCCCAAGTAATCTTGGTAACAATCTCTGTGGATGACTGTCAGTCGTCTGTGGTAACTGGCTTCTATGGCTGTGGTGGTGCTCTGCATATGCACTGGGGACCCCCATCCCCAACACTATTCCCAAAAGGTGAGGTGGGATAAGAGTCATGGAATCCCGCTGGGTAAGCATGAGGGTAAAGCTGCCAGGTAGTGGACATGTGGCAACCCCTAAAGAGGGCTCTCTCAGGATTCCAATTGCTCTTGGCAACCACAGAGACAGGCTGGGCTACAGAACTGCGGCTAGCTCTGCAACACAAAGCTCTCTGGGACCAGGGTTTGGCCATTAAAGAATAAGCCATGACAGAGCCATACATAGAAGCTACGATCAGATATGTGGTGACTCATCTAGAATATGCTGGAAATGCATCTGGGGTGGAGTAAGATAGTCTTGTATCACACACAAGAGTACAGTGCTTGTTCAGCAAATCACAAACTACTTTGACTGAATTAATTGTCCCATTTCTAGGAAAGAAAGCAAGTACATACTGCAGATAAATCATAAAGAGCTGTGAGTTATTGTCTAAGTCCCTGATGAAACTATGATGCTATTGAAAAATGAGTTACCAGGGCAACAAGGTCCAAATCAGGCTTTCATGAACTGAAGGGAGAGAGAATTACAAATCCATGTTTAGCAGTCCACAAGGGAGAAAATGTCAAACTACTGTAGGCTCACACCAAAGAGGAAAAAGTGCAATTTTAAACAGTATAATTTACCAGTTGGTCAACAGCTGAATGGGAAGCACTAGCAGGAGGTCCATATGTCTATTAAAAAGAGCTCCACTTCTGTAAGATCACGAATGTAAGTTCAGTACCACACTAGAGAGGCAACATGAACAACTGACTGTATAAGTCATTAAGATTTTACTGAGATTTAAAACATCAAAGCTTCATAACAGCATGCACGGATTGCTTAGTTTTTAGAGATTATATTTATGAAGCGAAAATATGACTGTTAAAAGTTATCTTTAGACAACATTTTATCTAAACAGTAACACGACTGTGACCAGAAATATGTCTCTCAGCCAAGGGCTGTGCCTTTTGTGGCGTACCTCTCTTAAACTGCTGCACAGAGTCTGTCCCAAACTGTTTATCGATTGTGGTCTAAGTTAGAATGTGGCAAATTCTGTTCTAACACCCTCAAAAAGGTGCAGAAGGCCTTGAAATCAGTGGAACTGCCATGGTTCTTCACAGAACAACACAGGCCCTGTGACAGGCTACAGAAAAACAACTCCATGTGCTCTGTTTCAACTATGGCCGCGTGCAGAATTTTGGCATAGACTAGGGCAGGGAAGAAGTGTGCCGTTGGGATCAAAACTACACACACTCACTGGTTACCCTCTCTCCTCTTGTCTCCTCTTCTCCGGAGGTGGAGTTTCTTTCTCTGGTGTGACTCAGGCAGCCAGATAACATATTATAATTACCAGAATTGAGGGGTAGGCTACCATTCATTTCTGTTCTCCCACAATGGCATGCTATTTTCATTGACAAAACTGTGGCAAATGACATCCTGTCAAAAGTAATGTGAAAGAATGCCAGCAATCAGAAAACTGTTCAGTGAGACTTATAATTTAGCAGGAAAGAACTACCCATGAGAGCAACAAAACACAGTTTTTGCCACCCTCCTGGCATCTTAGCAGGCTATTCTGAACAGGAGGCACAGGCTGACGATTCACTTCCATATTGTCTAGGTGGCAGGGTAGGTTTTCTCATAAGAAATGTGAAGGTTATTGAGGTAAGGCACCTCTGTCAACACATTCTTTATGATGAGCAGACTGAATATTTCATGGGGGCATTTTCCTGCCAGATGTGTTGTCACTTGTGGCTTCATGCCTCAAAGATGCTTCTTTGATGAAATGGTAATGCTATTCTGCTAATCAGGAACACACTGGTCTAAAGTCCTCCTTCTTCCAGCACTCCACCTATCCTTCATTTATCATCAGCAAGTCTTTGGCTCTCAAAGTAGTGCTGTCCTGCATTTAGGATTGGCCTTTAACAGTGGAACATAAAAGGCAGAGTGGGGCTAATACCAGAAACATTGATTTGTCAAATAAATAATTGGACAGACACACACACACACGAATTGGACTCACCAAGCTCCAAAGAAAGGCATACAAGTCTTAATTTAGCTTCCTTCATGAGTACCTAACCAATGCCCTTGGTATTTATGAGCTCTTAATGCTGGTATCATGAGTTAATATTTGGCCAAATGCTCCCCTCCATTCTGATTACTCCCAATGGCCTTTTATGTTAATGTAAGCATAGAAAAGGCCACCTGAAGACCTGCCAAGAGACCCATTTCCACACTGCCAATTAAGGCACAAATTCACTAGGGTGAGTATATATACTGTACACTGCAAACAAAATGCTATAACTTCAGGGATATCACAGGAACTGAGAAACACTAGCCTGCATCAAGCACAAAATCACTGCTTGTTGGGAGACTAAAATTAATACGACTAATAAAAATTCAACAGACTAGAATCTCCAAAGATTTTTAATAGGATATTCTAGGACACAATATTGTCTAAGTATCTACACATATAAAGCAATGGGGTCTGTCGTGGAGACTGAGGAGTCAGGGTAAGGTGAAACTGATCCAGTGTTCGTGTGTAATTATTTTGAGAGCCACTGCATAGAACTCCCTGCCTGCTGAGCAACAAAACCTTGAGTAGCTCACAAGTAATTGCTGCAATGGAACCGTAAAGTATCTATGATACCCAGTGAAAAGAATACCTCTCTTAAATATCAGTGAATAATGTCCCAGTGCTGTCTATTTAATATAAGACATGAAGTTAATTACCTTTCTCTACTTCACTTTCAAAGGACAATTTCCTTCTTCGAAGTTTGCCGTTATCTCCATCCGAATCATTAGTGGTTTGTGATCTTATTATGAGATCAGCCTTGATTAATGAAACATGTAATGCAATGACAGATTAGTCCCATTTGAAAACAGCATATTATCAATAGGCGATTGACTGTTAATCATGTTCCAGTTTTAAGGAAGACAAGATTACACTACTAAGTCTGGATTGAATGAAAACACTATTGACATAGCTCAATATTAATAATTAAAATGATCACGTGGATGGAATAATTCCAGCAGTGATACCATCTGATGGTGAAATAAATGTCCAGACAAATTAGTTCATTATAATGCATGAGTGTGTTGTCATCAGCTCCTGAGCTTCTTGGAATTGTGTTTTTTAAAGTAACAAAGCATGGTGAAGTTAAATAAGAAAAAAAAATGAAAATAAGCTCTTACAAAGGATGTGTATTATTGCAGGCAGTACTGTGGTAACTGATTATAATTAGCTGTGATGTTTAATTACATGGTAATGATTACAAAGGTTAAGTTTTACAACAATAAATATAAGGTTGATAAACACCATGCATTTTACCCTTTTTTATCTGTCCAGTCCCTCCCTTCCTCCCTCTCTGATTCAGCTCGTTGAAATATTTTTTCTGTAGTTGAAAATTGTGGTTTCTCTTTTTATCCATCTTATCTTGTTGTCTACATGAAGTTTTAACTTGTGCTTTTTGTTGCAGAAATGGATTCAAGAAACATTTAACACATTTGAATTGTTTTTAGTGCCAAAAAACTGAGCAACAACATGCTGATAATGTATTTAAAAACAAATAATCTTGCATGAAGGCAGTGCTGTGTGTGAATATGCACAAGGCATGGGCTTTGAACCCACTTCCCTTCCCCTTACTGCTCAGTCAGGACATGCCAATTGGGTAAGTTGCTTGGTCATGTCACTGGACTGGGAAGAAGGGACGGTGAAACATTTACTGCTCCTGCTGCTGCTCTAAATTTAGTCCTGAAGGGAGAGGTTTAGATTTATATGGACTTCACAATGGTGCCCATGGATAAAATAATGGAGGAGAAAAAAGCTAGGAGAAAAGAAGGTAGGAATAGCTCAGGGATAGCCAGGCACAGGCATCTATCAGCTAAATAAAAAACTGGGACGGCATGGGGTTTCCAAAAGCACACTGGTCACAGATGCGCTGATTGCATCATTTGCATATTATTTTGAGAGTTAGGTTAGTGCAGTGTTGTTCTCACAACAAATTTTTTGGTGGTCTCAGAATGCAGCCGCCAACTCTCATTGGTGGCCGCACTGACACTTTTTCCTAAAATAATTAACTTTAGAAAAAACAACTAAAAATGCACAGAGACACAGCCAAATCATTGTATTTGTAGGGTTTTTTTGGCAGACTCAATAATAAAAATAATGCTGCTTCCCCCTTCAGCCCTCCACCCCCTATCGAGGGCTTAATGGGTCCTGGGGCTTGCTGTGAAAAGTGATATTTGTAAATTTGTTAATATCACAGCACACTTACCTGGGAGGCTAGGAAAGGTGATATTAACAAACATACAAGTATCACTTTTCACAGATAGCTAGTAAGTCTCCTCTGAAAAGTGATACTTGCATGCTTGTTAATATCACTTTTCTCAGCAAGCCCCAGAACCCATTAAGCCCTGGATGGGGGGAAGCAGGGGCCAGAGATGATGGTGGGATGGATGTGGGGCCAGGGGAGGCAGTGGGGACCTGGGGCAAAGGGGGATGGATGCGAGGCCAGGAAGGCACCAGGGTCCAGTGTTGAAGGATACAGGGCTGTGGGAGGCAGCAGGGCCCAGGGGCGATGGGGGTGGGTGATGAGCCCCACCGTTGCGTGGCCAGAGCCAGGGCCTGGTGTCTGCTGCCATGCAGCCAGGGCCGGGGTCAGTGCCCTCACCCAGAGCCTGGAGCTGGGGACAGGAACTGTGTGGCTGGAGGCAGGGATCAGAACCTGCTGCCGCACAGCCAGAGCTGTGGGTCAGCGCCCAAGGCCAGTGCCTGTTGCTGTAAGGCCAGAGCCCAGAGCTGGGTGCTGGAGCCCAGGGGTGGGTGGCTGGAGCCAGGAGTCAGCACCTGCCGCTACGTGGGAATAGAGCTCTGGGCAGGCGCCTGCTGCTGTGCAGGGCAGCCTGATGCCATGCAGCTGGGCCAAGGGATCAGTGCCAGGGGCCGCACGGCCAGAGCTGTGGGCTGGCACCTGCTGCTGGGAAGTTAGAGCAGGGGATCAGCACCAGAGGCTGGGGCCGTGTGGTTGGAGCTCAGGGCCAGCGCCCAGCACTGCATGGCCAGAACTGGGAGCCAGAAGCTAACAGCCGGAGCAGGGGGTCAGCACCTGCCAGCACCAGCACGGCCAGAGCCATGTGTTGGCACCTAAAGCCCCGTGCTTGGAGCTGGCTGGCAGCTGGGGACAGCGCCTGCTGCCCCACAGCTGGAACCAGGAGCCGGAGACTGAAGCCCTGCAGTTGGAGGCCAGGGCTGTGTGGCCAGAGCCGGGGTGGGGGGTGTCAGTACTCACTGCCCAGCTGTCAGAGCCCAGGGCTGCATAGCCAGGTTCCTGAAGTCCTGCCGCTGGAACCTGCTGCCCAGCCCCCATCCCCCCAACGTGGGTCAAGAACTCACCTTGCTCCTTCAACACTGTGTCCCACCTCTCTCCTGGAGCAACAAGGAGGAGTGGGCAGGGCTGATGCTTTGCCTCCCCCCATCACCACCCAGGAGGCTGTCATGGCTGCATGAAAAGCCCCTGGTGGCTGCATTCGGTCACGGTGGCCGCATTTGAGAAACACTGTGTTAGTCAATGAGTTACTAGCTAAGACCCTGTTCCTGCGAATTCATAGGCATGGGTGTCTTCCCACTGTGTGGAGCGCCAAAAGTGTCTCTAGTTGCTTCTTCACTTGGGGGAGTACGGGTGGGGCAGTAAGAAGCAGGAGCCACCCCTAAGGAACTAATGGGTGGGGAGGATGGGTGTGAGGGGATTGTCTCTGGGTTCTACATCATGGATTTTTAACACACATGATGGATAGAGTTTCATTTTAACTAACAATGAGCCTCCAATGAGAAAAATAATTATAAAACATTATGATGATGAAAGTACAGGAAATAGTTGCTCAAAAGCCCCTATCATGAAGAATTAATTTTATCCTCAAGGAGCTCTCAAATATGCAGAGTTTCAGGCCTAGCTTCAATGTATCCGTAAAATATATTATATCTAACATTTAAATAATAGCAATGACCTTTCCAAAGCTGAGTTAACATATGGAACAGAAAGGATAATTTTGTAAAGAAAAAAAATACAATTTTTATGAAGGAAGGCTCAGCATTAAAAAATAACATGATTTGTTCTATAAAGTGACTTTTAATATATTCTATTTTTTTAAATAAATTAAAACATATGTAGAACCTCCCTGATTTGTACTTTGCTGATCAGCAACCCTTGTGCCCGGCATTTGCATACAAAATTCCAGTGGTCTCTGTCTCCTCATGTCTCAGCATGGATTCAAGAGCAGAGTGCTACAGGGTGGTCTCTCCATACTAAGGCTGTATTATCTTTACTTTAAAATATACTGGAACACCTGAAATACTGTGATGTATATCAGGAATAATTAAACTTAAATTTAAACTACATTTTTCAAATACACAACTATAAAGGGGCAGATCCATCGCGCAGTATAGCCCACACTTTCTGGACATGGCTAGATGCACTTCTACAGCATTATGTGATAGGCAAAGCTACCTAGGCAGTAGCTTCTCCCTTGTTCCTCCTCTGTTGTGATAATTAGGCCTACAAATTTACCCTAAGTGTGAGCTTAACTGTGAAAAGTGAGTGAAAGTTTAAAAAATGTCACAATAACTGATACCAATAAATGTTGAAGGTAGAGGGAGACAAAGACTGATTTAATCCAAACAGAAAGGCCTACTGGAATAACTCAAGTACTGTGTTTTAAATCATGCCTGGGAAACAAGAGACGTGTAGGACTAAAAATCAATTAACCAAAATTGATGTTTTATCCACTAATTAGGTCTAATTTCCAATACAAATGAGAGGATGGGCTATTCTGCCCATCACTCCCTTTTGGAACTTAGTTGAGCACTGGCTACTGCAGCACTGGCTAACTGAAAGACAAAAATAGGGGAAGGACCAAGCTTCACCACCATAGCTGTCACCCCCACTAGCTCCTAAAATCCCAGACCTTCTTCATCCTAATTCTGAAAGATGTCCTGACCAGACTGGGCCAAAGACAGGGAGCGAGGTGCCATTGCCGCCTCTACCACCTCTGGGTAAATCTTGACCACCGCCTAGGATGTAAGATGCTGATACTTCCCCTCCACCTCACCCATGTGTACTTTCCTTCTCCACTTTATTCCTTTGCTCTCCCTGGAACGTTGCTCCTCCATGCACCCCTAGGGGGCTCTGGGGCGGGGGGAGCAAGGAGCGACTTCCTTGCATCCAGGTCACTTTTCCCACCTGGGCTGCGTAAGAGGAGGGCAGCTCCTGCTGCTTGCCTCACAGCCCAGCTCAAGTGGGGAAAGTGACCTGGATGCACGGAGTTCTTGGTGTTGCTCCTCACTTCCCCTGCCCACACAGCTCTCTAGGGGAGCACGGAGAAACACTGGGGTGTGTGTGTGCAGTATCTGTGTGTCACCATTCCCCCACATTCCTCCGCCAGGAGGAAGCAGGGAGTTCCCTCCCCCCATGCAGTGCTCCTCAGGCAACAGTTTCTGACACTACACCAGCAGCGCACAGCCCTACACTGCTGCACAGCAACCACTTGACCACTGGGCACCGTGGGCAGCCACCCAGGTGGCCTACTCCTGAGGTCAGCCCTGAGTCCATCTCAACTAACTTCTTTTCTTTTCCCCAAAAAGGACAGTCTTTACCATCTTTAATACCATCTACAAGATTTTTGTGATTGTTTTGTGTTTTTGCAATTTTAGTTGTTTTGTTTTAAAAATATTTTTCCTTATTGTTTTTACAATGTTTTGGGGTTATTGTTTTTTTGTGTTTTGCAATTTTTTTCTGTTTTGTTTGTGATGTCAGTTTTTGTTGTTTCATGGGTTAAATCCTCATGGTGGGCTTAGCTGCCCTCACAAATATTGGTGGTGAAAAAGGTGGGCAAGTTCTGTCATAGAGTACAAATGGCTGCTAAGTTTTACTGCTTCTGGGTGTTCCAAATAGCTCATAAATGCAGAAGTGATTCCTAAAGAACATCATTTTGTTGCTTCTTTGTAAAAGAAGGCAATACGCTTGGGTAAAAATGCCATCAGAGCTAAACAAATTTCTCTAGGTGACAAAGTTTAACCATTGGTGCATACATTTTCACAGTTTGTGTAGATATGCAGCTTTGAATGTGTAAGCGCCAAAAAGAAGCGGAAAGTTTTCTCCCCAATCTTTACCCATTCTGGGCATACAGCCAAAGAACTGATAACAGCTGGTTTGTTTTTAAACATCTTACAGTCATATAACAGCAGCTGTTTGAGATTTGTTTTACTACAAAACAAGTAAGTGGTAAGTTCTTAGCTTTTGTTAACATCTGGAAGGTTTAACTGTAATTTTGGTAAGATCTAATCAAATAAGATTTGTAAATGCCAGCGGTGGGATAAATAATAACGAAGTACCCTCCCCCACCCTCCTCTATGTGCTTAAATTAAAATATGTTTTTAGTGACATAATGAACAAAGGTCCGATCATAGGCAGAACTGGTTACCAAAAAAAGGGATTATGTTGTGATAATTAGGCCTACAAATTTACCCTAATTGGGAGCTCAACAGTAAAAAGTGAGTGAATGTTTATAAATTGTCACAATAACCACTTACAATAAATGCTGATGGGAAAAGGTACGAAAGGGAGACAAAGACTGACTTAGTCCAAACAGAAAGAACTACTGACAAAATTCAAGGACTGTGTTTCAAATCATGCCTGGCAAACAAGAGAAGCATGGGACTGGAAATCAATGAACCAAAATTGGTGTGTTAGAAATTAGGCCTAATTGGTGGATAAAATAACGAGTGGATGGACTATTCTGCCCATCAGTCCCTGTTGTGGTTCTTAAAAAAAGAGACCATAGGAGAAAAGCAGGGTGCCAGAACACCGACTGGCAAAGATGAGAGAAGGGGAAGGAGTGAGCTTCACCATCATAGCTGCTATCCCATGATCTTCATCCTAATCCTGAAAGGTGTCCTGACCAGACCAGGCCAGGCCAAAAAAGAGGGAGCCAGAACATATGGCCACCTCTACCTGGCTCCAGCTAAATCCCAACCACTACTTGGGATGTAAGACTTTATCACAGCCTGCTCCTCCAACTCTGTGTATCCTTTTCCTTTCCCACCTTATTTCTTCTCTTTTCTCTCCCTCTCCGTTTGCCTTCTGTCTAACAGGAGCCTAGTTTAGATGGTAAAGACTGTATATTTTGGAACACTGATGAGAGCCTGTGACCAGAAAGAGGCAGTTAAAAGCAATGCCCTAAATAGCCTGGGGCTGGTATGAGTTTGCCAGGTCTCGAGGTGACTGATAAGACTGCGCGTTGTGCCTACATTTTTCCAGCAGTGAGGCTGCAAGTGAGATTCAACATCAGAGTTAGAAGCTGCATGTTCTATCTTTGCTGTTCTTTCCTCTCCCCTTTTGTGTGTTTGTGTCTTGTTTTGTCTTCCAGAAAATGGGGTTGAACTTCAGCAACAACAAAAACTCCAGCCCATCTCAACTAACTTCCTCCCATTTCCCGCAAAAGGACAGTGATTACTATCTTTGATACCATCTAAAAGAGACTGTCAGACAAAGGGTTTTCTCCTAGAAAAAGGAAAGGGAACAAGGGATGATGTTCAAATGAAAGCTTTACTTAACACTTTACATTTCAAATAATGCAAATTTCCCCCATTCTTTTCTGTATCTTTAATAAAAGGGTAACAAGATTTTTAATTATGTATTTGCCATGGTACTATGCAGGCTGAAGTCTCTGTATACCAAACCCCAAGCCTTGTTTAACACTGTTTAATGTTGGACAGTGACAACGTCTTATTAACACCTTTTACTCTTTGGGCCCATTTATTCCATCCAAACGAATGCAACACCTCTCGCTCCTGTTAGCCAGAAGCATCCTCCCCTTCAGCCAATGGCCAACCCTCTATTTTTTTTCCAAATCCAGACTGACAAACTTCCTGGGAGAAGTGAACCCTACCGAGGCTGCACTTCCTTCTCCTTTCTTGAAGGGGGCACTGTGGGCAGGGAGGCATCTTAAGGAAGCCATTGGTGGGAGGAGAGACAAACGGAGGTTCTGCAGGTTCAGGGTAGGGAAGACAAGTGTGGGGTGTCCTACCAAGAGTGCTTCATATGTTTTATTAGTTAATTTTGAATATAGGAAATGTAGTCCAAGAGGACAGAAGATTTGCAAGACAATTACATTTGTTGTAGTATTAGTCATAAATGGAACCAGGGTAGCTTGATTCTTGTTTATTTTCTTTTTCTGATAAATATATTGACAGTGTCAAATTTCCCTCATTAAGTTTATATTCATGTTTATTTCAAAACAGTTTTTTAATGGGCATATCAAAATATTCAAAATCCCTCTGGTTGAAATCTTAACACTATTTGAATAAAGAACCAAATCCTGGTAGTTTAATATCACCTGAGTCATCTCATTCACTTCTGCTAGGTCTATCGGACTTTGCTGGGACCACACAGGTAAGTTTTCTTGAACAGAATTTGGCCTCAAGCCTTTTGCTTTCAATTCTGTTAGCCTTTGTTTTTCATATATTTTCCAGTTCTGATCATATGGAACTGATTCCACTCTCACACCATTATAAGTCCATTAACTTTGGTGTAAAAGAAGAGCCAGAACTTATATTTTCCAGGGACGTCTTTCTTTTCTGTGACTTAACAAGTACACTTGAAAGAAAATCATAGAAAAAAACAACACCTACTGTATGTACCTTTGAAGTTTCATGTCTCAGATTAAAAGTCAGTTCTAGATTGGTGAGAAAGAGATCAGAAAATTCAGGATACATATCCAAAACTTCTAGTAGGTCTTCTCGCTGGATCTTATGCAAGTCACAATAGGTTAAAGCTCTCACATCAGCATTTGATTTCCCTGGTTTTGCATAAAGATGTACCATCTCTCCAAAAATATCATTTTTACCTGCAAAAAAAAATCAGACGGATTATTTTAATTATGAGAACTCCATTAAAATGAATGCACCCATAACTCTTCAAGAAACTTATACTATGGGATATGAAGTTATGAAACCTGATTATCCTGATTTACACCAGTGTATGTCAGAGGAG
The DNA here is from genome assembly GCF_965140295.1 of Lepidochelys olivacea. Lineage (NCBI taxonomy): Eukaryota > Metazoa > Chordata > Testudines > Cheloniidae > Lepidochelys > Lepidochelys olivacea. The sequence continues at coordinate 34,728,712 of NC_140421.1, forward strand.
TAATTCCATCAAAATCACTGGAGTGACGCTGGTATAAAACTGGACTAAGCAAGAGGAAGATCTGGAAATTTTAAAACTCTGTTTTGAATCAGTTCTGCATTATTCCTGACATAACAGAATACATGCAGAATTTCTACCAGCCCCTTCTTGTAACAAAAATATAATCTAGAGTAGTAAATAATATTGTTCATGATGATGTAATTTTATACTACAGTAGTGCCCAGAGCGCCCAATCTGGATTGAGACTACATTGTCCCAGCAAATATACAAATATATATGATGACATAGTCCTTTCCCCAAAGATCTGCAACAGAAGAAACTGACTCAATTTTCAATGTTAGAATTAACTTTGAACAGTAATTCAAAACCTCCAGAGGCAGCAGCCCCTTAAACAGAGCTGTTTTCATGCTAATACTTTTACAACTCTGCTTTCCTTCAACCTTGACACATTTACAGTATTTATTTCTCACTAAAATAGTCGTCAGTAACGTACGTGCTTGTTTTTCCAAAATCTGCATCTGATCTTTTATAGCACATGTAGTGTGAGGACATAGACACAAAGAACCATGACTTAAGCAGTAACTAGAGAACTCTTTGACAAACTCCCTTGTATAAGGTATAAGGTATACAATGTATAATAATATCTGATATTAAATTTTGTTAACATATCTTGCAAGTACAGTTTGATATCTGTGACAATTATATTGCAGTAATCACTTTGATAACACTTGTTCACATTAGCCTTAAAATATCATAGTTACAAAATGTTGTATCATATTTAATCTATCATGACATACAGTATGATATCATGAATATCATATATCACATCAACTTCTGTTGGAGAGAGAGGCAAACTTTTGAGCTTACACAGAGCTCTTCTCCTCCTCCTTCTTCCTCTGTGTAAGCTCAAAAGCTTGTCTCTCTCACCAACATTCTCTCTGGGTCTAATATCTTGGGACCAACAGGCTACAGCAACCCTTCATCTATCACATAATCATATATATCTAAAGTCCTGCGCTGATACAAAATTTGTATCCATATCTGATCCACGATCCAAAAACACATTCTGTGGCTATCTACATCCACACATATAAAGCGGATAGCCGCAGATCTGCAGGGCTCTCTCTATATATCACCACATTGCCATCCTTCTAATTTCTCCATCTACTGTTTCTCCATCTACAAACTCCCTTGTTTATTGAGCTCCCTGCTGCATCCTGACCTCTGGTAACTGTGGAAGACCAGGAATTCTGTAATCACTCCACACTTTATTCAGGCAAAATCTCCATTGCATGCAGTGAGGTATGTGGGATCAGGCCCTCAGATTGAAATGGCTCCAGAATTCATTTCCATTATCCATCTTTCAAAAATTTACAAAGATTTTGGCCAACATGTTCAGGAGCGAACTTCGATTTTGGGTGCCCATCTTGAGACACTTTGTACCTTGTTATCAGAAGTGCTGAGCGCCCATAGCTCCATACTTCAAAACAAAGATGTAGATGCGCAGTTCCTCTGAAAATAGGGCCCAGAGTGTTTGAAGTTGGGTACCCAAATTCAGTGAATCAGTGGCCACTTAGGAAATGTTGACCTTTGTTTCTGCCCTATAATCCCTTCTTCTGCAAGGCACAAAGGGGACAAAAATGATCACAAACACCTGTCAGCTCCGGCCTGCAAACCTGGAAAGAGGTAGCAATACCTATGAACCATCATACTAACCTTGCCCCCCCTCAACCAACAAGGCTAAAAAGCTCCCCCCTGCATATACTGCATGGTTGGAATTCTGCAAATCTGGGGGGAATGGCAGTCCAGAGATGGAGGAACTGGGAGCAGCCCAACCACGTAGCATTATACTCTCCAGGACAATTGGATTTTCCATTATAATGCTGAGCTGCATTATCTCCCTCTCAGAAAGGGCTTTAGTGTGCTACTGCAATCAGATCAGTAGTGATAACATGGCTTGGCTCCCGAATGAAAATGCTGCCAAGAGGAGGGGATTTGGGGAGAAACAAGGAGGGACGGACTGTCTGTTCAGATCCCCCTCACATCTATGGGTTTCTTTGAGGATTTGGGGACATATGCACACTGCAGAGGGCTTTGGCCATGCTACTTGTGTGTGGCTGCAAACCTGTCCCAGTGGAGGGAAGGATGCATCAACAAGAGTTTTCCATGTTAATTTTCCCTCCTGTGTGCTTTTCTGCAGGAGGCAGATGTTTTTGGCAAAATGTTGTTTATCTTTGTTCTTTTTCAAAGAGGTTTTATTGCAGGCTAATTTCATGCAGGCTAATTTAAACCAGCCCATTATTCTGACCAATATCATTTTATTGTTGATTTGTACTCTCCTATGTGTTTATATTCTTGCTGTCACAAACTGTTGCAGAACAATGCAGCAGCAATCAAGCATAGCACAAGAGCCAATAAAATAAAAATAATTCCCTCATTTTTTCTTGACTGAGGACTACAATTATTTTCACATATTTTAAGATGGTCTCCATGGGATAGATTGTTCAATCTACTCCAAGGTGTTCTGGAAGCTCCACATGGTTCTCCCTCCAGTTTCCCTGGCATTATTCCTTCCAGAGGGATAGGGTTTGCAATAAGAGTAGGAGTCTGTTATGCCACAAAACCTCTGCGGCTCTCAGGTAATACAGGGAGGTCATTTGTCTCTGCAGTAGCCTCTCTCTCCCCTCTGTGTTTTCTATCCTGCTCCCAGTGAAGTAGATGACAAAACTTCTATTGACTCAGTTCAACACAACTCCATTGTAATTAAAGATAGGTGACATTTTTTGCATGCAACTATTTTTGGTGAAAAATGCAGATTTGGCAACACCAAAACATTTCATGAATTCCTGTAAAAATTGCTTCAGTTGACCCCTCCCCTCCAATTCCAAAAAATCAAAACATTTAATTTCAACATTTTCTAAATGAAAAACTTCACTTTTAAAGTTCAAATGACTTTTTGGTTCAACATTTCCTTTAATTCGGTTAAAAAAACCAGTCAAAAATGTTTAACATGATCAAAATTGAAATGAAACATTTTGTTGGACTCAAAATGATTTTTTTTTACTTTTCAATTTTTCAAAATTTTGTTTTTGTTTTGATGTGAAAATTTTTCCTCCCAATTTTTTGGAATTGCCAGTGCATGGAAAAATCCATTGTTCACCCAGCTCCAATTGTAACCTCACCTCTAAGGATTCTGTCACCAGCCAGTGCCATAGGACTGACTCACAGGAGGGGGAAGTGCGTACCTTAATGCCGTTTCACATAATTTTAACTTAGGCAGGTATTTATGTTGGAGTTGATCGGGGAAAATTCTAAATGCACATGCAGCTGGGCTCTTTGATGCACAGGGATTCTCTACTCCCTGCATGGACTCTCCAGATCCTACCCCTTCCCCTGTACAGCAAAGTTACTTGTGATACGGACAGGCCCCCTTCCTGACCATGGGGTGAGGATATTATGTAGGTGCTGCTGCTAAATTAGTCATAAAGAAGCTTGATTTTAAATTAAAGTGACAGTCATTCACAGGGTGCATGCACCAAATATGGCAATGGACTTTTTCAGTCTGCTGTTCTATAGTATGTGCTAGCAGAAAGATGACATTCCATCTCCTTAGTTTGCAAATACATACCAAGAATGGCTACAACTATGTCATTCTTGAGGATTTCTATGGAGCCTCTTGACAGGAAGTAAAGAGCTGTGAGAACGTCACCACAGTGGACTAAGGTGTCACCAGGAGGAGCATGGGTTGTCTTAAACTTCATAGCTAAAGCTCGGAGACAACCTTTACTGGCCCCCTGGAAAGCTTTGCAGTTCTGAAGCAAGTTTTGGTTGAGGTGTAGACAAATGTCAGCTTGTAAGCATTCTGGAAACCCCTTTAGGACCTGAAGAGAAAAATGAAAGCATTTCACATCAATACTATGCAAATAATTTTAAATAACTTGTAATGTTTTCTTTGTTCCCAGTATGAATGCATTGACATAAAAATAGTGGTGGGTAGCAAGGCTGTTCAGAATATTTTCAATTCATCCAGGTTAATGAACATTTAGTTTGATCAAAATATGGGATCAAATGGCTGTTCTCTATATTAATTTAATTTGAATGCTAGTAGGGTCTCTTGAAAGTGTAGTGCTCACACACATTTTTTATTTCTTGCATTACAGGAAATATGATCAGTACGTGTGACTAAATTGCAACAGGATAATGACAAGATATAACTAAATTTGGAAGGATTAGATTTTTATAGGTAACGGTCAGTAAATGTCGATTTTACCATACACACTCTGACAAAAATATTTCCATCGATAATAATCAAAATTTACAAGTAGGTGAAGTAAGAAAAATGCTGCTTGAGAACTTAGAGTTTGGTTTAAGCGCACTTACTTTGTATAACTTGACCTGTGATGTTGGCTATTTGTGTTTTAATGATTACAAGGCTTTAACTTTTTGACTCTCGGGGTCTACAACAATTATTGTCTGACCCCCATCATTTCCCACAACTGAAAATTTAAATAGATAAAAATAGAAAAAATGATTAAAAGCTATAATTTTGCACAACTGTGAAAATTTAAATTGATAAGTGTTGCTAAATATATTTAATTTAGAAATGTATAGCCCAGATCCTCAGTAGGCAAATGGCTTGTGTACTCCATTCAAGCCAGATTTACACAAGCTGAGGATCTGGCCCATAAGCTGCAGGTATTTGCTCATCTGTTATTCAGGTTCACTGGAATTTACCTAGAACTGCGGGATTCCCCAAAGAGACACTGTTAATTTTGTTCATGGAATGAAGACAAGGATTCTGCTTACAACTTGGTCATTTTGGGCGAGAGATTTGCTAAATTGTTCAGCATTAACCTTTGTTTTCTCTGAAGGTAATGGAAATTTTACTATTCATTTCAATGGAAACAATGCCCACCCATTGAGTAAACTCATTGTATTCAGAAACTGGACTTACACATAAGTTACTAGGCATTGTCCACTTCGTAGGCCACATCCTGCTTGTTTTTCACTTATGCAGAGAGTCCCATTAAAGTTAATGGGCCAAATTTTCTTTTATTACACAGTTTTCTTTGATTTCAAGGGGAGTTGCATATGCATATCTGAATTCGACACAATGGGACTAATCATATGAGTAATATGAACAGGATTTGCCTTCCTGCTATTAACACAGTCTATTGATCTATGACTTTTTCTTTTACAGTGTGTACGCACGCACATAAGTAATATCAATGGGTATTTCTGTAGAGAATGCAATTTAAAATAATTCCTGTCATAACAGTATTCAGTCCTCACTGTATATTTTCTTATTTCAGCACAATAAAGGTCTGTGCAGTCATTCCTATTGCATAAATAGGTTCTTAACTGCTATCTCTCGCCTTGTTAACAGAGAAGAGGAATGTGTACATTTCTGACATGAGGCTATTTGTCCACCGAAGCCAAGCTATGATTTACAAATGAAACATTAGTACCTTTAATTGCTTTTGAAATATTTCTATGATTGCTAACAGAAGTCAATACAGCTTCTACTGTGAAATAACAGAAAACACAATGTTATAACACACATTTATACAAATAGTTTAACAATTTATGGCCTTTGGACACTATCACACCAGTCTATACATCTTCAAAGAAGCCAGAATTCAACAAGAAGCAAAGGAAAACAAAAAAATAAAAAAGGAAAAGCTCCAATTTCACCACTCTGTTACCAATGTCTAACCACATATAACCAGATATTGCTTAAAGTACAATTGGTTCTATTTATTTTAATATGGTTGTCTCCAAACATATTAACAAGTTACTATCATTTACAAAATTTATCATGTTCTGAATAATACAGCAAAACTGATATCTAAACATCTTAGATCAAAGTCTGGGGGATGAAAAGTTGGAAATATTTGCTTTTAAATTACTTTGATCTGTTCATGTGACTGAAGAAAAGAACTTAATATTTTGAAGTGTTTAATTTTTAATCTCTCACTCTCTCTTTTTGTTATGCTCCCATTTTAATACAATTTAGAAGAGCCCAAATGTTAAATGACATGAAATACCAACCTATTTTCAATTCAGGTGTGCTAAAAGTGAAATGTTTTTGTGTTGTTAGACACACAGAAGAACAGTCTTAACATGAATCAGATTCACTTCAGTTTTTATTTGTATTATTTAACAAAGAATTTTACTTTACTATTAAACAAAAGCTATGCAGAGCATGTTTGTTGGGTTAGTTAATATTTCTGCACATTTTTGGTTTATTTGGAGAAACAAGTATAAAGGTCATTAATTTGTTCTGACTATGAAGATGTTATAAACCATTGCCTAATATTTGTTAGTTGCTGTATTCATATTTCAATAGCACCCAAAATGTACTAGGCACTGTACAAACATGTATGAGGAGATAGGCCCTGCCTGAGAGAGATTATACCCTAAAATACCATAAATACTGTACATCAGGTATTAAAAGCATTTATGATTTGAAGCTATGATTTTCAACGGTCCCTAAGGAAAATGGGCACCCAAAGTCCATTTAATTGTGATGGGAGTTGGGTGCTTTTTGGCAGTTTTGAAAAATCACAGCCTAAATTTTTGACTTCAGAAGAGTTAAAATTCGTTAGAACATTGGTATATACAGTACTTCTAAGAGCAGAATTGCCTCACCACTTTTATTATACTTGATCATATTTTAAATATTAGCAAATTGTGTGTTTTAGATTATTTGGTCAGTCTGCCATAAAATTTATGTATTCTTTTCTAATCCATGCTGGTCTTTATGAAAATATTTGGTTCAGCAATTTTACCAAGATGTTAAAAAAAAAAAAAAGAAGAGCGATTCTGATCTCACACCACTGTAAATCCAGAATAACTGTATTCAGATTAATGGAGTTACAACTCCTATTAGATTGGTGAATTGGGAAACCAGGCCTTAATATTTATAGAGTACCCAGAATTGCCAACCCAAAGTGTTCAATAATCAGGAGTTAGGTCTTCAAAAATTATGTGTTTTTTTTTAAATAGGGGGTTCTTTTATCATCTAGTTTCTAGGCCATTAAGTATACTCTGGTAACATTTACAAGTTTCTCTGTGACTAGGAGTAGTAAAAACTTACTCTCTAAAAAATAAAACCTGAGATTCACTTTGTAGCTATCTGACTTGAGAAGCTGGAGCTTTAAGAAAACCACTAACAATTGTGAGACCTGTGATGAAATTATGAAAATTGACAACACTGAGTGCAACATATATAGGAACTGCTTTCAAAACAGCATCATTCTAAGTGACAGATTTTGTGATAGTCACGTTGTGGGGGGTCTATCAAGAGAAGATTTTTAAATGTGTGTGTTTTAGTTTCTCCATTCTTCCCCTTCATGTTTCTACCTCCACACTCTGACACCTCAGTAATCTCTTCCCACTGGGCTCTGTTCAGCAAAAACACAGATTTTCATGTTTTTTGCAACTGAACCTCTAGGGGCTTCCCCACCATGGTACTTGAGTGTAATTCAGGAGACTCCGCTCTCCCCACAATGCTATCATACTTCTTTACTACTGGTTTTAGCTCTGTTCTTTGGCAGCCATGGGGCACAAACTCATTCCTCATCTTTGCAACCCAGTGTATGGCATATAATGTTTGACTGATCTTATTTGGCATCCTCAGTGAGAAAAGTTAAACTCAAACACAGGGGAGGATTCTCTACACCAAGCTGTGAGTCATGATCAGGAGCAACCTAGAAAGGAAAGTATTTCTATTATTCAAATTGGCTAGAAGATTAGTCCTTTGGATGAGGTGAGGAATTCTTGCCACATAACTTACTGTGGGTATGTCTACACTGCAGTTAGAAACCCATGGCTGGCCATTGCCAGCTGACTCAGGCTCATGGGGCTTGGGCTAAGAGGCTGTTTAATTGCGGTGTAAACATTCAAGCTATGTCCCAAAGGTTGGGCTCCAGCCCAAGCTCAAACACCTATACTGCAATTAAACAGCCCATTGGCCCACATCAGCTGGCACAAGCCAGCCGCAGGTGTCTAATGGCAGGGTAGACATACCCTGAGATGACTGGTATTGAAAGCTTTTCCAAGAATGTTCTATTGGATGCCAACCTCACCTGTATCTTGATTCACAAGGATTTATGACAGTAGAATGAGCAATATCTATGAGTATCAGAGGAGTAGCCGTGTTAGTCTGGATCTGTAAAAGCGGCAAAGACTTCTGTGGCACCTTATAGACTAACAGACATATTGGAGCATAAGCTTTCGTGGGTGAATATCCACTTTGCCAGATGCATATAGTGGAAATTTCCAGAGGCAGGTATAAATATGCAAGCAAGACAACAGCACCTGCTTTATCAGTGAATAAATACACTTTATTCATAGTGTATGAAGAAACTTGCACAAGTACAGACAGATGATATCTTCCTTTCCAAATGCAAACAGATGGACATCATACCAAATGGACTAAAGGTGAAAAATCCATTGCTATCTACATTCTGCACAGACCATAGTGAGAGATTATGCTATATACTATCAAAGAAACTGAAGAACCACCTGATAAGCATCAAAAAAGAGTTCTCCAACCTGGAGACTCTCATAAATAACCAACCTTCCATACAAACGGATTATACTAAAATAAGACAGGAGATCTACGTTACACACTTCACCTCTCTACAAAGGAAAAAGGACTGTAAGCTGTCTAAAATCCTACCTGCCACATGGGGCCACAACAGTGGTACCCCTAACTCACCCAGCAATATGGTCAATCTATCCAGCTACACAGTCAGCCTTGCAGAAGAGTCTGTCCTATCTCGGGGACATTCTTTTTGCCCCCCCGCCCCCAACATGATACAGTTCTGCGGTAACCTGGAAGCCTACTTTCGCCATCTCCAACTCAAAGAATACTTTCAAGATAACACTGAACAACGCACTGATACACAGATGAACTCCACATGGACTCCTCCTGAGGGTCGAAATGACAGTCTAGACCTATACATAGAATGCTTCCACCGATGTGCACAGGCAGAAATTGTGGAAAAACAATATAGCTTCCCTCATAACCTAAGTCGTGCAGAACGCAATGCCATCCACAGCCTCAGAAACAACCCTGACATTATAATCAAAGAGGCTGATAAAGGAGGTGCTGTTGTCATCATGAACAGGTCTGACTACCAAAAGGAGGCTGCCAGACAACTCTCCAATACTAAATTCTACAGGCCACTTTCCTCAGATCCCACTTAGGAATACACTAAGAAACTGCTCCATCTACTCAGGACACTTCCTACACTAACACAGGAACAAATCAACATACCCTTAGAACCCTGACTGGGTTATTCTATCTACTACCCAAGATCCACAAACCCGGAAATCCTGGATGCCCCATCATCTTGGGCATTGGCACTCTCACTGAAGGACTTTCCGGATATGCGGACTCTCTACTTAGACCCTATGCCACCAGCACTCCCAGCTATCTCCATGACACCACTGATTTCCTGAGAAAACTACAATGTATTGGTGATCTTCCAGAAAACACCATCCTAGCCACCATGAATGTAGAGGCTCTCTACACAAACATCCCACACACAGATGGAATACAAGCTGTCAGGAACAGTATCCCTGATGACGCCACAGCACAACTGGTTGCTGAGCTCTGTGACTTTATCCTCACGCACAATTATTTCAAATTTGGTGACAATATATACTTCCAGGTCAGTGGCACCACTATGGGCACCCACATGGCCCCAAAATATGCCAATGTTTTTATGGCTGACCTGGAGCAACGCTTCCTCAGCTCTTGTCCACTCATGCCCCTTCTCTACCTATTCTACATTGATGACATTTTCATCATCTGGACCCATGGGAAGGAAACCCTGGAAGAATTCCACCACAGTTTCAACAGCTTCCACCCCACCGTCAACCTCAGCCTGGACCAATCTACACAGGAGGTCCACTTCCTAGACACCACGGTGCAAATAAGTGACGGTCACGTTAACACCACCCTATACCGAAAACCCACCGACTGCTATGCCTACCTTCATGCCTCCAGCTTCCATCCTGGACACACCACACGATTCATTGTCTACAGCCAAATGCTGAGGTACAACAGCATTTGCTCCAACCCCTCAGACAGAGACCAACACCTACAAGATCTTAACCAAGCATTCTCAAAACTACGATACCCGCACGAGGAAATAAGGAAACAGATCAACAGAGCCAGATGTGTACCCAGAAGCCTCCTGCTGCGAGACAAGCCCAAGAAAGAAACCAACAGAACTCCACTGGCCATCACATACAGTCCTCAGCTAAAACCTCTCCAATGCATCATCAGTGATCTACAACCCATCCTGGACAATGATCCCTCACTTTCATAGGCCTTGGGAGGCAGGCCAGTCCTCACCCACAGACAACCCGCCAACCTGAAGCATATTCTCACCAGCAACTACACACCGCACCATAGTAACTCTAACTCAGGAACCAATCCTTGCAACAAACCTCAATGCCAACTCTGCCCACATATCTACACTAGCGACACCATCACAGGACCTAACCAGATCAGCCATACCATCACCAGTTCATTCACCTGCACGTTCACCAATATAATATATGCCATCATGTAACAGCAATGCCAGTCTGCTATGTACATTTGCCAAACTGGACAGTCCCTATGTAAAAGGATAAATGGACACAAATCAGATATTAGGAATGGCAATATACAAAAACCTGTAGGAGAACACTTCAATGGACACACAATAGCAGATTTATAGGTAGCCATCCTGCAGCAAAAAAACTTCAGGACCAGACTTCAAAGAGAAACTGCTGAGCTTCAGTTCATTTGCAAATTTGACACCATTAGCTCAGGATTAAAGAAAGACTGTGACTGGCTAGCCAACTGCAAAAGCAGTTTCCCCTCCCTTGGTGTTCACACCTCAGCTCTCCCTGATTGAGCTAACCTCGTTAGCCCTAGCCTGATTCTTGCTTGCATATTTATACCTGCCTCTGGAAATTTCCACTACATGCATCCAATGAAGTGGGTATACACCCATGAAAGCTTAATATCTATGAGGTTTAACTTCAGGCAACCATCTTATTTTTATGCTTGCTACTGATAGATACAATTAATAATTAGGAAAAGTGGCCCGTGTTTACTGTCTGAGACAATAATAATGTACATGATGAGCCATGTGGGTTTTGCATTTTCTGTTGAACTACTGAACAGTTTTTTGATATGCCATCAACTTCTGTCCCTGACAAGATACTAGGGAAGTACTCCAATAGGTGCAAATCAGGGTACTGCTACAGCAGTTATTTCCATTATTGCTTTATTGGTGGGATGATACTCATGAAAAACCCACAAATACATCAGTAAAGTCAAAGACTACTGTGTAGTTAATGATGAGTATTTCAAGGTAACCACTGTTTCACAGTATCTTTTGCATCCCTTAACTGAGTCTCCTTTCCAGGTTGGTCAGGATTATTGCACAGTAAATCCTCTATAAATGAGCAATCATGAAGAAACACTTGTATGGGCTAGCCTTACAGCTTTTTTTGCACCATGCTAACAGGCCTTTTATTAATATGTTTTGACTCATGTGATTTGAAACAACTTGCATTATTTTTCAACCTTTATTTGTGAGCTGACTGGGCTGGCAGGAAACAGAAGAATTGTACTGGGTTATCTTTGATTATATCTAACAGTTGAGGTGTTGTACAGAACCAGCAGATGCAATGTGTTTTGTTTCTTTGTTTTTATCTTCACTCTACTTGCCCCAAAATGCCACATTCCATGTATTTTTGCTGACCATTTCAAGCTACATTGCTTTTACATATTGCATGTTCATTGGGACAGGTGTGGTACATGATTTGTGTTTCATATTCAGTGGTAGTGCTTTCACACTCATTGGAAATTCAGTTTTTCTTTCTGTCAGGCATAGGCTTGCCTTTGGAAGGAAATCTTTGAGGGATGTGATATCCTTTTTCTTACATATATTTTGATTCCGCAAGCAGTACATGTTGCAATACACTGGTCCTAGTGGCAGTCAGTGGTGCTCCTTGTACTGTGTGTCTCTCGTCCAATGGTTCAAATTGTCTCTTTTGATACTGACATGATCAACCATAAAGCAGCATGCACTTGACACTCAGAGTGGACTTTCTGCAGAAGAGATCACACTAACTATGTTAGGACGACTCCTCACCCCAAACTCATTTTTGCCTGGCATCCCTCCCCTGAAGAGAGAGTCAGACCTGTTTATGAATGAAGACATACCAAACCAATAATCAAAGAGGCAGGGATAAGTGTAGGCATGTAAGAGAACATATATGCATTATGGACTTAATCCTGCACCATTTAAATCAATGGGATTTTTTCCATTGATTTCAATAAATGTAGAATTAAAAGCCCTTTGAGTGTTTGCTGAGGGAATCTCTACATGCTTTTCCTTAACTAACCTAATACTAAAGGAGTACTTGTGGCACCTTAGAGACTAACCAATTTATTTGAGCATGAGCTTTCGTGAGCTACAGCTCACTTCATCGGATGAGCTGTAGCTCACGAAAGCTCATGCTCAAATAAATTGGTTAGTCTCTAAGGTGCCACAAGTACTCCTTTTCTTTTTGCAAAGACAGACTAACACGCTGTTACTCTGAAACTTATCTAATACTGAGGTACATGCCTCAGCATATGTCTACACTATGCAAAGATACAACATCATAGCTATTCTGACATAACCCTTTAGTGTGTAGATGCAATCTACACCAATGGAAAATTTTTTTTCCGTTGGTGTAGGAATACCCTTCCCTGATAATGGCAGTTACATCAACCGAAACATTCCTCTATCAACATAGCTGTCTCCCCCCTGGGAGTTAGCTATGTTATAGCTATTCCAGCCTATGTCAACCTAACTTTTAAAGTTAACACAATATACTTGGCTGGGTTTTTAGCCAGTTTATTATAGATCAGAGCGATGTGCAGAATGGAAAAAGATATTTTATATTTTTCCACCATATTTTCTTACATCTACGGTGAAGAAGGCAGTTTTTAAACCTATCTATATGACTGTAAGAGATAAGTCTTTGGGGCATGTAACAATGTTTCAAGATTTACATTCTGTAGACACTTAAGGAGCTTCAGGCTGCAACCTATGAGTTGGACTTATATGTATCTCTTCTTTTTGAGAAGTCCAGTGAGGAAACACTTTGTCTATAATTGGAGAAGATTGTTAATTCCTCCTTTTAGAAAGACCTGGCGGCAGATGGGTGATTTATGGCTAGCAATCTCACTAGTTAATATTCTGTCTGTAATCTCCAGTTTTTATGGAAAGAAATTGAGATGGTTTTGGTAAAGCAACTAAAAAAATATCTAGAGCCCTCAGATAGATCTAGAGATTCTTTCTTCTAACTATCATTTCTTTGGTCTTTCCTGGGTTCAGTTAAAGCCAGCTGTTCTTTACTCCAATTTACTTTATGTGGTAGGATATCAGGGAGGCCATACTTTCTAAGATGAATAAAAAGGTGACAGAGCTATGTGCAATTACTAGCAATGTACCCCTCTTGTCATCTCATCATAGGCCTGATCCAAAACACAATGAAGTCAATCAAAAGATTCTATTTTATGTTCTGTATCAGGTACCTAACCATTACACCCTCTGGGAGAATATTGGCAAAGTTCACAGGGAGGAGAGAAACAGCTGACTCTCAGGATCTATGAGAAGAAAAAAGAATAGATAATGGGAATCAATGGGATGCTTTTAAACTATGGCAGACAGGGTCAAGCAATATCTTGTGATTGATAGTATCCAGAATGGCTGACAATTCTAGAAGTTTCAGCATCATTGTTTTGCCACTGTTCATCATAAGGAGATCTTCCATCAGTTTTGGCTGTCTGACAGGAACCAGCCTGAAGCCTGACTGGAGGAATCTAGACTATCACTGAAGGCCAGGTGCTACTAAAGGCTCTTTGCAATTACTTACATAAAAACCTTACCAGAGAGAAGAGGTTCTAGACTATACAATAGTTAAGCTATGTCAGTGATGTCTGAGTTTTAGTTTTTTTGAGAACATGCCATTTAGAGCATGTTTCAGGATATTAGGACACCAGGCCAAGTTCCATCTCTAGGAAGAGTTAACGGTTTCTGTGAGCAGTGGGCCAGGGCATTTCACATGGCTTTGACCAGTTAAAAAGGACAAGGGGCAAGGTCTTAGGCAGAGGCACAAAATCCTTTCAGTGCATCTAGTGCCCCTATGTATAGGATTAGGCACATTTCTATCGCAATGGCTGGAAATACAAGATTCTTCCTCTCTGTGCCTAAAAAACTGTTTTGGAGTCACATGATTTTGGCACAATATGAAAGAGTTCCTTAAAACAGATAGCAGTCAGAGGAGGCAATCTGGGTTTTCAAGTGATTCCCCTTGGGATGAGATTTGCTGATTGCTATCATCATGGAGAAGTAGAAACTTTTGGTTTCAATCAGCACTTACGCACAGGTTTGTGTGAAATACTTTTTCTGGAATTCTCCATCCACATGCCAGCTTCCTTATTAACTTTGTGAGTTTATCTGAGAGCTATGGTGAACTGGGTGGTGGTAGGCAGTGTTTGGAAGCCTAAGTGTTGTGGACAGGAAGTGGTCTGAATGTTTTATTAGGTCATTGCCCCCTAATTCAAGGAGAGAATAATTTTTACTACTATAAAAATTAGGAAGCTGACAAGGTCCATGAGGTTTCCAGGGATAGGACAATGTAGGCGGTCTCTTTTCTAGGATGGGCAGAGTGAAAGGCCAGGCTTCAGGCTGTGACCTGTTCTTTTGAATGCAGATTTTGTTCCGATTATCTCTGTCTATCTAAGTATGTATATGGACTTCATCACTCTGAAATCGTTCAGACAATTCTTTTTGCCTTACAACACTCCTGTGAGGTAGGGAAGTATGATTTTATCCTTGTCCCAGTGGCAGATAAGACAAAGAGATGTTAATGACTTGCCCAACGTCATACATGGGAGAGCCAGGAACAGAAGCTATATCTCCTGAGTTCCAGCTCAGTGCCTTAACCACAAGACCTCCTCATGTCTCTGTGAGCTTCATAATGGATCACTGAAACGTTCACTCCTGAAAACCTCTTGGAAACGTCAACTGTTGTAGAATGTGGCTGACCATCTCATTTTTTTACTTCATGGTCAGTTCCGTGGTGAGTCATATCCTGTCTTCATTATGGAATGAAGGCAATCAGTGGTAGAAAGATTAGTAATTATCCTGTTTGTGAGACTTTAGCCCACGAAACAATGCAATGAACTATTGATAGAAGATTAGTTTATTCATATGCTCAAGCCTTATAAGTCTCTTCTGTTGGATCTCTCGATTAGTTGTAGATTTTTGGTCATTAGCCAATATTACAATAGACAAGGGAAAAACAACTTCCCAGTTCCCAGTCTATTCATATTTGAGGTATGTTTTGTTTCTCTCAAGTAAAACTGAGTAGGAAACTGTCCTGAATTTTTTTTAATTTTTATTTTTTGAGATTTTTCAGAAAATTTCCCATTATGCATCAAAAGTTTCTGTTGCAGCTGGCATGTTCCTGCAAAAAGTTTCAGTTTCAACAAATGGGCATTTTCAGAAAAAAACCTCTCTGTTGGAAAATTGCCACTCAGTTCTAATCTCAGCCAATTCATTTAAGGGTTAATGATCCATACTCTTGCAATTTGGGTACAGTTCAGATGTGATAGAGAAATCAGTGTAGTTAATGGCTCTGGTCAGGATGGAGTTAAGTTAACCTCACTTTGGCTTGTGAAATGTGAATTGTTCTCTTATCTTTCTGGAATGTACATAGACAGCACATGATGGTAGCATCACTTTGGGCTTGAGAAGTGATTGTATCAGGAGGATAAGCAAATGTAGGCTGTGTTGAAACAGTTGTACCACACAATATAAAACTGAGAAATCTCCGTGCACTACCAGCTGGTGAAAGCTGCCTTTTTGATACAGTACCATTTATGGCCCTTATCCTGCATATAATTATGCATGTGCTTTTCTTTACGCACACAACTAGCACCATTGCAGCCAATGAGACTAGTCACATGTGTCAAAATTAAGCATATTCATAGTACTTGCAGGAGAAGGGCCTAAAATGTATATTGGAAGAAATGATGACCTGTTATCCCCTTTTATAGTATTAAATCCGAAAATAAAAAGTAAAACTTCCTCCAGTCTATATCTGAAATTTTAATTAAAATACATGTTTGGGCAAACCCTTCCCAGAGCATGGTCCACTTATTCTGGACCTTCTTTTAGGTAAAATAAACCAATACATCTATCGTGATGCACAGAAAAATCCATGGGAAAGTGAGGGTTAGAAGAAACACATGAATAATTGAAAAAAGGATCTTTGGATATTAAATATTGCTTCTTTCTATAAGGAGAAGTACAGTCATGCTGTTATCAGTAGGTACTGGACTGATAATATTGGAAGGAAGTGGAAAACATAAGGAGAAAAGAATACAAGAAAAACAGAACAGGATAGTCTGAAAAATTCTAGAACATAATGAAACAATCCCTTTGAATCTCAGGGACTGGCAGGAGCTTTCATCATAAATCATCTTTTGTAACTAACTTTGCCAGTGAATAAAACAACAGCATGATTCAAATTATGCCTATTCTGTAGACTCAATAATTTGATCCAGATTAAAGTAAATCCTAAATACTGTTTATCCAATCCATGCAAAATTATATTATCAGTACAACTGTTTTATCAAAATACATTATGCAATGCATCAAAATCAAAGAGACGTAGAAGTGAAGCAGAGAGGAACAAATGAATCATGTTCTCAGCATCTTTCACCACCAGAGCTTGAAGGTTACTTCTATGTTCAGTCATCTAACATGAACATGAAATATCTCCTTATTTTCAGTAAAAAATTGCAGGATTTTTTTTTAAAGAAAGCAAGTGGTTTTTATCTAAGTACAGTATTATTTCTTAGGTGAAAAGTTAATTTGTTTTCCCTGAATTCTTAAATTATTAGTGCTGACATGTAAAAGCATTTTTGAAACAATATTCATATTAGTTATTTATATCATATACATAAATTTCATGTTTCAAAGAAGGAAAATCATTTTAGACTTTATTTTTACTCAGATTTCAGTGATGGAACGGGGGAAGGGGCGGGAGAGAGGGAAAAGAGACAGGATCAAATTCTGCCTTTAGATATTCACACAGAACTCCAGTTGAAGTTGGCAGGATTCACACACACTTGCCTGAGGACAGAATTGGTCCCTGTGGATGTAAATACAGAGATTTCATGCAAGTTCAAACTCTCAAAACCACATGCCAGTCCATTGCATATGGTCATGGTTTAGAGCTGGAAAACTTTGTCAGTACTTGCTGCTAACATGCATATGGGGTTTGAACTAAAAGCATTCACATAAAAGGAAAATGGAGAATGATCAGCATGGCAAGTTTATCAGAGTGTGACATTTCTACAGAGCAACTATCTAATGAATATCATATGCATATGATCTTTTTTCAACAGAGAAGTTTGATTAGAGTTGTGGGATAAAACTGTCTAATAAATGTGGCAACATCAAGCAGTTTTATTTGTTTTGCCCCACTTCTGATTCAATTTAGGTGCCTTTCTCTTTGTTATCTACCAGCTCATCATGCAAAAAGGTTACAACTAAAAATAGAAAACATTAAACAAGCTCTAAACCCAACAGATAACATGGATATTCTTCACACTTTACACTGGAATTAAATTTGATACAAATACCTCCTGCTCTTACCAGTGGATGGTGTTATTCCATGTATTTAGGAATGAAGCAGACAGGAAAGAGATAAATCTTTCATAAGTACAACATAAATCAGACAACTGGCATATCAACCTTGAATTGATGTGTAATTTATTCAAACAAACATACATTAAAAGTAAATTAAATGATTGTCAGACTTGAGAGAGAGAATAGCATGAGAGAGTAAGAAATAAAACATAACAAACAAGCCACTAATCTGGACTGTTATTGTTTCATATTTTATTTAAAACAAAACCTTCATACTGCCTCACAATCATATTGATGTAGGTGGGGCTGTTTAATCCATTTAATTTGTATTTCACATAAATGACAAATCCAAGACAACTCCCAACACACCGATTTCTGTATTATGCAAAAGTTTAACCAGACAACATCCAATTTGTGGGTACTGTTTCACATCCAGTCACATCCAGTAATCAAAGGTGAATGAGTTCCTTTTAAGGTGCACTCCTGCTATTTAATATCTTCAGAAGTACTATGATGGACTAGAGTCAGACCTACTCCAACTCAAGGGCTGGATTCAGCACAATAGTGAGCATCTCAAACCCCACTGACTTCAGTGAGAGTTAGGGCCATTCAGTAACATACATGATCAAGCTCTGATGCTGCCTTTCCACTAGTTTAACCTCAGAGAGGCTTGTTCAAACACCACCTGTCCTGTTCTGGGGTATGAATTCTCCCCTGAGGTGCAGCAATGCCTGTGGAAGTGTGTCTGAGTGTGTGCGTGTGGGCAATGGGGGATTGATTATAGGTTGTTGCCCATAAAATCTGCTTTTATGTAACAGTAACCAAGAAGTCAAGCTGTCAGTGATTGAGCCCTAAATGCCTTATCAAATCATTGCCCTTATCTACTGACATAAGGTGTGCACTCTTCCAATTTATTCACAGAGAAACAACCACCCCTCTGGAAGATTTTATATTTAAGGCAACACTAGTAAGGGTTTAATTTCTATTTACACGTACTGAAACTTGTGGAGATTCTTTTCCTTCCAACCATTTAGAAAGCTAGGCAAGGTCTCAGATCTATCAGTCTTAGAATACCTTAGGAAGTTATCTGAGCTTGTATTATGCCATTGATGGCTTGAACATGAGTGATTCAACTTCTCAGAAAGGAGATTTCTGTCTTTTGGAAAAAAAGCAGAGCAAGTGGATGCCTACTTCTGCTAATGATGTTATTTCCTTTTAGCATGCCATAGTCTGTAGCTTGATATAAGACTTATTTACAGTATTCTGTCAGTGTCTATAATCAAGTGTCAAGGGTAAAAAGTATAGATCTTGGATCCTGGCACTTCTTTCTAAAATAGAAAAACACTGAATTGCAGAATGGTTAATTCTGTGATGGCTTTCAGCAAAGACATGGAGATTGGTGGGTGGGAGCAGTTGTTATTCAGGCTATTTTCTGATTAGAATTCCTCTCTTTTGGGATGCCAACTAATCCACTTTCCCCACCTCCAAAATACATGTTACACTGTACTAGTGCTGTGTCATGCAATGCTGAAAAAGGGCCTCACTCTGTACTGATTTTATGCAAGTGTAATGCTGTATATTCCAACTGAGTTACACTGGTGTGAAACTGAGGTGCCTGGATCAAGGGGAATGTTTAAAAGTAATCCTGAAAAAGCTGCATTTGGAGCAAGTGTTCTTAAGATTCTCTCTCCTGCTCCACTTTCTTTTTTTTAGCCCATAGCACCCAGCAGTGGTTCCCAACCTGTGCCGTGTGTACCAACACTAGGAGTTCAATACTTAGTACTATTGGCAAGATTTTCAAAGTGACTAGTGATTTGGAGTGCCCCAGGTTTTGGATGCCCAACTTTGGTGCTGAGCATCCATTCTCTGAAAACCAGGTACCTTTAAAACATCCCAAATCTGGCACCCAAAAAGTGAAGCACTCACCACAATTACTAACCATAAAAAAAATATATTGGCCATTGTCTTTTCCTCACCATCTGTGCCACACCACTGGCTGCCTCCCACGTTAATCATGGAACTCCATGTTAACAATGGAATCTGGGCTGCTCCAAACTTTCAGGTGGCCATAGCATGCTGTAAATATTTATGCAGAACTCCCTTGGGTTTCAGTGGGCTGCTCAACGTAAAAACTGATGGTGTGCTATGATCCAAAGACTGTGAAACTGAGATTTTGAGAAGGGTTAATGTACAACTAAATTAGAAGTGGTGGAGAATAGCAAGAATTGAGTCTACTGACTTGATACAGTTTCTCCAAAAGGAGGAAAGTGATGTCTTATGGGTCTATGCTACATTGCACTTTATAACAGGACACTGCTATGTGACATCTTGTTTCAACACCATGTGATGACATGGATTGGGAACCTGGGCTTGTCTCCAGGGCAAAAAGTAAACCTGCGAGAAAGAAACATAACCTAGCATTGCCAAAATTATGAGAATCGTTTCATTCTAGACCCCTAGGACTTTGTGATGTTAGTTTCCAAAAGTAGAATTACATACCATATTCATGTCAATGCCATTGGTGTACGTCCACGCATGCTGGAAGTACTCCTCGAGTCGCTGCCGCAAAGGGTTGGGGATTTGATGAAAGCGTATAAACTCTTTTACTCGCAGCATCTGCATGTGATACCGTGCAGTTCCCGAATACAGTCTTTGGATTATTGCAGATACATTTCCAAAAATACTTGCATACATTAATGCTGGATTAGATAGAAACAAACCAACAGTTAGCTAATATCACTACATTCTGCACACAACACAGCTGTTATTACTGCAGAGACTAGTATGGAAAACAGGTCAGATCAGATCTAGTAACATTTTGGTCTTTTAAACAGAAACTGGATTTGATATTGCCTGATGTAAGAAAAACATTCATAGCTTGTTAATTGTCTGAGTATGTTAATGGCAAGCTTCACAGAAGGAACATTCACTGAAAGAAGTTTTACAAATATTAGCTAAACACGATTGCAATGTTTGGTTTTGAAGATTTTTAGTTCTGATCCTGTGAAGATTATGCACCTGTGGCTTAACTTTACCAGCCTATAGACTTCAACAGGACTGCTTGCAGTGGGTAAAAGTAAGCAGGCACATGAGGTTTTGCAGGCTTGGGGCCTAAAACTGAAGTAGAGTGCGACCGTGATTATCTAAAGGCTATTGGGAGGTTAGTTTGAGTAACAGGTTCTTGTTCAATCTAATTAAATGTTATAGGGGGACAAGATCAAGTTTCATATAATGCAGAGTTTTAAATAACAGAGGTTGAAATAACGGAGACTGGATGGACTGCTGACTGTTTGTAGCCAAATCTCAATTTTGTATTTTAAAATCTGTAATAATATGATAAATGTTTGGAGCCATTCCAGACACATGCTCCTGACATAAATAAAAAATAGAATCAGATGTAAGTGTCTTTAGGTTAAATAGCTCCAATAACTCACTGCAAACTCATCTCTTTATCCTGTAAAGCAATTTGCTTATAAGGACACATGCCTATGTAGAGCACCACTGACATAAATAGGACTCTGTGGGTGGCTCCTTTGCAGGATCAGGATCTAAGGCTGGTTTTAGTGCATTCGATTTCTACTCCTTAAAATTCCTGTTTTTGGTAACTCAATAGATTTTGTTAAATTTCCAAATGAGAGACACAGCACCACCAGTTTATAGTAATCATTTTGATTTTTTTTTCCTGGAAAGACAAAGAGAAGACACTGCCTTTCATCTAAGGGAGAAAAGCTAACGTGATGTTAGTTCCTTTAATGTTACATCAAAGCTCTAGAACTTCAATGAGAATTTCAATGCTGCACCTTGACTACCAATCCCTAAACTAATTCAATCTGATTTAAAAATAAGCTCTACTAAAACAATAGTTTTCCATAAAAAGGTGGTTCTGTCTTTAAAGACATTGGCTACTGCTGCTATGAAGTCTCAATTTTTGTGAAGAATACCTTAACATTACATATTTTTCCTTTAGCAGTTGTTATTAACAGAAGCAGAGACTCTATGGTGGGTTAATGGATCAGAAAAGCAAGTCAGAGGAACATAGGAACTGCCATACAAATCATACCAATAGTCCATCTGGCCCAGTATTCTGTCTCTTACAACAGCACTTCTAGTAAAGTATCAAATACTTCAGAGGAAGGTGGAAGAAAACCTGTATTGGACAACCATGGAACAACTTATCCAGTGGGGAAGTCTCTTCCTAACCCCCTCAGTTAGTGCTTGACTTATGCCCTGATGGAGGAGCACTTGTATCCTTTCTGAATAGTTTTTTATAGTTTTTAACATAACTTCATGTGCCATATAAAAGTCTAATCTCATTAAACTATAGACTTTAAACAATATGTGGTAGAAATGAATTCCACAGATTAATTTTATGTTCAGTAAAAACAAAAGTATTTCCTTTATCACCTCTAAATATAATGCTTTTCAACTTCATTGACTATTCCATTGTTTGTACATTATGAAAAAATGTAAATAGGAGTAACCCAGTATACCTTTTTTATATAGTTCGTTTTGTTATATATTTATCATATCACCTTTCCTAAATTAAATGGTCCAATCTTTTCATGCTCTTCTCCTTCAGAAGTCTATCTAGGCTTCAAATGATTCTTGTTGCCTATCTGAACTTTATAAGGGCTACGTGTGTTAAAATCTACATATATATTCAGAAAATACACATATAATTATATTTGTAAAAGCAGCCATGCTATTATTGTTCCTACAGTTCTTTAGTTGTAGACTTTTTAAAGGAAAACTGAACCTTGGCAGTTTCATTTTAAAAAAACAGCAGCATTTAATTTCTGCGGTATATGAAAGCATTTAGCCAAGAGACCTCACTTGAAATTTTTTTTCCTGAGAGTTTTAATTGAGTACCCTGTCGTAACATGTACTGTATTTTTCATGTGTTCCCATCAGACTAAATACTATTGTTCTTAGACTGTTGTCACACAAAGTTTCCTCTGAAGACAAAATGGATTTTTTTCTGATAAAGAATTGAGTAAGGATAGGAGGATTTGGCCATACTCAATGGTTCTCATGTGCACTGTCACAACTATTTACAGTAGTAAAAGGTCATAAGAAATAAAGTGAGACCAATTCTATACTGCTTGCTGCTTTCTGTTGCCAAGTGGTGAGAGCACCAGGTGTATGTTTGTCCTCCTCTTCTTGTATTTGATACAAACTCTCTAATACATTCCCTGTAGGTGAGTGTGCTGGCTCAGAATGGAGGAAGTAAGGAATATGAGAATATTACATGATCAAACATAACTCAGTGCATGATGTGGTCTCTGTAAGGCAACTGCTAGAAAGAGGGAACCAGAGAATTTCCGGGAGAATTTGTTGGTGGTGACAGGCTCTTACAGAGTATGTAACAGAC
Organism: Lepidochelys olivacea; assembly: GCF_965140295.1. Taxonomy (NCBI): domain Eukaryota; kingdom Metazoa; phylum Chordata; order Testudines; family Cheloniidae; genus Lepidochelys; species Lepidochelys olivacea. Next base: position 34,751,812 of record NC_140421.1, read on the forward strand.
TGTTGAAGTTTGCCAATGAAGTTTCTGCATGAGTGATGCACTTAAAAACACAATGTAAAAAGTGATGATCAGGGCAGAGAACGTGTAGAACCTGATCCTGCAGCAATGAGAGTAATGTTGTTTGGATGCCAAGTAACCTCTGCTTTGAAACGTCAGTAAGGCCAAAGAGTCATATCATTGATATGTGGAACATTGTACTTTAGCCTAAGACTCCTCAGATTCACCTATCCTCCTCCTACAGCAGGGCCCTTTTTTATCATCTGCTCTTGAGAGTCAGGAAGTGGGTTCACAAAGGCTTTGAGACTTATTTCTACTCAGTACTGAGGACACTGTCTAGTGTACAGCCTCATAAGTGCCTGTCCACAGTATCTGCTCACACTAGCAAATGAAACTCTTTCCTCTCACAGCTGCTCATGGTGCAAGGGCTGGCAGGATCAAGGCCCAAATAGGGCTGGATCTGCTCCTGTGTGTGCACTTGACAACACTTCCCATGCAACAGGACAAACATCCACACAACACAGGCAGATCAATGGAATCTTGTGGCTTTTCAGCTATCACCTGTCAAAGCTTGGAACTGGAACCCACAATCAGGAGAGGAGCAAAGCAAATACTCAAATGGTCCGTCCTCTCAATTTTCAACTTTTGACACTTGAGGGGCTTGGTCATATTGGGGCTTATTTGCCAATGTGCTATCTGTTTAAAAAACTTTTTTTCTTTGTCATAAATCAACTGTTTTCAACTAGATGGAAACTGCTTATTCTGAAAAAAGTCATTTCAGATCGTAATACCACCATGAATAGTGGCCAATACCAGAATTTTAATGCTGATTGTGCAGTGTTACAGCTGCAGGTAGGAATATGGGCTGCATATATTAATGAATGTATTGTGCACATTTGGAAGTCTCACCTGAGCATAAAAAGTGCTCAAATAAGCATTTTCTAATGAGAAAGGGTTGTATTTTGTTTTTTAAACACTCAGAGATCTCCTTTTGGCCCCAATTCAACAAGGGACTTCCTGCACCAGCGGTCTTATAGAAGTCAAGGTTCTACTAATGTGTTTAAAGTCAGGCACATTCTTCAGAAACTTATAGAATTGGAGCCTTTGTCTTTCCATATCTATATATATTTCATGGAGACAATTCCATACCTGAGACTCCACGACACAGCATGATATGCTATAAATATATATTTATGTATCATTTTTTTCATTTATCTGTCTTCCTCCCTCCATGTTTATAATTTAACAAACTCACTCTATTGTATCCATTGTTCAAATCTGAGTTAAACATAAAAGTAAAATAAAAAATACTTACAGCCAATTAACATGACACAAATGGAAAAGATTTTCTCTGAGTTGGTGTTAGGAGATACATTTCCAAATCCTACGCTTGTCAGACTGCTGAAGGTAAAATAAAGTGCTGTAACATATTTGTCCTTGATGGATGGTCCAGAGCTTTGATCAGTCACATTGTAGGGTTTTCCTAATTGTTCTCCTAGAGAATCCAACCAGCCAATTTTTTTAATCAAGTAAGGCCTTTCTACATTCCCAATGGCATACCAAATGCAAGCAAGCCAGTGTGCAATTAGTGCAAATATGCACATAAGTAGCATCAGAACTGCAGCACCATATTCTGAATATCTGTCCAATTTCCGTGCAACCCTCACCAAACGCAGCAGCCTAGCTGTCTTCAGAAGACCGATTAACGTTGTTGTCTGCGAAAATAAGACACAGACATTAGAAACTGATTTTCATCGCTAGCAAGCATACTCCAAAATGGCAAACATGAACAAGCCAGCCTGAAGTGGGTAAAGAAAAAAGATGGTAATTTATTAGAAGCAAAAAAGTTTAAGTGATAGCAACCTATTTCAATTTAATGTTGATTTAATTTCCTCTCACAGCCTCCTACATGATTATAATGTAAAATATACTGAGGAAATGAACTGTCTGATGTGTTTTGTTAATGGTTAAAGATGGCATAACTTATCATTGTGATGTCTAGAATCATTTGAACATTGTATCTGACCTATTTTCCTAACTTCGTAAGGTGACAAAATATTAGAATGCTACATATCATCAATGGCATATGGCATGGGAAATCTAGTCCTACCTTTGTGCAGCAGAACTGCACCAAGTTCCACTGCCACCCTAGGCAGACGGGTGGGGTTTGCCCCTCACTCTACAATTACCCAGCACTCTCTTGTTGGCATTTACCAGTTCCTATCCATTATTCAGTCATTTTATATGCTTGTGGCTAGTGCCCTTTAAAATAGATTATCAAGAACACTATAAAGAGTAACTATAGAATTTCAAATAGAGAATTTAGCAACAAATATTTTGGCTACCCATTAAGTTTATGCATGTAATATTAAAGCGTAGTAAATGTCAGACAAAGTTTTCTGTATGCATCGATAATACATAACATTTAACAAGTTCTCTTAGCTTTATGAAAGGTTCTGGTGGGAATACTCTGCATAATAAAGTTTCCTCTCACTTATTACTAAGCTAGTTATTAATGTTTTATTAACCCTCTCTATATTTTATGTGTTTCAGAGTGAGATCACAACAATATTGTCAACCCCTACATGCAAAACATGTGCTGCATGTGCAACATTTGTAAAAGGACAGTAACAGCATGTTTATAACAAATCCACCACTGTTCTATTACGACACCACATGGTGATAATTGGGTGACAACAGCTGATTAAGCTACCGCTATGTGATGGTAATGCCAAAAATTATGAAGTTGGCAGCTGAATCAAAGTCCACTGTGGGTGTAACAAATCAGTGCAGATGGTTTAATGACATCATATTTCTTCTAGACTTATTCCTGGACTAAATAAATGTGTAATTATCGTGCAGTCTGTTATTCATGAAGTATAATATGAAGGACACTCTTGAATTAGAACATAATGATGCAATAAATAGAAGAAGAAAAAACAATGTATCGATGATTGTTTTCTGATTACAGGAATTGGAAGGAAGGTGGTGCAGGGTAATTAATTTTTGCCTAAGATTCTGTTGACAGAGAATAATTTCAGTCAATACTTCAGTTGCATTATGATGGATGAGGCTGAACTGAGAGTGATTTCAACATCTGAGAAGTTCACTAAGGCCCCAGATCCTGTGAAAACCTATGCATGTGCTTAACCTTGCATATATTGACTTTAATATAAGCACATGTGTAAATCTTTATAAAGACTAGGGTCTAATGTTTTAGGACTCTGTCCTGTCCCACTTACACACATGAGCAATCCTCAGGCAAATAGCTTAATTGGTTTCAATGAAATTATTTGTAGGTGCAGTCATGGCTTTGCCCCATTGTACTGCCACGGGAACACACAGAAGGCAGACTGGCACAGTCTGCATCCCCCCTTGCACCAAGACAAAAGCACCTAGTGCCAGAATGATATCTGGTACAGCATACTTCCCGCAGCATGTTTGTCATGCCAATGCTCCACGCACTGCTTGCCCCAGGCCACCCATTCCCACCAGTTTCCCCAGAGGATGTAGCAGCACTGTGGAAGCTGTTCCCCTCCCTGAACTGCTTGCTACCTGATTTCTTAAAATCTTGCCTGGCTGCACAAACCGGGCCACTGACTGGCCCTGTGAGAGTAAGGATTTGCTGGATAACCACTTAATTTTTATTTGGCAGCTGTTCAGGGTTCACTGTGGGTCAGCATAATATAGTTACAACATCACATGCACAGCTATTGAGGTTACAGATTTAAATTAGCTAGAGCCTGATTCAGAGCCCCTGGAAGTCAATGGCTTTTCACTGGGCCCTTAATAGGCAACACCACTCTTTCAGTTACCTTGCTTCAGGAAAGCAAATTCACATTTTGATTACAAATAAAAAAAATCCATCAGAGATGAAAGAGCTTTGCTGTCAGTAGTGAGCTACTTTTATATTCAGCTAGGCTGAGGTGACACTGATTCATTTTATTAGCCAATAAATCTAGCAGTCTTGATACTTTTGATTCACTTGGTCAATGGGCTAAGTGGCCTTTTAAAATTAGATAGTCCTGAATCCTCTTGCTATGGTCAGGACTTGGCTAAGGAGGTGATATTCTTCGAGTACGTTATGTAATTACCAAATAGTCACTCTGGCCATGCTTACAGTACTGACTGTACTCTCACATAACCAAAAATACAAAGAGGACACTATTTAAAAAAATGGAAAGAAATCCAAACCAATGGCTATTTTATAAAGATGAAAAAAAATGCATATTTTTGAAAAGCACAGATGTTTAGTAGAAATATCACAGTTACTACAAGGCACTCATAGTAAAAATCATTGTTTCACCTCGTGCATCAATATCTTGGAAGTCAGAGATTTTCTTAAATGAATGAACAACACTTCGTTCTCCCTATGTCATCGCTTCAGCTTAATACAAGTCAGCTTTGTTAAGAACTTTACTTTAATGGACATATTCTAAACACACTACCTAAACCAAATTGTTGTACTGTACCCCATACTTGTAAATATTTTCTGGTACTGATGAATATCTTTTCATTTTCAAAGGTCTATACAGAGACCATCTTCAGGGGTTCTCAAACTTCACTGCACCTCAACCCCCTTCTGACAACAAAAATTGACCCCAGGAGGGGGGACTAAAACCTGAGCCCACACGAGCCCTGCCCCCCTTGGTGGGGGTCCAGGGCCCAAGCCCAAGGGATTCAGCCCTGGGCAGGGGGGCTTGTAATCTGAGCCCTGTCACCCAGGGCTGAAGCCAATGCCTGAGCCCCGCTGCCCAGGGCTGAAGCCCTTGGGCGTTGGCCCCAGGCGGTAGGGTTTGAGCATCAGCTTTGGCCCCAGGCAGTGGAGCTCAGGCTTCAGCCCCAAGCTCCAGCAAGTCTAACACCAGCCCTGGTGACCCCATTAAAATGGGGTTGCAACCCACTTTGGGGTCCCAACCCACAGTTTGAGAACCACTGATCTATATGTAAAAGATGGTGAACCCCCACATACTTCCTGGACGGCTTCTGACATTTGGTTTGCAGGAATTACATTGCTTCCTGATCCAGAAGGCTATACATTTTAACTTTTATAAGGGCTCAGATCCATGCTTAAAACCATGATCATAACATTCAGATAATAACTCATAGGCCATCTCTGTATGGCTGTGCCCACAACAAGGGCTTATGTGAGCTCACCCCCAAATTGTAACTGTCAATTCAGATTGTTAGGAAGGACTATTTGATACTGTTCCTGAGAAGCTTGAGAGAGATACATGTTTATAAACTTCTGCCTACCATCAATTTAGAAAAAATCCTGCTAATCACATTGGTTCACAGTTAGTTTATCTTCTGGGGAGTATGACGTTGAGTATATCTTATAAAATCCGTACCCATTAGTTATAGGTTTTCCTCAACTCCGCTTACGGTCTCATTCCTCCCTACTGAGGTTAGTTTAGATCCTCAACTGATTTATGACAATTTCCAGAGCCATGATGTTGAACTGATTTATGTTGGAGGCCAACTGATGATGGAATGACTAGAAACAGGAAGATCCATTAGTCTGTCTGATTGAAGAGGCATCATTTGGAAGGTATTACTGGTATTCAGTTGTTTGGAAGACTGAGTTGGGATTAGCTAATTATCTGCACACATGGTGTTCATTCTGAGCGTAAAGCCATTATAACTCAAACCCTGCTGGTTAGATCCCTCATCTTGTTTTGGTGGTTTTATTTTCTTAGAAATATATACATTAATAATAATAATATTATTTTGATCATGTCAGGTCCTATTTGTCTTTTTTAAAAACTAAATAACCCTTGATGTGTATGCGTAGCTCAAGCTGATCCTTACAGTGTATTTATCTACACTGTATTTCCTCTGTCACCACGTTTACCAGCTTCCTAGTGTTGTAAGGTCCTTCTGAAGTTCCTCAAAATCTTCTTTAGAATAGACTAGCTTAAATCATTTTGTGTCACCTGCAAATTTTGGCACCTCTTTCTTCATCTCTTTTCTAGATCATGAATAAACATATAAAATAAGAGCAAGCCTACTAAAGATCCTTGAGGAAAACCACTATTAACCTCTTTCTCTGTTTAAACCATTTTCTAATCCATAATAGAGCTTTGCCTCACCCTGTGATTTCTCAGTTTGCTAAATAGTCTCTTCTGAGGACTTTGTCGAAGTTGAAAACCTTTCTGCTGTATGTGTCATCATTGTCCTTCGCACCAATATCTTCAGTAATGAATGAATATTAGTCATTTACAATAGGGCATTTATTCTCAAACTGTGGTCCATGGACCATTGCTGTAGTTGCGCAGAGAGCTGACTGGGCAGGCAGTACTGGAGCTCCTCCTTGTTTCAAGTTGATACACTTAAAGGCAGCTAAAAATACACTAAAGACTTTCCTGAGATTGCTTATTCATGTAAATGATTTCTGTAGTTCCCACCACAATGTTATGTGATCATGAATGGGTGGAGAGGTGGTCCTTAGGATTGTAAATGCAAGGGGAGATAATTCATATGAAAGGACAGTCCATGATATGAAAGTTTGAAAATTTGATTTGCAAATCAAGTGCTAAAGTGGGAAATGAAAACTATGTACGATATTTTCTGTGATGTTTGGAGCTTGGTTTTAATATACAGTTTAAGGGAAACAGGGGAATCTACCAATTTGAACAGTGGACTGGGAGTCAGGACTCTTAGGTCCTATCCTTAGTCCTGCTATTGGGCATATTGTTTCATCGAAACATTTGCCAAGCTGTAAAATGGACGTTACTTAGCATGCACATTGTGAAACTTAATTCAGAGTTTAGAATAGAAGTAAGTATTTCATTCATATGCCTTCATGTTAACCACAAAGTCATCCCTTTTTCTGACTTATTGTTACCAATTGAAAATGGCCCATTCAGTTGTACATTTCATGGGTGCTCCTGCCTCCCTTCCTACCCCCCCGCATTTCCTAAGATTACATTTTTTCCTGTTGATACAGGGTTTGAACATGCCTTATACAGTAACACTGGTCAGTATTACTATTATTTGTACAAATAGCAATAGTACAGGGTCTTCCTTCCTTCTGTATCTTTCAGGACAATGTTTTCCCTCTCTGCCCCTGATTCAGCAAAAAACACTTATGTCCATAACTTTAAGCACATGAGCACTCCTGTTGAAGCCATTAAAGCACGTGGTTATGTCTTTTGCTGAACTGGGGCCAATATGATAAAGAAAAAAGTCTGATTATCAACAGATCGCTCCGTCTTCATCTCTCCCTGCATCTGGGACCTGAAGTGGGAAGATGGTAGGAAAAGAAGGCTTTTTAAATTTTTTCATATTTTTTAAAAGTATCATGACCAATCATGGTAAATGTGCATGCAAATGATATATTTGTGTGTGTGTGCACACTTAGCTATGCAACTGCATGTACATTTTTCTGAAAATCTAGGGCAAATTCTAGCAACAAGATTAAAAATAAACTATCAGCGTAACAGAAGGCAAAAAGATAATGTATGCCATCCCCTAGCCTCCCCTAGTTTCACGGATGTCACTCAGTCAAAACACACAGAGAAGAGAACAGCTCACGAACAGCTATAATAGTATTGTGTTAAAAATCTATTTGAAATGAAAAGGTTTATTTTACATTATATTAGTTTTACTCTATTAGTTTCCTGTATTGACAAACTAAGGCACAAACAAAGGTATTCAAGTCATGCTGAATGTGGCATTTTGATGATCTCCTGCCCTTTCTAGGCACAGTTGGATAGCTGATTTGCTAAAGCTGGGTGATCACACATGATGCTCTCTTTAGAACTGCTGTTGCCTAATAAAAAGGATGTCCAGGCACAATTGTTAGCAGGGGATCTTATCTGAAGAACCCCTAGGTAACGAAAAAAGCTTTTTCAGGGCAAAGGCACCCCCATGACTGAAAGTGTCTATGAAACGACAGGCAGTTCATTGTAATGGTTTTACATTTGCTCTCTCTCACTGGGCTATTAAAAAGGGATCACAGTAGAAATATTATACTCAAGAACACAGGAAACCAAACTACAATAAAAGTGAAGTTTAGACTTTCACCCAGCAGCTTTAGAAAGTAACTGATATATCTAATGCTATAAATGAGAGATAGGAGTTTATTGAAAAGATATGTTGAACTGGTCATAAAAGTCCATAGACTGGTTGTTTCTCAGACAAAGCTAACTAGATTCTACAGTGAGCAGAAATATTCAATTATGAAAGAGGGATAAAATGAATAATTGATTTCCTTATATCCACCATAAGTAATAAGCAATACATGGTCCAATATTTTCTGCTGAAATTTGTGCTATTTGGGAATTCAGCTGCTAGAATATTCTTTGCTGCTGTTCTGCAACATTACCTACCTGCCTAGAGTTTTTCTGTAGTGCCCATCACTATAGAATCTAGCACTCCACACCTTTTCCTGCCACATGTCTGTTGGAGGGGAGAACCATGACACTTAGGGCCACATCTAAAGAGTATTGGGAGTCTTTTCATTAACCACAGTGGGCTTTGGATCAGGACACTTAAGAGTGGTTCCTTCCTGGCTTCTCTTCATTCCCTGACTCTATGGACTTTTCCCTCACAGCATAGGGGTCATGTGGATAATTTCCAGAGGGGGAAAGGTGGAGGAGCAGTGGGAGAAGCATCCTATGTAGCCCCTCTTCATAGGCTCACTGCAGCTTCCTCCCTAGATTTGTTCTCTTCTTCTCCATAAATTGTAGGAACAAATTGGTCCAAGTGAATAGCAGCACTACATGGCAGTGCTATCAGTGGTGCCCCTTTTGCGTCTTTTTCCTCCCAGGTGCCAGTTAGGAGATGGTACTTGACTCAAGAAATACAGGAGACTGACCACTGGTAAGTGTGACAAATGCAAAAGATAAGAAGATACTGCTATTGCTGTATCTGCCTCTGTGCCTTTTGGTCTTCTTTTGCAGAGAAAAGCTCTTTGTTGGTGAGGGAACGGTTCATGTTTTCCTCATCCCTTTAATGCACCAGCTCTTTCTTTTTATTGCATTCATAGAATCATAGAATATCAGGGTTGGAAGGGACCTCAGGAGGTCATCTAGTCCAACCCCCTGCTCAAAGCAGGACCAATCCCCAATTAAATCATCCCAGCCAGGGCTTTGTCAAGCCTGACCTTAAAAACTTCTAAGGAAGGAGATTCTACCACCTCCCTAGGTAACGCATTCCAGTGTTTCACCACCCTCCTAGTGAAAAAGTTTTTCCTAATATCTAATCTAAACCTCCCCCACTGCAACTTGAGACCATTACTCCTTGTCCTGTCCTCTTCTACCACTGAGAATAGTCTAGAACCATCCTCTCTGGAACCACATCTCAGGTAGTTGAAAGCAGCTATCAAATTCCCCCTCATTCTTCTCTTCTGCAGACTAAACAATCCCAGTTCCCTCAGCCTCTCCTCGTAAGTCATGTGTTCCAGACCCTTAATCATTTTTGTTACTCTTCGCTGGACTCTCTCCAGTTTATCCACATCCTTCTTATAGCGTGGGGCCCAAAACTGGACACAGTACTCCAGATGAGGCCTCACCAATGTCGAATAGAGGGGAACGATCACGTCCCTCGATCTGCTCGCTATGCCCCTACTTATACATCCCAAAATGCCATTGGCCTTCTTGGCAACAAGGGCACACTGCTGACTCATATCCAGCTTCTCGTCCACTGTCACCCCTAGGTCCTTTTCCGCAGAACTGCTGCCTAGCCATTCGGTCCCTAGTCTGTAGCGGTGCATTAGGTTCTTCCGTCCTAAGTGCAGGATCCTGCACTTATCCTTATTGAACCTCATCAGATTTCTTTTGGCCCAATCCTCCAATTTGTCTAGGTCCCTCTGTATCCTATCCCTGCCCTCCAGCGTATCTACCACTCCTCCTAGTTTAGTATCATCCGCAAATTTCCTGAGAGTGCAATCCACACCATCCTCCAGATCGTTTATGAAGATATTGAACAAAACTGGCCCCAGGACTGACCCCGGGGCACTCCGCTTGACACTGGCTGCCAACTAGACATGGAGCCTTTGATCACTACCCGTTGAGCCCGACAATCTAGCCAACTTTCTACCCACCTTATAATGCATTCATCCAGCCCATACTTCTTTAACTTGCTGACAAGAATACTGTGGGAGACCGTGTCAAAAGCTTTGCTAAAGTCAAGAAACAAAACATCCACTGCTTTCCCTTCATCCACAGAACCAGTAATCTCATCATAGAAGGTGATTACATTAGTCAGGCATGACCTTCCCTTGGTGAATCCATGCTGACTGTTCCTGATCACTTTCCTCTCATGTAAGTGCTTCAGGATTGATTCTTTGAGGACCTGCTCCATGATTTTTCCGGGGACTGAGGTGAGGCTGACTGGCCTGTAGTTCCCAGGATCCTCCTTCTTCCCTTTTTTAAAGATTGGCACTACATTAGTCTTTTTCCAGTCATCTGGGACTTCCCCCGTTCGCCACGAGTTTTCAAAGATAACGGCCAATGGCTCTGCAATCACAGCCGCCAATTCCTTTAGCACTCTCGGATGCAACTCGTCCGGCCCCTTGGATTTGTGCACATCCAGCTTTTCTAAATAGTCCCTAACCACCTCTTTCTCCACAGAGGGCTGGCCATCTACTCCCCATGTTGTGATGCTCAGCGCAGCAATCTGGGAGCTGATTTTGTTAGTGAAGACAGAGGCAAAAAAAGCATTAAGTACATTAGCTTTTTCCACATCCTCTCTCACTAGGTTGCCTCCCTCATTCAGTAAGGGGCCCACACCTTCCTTGGCTTTCTTCTTGTTGCCAACATACCTGAAGAAACCCTTCTTGTTACTCTTGACATCTCTTGCTAGCTGCAGCTCCAGGTGCGATTTGGCCCTCCTGATTTCATTTCTACATGCCCGAGCAATATTTTTATACTCTTCCCTGGTCATATGTCCAACCTTCCACTTCTTGTAAGCTTCTTTTTTATGTTTAAGATCTGCTAGGATTTCACCGTTAAGCCAAGCTGGTCACCTGCCATATTTACTATTCTTTCGACTCATCGGGATGGTTTGTCCCTGTAACCTCAACAGAGATTCCTTGAAATACAGCCAGCTCTCCTGGACTCCTTTCCCCTTCATGTTAGCCCCCCAGGGGATCCTACCCATCCGTTCCCTGAGGGAGTCGAAGTCTGCTTTCCTGAAGTCCAGGGTCTGTATTCTGCTGCTTACCTTTCTTCCCTGTGTCAGGATCCTGGACTCAACCAACTCATGGTCACTGCCTCCCAGATTCCCATCCACTTTTGCTTCCCCCACTAATTCTTCCCGGTTTGTGAGCAGCAGGTCAAGAAAAGCTCCCCCCTAGTTGGTTCCTCCAGCACTTGCACCAGGAAATTGTCCCCTACGCTTTCCAAAAACTTCCTGGATTGTCTATGCACCGCTGTATTGCTCTCCCAGCAGATATCAGGAAAATTAAAGTCACCCATGAGAACCAGGGCGTGCGATCTAGTAGCTTCTGCGAGTTGCCGGAAGAAAGCCTCATCCACCTCATCCCCCTGGACCGGTGGTCTATAGCAGACTCCCACCACTACATCACTCTTGTTGCTCATACTTCTAAACTTAATCCAGAGACACTCAGGTTTTTCTGCAGTTTCATACTGGAGCTCTGAGCAGTCATACTGCTCCCTTACATACAGTGCTACTCCCCCACCTTTTCTGCCCTGCCTGTCCTTTCTGAACAGTTTATAACCATCCATGACAGTACTCCAGTCATGTGAGTTATCCCACCAAGTCTCTGTTATTCCAATCACGTCATAATTCCTTGACATCACCAGGACCTCCAGTTCTCCCTGCTTGTTTCCAAGGTTTTGTGCATTCGTATATAAGCACTTGAGATAACCTGCTGATCGCTCCTCATTCTCAGTATGAGGCAGGAGCCCTCCCCTCATAGACGTTCCTGCCTGTGCCTCCTCCCGGTATTCCTTTCACAAGACTTTATTTCCACTAATTTTGTTCCCTGCACATATCTCCAGACTCCCCATTTTCCCTTCTATAAGTGTCGGAGCCCATTGAAATTATCAGGGATCTTTTGATCAACTTCAGTGGGAAACAGAAAAATCCCTAAGAAACTGATCTCTCATTCTCCTTCCCAAGTATTTATATGGTCCACATCACCATAGTATCGGTCCATCAAAAAGGAGGGGAAGGAGGAGGAAAGCCCATCTCATTCCATACAACTTAAAATGCAGAAGTAAGAGAAACTGTAGGTTACACATTTTTCTTTCTGACTTTTGTAAGACTATAAATTATCACTAGTCTCTGAGGTGCAAATGGCTACTAAACATTGTGTCATTTGTTTGCTCTAGGCCCTTAAATACTTATTTGCTTAAGTTTCTAAGAACTACCCTTCTGAGCATAGCCATCTTGTTCTCAGAACTCAGTTCCGTCTGTGAAAGAAGACCCACTAATTGTGCTCTTTTACGAAGAATTGATTTTTGTTCCTTCTTGTTGCTTTTCTTTAATATAAAGTTATTTTAGATGGAATGTATGTTTTTCCTCTTTGTATATGTAGACATAACAGTTTCCACAATGCAACACTGATGGTACCTGGTGAAATGAGTAAATTTCATGCTAAGATCATCAATTTGGCAGTAATGTTCACCTTCTCTTCTCCCTTCACAACACATACACATTATTCACAAAACTTTCAGTTTCCCTTAATTCAAAATGTGCAAAATTGTACTGGGGAAAAGTGGATTCATTGTGTCTTTTGTGAAACCTACAGATCGTATTTTGCTGGGTTTGCTGCTGCAATTTTTTTTTAAACTGCTCTAATTCTACCCTACCCTCAAAAAAGAATTTTTTACTTGTCAGTTCAGCTTTCATCACAAAGTATATTATAACTTTAGCCTTTCTTAAATTAAATAAAAACTCTTTGGAAGGAGGCAGAACTGGGTTAGGTATCCACAAAATGTGTGTGCGTTACACACATTTGGACAGTTTTCAAATGTATATATTTGAAAACTGGTGCAGGTCAAGGTTACACTTGCTTTACCTAAACTGCATATAACACATTTAAGTTTTGCATCTGAGCACAGATAAGAAACTTAAATACCATAGTACTAAATCTCTTGTGCCAAAGCCCCAGCTGGTATAAATCAGACCAGCTCAAGTGAAGTTAATAGAGCTACGTTAGTTTATATCAGCTGAGGATCTGGCCCAGGTTATTTTAGCAAGGATTTGAACTTCTAAAATGATTTAAAAAAGAAACCTAGTAATAGTTTTGGTTTAACATTGCCAGATTGACAGACCTGATGAGTGATTCCCGCAACCTATCCACAGAACAGCTTAACCATGTGTGTGAGTGAAAGACAGGAAGAGAGAAATGTCTTTGGAACACCAAGATTATTTTGCAATGCTGCATGTATGGTATGTTTATGTTATTTGTAAAGAAGATTGTGTCAAAGAATTTGAGAATGAAAAAAATTGATTTGGGTCATCCAGTCTGTTTTTCTGCCAGAGAAGGCTCATCCACTACCATTTTACTGGTGTTTTGTCCAGTTAAATTTTAAGTCCCAAGTGCTGGGGCTTTCACCACTTTCCTTGGGAGATTACTGAGCAGCCTAATTGAGCTCACTGTCAGGGAAATGTTATGTGTGGATATAGCAGATTATCAAAGTCAATACTTGGGAAGAAAAGGCTACTTCTTTATTTTAGCTTACCTCATCAGAGCCAGATCCAAAAATCAGCAGGTCAAAAGGAATTGCAGCAACCATGTCAATTAGGAACCAGCCTTTGAAGTAGTGAATTGCTATTTTTGCTGGGTCACTTACCACTTCTTCATTCTGGTTTACATATGTTGTTCTGAAGTTTATTAGAATGTCAATGATAAACATAATATCCACAATTAAGTCTACCACATTCAGTGGGCTGCAAGAATATCCACACACTCGTCTCTTCTGTTCTTCGCTATCGTTCAAAAGGAAGGCCGCAGAGTAAGGAGTGAATATGGCAGTATATATCACTAGCAACAAGATGAGCCAGTCCCAGACTGCTTTGAAAGGACTGTAGTGCAATATAGTAAACTTGTTGATGCGAGGTGTCTGGAGTTTATATTCTGGCAGAACATCTGCTCCTAAGGATAGAACCTAGAACAAGAAATATAGCATGTAAAGAATTAACAAATCAGAGTAAAACAATCTGTGCATATTTAAAAAAAATATAGCAAATATAGTGAAATAGTTAAATTGTATTGTGTTATTTAGACCTGGAGGTTAGGTCCTGATTATACAGTCCTTATGCAGTCAAAATTTCCATCTAATCCCACTCTACTGCCAAGTAATATTTATTACATTTTTGGAAATTAGATCATAAACAGCCATACGGGTCAGACCAAAGGTCCATCTAGCCCAGTGTCCTGTCTTCCAACAGTGGCCAATGCCAGGTGCTTCAGAGGGAATGAACAGAACAGGCAAACATCAAGTGATCCATCCCATATTGCGATTCCCTACTTCTTGCAAATAGAGGCTAGGGACACTTCAGAGCGTGGTTTTACATCCCTGCCCCTCCTGGCTAATAGCCAATGATGGACCTATCCTTCATGAACTTATCTAGTTCTTTTTTTAACCCTGTTATAGTCTTGGCCTTCACAAATCCTCTGGCAAAGAGTTCTACAGGCTGACTGTGCGTTGTGTGAAGAAATACTTCCTTTAGTTTTAAACCTGCAGCCTATTAACTTCATTTGGTGACCCCTAGTTCTTGTATTATGAGAAGGAGTAAATAACACTTCCTTATTTACTTTCTCCACACTAGTCATGATTTCATAGACTTCTATCATATCCCTGCTTAGTCGTCTCTTTTCCAAGCTAAAGAGTCCCAGTCTTATTAATCTCTACTCATATAGAAGCTGTTCCGTACCCTAATAATTTTTGTTGCCCTTTTCTGTATCTTTCCCAACTCCAATATATCTTTTCTGAGATGGAGCGACCATATTCTAGAGGAGGGTGTACTATGGATTTATATAGAGGCAATATATTTATTTTCTATCTGATTATCTATCCCTTTCCTAATGATTCCCAATATTCTGTCAGCTATTTTTGACTGATGCTGCATATTGAATGGATGTTTTCATAGAACTCTGACTCAAGATCTCTTTGAGTGGTAACAGCTAATTTAGACCGCATTATGTTTTCTAACGTGCATTACGTTGCATTTATCAACACTGAATTTCATCTGCCATTTTGTGGCCCAGTCACCCAGTTTTGTGAACTCCCTTTGTCACTCTTCACAGACTGCTTTGGACTTAACGATAGGAAGTAGTTTTGTATCATCGGCAAATTTTGCCACTTCCCTTTTTCCAGATCATTTATGAATATGTTGAACAGTACAGGTCCCAGTACTGATCCTTGGGGGATAACCTATTTGCCTCTCTCCATGTAAGAGCTGACCATATATTCCTACCCTTTATTTCCTATCTTTTAACCAGTCACTGATCCAGGAAAAGATCTTCCCTCTTATCCCGTAATAGCCTACTTTGCTTAAGAGTCATTGGCGAGGGACATCATCAAAGGCTTTCTGAAAATTTAAGTACACTATATCCATTGGATCCCCTTGTACACCCTTGTCCACATGCTTATTGATCCCCCCAAAGAATTCTAGTAGATTGGTGAGGCATGATTTCCCTTTACAAAATCCATCTGATAATTCTGTTCTTTACTATAGTTTCAACCAATTTGCCTAGTACTGAATCTTTTAAAAAGGTACAAATTAAAAAGGTATGTATTAAAAAATGAAAAGCTACCTGGAATGAAATCTTAGGGGAAAAAGTAATACCCTACGAGATAATCATTGTGTGCTTTCATTTCCTTTTTGATTAGCTATTCAAGTTTTGAGATTTTAGCTGGTACAAGATCAAAGTGAGACAACTTCTCCCACAATAATCTTTTAAAAATCCTTATTAGCTCATCTATTTTTGTTTAATTTTTCAGCAGCAAGTGTTTTATAACACTTAGATCCTCTCTTTCGCCACCTAAGCAGCGCTAGTTGTTCAATAAAGATCTACTGTGAAAATGTTGAGAGAACACTAGGGTTAATAACTACTCTTCTCATTTGAAAAGTGAAGCAGGGAATGATTAAGTCATCCACAAGATTATATGGTATCTTTAAGCAGCCACTAAACACCATGCTGAGGTGATGGTGGAGGATGTTCATTATTATTTATTTTTTAGCTGGGACTTAACTAATGGAACTTTTTTTTTTTTGCACTAGAGACATTAGTCAATAGCAAACTGAATCAGAGACATTGTACAGCATCTGAAGCAGGATTCACCCTTTCAGACCCCCAGAATGTGACATGACAAGAATAAATCAGCTGTTTTCCTAGTATTAGAGAACAATGTGTGTGTGGTCGGGGCGGGGGGGGTGTAAGGTGAGGGGAGGAGAAACTGCTATGCACTTTATAAATAACACAGTCCTCCTGTTAGAGTTTTGAGACAATGAAAGAAATGGATTAGACAACAAGAACAATAAAGCTCTCTTCACAATTTTTTGTCAGAAATATGAAAATTCCAACCAATGTGCTGTATTGCTAGAGAAACAATCAAGCTCCATTCTTTTCTCTCCTACTCTAGTGTAAATCAGGAGTAACTCTCCACTGAAGTCAGGGTCTGATTCTCTTTTCACTTACACTGGTTTATTTCTATTGACTTCACTGCAACTGAAGAGTATGAGAGCAGAATCAGGCACAATAAAGTAACTGTAGTGTATAAGTGATGCGAGATCAAAAACAGATCCAGTGGTTTCACATATAGTTTCTTAGACACAGGTTGACTGGATGATTTGTGTGATTGATAGATAATGTATATAAAACTTCACACTACTATCAGAACAACAAAAGTGATTATTGCCTGAAATTCATTATCTGATTTTTTGTTTGATGGCCATGTGGGTATCTTGTCTTCTCAAACCAGTCAAAATGGACAGGTGTTCATATAAAAAAGAACACCCACCCACTACCAGCATCTGTACTGATAGTATCAGTAGATTGTGGCTAAGAATTAAGACTAATTTATTCTCTATCTTCTACATGCCATCCCTCTAAAGTGAAGGCACTGCTTTGTCCAGCCTGTATTTATTCTTTAGCTAGATGGATGGACAGCTCCAGATACTGATGCCCTCTCAAGAATGAGTTCCTTGTGGAATCTTAAGGTATAAATACCTTTTCCTCCCCCAGGTGCACATGATGGGTCAATGCCCCCAACTAGGCCAGCCACTTTCTGTTGCCCCTTGGCTCTTCTCAGGTATGTGTCTCTCTCGTTATAACCCAAATGCAGTAAGGACCCTTAAAGGAGCCCCATCCTTTTTTCCCTGCTGCCCAAACAAAGATTCACTGCATTCAGTGGCTGTAGGCACATTTTCTTTACACTAAAATACTAAACAATGAACTCCACTACATCACAAAAGATGCTTAATAAATGTTTGGTGACCAAATTTGTTTGGACTCTGAGACAATGGATCAGGATGTAAAGAAATAAAAATTGATTCTTTAGATATGAAAATGCTTTGAGAATGTTGCTTTCCACCATGGCGTGCCAGTCCTGCTCCAACTGAGATAAAAGGATATTTTTGCCCAGAACAAGTGTCTATACTTGTCATTATGAAACTGAAGAAAATATCATTTCACTTTGTGGTTGCTGAGGATAACAAGGAAGAAGTGACAGATGGGAAAAAAAAACTACTCACAATTTCAGCTGAT
Source organism: Lepidochelys olivacea (assembly GCF_965140295.1). NCBI lineage: Eukaryota > Metazoa > Chordata > Testudines > Cheloniidae > Lepidochelys > Lepidochelys olivacea. The sequence goes on from NC_140421.1 coordinate 34,769,498, forward strand.
GATTTACCAGCACTATTAGCTGCAAAGTATCATTTTGGTTTGGAAGGATGCATTTTGCTAGACTTTGAGCATCCACAGTAGAAGTATTTTCCCCAGAGTGGAAAGTCCTGTGTAACAGGAAGCCTGACAGCCTGATAGTTAGAGTACATTACTTACAGCCCCTTGCTTGGGTGGGTGACTCAGTCTTTAAGAGTGGTGGTGTGTGGGGGTGTTAGAGGGACCTGGACCCTCCCTTTCCACAATGTCCCAGCCAAGGGCTCTGTGACTGTAAACCCCTGAACAGGAGCAGCCTTCCTGGTAGGAAGTCTAAACCCACTGCTATTTCTCACCAGTGTCTGTTCAGTTTGGGCATGGCCCCTCTAGTTCAATTTAGTTGGGCAGTCTGCTTCCTTTTGTAGATCTTGAAGGGCATCTGGTTCCAGGCTCCTTCAGGCAGGGCACCCCTAAGCTGGTGAGGCCAAACTCTACATTGTTCCTGGGCTTCACCCACTCAGTTACCTCCAGTACTGGAGGCTCCTAGGTCTCCTCCACAGTCTCCCATGGCTGAGGAGACCGTGCTTCCTCCCAGGTGGCCATCTTGGAAGGCACTTAGTGATCTTTCCCCTCAGTTAGGAAAACAGCTACTTCCTGTCCCTCCAACAGTCAGCCCCAAACTGAGCCTGGCTCCCTCCTTTTCTCTTCCCTCCAGGCCTGGCATTGGCTGCAGGCATAATAGGGCAGGGCTAGCTGGGCCCAAATTCTCTCTTTAACCCCTGCTGTGCTGGCTGGCAGTTTCTCTGCTTCATCATGGTCTGGTTCTGAATATTTTTCATGTCAGCTTATGCCATTTATTGCTGATGAAAATCAAATCCTGAGCTGGGATAAACTGCGTAGTTTTATTGACTCTAATGGAGCTAGAGAAATTTACATCAGCTGAGAATCTTGTCTCAAGTATTTAGAATTGGTAGGATTAACCATCTACTGTCTACCTACCTCTTTCTGAGGTATCTCCCCCTTATATGTTCAGTCTGGGGTAACAGCAATTGTCAAGATGGAATACATTACAGCAGTGTAGCAAATCTGCAATTGACATTCCCCAGTGAGTGAGCAGTCAGGATCCAAACATCTCTAAAGTCATGTAAGTGAGTTTATCCCAGAGGTTGAAGCCCTTCTCTGCCTCCTTTCTGTCTTTAGTCTCTCTGAGATTAACACAGTAGTTCCTCTGCCAGTGAAAAAAAAAAGAATATATTTGAAGGCAATGGAGGACTGGGAGTGATAGCAAAAACAAAGCAGACAGCTACCTAGGGTAGCAATAACATAGGGGGCTTCCAAAATAAAATGAAAAAATAGTCCTGTCAGCTTTTACTGTTTAAAACATGATTTAATTACTGGAGGAGGAAGTCCCAGTACTGCGCTCCCCAAACATGATCTTTCACTTTGGGGGGAATCTCATGCCTGTCTCCTCATGGAGAGCCTTTCTGTGACATGACAGTTCTATTGTTGGGCTTCCCAAGGAGATCCTGCTCCTGGGTGGGGTCTCCTGGTGAAGAGTCAAAGAGGCACACTAGGATGTTGTGTAGCATGCCAGTCAGCTTTACTCTGACACTGTGTAGTTGATTTATGCCAGGCAGGTTATGTTCATAGATTCCATACTGCTGTGTGAAAGTTGTTTCAGGGAAATACTAAGATTCAGGAAATCTTGTCAGAAACACTGACCAGTTGGATTCTTTTCTATATTTGGTTTCCTTCCCATTTTCATAAAGAAAGGATAACTAGGGCTCGGGTGATCGGTGAGGCGCAGTGGGGCTCAGACCACCTGCTGTCACCACTTACCTCGTGTGCTGTTTTCAGCTTAGGGAAATATGCTCAGCCTAGAATGTGGACACTGACCCATTTCCTCCCAGGTGACCAGAAGAGAAGGGCTACTATATAAGTCCATGCTGGTGCAGGATCTTTTGCCTGGATCAGGTGGGGCAGCACATACCCATCCACCCACGGAAGTGGTGAAATACTGGATTTTGTCAGGATCCAGTGGGCGTTGCCAGATTGACCAATGCGAAGTGGGTTTTTTTACACCTTCCCCATAGCAGTGAGGGGATTTAGTTGGGGGTGAACATGGAACAGGAATTAGGTAATGATGTTGCAACTCATAATATAAATGTGGGGTGGATGTCCAGTGCAGATACTCTGTAGCAAAGGGATGTGGTGATCAGATAAAAAAGGATTGGTAAAGGATTTAAAGGAGGTATTCTTTGAAGGAGCAGAAATGGGGGCGGGCGGGGAGTGGGGGAGGGTGTAGGGCTCCAATGACTGGTCCTGTAGGGAGCCAAATCCCCTCTCCTTTATAGCCCCCCCAATCCTTATTTGAGGGAGGAATGGTGAGGTCCCAGCAGTGGGTTGGCTGCGGACCAGGATGGGTAAGGGGGAGGACTGACAGAAGCCCCCTCAGGTATATACTGAAATGATTATGGAATTACCTACACCGTACACTTTTATCTAGTGGGTACTCCCAGACATTTAAGAATTTCTGCCCTGGGCCACAGTGAGTCTAACCCTGGCCCTGCCGCACAGGGCTGAAGCTGGAGCTTGAGCAACTTAGCTTTGCAGGGCTCCCAGTGGTGTGAGGCCCTGGGCAATTGCCTTGCTTGCCACCCCTGAATGCTACCATGCCAGGCAACCCCATTAAAATGAACTGGCGACCCACAGTTTGAGAACCGCTGCATTAGGTGCATGATCTCCGAGTACCATAGGTCTCTCTCCTCACATGAGGTAACCTCTCTCAGTTCTGAATTCTCCTGTGTTTTATCTCCATTACAGCTATCAAACTATGTCTAACAAGGACAATTTCTTCCCTTTTTGTCTCTATTCATAACATCACTATGAAGCCAGTACCACCTGAGCATTCTCAGGAGATGACTGAATTCAGAAATCACTATCTGAAAATATACTATATTACACAAGTGCCACTGAACAAATGACAATTAAGCCAACATTTGACCCCTGATGACAAGCATTACCAATGTCCTCAGGAACTTCTGAATTAGTTTGTGATTATTATGGCCTTTCAATGCCCATATTTCAATTGCCTTGATATCTTCTTTCTTGAAGCTGACATGGATCACTAATAAGGCTACCCCAATTCTGAAATGATAAATAGCTGAGCTCCTTTTTGATTTTAATCCTCCAGAAAAATGTATTACACTGCCTTTAAAAGTCAGCACAAACCCAATTTATTTGTTTTTCAAAGGCTGGCCATTAAAGCACAGCTTCCCAGTCAGAAAATACCACTACCGAGAATTTATCAATACCTGTCTGATTTACCCATTTTTATCTGTTCCACTACATTAGAACTATACAGCAGAATATTGCATATTTATATCTAGTGAGAACATTTATATTCTGCTATCGGAGAGCGTGAAATACATCTGAGGTATCGTAAGCTAATATTGAATGAGTATTACTTTTTAATGTTAAGATTTCTAATTTAATGATTGCTATAACAAATCTGTTGCCATAATAAAGTGTGACCTCTTTGCATATCTGCCTATTTGGGACTTCAGATACTTTCTCATTAAAGCATTAAACAATGAGCTCAATATTTCTTTGTGTGCAGGACCAGAAATAGCACAATATTCTTCTTTGAATATACCCGCATATTTACCAAATGACGAATGGCACACTATGGATGGGTGAACGTAAAAGACACAATACTTACATGAACATGTTTTAATTTCTTTTATTCTAGAAATCAGACTGCTACAGTAGCTCATGAAATAAAGGTTTTGTGACTATCCAGCGCTTAAAGCTTTGAGTTACGCTGGGAATACCACGAGAACAGGCTTTTTGCTTATTTTTCAGTAATTTATTTTCTGGCCTAAGCTGAAATTTGGGAGGTAATGAGTTATGTGCGAATGCAAAGAACCAAATATAAATCAGACTTTTATGAACCTAAAAAAAGTTAAGTATGTACTAACTGTTGGATTGATTCTTATTTTATCTGATCTTGGATTAATAATTATGCCTATAACATACAAACCATTTCACTGATGTTCCATGTTAGCTTTAGTTTGTGCTGCTGAATTTTTAAGCAATCCTTGTATTAGATCTATTTTAGGTTAGAAAGTTCAGAAACGAATTGTCACCTTTTTGATTTATTACACCACCATCAGTATGGTTAATTGCTTAGTGAGTAAGACATAGGGCCGAAGTCTATCGTCTTTACTAAGGCTGGCTGCCTGATAATGATCACTCCTGTTTATCTCAACTGAAAAGCATCTGATTATTGGCTAGCTAAACAACAGTGGTTCCCTTAACCCACCCCGCAATATTGATAATCTATCCAACTATACTCTTAGCCCAGCAGAAGAATCTGTCCTATCTTGGGGCTTCTCCTTCTGCCCCTCCACCCCCACGGACATGATACAGTTCTGTGGCGACCAAGAATCCTATTTTCAACGTCTCCGACTCAACGTCTCTGATTCAAGGAATATTTCCAACACACCTCTCCAAGGAGAGACTACTGAATTGGAATTAATTTGCAAACTGGATACAATTAACTTAGGCTTGAATAAAGACTGGGAGTGGATGAGTCATTACACAAAGTAAAACTATTTCTCCTTGTTTATTTCCCCTCCTACTGTTCTTGTAAAGTGCTGGAAATGGCCCACCTTGGTTATCACTGCAAAAGGTCCCTCCACCCCTGCTCTCCTGCTGGTAATAGCTCACCTTTGCTGATCACTCTTGTTACAGTCTGTATGGTAACACCCATTGTTTCATGTTCTCTGTGTATATAAAATCTTCCCACTATATTTTCCACTCTATGCATCTGATGAAGTGAGCTGTAGCTCATGAAAGCTTATGCTCTAATCAATTTGTTAGTCTCTAAGGTGCCACAAGTACTCCTTTTCTTTTGGCTCTCCAACTCCTAGTTAGAGTTGGACATTTCTAAATGACATATTTAAGATCTAAGTTAATTGGACAGGACCATCGACAGTAGTCAGAACACTGTTCAATGACAGAGCTGGGTAGATGTTTAACAAAAATTCATATGGTACAGAGAAAAAAAAAGGCCAATTGATTGAGAAATTGCACCATATAAGTTACAACAAGATCTATGCTAAATTGCTATTTGCCAACCCAAAAAGAATAGCCATGGAAGTTGATTTTGACCTGTCATACATTCTGACTCTATTGCCTTCACTTCAGATTTACCCAGTGGAAGTGAAAGTAGCATTTGGTCTAAGATATATTACTGCTTCATATACAAATAGTTTATAATCATTTGTCTGAGCTTTCTGTGGTGATTCACAAGTACTAGGTGGATATTTTATTACTTCCACACCTGCCGATCCTACTTGGCAACCCTTTGTTCTGCATTATTTTGTACCCTCATGCTTAAACATACTGTGACTTTCAGAACAATGCTACAGATTTATGGGTTGAGAGATATACTGGTAAAAGGGGATGTGTGTGGGTAGACATGAGCAGCAGGTGAGCTTTTACCTGTATGTTTCTATCTCAGTGTAATCTAAGTTCTTATTTTAGTGTTTTGGTACAATAGAGAATCTATTTCTATTTCTTCATCCTCTACACTCCAAGCTATTTTTTTAAATAATTCTTTTATTAAAGTGTATTTAATGTCTGGTATTTAGATTCCTAAATAATAATCTGTTACATCATCTCCCCAAAAATATATGATGAAGCAGAGAACAAATCTGAGCCCAAACCTGAAACCCACACCCACCACGCATGCATATGCAATGTGACTCATCTGCTGTATGCATACAGCTACTGCAGATGGGTTAGTGCCTTGAAATTACAGCAGCTGTATTAAACAATTATTGGGCTCTCTGACTGAGAAAATTTCCCATGGGTGACAAAGAACCAGCTGGATATTGCTGGTGTTTGCATAGTAGATGTGTGTTGGTGTCTATGAACATTGAAATCCCCAGAAATGGAATCACTAAATCAGAGAATTCATCCAAAAATATACTGCAGTGGAAAACAGAAAAGCAGGCCTTCTAATCCAAGTACTTTGATCTTCCATTTGAACAGAGTTACAAAGCTATTCTGGGCATTATTTTTAAAATAGAACATTTAGATCTTAAGCCTTAGGAGTCTTTTCCTGATAGCCAGTCTGCAATTACTTTCATGTTAGCGTGTAACACATCAACAGAGCAACACCTATAAGCAGATAGATTTGTTGAATGTACTTTAATGAACTTTAAATTTTACCATAGTAATTTGTGGATTATCAGTGAAGGTGATGTTATCTACTGTTCTATTTTTAGCAAGCACTAATGACAGAAAAAGCATTATGAGAGACATATCACTCAATTCTTTATGAATTAACCTAAAGGAGCCTTTCAAGCTAATGCTTTAAAAACTTTAGGCTACAAATTGGGAAAGAATTAGCACATTATTGATTGTTCTATCGACCACAAAACCTCTAAGCTGTTAACAAGCATTTATAAATCATCCAGCTAGCCATTAAGTACCACATTTGCAACAGGGGCTTAAATTATTATCATTTTCAGTCACTCAAAATGTAGTTACAATCATTGGTTGATGACCTGTCAGTGGAAAGAAGTACTCCCGCACTTGTTGATATTATCTCCAGGCTAGCTATTTTAAAGTATTTGGCCATTTATGAAAATCCTATATTTATTAAGATCCATTTAAAACTAGTTTGCTGGATGAAAAAGATTCAGATGTGATTAAAACTGAATATAAAAATAAAATGCAAAAGGAAATATGCAATGCATATGGTAAAGATAGTTAAATAGTTATGGTAATGCTTTGGGCTTACGCATGTAGAATGCACATTGTCAACACTGAAGAAGTTTCACACATCCAATGAAGGGTAAACAGACATTTAGGAATCCTTCAGTATTATGCTAAATAAAAAATATGGCCTAGATTTTCTAGTATGATCTGTACACTTTGTACTGTTCAGACAGCTCACAGTAGAGATTTCCATTAGGAAACAGACAATGGAGAATTACAGAGGGGAACTTTCCACTAGCATAAAGTTAATGACTGGCAGTTCCTGTGGCATGAGGGAACCTGGGGGGTAAGGGAACACCACAGGAATGTAGTAGAACTCTGTTGCACTGATCCTCCACTTGCATAGGCTACTCTAAAGTTACAGCTGGGCTGGCATTGAATCAGTAAGCATAAGTGGCTCCTTGATGGGCCCACCCCTACTCCTGTGCTGAATGGAGCTCAAACACATGGAAAATTCAGCCCTATATTTAGGGACATTTTCCAAGGAAAGGAGAATCTCTTAGGTACTGTAGCTGATTAGATGCATGGCTGCAGAGCATTAAAAGCACATAACAAATATGTACAGAGTTCCTAGAATGTAGCTCAGTCTAGTAACCTCTAGAAAAATATGCAAAACTTTGGCAGGAGTAGGCCCTTTGCTTGTACACTCTTCTTCCGCTAGTGTTTGCTTGGGTTTCTAGCTATAATACAGGCTACTTTTTTATATCTGGAATAAATCATCGATCATCATAGCTTCCAGGGCTTACCTGGTGCTGCAGAAGTGTAACAAAGATGTAATAGGCCCTACAGTATATGTGGGAAATTATTGTCCTATAAAAAGCTTCTCTTTCAGGCTGCATCTACAGCCCTTGGAGGGAGTTGTAGTCAGCATGCTTTCTTAGCAAGAGAGTCTACTAGAGCAAATCACCTGGTCTTTAATGGTTTCTACTGGATGGCCATTAGCCCCAGAAAACAACAGATTAATATATCTACTGCTCCGTTCCAAAACCTAGGTGCTAATTGAAAGTCTTAAAGACTAGGCCAGAGAGAGAAGGTTTACTTAAGCTCACCAGGTTATACTCTTCCCTTGTTTACACCCTGGCAAGCCAAATGAAATTGAACGCTCTGAACTTCAGAAAGTTGTATGAATATATGAGAGAAGAACTTGTATGATCTTTTTTATTTCAGATAAAGGAATGGGTTACTTTAATATTAAGAGAACATGGTTCCAAAAAGCTTCTTCTCTATTTTCTGTCTATATGTGGGGGGATGGGTCTAGATCAGTGTTTCTCAACAACCGGTCCATGGACTAGAGTCAGTCTCTGAAAGCTCCCTGACACAGTTTAGGAAGGCAGGAAGCTGGTTCTTGATATCAAAAAAGTCTGAGATACACTGGTCTGGAGAGCCTCAAGGACCCTTCCAATTTCTATGATTCTATATGTTCAACTTATTTTGAAAATGGACCATATTCACAGGCTACAGGTGCTTGAATTTCAGAGCAGAAAGGTAGGAAATTCAGAAGTGAATAACTATGTTCTATTTCCTTGCCATCGAGGACTCTTTCATTTCTTGAGATCAGTAATCAGAGCAGGTTCTTCTGAACAGCACTGCACTTCTTACAATACACTTCTATGCGACTTCTAGTAGATGTGTTTGTAAGTTTCTAATGTATCAACTGAAAGGAGTGGAGTTTGCCATAGTCTCTCTTTCCTTTGAAAAGATACCAACTTTGATTTTACGTCAAATTGGCAATTCATTGAATAAAGTCTTATACCTAAAGGTATAGTGTGTCTTAGAGACAGATTCAGCCCTGTATCACACTGAAGATTTATTCAGGTGTTTGAGAGGTTGATTAGGCTGCACAGATGGATATGTAAGACAATAGCTGATCCAAGGCACCCTTGATCTTGGAAAGAGGAAGCTCTATCAGTTGTCCCAGGATTACTAGTCTTACACTAAATCTTCATATAAATACTTTATATAAATTGTAGCTAACTGGATTTGCATAAATACTGTACATCACTTGGCTTCTTAGAAAAGAACCTTAGCTTTATACTACCCATCCTTAATAAATTAATTTTAGATATTTGGGGTCAGGGCTCCTGTTCATTAATTAGCTTCCTGAGACAGCTGCCTCCTTCCACAAATCACAGTAAGTATCTGTAACTGTTTCTTGAGTGAATCCCTAAGATTTAATTATACTTTTAAAATAATTGGTGGATTCAGATAATCTGGGATTTCCCCCCCACCACTTATGCTTTTCATTGACATGATTGAATAGAATTTTTTTAAAGTTACTTTTCTTTCTTTCTTTTAAAAAAATGCTCTCTCAACTGGAATTCTGGAGCCCCATTCTTCCAATCCCTTAATACTTCTGCTGCCTGTAAAAGGCTGGGATTAATCACTCCCTGACAAGTGAGATATATATAGTCAAGAAATATGCACTGTTTGCTCTGGCTTACTAACATTGAGGAGGTACAAAAGAAAGAAAATCAGAAGGCCTTCACACTATACATTTTGACAGCAATGTTGGCTAGTTCTTGCCCTTTCCTACTGCTTCAGACCTTGGACTCAAAAATAAACAAACAAACAGAAAATCATCTCCTAAATTATCAGGGTCAGCCTACCAGATTTACTCCTAGCCAGACCAAAATAAAATTTTCTCAAAAGCTAGTCCAGCTTCTCTTTTTATGTGCTTCAGACCCGTTGAAGATAATTGGTTCTCAGTTACCATTAGTTCCAAATGCCATCACCTGTTCCATCTGCAAATCTCTGGAACTTTTAGCTTGTTAATTTGGCATGCTCTCCGTTTTTTCTCACCAGCAGTAAGTAGGAACTCAACCCTTTCAGTAAACAATTAAACTTTTGCCCACTGACTTTCCAGTTTATGTCTTTGCTAGTACTAAACAGTGAAAACTCTCATTCCTTGCAATAAATAATGCTAACTTGATAGATCAGCTAAACAAGTCAGTATCCCTTTATCTGGAGATAGTGGTGCCCCAAACAAAGTAAATATATGCCCCCATTACAGCACTGCAAAGTTGTAGTGTTTGCACAGTACTGGTGATACTGGCCTGGATCCATAAAGGGATCTAGCCACATGGAATCACTGAAATCTACTAAGCCTGAGTTAGGTGCCCAGGCTCCCTATACAATGAATGAGGAGGAGGAGAGATAGGTGCTTAAGAATAGGGTCTACAAAAGACACTTCTTTACCTATTCAATAGCAGATGCTGATTAAAGGAGTATGTCCTAAGTGGGGAATAGGCTTTATACTGAACTACCAGCTAATCTGAGAATTGGGCTCCCCAGCTCTAGGCTGAGTCACTGTGGCAGGAAAATGCCATATGCACCCGTTCTGAGGATAAATAGGACATCAGTCTCCAGGGCCATCAAACTATTAAAATGAAATGTTGCAATTCTTAATTTTTAAACTAAGATGTTCAATGCAGGTGGGTTTTTTTTCCTGTTTTTGTTTTGAAATTTGACATAAAATATAGGTTTCAGAGGAAAAACACTCACACACATCCCAGCCTGGCTGCTGCCTGCTGCGGCACAGAGAACTGCATTCCCAGAGCTTGGGGTGCAGTGTGCTCCAGCACCTCCTGGGGATCCCTTATCCCTGCCCTCACTGCACCCCAGGAGGCAGGGATAAAGGATCCCTGGGAGGCTGTGGGAAAGTTTTGGGGCTGGCTTCCCCTCACTGCCATCACAGTGCATGATGCCTGGGCACCTCTGCACATGCATCCCCAGGATTGACCAGGGGAGACGAGGTGACCCAGAGGACAGAGAGGGGACCAAACAACTGCCCTGGGTGTTGTGGGTCATCCCTCCACCAGCTGTGCTGAGCCGGGAGCTCTGCTGCTCCCTCTCCCTACAGGACTTAGTCCCCACTCTGTTCTCTGGCCCCACGGGGGTTGCATTTGCAGGGGCACCTAGGCAGCATGCAGCAAAATCTGGCTGTGCTCCTGTTACCAGGAAGCAGCTCTATTTGCAAAAAGCTTCTTTTGATCAGTTTCCATTGAAAACCTTGAAGACTCTCTGATAGTGTGCTTGCAGACTGGTGATCAGCAGACAATGGGTTACTGAAGATCTGAGCTACTGCCCTTTGCAAACAGACATGTGGCTTCCATTTTTAATAGACTGCACCATAGATTGTCAGCATGGAGAGATCAAAAGGAAGTTGCCCTAAGGAACTCCGGGATACAACAGGAAGACTTCCAGGACCTTAGTCAAGCTGGGGACACGTGTACACAGGAAAGCAATAGGGCTCAGATCCTAAGTCCCACCTTAACATGCGCTTGGACCCGACAGCCCTGCAGGGTCCTGGGACCATAGGTTCAAGCCCTAGGTTAACCCAATCGGTGTGTGGATACAAGGGAAGTTAGACTTGAGCCCAGGATCAAGCCTGGGATTACATTGCTGTGTAGACATATCCAGAGTCATTTTCACACTCACTTTCTCTCTGTCCCAATGACTATTTAAGTATTTATCTACAATGGAACTGCTTCAAGAGGAGAGACTAAGAGACCCTCCTGAATATCCCATATCTTAGGGCATGCATACACTAAAAACTTAAGTTGACCTATATTAGATCAACTTACAGCTATCACAGTAATTACTGCGGTGGTTCATGTCCACACTACCTTTCTTTGGTCAGTAGTGTGCAGCATGGAGGACTTTCTTGCCAATTTCACAGCTCTAGGCTGACAGCCAACAGCCGATGTAAGTAATGCAGTGCCTACATGGACGCTGCATCACCCTGACTGCACCGACATAAGCCTCTTGTGGAGGTGAAATTATGTCAGTGTAGTAGGACACTTACATTGGTGGGAGCAAGGCTGTAGAGTGTACACGGACTTAGTTAGGTGGACATAAGGCATAGTGTAGTGTAGACCAAGTCTTAGTGGTTAGCGTGCTCTCCTGAAAGGTGGGAGATCTGTTCAAGGTTCAAATCCTTTTCCCCCAGCAGACAGAGGGTGGAACTGACCCTGGATCTCCTGCATCCTGCGTGCTCTAACCACTGGACTAAAAGTTACAAGGGAGGTGTCTCCTTCTCTGGTGGGATTTCATATGGGTCTTTTTAGGCATGTTCAGAACCCAGATTGGGCCTTTCAAGTGCGATAGGTGTGAGAACACCTATCTCTGCCTGGTTGGAGAATCCCACTGCGGCTTAGACAAGCTATGAGATGCCTAGAGTGAGGCATTGTGTGCGTCACTAGCAGCAGAAACTTAGGAGCCTAAGGGACCTTTACAGTTAAAATTTAAGGTACCAAGGGATTTTAGGTGCCTAGAAGGTTAGGTTAGGGGTTTTGAGGATCTCAGTGGCACCTAAATGTTGGACTTAGATGCCTAAAGTGCTTATGTATCTTTTGTGGATCTGGAGCCCTGTGTTTTGTTTTGAAGTGAGAAAATCAGTTCTCATATCCCCAAAATTTTTACTGTAAATCATCTAATTTCTTCAAAGCGAACGACAATACAAGTTCATGGACTTGATCCAGATCACACTGAAGTAAGTAGAAAGACACCCATTCTGTGTTTCTTCCTATATTAAAACTGCAAAATGGGTGATTGTCTGTGGGAGGTGATACCGTATTATCAATAGCACAAATTGCATTCAAGGTCTACATCATAGAATAGATCACTGATTATGCACTCAATTAGATCAAAGAGTATGCAGCTCAGGAGAGTTACAATGAGGAGGCTGTTCATTCCCTTAAGATACAGATTGATCTGTGAAATGTAATTGTCACCAAAGACACTAGATACTACTAACTCAGCAGGGGGTTGGGAAATCCCCTGATTGGAAAGGATGGATCCAGGGGAAATTAAGGATGGACATGTAGATTCAGTTCCCATGCTTTAAAGCAGCTGAGCTCTCTGATTGCTGCATTTCCACCGTATGTTGTGATCTCAACATACAATATTGCAGCAGTTCTGATCCCTTTTAGGATTCATGCATCACGAACAGAATGGACTAGAAGGAAGGTGCCCTCCAGGAAACAAGGCTATTCAGAGGAGGCTTTGAAACATCATTTCTGTGGGTCTGTGATTACCAGGTTTATGAGGGTGAAATCAAGTGTTGTTTTTACAGCAGAAGGAAGGACCATTATTTTTTGACCTTATTCTATACCAAAAAATTGAAGAGAAAAAGCCTCATTTTTTCTTAAATCCATTAAAAACAATGTGCTCAATTCTCCACCACATTGCACCTCATGTAGTCTGAGAGTTTAAGGCCAGAAGGGACCACTAGATCATCCAGTCTGACCTTCTGTACAGCACAGGCCACCATCACTACCCAGCACCTGCACACTAACCTACCAACCAAAATGAGGCCAAAGTATTACAACCTACAGTAGTACCCACCGGGGCAGTCATTTATCCCTGTGCAAATTGACTGCATCATTGAGAGTTGGTTACAATTTTGCACAGGTGTGAATGATTACACAAGGTACACAGTGGTGGAAAATCAAGCCCGTTGATTTTCACTGGTTTTATCATCACTGCGGGGTTCCCTCTCCAATACACAGCTTTTTTTCCACATGCTCATCATGCAAATTACATTTTTAAATGATCGTATTACATGCACTTATACTATTTATACAATTAGGAAAATGTATAGTAATTATGAAACTCAGTTATGTAACTACACAGTTAAAAAGATGAAATTATATTGCATTGTTACTTACTAAAATTACTATGTAATAAAAACAAAACTTTCTGTATGAGTGATACTAATTGAACATTAAGATCAGGATAGCAACGGAGAAAGAAAATTCACAGTTTAAGGGGAAATGAATATAGAACATGTTCAATACAGTAACCAGATAAATGCCACACCACAAGCATTATTAGTGTGACGTGTAATTGGAAGGCATACATATCATAAGGTATGTTCCCCGTTAATTTAGAATTTCCTAGCTTTTGTCAGCATGTGTTCCAAAACTAAGAGCCTTGAAATGTAGTTTGTGCGTGAGAGTTATTGTATAGTGTTGTAAACAATGCAATGTGTCAGCTGAATCAGAGTGTTGAAACTATACAGCTCAATAATTTGGTTTATTTTTAGTTCTTATATTGACCCTGTCTGTCCTAGATGCTACTAAACAGTCTTCTTTTAGCCTGCAAACCTGAAGGTTAATTTGAAGTCATGATCATCTAATAGTTATTTTTATATCAACAGCTGTGACTGGCCTTGGGGGCTATTGTTACTTATTTCTTCATCTTCTGGGACTGACAGAACAGAGTCTGGACAAAATTATAAAAGCATGTAGTGAATCTACAGGATCTACCAGTGCATGTCAGGGAACCTCTGAACTTTGAGAGCTTACTTTTCAAACTGTGGGTGTTCAGTGTTTCTGGAAATCAGACACAAGTGTCCAATTGTCCAGGAAAACAGAATACATATTTCCTCATCTCCTTCACTGAAGGGTAATGGTTAAATTGTTTGGAAAAGTGTTATTTCAAAGTTATAAACCCAGAAGATTTTTGCCTTATTGCAAGGTGACTATTGTGATGAACCATCATACACTTCAAATTCCTACAGACCCCAATTCAGCAAGGTACTTAAGCACATGCCTTACTTTGAGCACGTGGCTAGTTCCATTGATTCGAGTGAGATTAGCAATCTCTGAATTTTGCTGATTTGGTGCCAGAGGCTCTATTTACAAAAAAAGAAACATGACTAAAGGGGTGTCGGCTTGTATGTTCATTGTTTAGTTAATTTGGTTTGTTACCAAGCCTAGGCTGTGCATATTCAGATATTACCTCTCCCTTTTCTTTTTTTTTAAATGTAAGATAGATTCAGGCGACTATAGTCTCCATACAACTCTGACTCTGTTCACAGTAGAATTAACAGCTTGCTTTTGGCTTCAGAGTCAGACATGAGTGTGAATTGTATGCCTATGAGGAGTTTACAATAAAACAAGAAAGGGAAAAGATTAAGTTGCTTACTGTTGTGCCTCCACGGGCTGTAATTTTAGGACTGGAAGCCTTTTTTTGTATTCATTAAAAACGTTAAAGGACAGATGTCAGATTTTTTCATTGCTGCTTTGTTTAATAAAATCAACTTTTTGTGCCTATGGGAAGACTTGTCTCATTCTGGTAATCAGTGTCAAGACCCCATCTGAACCTGTCAGTGCAAAAAATGTGTAGAAATGGGACTGTTCTCCTGCTCTCGTCAGGAGCAATAAAAAAAATAAGTAAGTTGAGTCTTTCCTAAGGAAGATAGTCTCCCTTAGCATCCCTGGAAATTATAATTCAGAAGATAAGAAACTGCTGTAAGGGAGAGTATTACCTAAACACTAATTTGAGTGATAGATGTCTACAATGGAACATGACAGCTCCAATTTTTTAGGAAGGGCAATCTGACAAAATTGCTGAGATGTCTATTTGTCCCAATAAGATTCAGATTGTTATACAGAGAGGGGCACCCAGAGGAAAATATGGTCAGAACATATATAGCTCCAAATGTGCCTTATACATGGAGTCTTTCCTTGGCAGCTGAACATGCCAGAAAAGACCACCATGTGGGATTCAATGAGATTCCCGGCATCTGCTCATTTAGGGCTAGATTCTGGCAGCCTACCTCATGTTGAACAGCATCCCACTCTGACCCAGATTGTGATACCCTTACTCATCTTCGGCAGTTCGTTATCCAGTAGATACTCCTGTTAAGTTCAATGGAATGTAGCATGAAGGGAGGTGCTTCACAATGGGACTTAATGGGTCACAACCTGCCCCACTCTGAATAGCTCCATTTATTCTGATGGGGCTAGTCAAGCAGTAAGATGCTACTCAACCTGAGGAAAAGTGATGGAATCTAGTCTTTACTGCCTTACTTTAAAATTCACGAAACATTGGAAAATACATAAGAAACAATTCTGCACTGGCATGGCAACAGTCTAGGTGATGTCATTGGTCTTTTCCATGGTTCTGTGAGTAAAGACACCCTTTGCAGTGACATAATGGTAATCTGAGGAGGTTGACATCTCCTTTCACTTTTCCATTTTAGGATATGAAAGAGTAGAAATGAATGGAGAAGCAGCATTACCAGTGAGGAACTGATTCACTCATACATTGTCTGGTTTTCTCTGCTCAAGACATACTCTCCAGTGTATCATCTACAGAAAGCCTCCAGCATACATGTTATAACAACAGTGTTTGTATATATAAAAAAGAAGATTCTACTATTATGACTTCATTGATTTAAGTTCTTTCTCTTTTTTCCTTCTTTTTGCTTCTTTAATTTAATGTGTTTTTTCCCTTTCAGTGTTTTTAACAGCCTTGGATTTTCCTCATACTTTCAAATGTTTTAATTCGTTAACAAAATCTCCCTTTTTTATTTTTCTCCAGGCAAGTCACTTTTCCCCCTCTTAATTGCAAGTCCCATCTCCCCCATGCTCACTGCTCACTGGAGGGGAGATGAAGCCTATGAATCCGAGCTGGGGGTATTTATTAAAGAGAGATTGCTGTCTCTACAGCATAAATCTCCACCATTCTTTTAGACTATGCAGAAGCCCCTTTGTGGAAGGTCCAGAAGGGGCCAGGCCCACATATTGAGAGGTAGAGAGTGGAACCATGAATGGTGGGACAACAGTTGTATGTGGCATGCTCTTGCTACCCTAAAAACTATCAAGTCAAAGTAGAGTATGTCACCAAGGCTGAGAACCTCAAAGCTATTTAGGCTCCCATCTTCTATTGATTTGGCTCATAAGTGAACTAGGAAAATGTGGACTAGATGAAATCACTATAAGGTGGGCACACAACTGGTCGAAAGATGATACTGAAAAAGTAATTGGTTCTTCAAACTGGGATGTTTGGGGGTTCCATAGGGTTCAGTCATAGGTCCAGTACTAGTAAATATTATTTTCATTAATGACTTGGATAATGGAGTGTAGAATATGCTAGTTTTCATTAATAAATTTGCATATGACACCAAGCTTGGAGGGTTTGCAAGCACTTTGGAGTACAGGATTAGAATTCAAAACACCCTTGACAAATTAGGTTAGTTGATTTAGGTTAGTTAATGGGAAAATCTTTCTAACTATAAGGTAGTTACGTTCTGGAATAGGCTTCCCAGGGAAGTTATGGAATCCCCATCATTGGAGGTTTTTAATATTTAAGAAGAGGTTGTACAGACACCTTTCTTCGCTGGTCTAGGTTTACTTGGTCCTACTTCACCAGAGGGGGCTGGATTTGATGACTTCTCAAAGTCTCTTCCAGCCCTACATTTCTATGAGTCTATGTTGCTACGATCTGTGCCCAAGTCTACGTTACTTGTATGGGTTCTCTCTCTGGTTTGTAGGACCCATGGTTTAGGAGCAATGTTCTAGGACAAGCTGTGATCTGGGAGATTTCCTGGCAGCACAGCTTCTGCAGGAACTATGTTACTGGAAGCCACATGGAGCCAGGGGAGTAGTGAAGGCAATTGAAACTGTAGAAGCTACTTGGATTTAGGGGGCTGTACTGTGGATTTAAGGACCTCTACTCTCTCTGACTTTTCCAGTCAGTGCAAGACCCATGTTCCCCCTCAGTAGAAGACTGAGAAGGAAACTCTTGTAACTGAAAGCCTTTTCCAGAATATCTGCACTGATGTCCCATTTTCTTCCACGTACATTTCAAGGTTCACATGCTTACTTTAAAAAAAAAACTTTCGCTACTCAACCACTATTGACATTTCTGCCATTATCTCTCCCTTCAACACCTATTGTCCTTCCCAGATTCTCTCTTGAAATCTCCTTTTGTCTTTTTTGCCACTCTCCATATTATGGCACTAGGAACATGCTAGTACCTCTACATCCTAGGCTTTCCTCCTTCAACAAATTCAGAAGTGCACCTGTTCAATGAAATAGTATAACTACAGTGATCATTCACCACTCAATGCTTGTTCATTGTCTTATACTTGTTCATATCTTCAGACTGTCTGTAAACACTTCAGGGAAAGAATTATGTTCTGCGTTCCATATTTTATCAGTTGTAAGATACTGTTTGTACTTATTTTCCTCCTCTCCCCAATTTTGCTTTTCACTTAAATTAGTATTTCTTTTCTGTTGTAATCACTGCTATTCTTTCAGGGATTCTTCCTCCCCTTTCTTTTCCTCAGCCAAACCTCTAGTTGCTCTTATTAGCTTGCTAACCTTCTTTTATCCTTTACTTCCCCTCTGGCCTTTAAAAATGATAATATTTCCAATCATCACTTCCATTAATTTCCTTCCTCTCTGTCTCACCACTCTTGTACCATCTCCCTTCTCTTTTTCATTCCTTGAATGTCCTACCCAGCTTTAGAATGTGATAGAAGTGATGGAAATATTTTCCTTCCGTCCCCTAGATACTTTCTGAAAAAGGAACCCATTCTGCCTTCTTTCTTATTCTGCAGCTACTAGGTCCACTATTAGTGATGCATCACAGATATACCAAACTCCACAGAATGAGACTCTCATGCTTTCGGACAACTCAGTGCAGTGCATGAGCTGACAACCCTCTATGGCATTGGGTTATAGAGATAGCCACCATCCTGGTGGAGATGCCAGACTACAGCAGTGGGAAGTGGCTTTTTTTCAATAAAGCTGAGGAATGGAAAAACAAGGAAAGAGAGATGTGGCTCTGGGGGATAGAAGAAAGAAGTTGAATAGTCAGGGTATGTTGTGTGTGGGGAATGAAGGAGAGGAATTGTTTGATGCACTCCAGTCCAGAACAAAATATTGGAGCACTGCTTCAGCCTGACCATGACACTGACTCATCATTATCCTCTGTATCATTACTCTCATATCCTGTTGGTT
Organism: Lepidochelys olivacea; assembly: GCF_965140295.1. Classification (NCBI taxonomy): domain Eukaryota; kingdom Metazoa; phylum Chordata; order Testudines; family Cheloniidae; genus Lepidochelys; species Lepidochelys olivacea. The sequence continues at coordinate 34,788,019 of NC_140421.1, forward strand.
TATCTCTGCATTGGGTTTTCAAACCTGGTATAAAAACTTCTTTGCTGTGTTAGAAAGCTGGAAACATGGTGAGCTTCCTAGAGTACAAATGGGAGGAGGCCTCGGGCCAGATTTTCAAAAGTATGTAGGCACCTATAGATGCAGATAGGGACCCAGTGAAATTTCAAAAGCGCCTACGTGTCTTTTGAAAATCCCAAATTCACTTTTGAAAATTTTACCTCTAGTCAAATTCACAAAAAAAGGACATTTGTCAGTTTTTTCCCCCATGACTAGTTGTGTTGTTGATGCTCAAGAAACTTCCTGAAAAAGCACAAGATCAAATCCGCACAGACACACCTCTGGAACCCCGACCTGGGATATTCTATCTACTACCCAAGATCCATAAACCTGGAAATCCTGGGCGCCCCATCATCTCAGGCATTGGCACCCTGACAGCAGGATTGTCTGGCTATGTAGACTCCCTCCTCAGGCCCTACGCTACCAGCACTCCCAGCTACCTTCGAGACACCACTGACTTCCTGAGGAAACTTCAATCCATCGGTGATCTTCCTGATAACACCATCCTGGCCACTATGGATGTAGAAGCCCTCTACACCAACATTCCACACAAAGATGGACTACAAGCCGTCAAGAACACTATCCCCGATCATGTCACGGCTAACCTGGTGGCTGAACTTTGTGACTTTGTCCTTACCCATAACTATTTCACATTTGGGGACAATGTATACCTTCAGATCAGCGGCACTGCTATGGGTACCCGCATGGCCCCACAGTATGCCAACATTTTTATGGCTGATTTAGAACAACGCTTCCTCAGCTCTCGTCCCCTAAAGCCCCTACTCTACTTGCGCTATATTGATGACATCTTCATCATCTGGACCCATGGAAAAGAAGCCCTTGAGGAATTCCACCATGATTTCAACAATTTCCATCCCACCACCAACCTCAGCCTGGTCCAGTCCACACAAGAGATCCACTTCCTGGACACTACAGTGCTAATAAACAATGGTCACATAAACACCACCCTATACCGGAAACCTACTGACCGCTATTCCTACCTGCATGCCTCCAGCTTTCACCCTGACCACACCACATGATCCATCGTCTACAGCCAAGCTCTGCGATACAACCGCATTTGCTCCAACCCCTCAGACAGAGACAAACACCTACAAGATCTCTGTCAAGCTTTCTTACAACTACAATACCCACCTGCAGAAGTAAAGAAACAGATTGATAGAGCCAGAAGAGTTCCCAGAAGTTACCTACTACAGGACAGGCCTAACAAAGAAAATAACAGAACGCCACTAGCCGTCACCTTCAGCCCCCAACTAAAACCCCTCCAACGCATTATTAAGGATCTACAACCTATCCTAAAGGATGACCCAACACTCTCACAAATCTTGGGAGACAGGCCAGTCCTTGCCTACAGACAGCCCCGCAACCTGAAGCAAATACTCACCAACAACCACATACCACACAACAGAACCACTAACCCAGGAACTTATCCTTGCAACAAAGCCCGTTGCCAATTGTGCCCACATATCTATTCAGGGGACACCATCACAGGGCCTAATAACATCAGCCACACTATCAGAGGCTCGTTCACCTGCACATCCACCAATGTGATATATGCCATCATGTGCCAGCAATGCCCCTCTGCCATGTACATTGGTCAAACTGGACAGTCTCTACGTAAAAGAATAAATGGACACAAATCAGATGTCAAGAATTATAACATTCATAAACCAGTCGGAGAACACTTCAATCTCTCTGGTCACGCAATCACAGACATGAAGGTCGCTATCTTAAAACAAAAAAACTTCAAAAACAGACTCCAGCGAGAAACTGCTGAATTGGAATTCATTTGCAAATTGGATACTATTAATTTAGGCTTAAATAGAGACTGGGAGTGGCTAAGTCATTATGCAAGGTAGCCTGTTTCCTCTTGTTTTTTCCTACCCCCCCCCCCAGATGTTCTGGTTTAACTTGGATTTAAACTTGGAGAGTGGTCAGTTTGGATGAGCTATTACCAGCAGGAGAGTGAGTTTGTGTGTGTATGGGGGTGGGGGGGATGTGAGAAAACCTGGATTTGTGCAGGAAATAGCCCAACTTGATTATCATGCACATTGTGTAAAGAGTTGTGACTTTGGATGGGCTATCACCAGCAGGAGAGTGAATTTGTGTGGGGGGGGTGGAGGGTGAGAAAACCTGGATTTGTGCTGGAAATGGCCCACCTGATGATCACTTTAGATAAGCTATTACCAGCAGGACAGTGGGGTGGGAGGAGGTATTGTTTCATATTCTCTGTGTGTATATAAAGTCTGCTGCAGTTTCCACGGTATGCATCCGATGAAGTGAGCTGTAGCTCACGAAAGCTCATGCTCAAATAAATTGGTTAGTCTCTAAGGTGCCACAAGTACTCCTTTTCTTTTTGCGAATACAGACTAACATGGCTGTTACTCTGAAACCAGGAAATAAAATGTAACTTATTCCTGGATAAACTGAATTTGCCTGCAAAAGGCAGACAGATATAATTTATTGGCACGGTTCTCCACTGGTGTAAATAGGCATACTATTATTGACTTCAATGGAACTACATCTATTTACACCAGATGAGGATTTGACCCTGTACCTACTTATGTAGTTTAGGCATTAGGAATAAAGGAAAAGTCTGGGAAATGAAGGTAATAAGGCAGGAAGGAATATCTTTCTGCTACTAGATTTTTCTCTCATTACAGTAAATGTTATATTTCCAATGTGGTTCTGTATTAGAGAGTTTTAGAAAGAAACAAAGTTAATAGAGACATAAGATTATGTCAAATTAAATTGGAAGTGTTCCATGAAGCATTTTTGACAGAGCATTTCACATTTAATTTTAAATTTAGTGAGAATTAGTGTTCTCAGCAGGTCAAGCTGATCTGAGACATTTCTGTTGGAGCTTTCATAATATCTAAATTGTTTGGGGAATAAATGTAGATTTTAAAAAAATCTGCCCATAACGTAGAATCATTAGCAGATAGGAATTGTGCATATTGGCACTAATTTAGCCCATCAGAGTTTAGAAAAAGATAATCAAGCTTGACTTATGCTTGCATAACTTATAAAACCTAGGCTTTTTAATGAAACTTGACTTTTTGCCATATTAGATGTAAAAAGATTTCTCTGTAAAACTAATTTGAATAATTTAAAATATATGAAAATTGACCCAGAAGAGATTAAATCTTTCACGACTGACCAAGGAAGAAAGTGCAGTGGTTGAAGGCACAAGTTAACTATCTAAAGGGAACTATGGGAAAGATAAGAATCCAATTACATTTTAGGGACTAACTGATTTTAAGATAGAACTAATACAAATTTTATCTCTATTTCTCCAGTAGGACGGACAATATGTTATTTTATATTTCTGTCAAGGGGCAGAGGAGTATGGAAACTGTCTGGCATGGCAGCAGTATAAAGAGGCAGTAAGAAGAAATCAGGCCTATGGAAAGTAGAAGGCTATCTTACATGAGATCCTCCTTATGCCATTAATACTTCCATGCAGGCTGATAAACAGTTCTTCTCATCTTCAGCAATCTCCCATTGGCCAAGTATTTAGGGCCTGACCCTATGTCCATGGAGACTGTAAGCAGTTTGGGGCTAGGGACTGGCATTTTCTATATATTTGTACAACATCTAGCACATTGTGGACCTAGCCTGGCTGGTCTCTAGGCACTGGGTCAATAAAAATAATAATAGTAGCTGTTACTATTGAAGTCAATAGAAAGACTTCCATTGCCTTCAGTGGCCTTAAATAATTTCCCTAAATCTCATAGGGTCAGATTTTCAAAGGTATTTGGGTGCCTAAAGATGCAAATCTAGGTGCATTTGAAAATCCCACCAGGCACCTATCTACATCTTAGATACCTAAATGCCTTTGAAAATCTTGCCCTTAGATATTAGTCTTGCCTATTAGGCAGTGGTGTAAATGCAGAGCTACACAGTCTCAACAGGAACTCCATGACACATTGTGCATGTAGGGAGCTCAATGCCACTGGCACTCCATCAGTAGGCATCAGGCACATGGACATTGCTGCACCCCTTAAGCGAATGTGCTGGGAGAACCCTTCCAGCTAGTCAGCTTTCCTGGCATGTAGAGAGCATTCCTTGTACTCACAAGGAAGCAAGGACTGCAGCTCTGGCCAGGCACTGCATGAGGACCAGAGGGAGGGAGGCTTACTTAGGATTGTCTCTAAAAGGTTCTTGAGATTGATTAACTGGGCTAAAGTCACAACTAATTTCTATTTCCTGTTGCCTCTTTGACTGCTGTTGAATGTACCAAGAATATTCAGGTCAAACATGCCTGCTGAATATATGACGTATGCCCTATTTCACTGATGTCACAGCTGATGCAATGGACTTCTCACAATGAAGTGGTTACTTTTAATACATATTAAAAGGAAGGAAAATAATTTTCTTTGAAGCTAAAACCAACCGTTACCTCTACTGTAGACTGATCTGAAGTGTCTGGTCATGTTTTCACTTGGACTGAGTGGTTTTGTGAAGAAATGATGTGTGACCTATAAATTGTGTTAATACTTACTGATCAACTGAAAATTTGATTGGAATACAGATAAAGTGGAAAGCCTTCAAATAACATTGAATGGCATGCAGTCAGGGCAAAAGTGCAGTAGAATTTGAAGAAAACTTTTCCTCATGGATAGTTATGCCATCTATTGTGCAATATATTAAAATGGCATGATAGCTCTTTAAAATCCTCCTGGTTTTACCTAGGACACAGTATATAAACGGGTGTGTGTGTGTGTGTGTGTGTCCTAAGTGTCTGCAGATTTCACTTGTCCTTCTCAGTGTTTACTACAGAAAATACCTTGAAAGCTGCAAACAGGAGGGTTATCAAACTGAAAAATCTTACTTAACTAGTAAATTTTAAGGGCCACTGCTGTATGAAATGTCAGGCTAGGTTAGAATTAAGAAGACCATTTTAGGTCTGTGCAGAATGGGTAGAGATTCTGTATGAGACAGGACTATCTCTAATAGCAGAGAGCTCCAAAGGCACTAAGAGATACATTACAGACACAAAAGAGGGCTGTGCTGCTTTCAAAGATGATGTGACTATGGCAGCCAGGGGATATGGATTCACAAACCATCCTCACATTAGACTCTACTAGTGGCCCTCCTATGGAGCCTCTGAGAGAATTTAAACTGCCAGCCTCTGATGGAACTGTCTACTCCTCCAGAGAATGGCGGTGTAACAGCATCTCTGCTCACTGGGGCAGAATCTACTTGGGTGCAGCAACTCCCATTGGCACAGATCAATGCAACTTGTACCTTTGAACCAGCAGAGGCTGAATCTGATCTCTTTTGGTAGACTATAAACATTAAAGCTTGAAATCTAATGTATCATTATGTTTTGTGAGACTTCAAATTTTTCTTGGTGTTGTATTCCACTCATGTTCCATATGACTGTAACCCTGTATACAGGAGAATAACCTCATTGAGTCACCAGAGATATGACTGCTAGTCTTTTAATGCAAGAGTTTGATTGTTCCTCCAAACAAATACAATAATTTATTATATCCTACAAAATTCAAAAGTATTCTGGTGGTATATTTTCAAAGTGGTGCATGCCAGCTGTAGCTCTGTGTCTCCTATTATGGTCAGACCCCATATAAATTTTTGAAAATACTTCTCTAAAAATCAGCACAACTCAGCAGGCCTAGAATATAGAAAGGAGGCCAAGAAAAATGTTATTTTTTAATGGTTGGAACTCTGGATAATTGAAGTGGATAGGGTACAAAACAAGAATGAATCAGGGCTTCTTCCCTAAGCTAAAATTGAACTCAGCTTGATTTTTGTGTATTCTCACACCACTGCACTTGCTGTTTTAGCTGGGACTGGAATTATGAGTCACTGAATGCTAAAAGAAAGGCTGTTCTAGCAGTTTTCCTGTCCATCTGATGGCAGCAAGCACAGAAAAACTCACAAGAAAGCAAAGTCTTCTGATATTTACAGATTGAAGCAGCTCTGGTAAGCTTTAAATAAACACCCAAACTTTTGCATGCTGATCCATAGTGACCTTTCGGGCCTCTAGAGTTTCATCTATCACTGGTTTCTTAACTCTCAGGGCCCTATCCTTCAATCCAGCCAGTAACCAGTATAACTCCTGACGTTCTTGTGGCCATTAACTAGCACTGTCCAGCTAAAAGTAGGCTGATTTCCTAAGTGTGCAATGAAAATTCACTGGAGTTCCCATTAGCTGCTTCTTAGGGCTTAAAAATGGAAACTTATTCCATTTATCTGTATTCTACTCTGTTCATCAGTCTGGCAAGAGAGCAACACATCCTATAGTGACAAGCTGGGTATAGATCATATTGAATAATGGATGAAGACCTTTCCAGCCTCTGTAGTCTCTGTATTTGGACTCTTCAGTATCTTCCTGTGTTCAATAAATTATTAAGTTCAGATAACTCCACAACAACAGATAACTCCACAACAGCACAATCTTATATTGCAGAACAGAACAGACAATGAGAGTCTGTTCTTGCACTATACTTTCCTAAATACAGAAAGTGTGAATTGTGTGTATATAGTCTCTCTCTCTCCCCTGCCACTTTACTGTACTGTATATTTTATGCATACACACCCAGACTCATCCACACTATCACCATGCAGATCAGTTTGCTAGGGACAAATTGTGACCACCTCCTGTGCTCAGGCACAGGAGTGGAGGGACAAAAGAAACCGTCACAGTAACAGTTCCTGTACTCCCTGATTGTAGGGAACACAGGGAATGCTTGTTCCTGATGTCCTACTCCTTCCCCCAGATCATGGGCCAATCTCCACTCTGCACAGAAAGAGCATGTACACCAAAGGGACCAATCATATTTATCCTGTTCTGGTGAGATTGTGTCCACTCCAGGCAAAATCTCTCCACTCCCCTTCCTGAGATTGTGCTCCACCCCTCCACATACAAAAGGCTATGGTATAAAAGGCATTAATGTTTATGATACAGTTTTATAGACTTTCAGTCTACTGTACACATTGCTGTTAGGGTATGGTTAATCCTACACCAGCCAGATTTGGTTTGTGTACATATTTCAGCAGGTTAAAACAAATGTCATTAAAAATGGGCCAAATTTTCTGAGTGCTCAACTTGGCTTCAGTTACACATCACATCCCCACTGCTGGCAGAAGTTATCATAGGCATACACAGATGCTAACAAACAGAAGGTGCCAGCATATATTTGTATGTATGCAGATGGAAACACGGAGAAAATGCTTGCTTTGGTCCAAATTGTAAAAATGAAGTCCAAGGGCCTTCATATCTGATTTTGACAGCTGTTTTTGTATGTGTGTGAGAAAAAGTGGCCCACAGAGAAAGGTAATATGAAAAGATAAGGAACTGGAACATAAATTAGTGGGCATCATTATGCTACCAATAGCAGTAGCATAATCACATATCATTTACCGCTACATTGTACTTTGCACTGGCCAGAAGTTCAGAAAGTTGGTTGAGGAAAAGGAATACAGAATGAGTAGCTACACAAAATTAGCCACATATTGATTGAGCATGCACTGTCAGGAATCACTAATGTAGAGTCACCGTGGACACTGGGTGGCAATAAAGTAAATGCCCAAACACTATAAATAACAGACTACATCCCATCATCAGTGAATAGTAAACGTTTTTAACTATTTACGCCACTTTGGAGTATAATAGGGCATTTTAGGAGAAGCTTAGCAACATCAACAAAACTACGCCTTTTACGCCTGGCATGGATAATAATTGAACTAGAAAGCACAAACCCCAATAATTTAAAATGTTTTGGAAACATCCAAATCATTCATGATGAGCAAGGTTTCAGAATAAACAATGTGAAAAATGAATTTAATAGAATTAAAACATAGACTAGGAATTCAGAGAACGAAAAGTATTGGATTGTAAACCAGATCCTACCTGGGTAACCTTCTCTGTTACATTGTGCGTTCGATCTTTCACCTTGGGTGCAATAATTGTTTTCTCTGAAGAAGGAGGTGATGAAGACTTTTTGTCATTTTTGATATCTGAAAAGTTCAGAGTGAGCTGAGGAATTTTGTTGATGGTACTATATTTGTTGAGGTTCGAATCCGATGTGGATCCCAATAGACTTGACTTGATATGATTGAAAGGCCCTAAAAATTGGAAAGCATACTTAATATTTGACAAATGGAGAGAACTAAAGACTTTATCCATGATGTTTAACTGATGAACCACAGAAATATGTACCTAAAATAGTTAATCTAAATTTTGTTTATAATAAAAAAGTCTGTATAAAAAGAGGACTTTTACTGGCCAATAAGGCACAAATTTGCTTTTGGATGGGCATACACAATTCTCTTTGTCCACAGTCTACGGTACTGTACATGAAGTCAATGGATAAACTATGTCAATGGTTGCTGTGTATATATATCCCTAAAAATTCTGAACCAGTCACAATATAGGTTGGAAATATAATGTCCTTACTTTACATATAAAAGTGAAAGAAGGTCACAGGAACTGATTTTGTACAGGAATGGCAGTTCTGCCTGGGTGCTCAAGAGCTGTAGTCTTCAGCATTGTGACTCACTGAACAGCCAAGTCACAAGATTATTTTTTATTACTGGTTAAACACATCTGTGTTGCTTATGTCTGTAAAATTATAAATTATAAAAGCTGAGCATATTTTGGTAAATTGAGTAATATTATTTGAATATTTGCCCTTTCTCCAAATCCTGCTGATTAAATCATTTCAGGTATTTTAGACAACAGTCAATTGAGTGCAGATATGGTTTAAAATTATTTGACATCCATCTTTAAAATAATTACAGTGGAGATGGAGAAGCAGTAGTAATTTTACATGCAAAAAATTGAAGGGATATTACTAAAAACAAGTATTTATCTACCTCATTAAGGTATTTTATAACCTGTGTCTCTCTTCATTCCCTTGGTTTAATTAATTAGCTATGACATCTAGGTCCCTTAGCATGATGCATCTATTGTGATATCCTGGTACTTAATGCCTGCTGTGTCTTTATTTGCATATAGATTCTAAATCTCATTTTTTTTTCATCCATGTGACCAGGATTATAATAGAGAGAAAATGGTACCAAACAGTTTTCAATCAGTAATCTCATTCTCATATTGTTTATTGAAGTCTACTCCACAGAGGACCAATTTACTATTACTGCATTCTCAACAGACTGCACTTTACTTATGTAATTTGTCATATGGTCATTTAGCCAATGTTATAATCTGATCCGCTTTGGTAGTGCTCCAGTCTCAGGTGGCACTGGTCCAGTGTATAGAGAGTCTAAATAAAATTAGATTCATAACTGGTTCTAAGGAATATTTTTAAATATATACAGTGAGTTAAATTCATCCATTATACAACTTTACTAGAGCAAATAGAAATATACCTGGGATGGATTTGGTCCAATAAACCATATGTAAAACTACTAAAAGAATTTTAGAACTGTTCTTTGAATTGAAGTATTCATTAATATATGGTCTTCATTTTGGTTTTTTAGGCACCCAACAATGGACCAAAACCTGAGATTTTTATTGCATTTTTACTCAGACATTATTTAGACAAAGCTCCTATTGACTTCAACTGAATAAGGGGCTTAGGATTTGACTCGTGAATATTATGGAATGTTCCTGAAAAACCTCTTATACCAGTGCACTAATTTTCAAGAAGTATTGTTACAATTGTCATTCTCAACAAATTATTGGGAGAAATAGGACTTCCTATCATATTCCATATACATTTCAGAGCCTTGTGTTCTTCTAATAAGATTCATGATAGTTGTTCAAAAACAACTGCAACTCAGATGCTTCATGAAATGGATGTCGGTTAAAGGTAGCTCTTTCCAATACTGCACAGAGGCATTTGAATCTATACAGCTGATCATTACTCTACACTCTGCACTGGTCTGAGAGCCAGAAAATGTGCTTGGTACAAAGTAATCTTTTTAAAGAGGGGAGTGGGACTGGAGAACCGTAAGGAAGTTTAGAGATAAAATTAATTACCCCTCTCTGAGAAATGGCTTTATTTGTTTGACTAGCTCTTTGACTAGTGATTCACTAGAGATTTAATAAAAACAAGGAGGCGTCCTTGTGGCACCTTAGAGACTAACAAATTTATTTGGGCATAAGCTTTCGTGGGCTAGAACCCACTTCATCGGATAACTGGAGGGAAAATACAGGAGCAGGTATAAATACATGAAAGGATGGGGGGTTGCTTTACCAAGTGTGAGGTCAGTCTAACGAGTTAAATCAATTAACAGCCGGATACCAAGGGAGGAAAAATAACTTTTGAAGTGGTAAGAGAGTGGCCCATTACAGACAGTTGACAAGAAGGTGTGAGTAACAGTAGGGAGAAATTAGTATTGGGGAAATTAAGTTTAGGTTTTATAATGACCCAACCACTCCCAGTCTCTATTCAGGCCTAATCTGATAGTATCCAGTTTGCAAATTAATTCCCTTTCTATAACATTAGTATTATAGCACACTGGTTTTTTATCCTTTGGCTTAAAAAAAGTTATTTCCAGGTTTAAAATATCTTATTGACAATGAGTTAATAACGTTATTTCATTAAAGGACATTACTGGGTTAATCCCAAATGTCTGGTTTGCAGTGACTGAAAATTACTCCCAACTGTGAGCTGCTCTGGATTCATTTCCTAGTAGACAGATGTCTGTACCAGGGAGAGGAAAAAACAAAAGAAAAAAAACCAAAACAAAATACCACCACCACTGACGCTAATTGGCCCCTTCTTGACAGTTTCAGCAGAGAGACCAGGGATTGAATAAACATGGGAAATGAAATATCCCTCCCTTTGCCCCAAACGAAATCCCTCTAGATCAGATGTGAGGCACGTTGGCGGGGCAGTGTTGCACTGTCACGGCTTGTGCTGTACCTGTTCTGTAGATTAATTGAGGACTTCACTCTCCTGTGATGTCAATCCATCATCTTTCACTAGCAGTAAATTCACTTACAAAACTTGATTTACAGAAAAAAGACATTGCACTATATTTAAAATTCTGCTGACATACACAAGAAGCAAATGTAGTGACTTCATAGTCCACTGGTGATGAATTGCTTACAGAATTTAGCTCATGCACTGCATGCAGTTTAGTAAGGAGACATTTTACCAGGTACACACACTTTGGAGCATGCATGAAATCATGAACCAAACAGTCCCCAAATTTAGCTACAATTATTGCAGTTTTCTGTTTTCTGTTGCAGAATTCAGTTTTCTGATGCATTGTGCAAGAAGTGTTTTCCAGAAGCAGAAGAAGGAGCTATGGAATTAAATCCAAATGGTATATACAAGGCACAGCTCAGCCACCTTTTCCTGTCATTGTTCTGGTGAATAGAAATGATTTCTGAATACTAGTGTACATGATTAAGAGTTATTTCAATGTGAAATTGGCAATGAAGTTCATGCATGCCCATTTGAATACTACAGTAAGCTTGAAACCATACCCCCTGCCATCCAGGAGCGTGAAACTAGTTTTAAGGAGACAAAAGAGGAATAAATGAAGAGACTGCCACATGGGTCCTGATTATTATTTAATGTTCTTTACTTGTAAGATGGTAACTGAAATAGAACTAAATGCCTCCTAACTATTGATTGTTCATTAAGGATCCAATTCTACAGTCATTTCATAGACAAAATTCCCAGTGGCTTCAATAACAGTTTTGCCTGTATAAGAACTGCAGCGCTGAATTAGGTAATCTCTCTTTCTCTCTTTTTGTTAACAAACATTTAAGAAGAACGAGCATAATTAATATTTAACCATTCCTTCACTTCTTCCAAGGAGTGATAGCTAATGTAGTGGCTATAGCTGAGGGACTAATTATGTCTCCAACAAACTAAAACAAAGATAATTTCAGTAATGCACCTGGCCCTATAGAGGTCAGCATGAGAATGTTGCATTTGTACATTTCATACAGCAGGCAAGTTAACATGCCAAGGAGTGTGGCAGCTGAAGAACTGGGTGGTACCTTTTATACTCATACATTACCTTTGACATTGCGACCATTGTCTGGTTTTCAGCATAATAAGAATAAAGGAGAGAAGAGAAAAGAAGAAAACTAAAATCTACATCAGAGAATGCACAATACATTGGTTAAAATATATATTTGACTGGAATTACTATATTTTTCTATCAATTTGACTTCCAATTAAGATGAAATCATTTTGATAATTAAGTGATTATGTTCAACAACTTTTAAAACTCACGTGGTAGATCCTCTGCTGTTGTAAACTATCATAACTCCATAATGGACCTATGACAATTTACAGCAGTGAAAAATCTCCACCATATGCCTTTCCTGAGTAGCAGAATTTCAATACATTTCCTCCACAATATGCTGATTTTGAGATTGATCCTCCAATTGATCCTTTTTGAAGAAAAAAGCTATCCTTCCAAGAAGTGGCAAAATGGTAAATTTTAATTAAATAAACACCATGAGGTCAGATTTGCAAAGGTTTGTAAAGGTTGTTTTAGACACCTACAGATGCAGATAGGCACAGAGGGTGGGATTCACAAGGGGGAAATAGGCATCCAACTGCCTCTTTTGGCTCCTAAATCCAACATTTAGGTACCACCAGCATTCATGAAATCCCAGTGGCTGCCTAACCCTGCAGGTGCCTAAAATCTCTAGACACCCACCATTAAAGTTCCTGAGGCACCTACATTTTGGCAGATGGACAGGCTAACAGATATTTCAGTCCTGACGGCACTAAATGTCTAGGCACCTCATTCATGCCTAAGCCACAGCAGGATTCACAAATGGCCTCTTGGGCCCGATACAGTAGGTATGCTCCAGGCATGCCTAAATCCGCACAAAACAGCCAGAGGTGGTGGCTGTGCTTGTGCTTCTTTTCTTCCCTGCCCCCCCTCCACCCTGCGCCCCCTCCATCCCACCCCTTTATAACTTCTAGCCCACTGGTTAGGACATTCATGTGGGATGTGAGAGATTCAGGTTCCAATGCCTCCTGCTCCAATGAATGTTTAATTATTTATACACATTGGAACAGCTTCAACTTCTTGAACTTCTTCAACAGCAACAACAGCTTCTTCAGGAGAGAGAGACCTACCCCATAGCCCAGTGGTTAGGGAATGCTCCTGAATGGTGGGAAACCCAAATCCAAGTCCCTGCTCCAAATCAGACACAAGGGGAATTGAACCTGAGTTTTCCATGTCCTAAGTGACTGCTCTAACCACTGGACTTTGTGCAAGAGGGCAACAGCTCCTCCTCCTCTTTTCTTGAGAAAGGGCTGACCTAGCTTAGATGCCTAACTCCAAGAGAGGGTCCAAGACTGAATCCCAAATGGTGACATGGGCCTCCCTCTGGCCTGCACTTAAGTAACTTTGAGTGGTGGGGGTTAGACCACATCTTTCTTCTCAGCATTTCCTTTTGGCTAGTTTGGGCAGTTCCCTGATCAGCATTTTGGGCTTTTGTGAATCCTATTCTTAGGCACCTAATTCTCCCCTTGATTGTACAGGAGCTTGGCACCTTCCTCAGGGGTGCAGTGTATTGTAGCACCTAAGTACCCCTTGTGAATCCCAACTTAACTCCCATTGCTTTCAGTGGGAGTTTATCAGCTAGGTGGTTCTGAAAATCCCACTAGGAGCCTAGGCACCTAACTCAGCCTTGTGCATTACACTGTTGTTCCTGTGATTTTCTAGGTACCTAAAAGCTAGGCACTGTGATGCTCAGCATCACAATGCCTAAATCCCTTCATAGATCTGGTGCCCATGTACATCTTTAGGTGTCTAGGTGCCCATGTACAATCTTTAGGTGCCTACAAATATTTTTTAAAATGTGGCCCATAGGACCTAATCCAAGTCCATTAAAGGGAATGGAAATATTTCTACTGACTTCCTTGGGCTTTGGATCAGGTCAATGGGGCTGGGAAACTGCCATGCCAGGCACCTGGAAAGGAGCTGGCTCTGCACAACCTGCTTTTGTCCCCTGGTTATAGATGGCATACCTGGCTCCTAGTGGGCTGTTAGGAACCGGGATGACTTAGAGAGCACAAAGGCAGTATACATCTTTCCTTAGCCATGCCAAACAGGGATGTGGCATACCTAAGGACTAGGCCCATTTTATTTCTAGCTACCAGCTGCCTGGAATCTTTCTGTCTCGTGCCTCCTCAAAAGTGATACAGATTCTGCAGGCTAAATTAGGATCTCAGCGACACCTATTCAAAACCCCTTCAGCCTTTGGTGCATTGCACAGGTGTTACGGAGGGCATGATCTGAAGCCACTCAGGTTGCCTAGGTGTAGCTGAAGCCTAAATCGCCTCCAGAAGTTGTAATACTGGTGCTGGTGTTTGAAGTGTAAAAAACCCACCGTGCGCCTGGAGCACAGGGCAGGTAGATAATGTAGGCTCTCCCTGGCTTTTTATTTTTATACTTTCAAACAGAGTAAATCTGGTATGGAAACCAATGAAACACACACAACTGAATTTGGAAAGCCACACTGCCATTTTTACTGAGTCACCTTTTAGCACAGAGCTGCATTTTAAAACAAGCTGACAATTACAGCTTCAATATTTCTGATAGGTAGCTGGACCACATGAAATCATTGATACTCTCAATGACCCTTGCCTTCTGTGGTAAGAAAATCTGAACCCAGCTGAATTAGTGCAGTTACCAGCAAACTAAATTACCTTATTCTACTTCCGTTTGAATCCTCTTAAACAGGCTCCATTCATATTTTTTCAGACTGAGGAAAATGTAAAAATATTTTAAATCTGAAGGCTACATTTCAATTTCAGTCAGGACTTCTGTGTAAAATTCCTAATTATTAAGGATCTAGAAACACATAGAATAGTGAAAAGAAATGTATTAGCCTATGCTTTGTGCCTTCCTTGGGCCAGACATTTTGCTTGATTAGGACCACAGAATTTGTCCTTGTATGATTGCAGATGACCTTTATTTAGGATTTATATGCTCCAGCTCCAGTACATGCAGTAAGGGCTAAAACAGCTGGATTGGGTGCCATGAAAAAAATATGTTGGGTCCAATCCTGCTTGCCTTATTTGTGTGAATAAGGTGAGTAGGATTTTGACTCACTGGCTAAAAATTTAAAAAATCCTTACAGCATAAGTTGCTACTTTCTAATAAGTTTCCCAATAGATGGCACCAGAGATGGTTGCTGTATTGTTGTATTGCTAATACAAATTTGTAACTCATCCTGCTGTAGGAAGTGTTCTACAGCACATATTTAACATCCACATGTACTGTATAAAGTTATAGGACCTGATTCTCTGTGTGTAATCCTCTGGTGAGTGTGTGTTACAGGTCCCCCTCTGTGCCAATTCACAAAGGATATGAGTAGTCCCAGCCCCTACCTACAGAGACTGTCTAGCTCAAGCTATAGCAGATAATGCATTTATCTCTGGAGGTCCTGGTGTGTTGGCCAAGAGGGCAGCTGTTGCACTTGTGCCTTATATCATCATTTACATCTATGCCAAGTGCAATCAGAATGATGGTAACAATAATACAATAACTCTTCTATAGCACTTTTTCATCAGTAGATCTTATAGTCCTTCATAAAAGAGGTCAGTTTTATATCCATTTTGCACTTGGCCTGGATATAAATGTGCAAGACAATGGAGAATCAGGCTCATGGTTTGTAACTGTGATCAGGTACAACATCCATAGCACGTATATATACTTTATAATGTCTCACATAGGTTATTCAGATTTCTTTTGCTTTGTAATTTAAATGCTTTTAAAGTAGTTATTCTGTGAAATCTAGCTCTTCCACAGAATGTGAAGGACTATTTTATATCAATATTTTTGCAAGAACCTTTTATCATTCACAACCAAAGAAAATGTTTAATCAAACTTGATTTAACATATTTACACCATATTAATAATACCATCTGAGCATTATTTTAATCAGATAAAGCTCTCAAAATAGAAAGTGACAACCAAAATGTTTTTTTGGGGTCCAAACCAAAACCTGTTTAACTTCTGGGGAATTTAAGATCCAGATTGACATTTCCATAATGGGCCAAACCAAAATTAAAATTCTTAATTTTGGAGTTGTTTGGCTCCAGATTCTGAACTGATCTTTGTGCCTTGGTTTGCATTGTAACCTGAAACCCAGCAAGATGTTTTGGTTGGAGTGAGTTACATTGAATTTTTCAGGTGCTTTCAAACACAAAGCTCAGTGTAAGCCCATGAGAACAAAAATGGAAAAGGAAGGACAACTTGAACATTTCAGCAAACTGAAATCAATGCATTTAATAAATTATTTTTTAAAATTTTGTAGGAAATAATGAATTTCTAATATTTCTTTACTTCTTTTCTCCACTGAAGTAGATGGAATTGATCTGGATTTACACTGGTCAGAATAAGACCAGAATTTGCTCCTTAACCCTATACTTATTTGCCAGTTATTGGCTTAGAACTTCAGACTTAAATGTTCTCCTACATAAAACTCCCAATGGGCATTCTCTGTTTGGAAAGACTGTTGATTTAACCTCAGGTTCTTAGAGTGCGATCCACAACGGTATTTAGGCACCGAAGTCCCATTTTTAGGTACCACTGCTATCTATAAAATCCCCAATTGGCTGCCACCCAACCTGTAGGCACCTATGTTTTTGCCACTGCACTGCAGCCTCACTCTAGGGGGCTTATCTTCCCTCAGGGGCCTATCTCCAGTCTCAGTTCCTGAGTGATTCACAAACCAGGGAAGATAGGAGTTATCATCACCTAATCACACGCAGGAGCCTGATCCCACAGGCATACGCAGAAGCTGCCTATTGAATTAGGTCTCTCAGGCAAGTTCATAGCAAACAGCAGCAGGAAGACATCCTTTGTAATCTTAAACCTGGTGGATAAAGTACTCACCTACTGTGGGAAACCTGCCCCACCCCCGTTCAAGTTTCCTCTCCTCGTAATGATGACAAGGGATTTGAATAGAGACTTGCTACTGCCCCAGAGAGTGTCCTTATCACTAGGCTATAGAGTCATTCTAACTCTTTCACTGACCCAATTAATATTTATTTATTCAATTAAAGTGGAACAACTTCAATAGCAGAGACTGAGGGAGCCCTACATCAAATATCTCATAGCCCAGTGGTTAGGACACTTATCTGAGAGGTGGTAGATTCCTATTCAATTTCTCTCTGCCCCGCTGTAAGAGGGGGGACTTGAACTAGAGGTATAGTGAGTGAGTATCCTATTCACTAGGCTGAAAGTTATAAGAGAGGACTGCCTCCTCCTGCTTTATTTTGGGCCCCGCATGCAACTTAGGCAGCCAAATGCCTATATTTCCTCATGGATTGTAATCAGAGCTAGGAGTGTCCTGGAAGTTCAGACTGAGGCACCAAACTCTGAGAGAGAGGGGTGGGGCTTAGCATACATCCCTCTGGTTTGCATCTCCCATTGGCTAGCTTAGGTGACTCCCTGCCTAGGCTTCATGTTGGCTGGATTGTAGTGCACTGTACCTATTTCTCCCAATTTTTTGTATATGAGCATAGGTACCTATGATAAATGAAGGGGGAGGTAGCTTCCTTTTATGGACACCCAGCCAGCCAGTTAGCTATACAACCCTTTTGGTAGTTGTTCTCTATTTGCTTTACCTGTAAAGGGTTAAAAAAGCCCATAGATAAAAAGAAGGGAGTGGGCACCTGACCAAAAGAACCTTTTAAAATTGGGAAAAAAACTTTCCCTTTGTCTGTTTTGTTTTTCTCTGGAGAGAGGAGACGTCGAGCAGGAACTGGGCTGAACTATAATATAGGAAGCTTTAAGCCAGGTATGAAAAACCATCAGATCATACATAGAGATTGCTTATCTGAAACTCCAGACAGGTAAGTAAGTCAGGGAAGGTCTAGGAAGACGTGATTAGGGTTATTTCTTTTATTTCTTATTGGTTTGTGGACTCCTCTGTGTTAACCCCAAATGCTTTTGTTTTGCTTGTAACCTTTAAACTGGACCTCAAGAAGGTTATTCTTGATGTTTTATTTTTGCAAGTGGGTTTTTTAAATCTAGCAAAAGCCAGATGAACTTCTGAAAAGTTCCAGATGAATTTTCTTTCTTTTTGTTTTTAATAATTTTTTTTAAGAACAGGATTGGATTTTTGGTGTGCTAAGAGGGGTTTGTGCATATGTTGTTTAAGTAGCTGGTGGCAACAGCTGATTTCCTTTGTTTTTCTTTCTCAGCTCTTCCCCGGAGCGAGGTGTGTGTGTGTGTGTGAAAGGGCTTGAGGGTACCCCACAGGAAGGACTTCTGGGTTCTCAAAAGGGATTTTTTTGCATTTGGGTGGTGGCAGCATCAACCTATCCAGTGTCAGAGAGAAGCTGTAACCCTGGGAGTTTAATACAAGCCTGGAGTGGCCAGTATTCATTTTTAAAATCCTTGTGGTCCCCAACCTTCTTCACTCGAAGTGCCAGAGTGGGGAATCAGCTTTGACATAACCCAGGCTTTGTGGCTGACAGCATTGTTTCTATGCTTTTCTAGGTGTCTAAAAGTTAGGTGTTGCAATGTGCAGTGTCACGAAGCCTTAGAGCCTTTGTGGATCTGGGCCTTGTGTTCTAATTCCATAGCTGATGTTTATATATATATATAGCTGTGGATTCATGGCAAGTGCTGTTTGACTTTATTTAATGCACGAGGAGTAATTAGAAGGAATAATGTCAACATTTTGTTAATATTGTTAACCCCAGTGAATGGTTCAGAGGTCTGATTTCTCAGGAGGTTCACAGAAGCAGAGTTTCCTTCCTGGAGAACTGCTAGGATTCACAGAAGAGGAAGAAAAAGAGCCAGAGAAGCTTGAGGTTGCAGAGGTTTGGGATTATGGAGAAGGAGACTAGTTGGAAGTCTTTGAAATTGAAAATGCATTTTCATGATAAGTTTTATGCACTTGCATACAACATTGTCCAGGATATTCATAACTTCCTGGGCTAAGTGTGTAAAGGTTTCCACATAGATTAGTAGTTGGAATTGAAAACTACTTACACCAATGCATAAGAATGTCAGTGTCATTGAAAACTTTATGCATGGGTCTTAGTGTTTTCAATGCAAACATATTTTCTATTTTCCCTAGCTCCCAGGGCCCCCAAACTTCTGTTTCTCCAAGATCTTCTGGCTCCAGGTCTCCCAAGCTTCCTCTCTCCTGGAACTGGAAACCATAGAGCCCATTCCCCAGAAACTCATTGAGTGACGAGGAGTGACTAACTCGGGAGAACAGGAGGAAAGGCCTATGGGAAATTCTTCTGGTTGGAAGAGAACATGAATAGTATGAAAAGTTAAAGGTCCTGATTCATGTCTCATTTACTCCAGTTTTACACTGGTGTAGCTCCACAGATTTCAATGGAGTTATTGCTGACTTGTACCAGTGTCAGTAACCCCCCCCCCCCACCACCATTGGACTATTATGACAGTGAGAATACTATACATGTGTCAAGGATTGTAACAAAAATTGCATGATATAATACTGCATTATCTGAAAAATAGCATTTAATATAATTAAAGACCATATTGTAGTGCATGTGACTAAAAGGGGCAGAACTAGCAATTTTACCTTGGTCATTTCCTGGCTTGTAAACGTTTACAGCAATTTTACAACCACTAACTCTGATTTTGCCATAATCCCATTAAGAACTAAGATGTAAGCTACCACTCCAGGAGAAAGGTATTAACTCAACATACATATGGGTGAGAAGACTGAACCCTTACTGTTTTCTTAGTATCATTTTTAATGAAATTTGTAAAATCTCTTATAAGTTTTAAGAAGTAGTGATAACTTAAAAACAGTGCAACAATCCCTCTTCAGATACATCACAGAATATTTATTAATTTTCAACCCTACCTTCACTTGCATGACGATCCCTAAAAACGTTTTTGGGGTGGACGTTAAATCCTTCTATATCATGTACTGAAGATGCTCTCCTTATACTACACATGCTTTCCTTTGATCTGGAATGAGTTAGTGGTGTACTTGTCTGCAGCGTGTCTGGGTAAAGTTGGTCCCATTGCCGTTTAGGTGACGAATGGTCAAGAGGTCCTGATATATTAACCAAAGGAGAACATCTGCTGGGCTGTATCAGTGCTTTTGTGTCATCCACTTCAGAAGGGCTACAGCTTTCTTTTGTGGGGGATTTAAAGCGCTTCATAGCCACTGAGTCATCACTGTGCTTAGATGAATCTACTACAACTGCATCAGGGTCTTCCTGTGGTAAGGACTGCTTTCTGTATGTTAAGAGTCTCAGTCCAGGTAACTTGAATCCGAAAAGTTTGCCTAGATATAAATTAAATAAGAAAGATTAATAACTAAAATTAGTTACTTGTGATAAAAATTTTTGGTCTTTCAAAATGCCAGAAAGTGTATAGAAGCACCAGTCATAAGTAATCTGTTAACACAGATCTAATAGGGTGTGCTCTTTAGCAACAGAATGCACAACTAAGAAATATTATATACAAGTGATATTGCTTTAGTTATCTTTAGACAGGTTTATGCCTCAGTTGAAGACAAGCTTTTGAGCTCAGTTCAAGGGTGATATATGATAGCCTGTGTTTTACAAAGGGTCAGACTAGATTTACCTAATGGTTCCTTTTGGCTTTAAAAATCTATGAAACCATGAAAGTCATGATATAACATGTAGTTGCCACATTACTAGGCAACCATGTCCTTAAATACATATTTGTGTTTTTTATTGTCAGCTAAATTTCATACACTTAAAAATGTATCTTTGCTATTTCACTGAAATCCATTTATTTACTCTATAACTTAAATTGGAAACTTACACATCCTAATTCTCCAGACAGGAAAACTAAAGTTAAGTTTCAGTTTTACCATGATCCCAGTCCGACACATATTTCATGTTTGTACATTTAAATTGTTTATTTTTTCTCTAGACATTTACAAATAGAAAGGAAAAGAGCCAAATTTTACCCTCAGTTACACCCATTCAGCATAAATACCTTCAGTTCATTTGCCTGGGTGTACATAACTAAGCATAACATATTGCATCTCAAGGGGGGTTGTATGATGATGAATGGATAATGATGCACCATAATAAGAAATACAAGTAGCAGAGGAAGTACACAAAATGGAGTAATTAAAGAAAAGGTGGGCAAGGAGTGGGGATGGGGAATTGCAAAAAAACCCAAACAAACAACAGAAATTCTTCAAGTAAATGTAACCAAACTAACAAATGGAAGCTCTGATGCCTTTGACATCCAACGAATACAGTAACAGAAATTACCATAAAAGCTAGTTGAATAATGTAAAAACCATCATCAAATAATTAAAGTGATGAAAAATGCCACATTTCATTGAATAAGCATCGTGATTAATATTAATCTATATTTCTCTCTTAGGATTTTATAGTGCTACCCATCACCCTAGTATTTGAGCACCTCCTCAATTAAATCAATAGCAATAGTGAAATTCCTAGTGGATGTCATGGCATCTCTGACACTTCTGCCTTTTGGGGGTAAAAAATCCATTGCGGTAGGGATTGCTTTTTGGTTGTTTTCAGTCCATTCTGATTAGCAGTGTTTGTTTGTTGCTAGTTAATTTTTATTAATCTATAGCACTGAGATTAATCTGCTCATGCTTTGACTCATCAAAAGACAGAATTCTGAAATGTTTTGAAATAGTATGTCTTTCGCGGAAGCATATGCACAATAGCAAATGATAGCACAGCTTAGCCTATTTAATTTTGAAAACTAAAGTACTATATAGTCAATATTTAATTTCTGATTTTTAATACTAAATAAATGTATGAGAGATTTACCTGAAAACCTCCATTCCTATACAGTGTACTGTACACACAAAAATCTCCATTACGCAAATCAAGAGAGAAACGTGATGTGGACAGTTGATGGAGATGCCAATTTTCAATCTGTGCAATCAGGATTCAATAACAGTACATCTTGGGAGCTATTTTGAAACCTTTCTTATATATTTTCCCTAACAAATTATGAATACTTGAGTAAATTGCCCACAGTTAAATATTAGTGGAGTACATAAAAATCATTTTATATGGTTTTTAATGCACATGAAATTGAGTTACAAAGCAGTTTATAGATCACTTTTGCAGGCTTATTACATTGAAGGTCAAACAATTACTATAATACTTTTTTCATCAATTACATTGTACTCCTTTAAAATACCATTCATAAGATTTTCTTGCCTCAGATATTGTTAAAGGCTTTTTGCTGGCGTGCTCTATTTTAGTCATATTCATGGTGGTGCAGATGGTCTTTTCTGCTTCACCAAGTTAATATGACCATGTTAGACTGCATTACTGATTTAGCTGTCTAACTGTAGTTCAGCTGGAAAGAATACACAGTGAGAATTTTGCCCATTGCTAAGACTTTCAGGCATGAAATAGAAAACCCATATGAATATCTCTTCGTTATTCTTTTTTTAAACTGAAATAAATTCTATAACAATGTCCCCATTTTCTGCTTTTTAACTAGAATATCCTTTAAAATGGGAGGATTGTGGCTCATGTTCACAGTATGGACAATGAGCCTTATAATGTGCTGAATGTTCATTATAAAAAAAAAGTCAGATCCCTTCTGCAATACTGTAGCTGAAGCTAGCAGAAAGACCATCCACAATTTGTCTGAGTTGCACAGCACAGTCTCACTTAGTTCAATAATATAACGTAGCCTGATGCAAACATTCATGGCCCCAGGCCAAAAGTCCCAATATAGACAAAAGTGTTAATGGGAGTTTTCTCTACAAAAAGACTACAGGATCAGTTTTTGTAAAGCAGGAAGCCCCTGTTTTAGACACTGTCATAAATATAAAGGGAAGGGTAAACCCCTTTAAAATCCCTCCTGGCCAGAGGAAAAATCCCCTTACCTGTAAAGGGTTAAGAAGCTAAAGATAACCTTGCTGGCACCTGACCAAAATGACCAATGAGGAGACAAGATACTTTCAAAAGCTGGGAGGAGGGAGAAAAACAAAGGGTCTGTGTCTGTCTGTATGCTGCTTTTGACGGGGACAGAACAGGAATGGAGTCTTAGAACTTTTAGTAAGTAATCTAGCTAGGTATGTGTTAGATTATGATTTCTTTAAATGGCTGGGAAAGGAGATGGCTGTGCTGAATAGAATGACTATTCCTGTCTGTGTGTCTTTTTTGTAACTTAAGGTTTTGCCTAGAGGGATTCTCTATGTTTTGAATTACCCTGTAAGGTATCTACCATCCTGATTTTACAGAGGTGATTCCTTTACTTCTATTAAAAGTCTTCTTGTAAGAAAACTGAATGCTTTTTCATTGTTCTAAGATCCAAGGGTTTGGGTCTGTGGTCACCTATGCAAATTGGTGAGGATTTTTACCAAACCTTCCCCAGGAAGTGGGGTGCAAGGGTTGGGAGGATTTTGGGGGGGAAAGACGTGTCCACACTACGTTTTCCCAGTAAACCCAGATCAAGTTTGGTGGTGGCAGTGGAAATCGAAGAGTAAAATAATTTTGTACCTTGGGGAACTTTTAACCTAAGCTGGTAAAAATAAGCTTAGGAGGTTTTCATGCAGGTCCCCACATCTGTACCCTAGAGTTCAGAGTGGGGAAGGAACCTTGGCAGATATGTATGTTGACTGAGGTAAGTTTGCTTAGGCTATGTCTACACTGGCACTTTTGTCTACCTTAACTCTCTCTCTCTGTTTAGTATTTCTCAGTACATAGTGAAAAAAACACCCCCCCCCCACGACCGTCAAAACTTTCACCGACAAAAGTGCCTGTGTGGACGTAAAAGACCTCATAGTGATCTTTTCCCTTCAGACCTCATTCCCCAGGGGCTCCTACAACAGGACTTCAGTGGGAACATTGGAACTGAATCATGGTAGGTAATGCAGCCTGTCCCCTCCTCTCCTATTAAGGCTTTCTATCACAGCACAATTTTCTCTGCTCCTGCATACCCTTCCTTTCTGGGTGATCTCCCATTGGTGCCTGGGAAATTTCATCAAAGGCTGCTCCGGGCTTCAGCCTCAGAGATCTGCATGCAGCTCTCTAATGCTTGATGGTAGAAATTTCTCATGCTTCCAAGCTTCCTCATACCAGACCTTAATTGTCCACAGAGTGCTTGGAATGGGCTGGATAATTATTGGTGAGGAACCTCTTCTTCATTAGAGGAAAAGATGGACTCTAGGCCAACATGTAGGGAAGCCTTCTATCTTCCTTAGTCCTGTGTTGAAGCATCATGAAAAAAGCTCCCACAACTCGTGGAGAACCCTAATTTAATTTGGAATTTTCAAACGTGTCTAAGAAGCAGAGTTATAGCAGACAGAGTGCGGTACAACACTGTATTCAGATCCGGAAAAGGCTGAACCTTCAGCTATCTGACCTGACAGTGGTTAAAATTGCATTCCAGTTGTGATTCTGTGCAAAGGGTTAAATAGGCTTAGAGAGATATAGACTTCCTGGGCCATTGATAGGAAACTATAGAAAGCCAACAGTCTGAGGCCTTAGGAGTGGTGCTGACTGGAAAGATGTAGGGGCAGCTGGAAAAGCTGTTTTCATGTCACTAAGTAATAGTGTTAGTGCCAGGTTTTAAAATTAATTCTCCTACATCATTTTATGACTTTCCAGATGCTTCTCATGGATAGTCTCAAAGGTGTAAGTTACTGTTTTTAAGACGGACATTCCAGCAAAAAATTATCTGAATAGGGTTTCCATGGTAACCCCATGCACCTAAATGACAAGAAATTCCTAAGCCTGTACTATGTTACAGTTCTGTATCAATGGAAGGTAATGGCGTTTGGCCTGGGTACTGCCCCAGGGGTCTTTACAATAGTGATGGCACCAGTTCTATATCTCCTAAATACTCCAGCTGCAGAAATGCGTATTTGCTTACACAACATCTTCACTGCAGCAGAGTCAGAGATGTGCCTAAGGCTAACTATCTCAATTTCAGGTTTCAGAGAAGCAGCCGTGTTAGTCTGTATTTGCAAAAAGAAAAGGAGTACTTGTGGTACCTTAGAGACTAACCAATTTATTTGAGCATAAGCTTTTGTGAGCTACAGCTCACTTCATTGGATGCATTCAGTGGAAAATACAGTGGGGAGGTGAAGTGAGCTGTAGCTCACGAAAGCTTAAATCTCCCAACTGTATTTTCCACTGAATGCATCCGATGAAGTGAGCTGTAGCTCACAAAAGCTTATGCTCAAATAAATTGGTTAGTCTCTAAGGTGCCACAAGTACTCATTTTCTTTTTATCTCAATTTCAGTACACTTGCTGAAGGCACTGGGATTTCTGGTAGATGCAGAAAGCTCTACGTTAACTCACTCTCTCTGTTTAGTATTGTTACGAATTACACCTGGTAGGACACGCACACAAGTGCTACGAATTACACCTGATAGGACACGCACACAAGTGCTACGAATTACACCTGATAGGACACGCACACAAATGCTGCAAATTATACCTGATAGGACACGCACACCAGTGCTGCGAATTATACCTGATAGGTCACGCACAGTTCGAATCTAGGCTGAGGCACAGAAACAAAGTCCACAACTGCAGAGTTCCCAAAAGACACTAAGTTTATTACGCTCGAGCATGGTGCCCCCCTGCTAGCCAGGAGGGGACCCTGAATGCAAATTATACAAAGGTTATATACCTTTTAGCAAAGCATGTTGCCCTCGTGCATCGGAAACCTTAGCCAATAAACAAACCCTTGTCTTATCTACCACCTATCCCTGCTTGGTGCATTCCTCGTGCTATACCAGTATGTTAATTACACAGCATGGTCCTAAAGCTATGCATCAGTAACTTTTATTATCAGGATGGGAGGCCTCACATCAAGGCCAAGAGACAGGGAGTTAGAAACTGACAAAAACCAGATACTGGGAGTCAAGGCAGGCTGGAGGCAAGGAGGAGGATTTTCACAGGGATTTGATATCTAAGGATTACTCCTCCTGGTGTATGATGTGCTGGCATTTAAACAATGGTGGGCCCCAAACCAAAATGGAGTCACATGTGCTAACTTTTCCTTAACAGTATTTCTCAGCACATAGTGGCTTCCTGATCTCTTACCCTAACAGTCTATTCTCCAAAAGGGCATCCACAACCAATATGTGTTGGGAGGCAGCATCAGCTCCCATCACAGGTATTTAGCCAGGTTACATGATGTGTCTGGCAGCTATGCCCCCTTTGTTTCCTTTTAGTCACTCTCTAATACACAGACCTGTAAACGTGATTTCTGAGGCTTTAATAAAAGTGCCTATCTGGGAAGGAAGTGTGAACCTCTCTCAGGCTACTTGCCTGGACTTCACCTGGTGTTTCTTCCTCCGAAGCCTTCTTTCCTAGATTACTCACTCCAGTAATATTAGACAGATCCCTCAAGGAGCCAAAATGCCTCCTTTGCACAACAAAGATCAAACATGAGAGCTTCTCCCAGTCTGGAGAGCCCTAAAACCATACTGCAGCTGCCCATGGGGTGCCCATGTCCAGGTGTTGTCAGGTGACAATAGTGTGGCATCATCTGTGACCAAACTTGTGCTAAGTAGATCAGAGTGAATGACTGATCTGGCTGTATAAGTTTGGATGTTATGTCAGAGCAAAGAAAACAGCTTGCCTGGCTTCTAGCTAATCACAATAACTGCCCCCTTATAAGTAGACAGGATCTGTAGAAAAAGGATGTGATAGTTACTGCATTGTCCACAGCTGGATCTGTTCACCAGCTCTTACAATCACACTTCAGAATTTGTCCTGCTTTCCAGTACTTCAGGAAGTGCTGATGAAAGTAATAGTCAGGCTAGACAGTTCCCTGACAAGCATCCCTGACTGACTATCCAGACCATGAATTTACTCAATAATGCAGGTCTTCTCAGACTTTCCCTGAAGCTGAGCCAAGTGATCTATTTGTGAGAGCAGCAGAGGGACTGCTCTTTAGTGATGGACTGATAATTGCATGCAGGGAATCATTCCAAAATGCAGGTTATTGGAAATGCAGAGGCAGGCTATTGTTGAACGCCTGCTTTCAGGCTGGAAGAAAACAGTTAACCACTCATACAACAAAGTGCACAGGGGTTTTGTCATCAGACTCAGAATCAAAAGGAACCAATTTCTTTTCAGGAATAAAATCCCAAACACTGACCCCATGGCCAAAGTAATAGCAGGTGTTTAAATGCACTGCATGCCTCTGGCTTCCCTGGGATTATCAGACCTGAGAATAAGGCATGATAGTTATGATCACCTCTATGTTTTTCCCACCTCTTATTTCTTCACACACTCAAACATAGAGGCATGTAACACGTGAGTCATTTTCTTGGTCCCCTAATTATCTCCTCTGCTTGCTTTGTTTTTCTCTCCTTCCTTACAGGAAGAAGAAAGCATCTTCAGGTACCAGATTGGAAGCTGGAGCAAGATAAAGGACCCCCTAACTTGGACCTGACAGTTTGGTTACTTTACTTCCCATTTTCTGATAAATTTTAAGTTGAACTTTTATTCCACTTTAAATTCTTCTGCAGCTCCCATGTTTCTGGGACAATGACTGCCTTGTTTATTCCTCCATGCATGTGGGAATATTATTTTATCTCTCCGGCTGTCTTAACACATTGACAAACTACAGAGGGCACTTTATGTGTATGACATTAATAAGCACTTATATGTTTATGTGTTTATAAACATATATATTTATTTTATCTCTCTACCTGTCTATCCAGATTTTATTATATTGTTCCCTGTTGCTTATATTAAATTTACTAGGCATCTTAGGGTTTTGTTTTGTTTTTTGTCATTTCTGGTTCAAAATCAGTGAAAAGGAAGGTAAGCCGTATTTATAGGAGACTCCAGTTACACTAGGTGTCAACTTTAGCTCCATCCATCTCATGTCATTTAAAGTGCTAGGTGGAAAAGAATGTGTTTTTGTTTCCCTCAAACAGAAAATATCATTTCTTACTGTAATCTTCTTTCTTTGCCACATATTATGTTAAAAAATGAACACAATTATTTGTAAATAATTATTTAATGAAAAAATGTCAGTCATAATAAATATTATATGCAATGAATTATTCGGCTAGTACTATCCTTTAGTGACTTCTACCACAAAGTAAAGAAGTCTTGAAATCTGAGAAGGAATCTATCCTATTTATCACTGGAAACTTGCAAGAACTTGCCAGCCTTTACCATTAACTAGATCACCAGACTTTATCGAGTAGATAGCATTTGTTCTGTCTGCAAGACCAGGAAGTGAAAACCCTAGGAGGAGGGTCTCTTTATGAAGTCATGTTCCAAACACTAATTCATACAGCTTGAAATATTTCCATCATATGGTTTATTTCACCTCTAGATATATAGAATTCTATGCTCTGTGTATTCAGGATTTACAGTCAGAATAAGCTGACAACCTTCACTACATTTGGGTTTTATCTTCATACAGGCTGATCTCAGATTTAATAGTTCAAGTGTTATAGCTACAGTTTTGCTGAAAAGAGTAGTCAGAGAGCTGTGGCAAGAGCTGAACTTTAACTTACTCTCTGGCTGGGTAATGTAAAACTCAGCAAGACCTTGAAATAATATACACAGAACACAAGAAGTAACAGGATAACAACAGATAGATTTACCTGAAGAAGAGCCACTTGAAAGGTTGTTGCCATCTGAAACACAATTAAACTAGATTTACAGACAGCATTAAATTTTTAAAAACATGTTAAGAAAATAAACATTTAACAGAACTTTAAAAATGTGAGTACTGAGATTGTTTACGGGGGGAAATAAGGGAGAATATGACTTTTCTACACATTGCCTAAGCAAATTATAATAGTAGATTGTATATGGGACTTGCAGGAGAACTGTTCGAAAACACATTACTTTTTCTACTTGCAAAATTTAAGAACTGTTCAGTTTGTTGCATGAAATAGGGTCAATTTCCCATATAAGAAGTTGTTAAGTAGTGGAATGGCTCTGGTATAAAATTGGAGTAAATGATATTACAGTCAAGCTCACATTCAGTCAAACTGAGCTATTTATATTTGTTTACAGACCTCTGTCAAGCACTTTAAGAACTCTAGGTGAAAAAGTGCTAAGGAAGTGCTAATTATGATTGTTATCCCATTTTAAAAAGAGGAAAGCTTTGATGCTGAAAATCTGAGTGATTTATTTGGCATCTCCTTAGGGTAGGGGGTAAGGCTTTGCCCTTTGGGTTTGACATGTATTTACCATGTAACTTTGGAAAAGTCACATAACCCCTTTGAGCCTGAGTTATTCCATCTGTATACGGGAATAGCACATTTCCTTACCCACCCTTGTCAAGTGCTTGACATCTACAGATAGCGTGACCAAGAGGTGAGGAACTTCTAACATGTTTGTATACTACTCTCCTTAATAAAATAGGGAAACAATTATAGAATTATAGATTGGAAAAATAAGAGGCAGTGATTATAATAATTTTGTTTAATTAAGCAGTACATTTATTTATTTTAATTTATTTAAAATCATGCCTGTCCAGTAGTCTGGGACCATGTAAAAATAAATAATCATAGAATCATAGGACTGGAAGGGACCTCGAGAGGTATTCTCGTCTAGTCCCCAACACTCAAGTATTATCTAGAAGGGGGTGGCCAAACTTACTGACCCTCTGAGCTCCATACGATGATCTCCAAAAGTTCAAGAGCTGGGGCACACCTGCCAGGCTCAGGGCTTCAGCCCTGCAGGTAGAGGGGGACTCAGGGCATCAGCCCCATGGGAGGTGCCTGCCAGGGCTCAGGGCTGAAGCCCTGCTCTTGCTGAAGTTCTGCATCCCAACAGCATGTCCTGCAGGGCTGAAGTCCTGAGACCTCCCTCTCCACAGGGCAGAAGCCAGAAGTGATGCTTGGGGATCATGTCCTCCCCCCTCTCCCCCGATTTTTGCCAGGGTTTGCTGGCCTTGCTTGGTCACATGCTGCTGCTGAGCCCTCATCCCTGCACATCAGCTGCTTCAGCCAGCAACCTGGGAGCTACGGCAGTAGGGAGAGACACCAGCAAACAGTTGGGAGCTGCAGAGAGAGCCACTGCTTTTGCTGCTGCCTCTCCCCATGAAGCTAAAGCAGTGGCCCCTCCCTGAAGCTGCCAGATGCTTGCTGCTGCCTCTCCAGGAGGAGCTAACACCTGAGAGATGCAGGGAGGGGCTGCTCAGGGTTGGGGGGGCATGCCTCAAGTTGTTGAGGGGCTGAAACTTTAAATTGTGCCTCCCATTCTCAGCAGGCACCAGAAGCTTCTAGCCCCACCACCCCACCCCACCCCACAGGAGGTCAGAAGCCCTGAGCTCTCCCCCCAGTCTGGTAGACAGAGAATGGGGGGCAGGGCGTAGGGGGCTTTGTGAGCTACACTTTAACTATAAAAGAGCTGCATGGGCTTGCCAGCCACAGTTTGGCCACCACTGATCTAGACCATCCTTGAGAGATGTTTTCGTAACCAGCTTCTAAAAATCTCCAATGAGGGAGATGCCACAACCTCCCTAGGCAATTTATTCCAGTGCTTAATCACCCTGACAGGAAATTTTTCCTAATGTCCAGCCTAAACTGCCCTCACTGCAATTTAAGCCCATTGTTTCTTGTCCTATTCTCAGAGGTGAAGGAGAAAAATTTTTCTCCCTCCTCCTTGTGACAACCTTTTATGTACTTGAAAACTGTTATCATGTCCCCTCTGTCTTCTCTTCTCCAGACTGAACAAACCCAATCTTTTCAATCTCCCTTCATAGGTCAGGTTTTCTAGACCTTTAATCCTTTTTTTGCTCTTCTCTGGACTTTCTCCAATTTGCCCACATTTTTCCTGAAATGTGGCACCCAGGACTGGACACAATACTCCAGTTGAGGCCTAATCAGCATGGAGTAGAGCAGAAGAATTACGTCTTGTGACTTGCTTACAACACTCCTGCTAATACATCCCAGAATGATGTTTGCTTTTTTTGCAACAGTGTTACACTGTTGACTTATATTTAGCTTGTGATCCACTATGACCCCATATCCCTTTCCGCAGTACTGCTTCCTAGCCAGTCATTTCCCATTTTGCATGTGTGCAACTGATTGTTCCTTCCTAAGTGGAGTACTTTGCATTTGTCCTTATTGAATATCCTCCTATTTACTTCAGACCACTTCTCTAGTTTGTCCAGATCATTTTGAATTTTAATCGTATCCTCCAAAGCACTTGCAACCTTTCCCAGCTTGGTATCACCTGCAAACTTTGAGTGTCCTCTCTATGCCATTATCCAAATCATTGATGACAATTTTTAACAGAAATGGATTCAGAACTGATCCCTGTGGGACCCCAATTGACTGTGAACTCCTGATAACTACTCTCTGAGAACGCTTTTCCAACCTGTTATGCACCCACTGCGTTTCCCTAGTTTGTTTATGAGATGGTCATGTGAAACAGTATCAAAAGCCTTCCTAAATCAAGATATACCACATATATTGCTTCACACTATCCACTAGGCTTGTTACTCTGTCAAAGAAAGCTATTAGGTTGGTTTGTCAGGATTTGTTCTTGGCAAATCTATACTGACTGTTACGTATCACCTTATTATCTTCTAAGTGTTTGCAAATTGATTGCTTAATTATTTGCTCCATTATCATTCCAGATACTGAAGTTAAACTGACTGGTCTTCAATTCCCCAGGTTGTTCTTATTCCCCTTTTTATAGATTGGCTACTATATTTGCCATTTTCCAGTCCTCTGGAATCTCTCCTTCTTACATGACTTTTTGAAGATAATCACTAATGGCTCAAATATTTCCTCATATCTCTTAGGATCTATGTCCAAAAATCTTCCAAAATGGATCCAAATTAGTATTCTCCTATCATCTAGTACAGCCCACTCAATTCAAGCTCAAGAGGTAGCTTGATGTTTCCACTATATTTTTTTCTCTGAGTATGAAATCCAGAATTGCCATTTTGCAAATGAAACTGGTATTTGAAATACTCAATATTACCTCTTGCTATTATTGAAAATAATTAGGTCATAAATTTGTAAGTGAGACATTCCATCATGGGTTTGTCTGGCACACTGATAACTGCCATCACTCCTTCTTCAGTGCTGCTCCCTACAATGTGGTGTAACTTTCTTTGGTCAATTTGTAAAGCCACTACCCTGTCCTTCAAATAGCCTCTCAGAACTTACCCTCTACTGTCATACCTACAGTAAATTGCCCCCCTAAAGATAATGGCTAGCCTGGTGTTTAAAAAATCATTCATCTTAATTAGTAAAAAATAGTAAAATTTGCAATCTATGTAGGTGTAGCGGGGTGGATTGGCCGCCCACAGACCTGGAGGGGGAGGAGCCTCTCATTAAACCTTAGTGGGTGGAGGCATGCCATGCTCAACCCTCCCGCCAGAAGTTAGTGGGCAGGACCAGAAAGGCAGGCCAGAGAACTCAGTTGGGAGGCAGCCTCTGGAGGACCCAGATGCCTCATGTAAACTCCCGAGCTGGGAGGCTGCTGCTGACCCCCCAGGAAGCTGAGGATTGGCCTGGACCACCAGGGCCATTTACAGACCCAAACATGGAGGAGCTGCAAATGCTGACAGAGGCCTTCTTCCCTGATGACCAGGATGACCCTCTACAGAGCTGGGTACACCCTGAGGGGGAGTTGGGAAGTAGCCCAGGGGTAGGGACCCCTGACTGGCTGCAATGCTGTTGTGGTCAGGTTTCAGAGTGGTAGCCATGTTAGTCTGTATCAGCAAAAACAACGAGGAGTCCTTGTGGCACCTTAGAGACTAACAAATTTATTTGGGCATAAGCTTTCGTGGGCTAGAACCCACTTCATCAGATGCATCACTCCAAAATAAATTTGTTAGTCTCTAAAGTGCCACAAGGACTCCTCATTGTTTTTTCATGTTGTGGTCAGGATCCTCGCTGACCCAGTGGCAGACTGCTCTACCACTGTTAGGTACGCAGTGGAGTGGGTGTGTCCCCCCGTCACCCCAAGCCATGGGTGGCAGTCTCCCCCTTTCTTAGGCAAGAAGCCTGAGCTTGTCGGCCCTCTGCTAGAGCTAGGAGGCCTGACTCTTTGCTGCCCAGCCTAAGGGCAGGCCTGAGCCCCTTAGATTCTCTACTGCCCCGCCCTGAGCAGGGGTCTGGGCTAACTGACTGTTTGTTGCCCAGCCTGACTGCAGGCCTGAGTTTGTAACTGTGTTTGTTGTTCAGCCCCGATCACAGGCCCAAGCTCATGTCTCCCATTGCCCTGCTGGTTCCCCATGTCAGGAGACCCCTGGAAATGTAGTGGGGTGGATTGACTGCCCACAGACCCAGAGGGGGAGGAGCCACTCCCCCCAACATACTGCACTAAGCAATTCGTCTACGTCGTTATTATGTGTTCCTGTTTCCCTTGTTTTTCTTTCTCCAGTTCCCTCCACTGAGTGCTACACCCACATGTAATATCCTGTTTTTGTTTAGTCTGCATTCTCTGAAGGGCAGATATTGCCTTTTTTAAATTACTTATTTGTACAACATGCATCACAATGGGACTCTGATCCTGATTGGGGATTCTTGGAGATGCTGTAATAAAAACAGCTAATACTAATAGATAGAATCCAAGAATGCTTCAGTTCTAATCCCAGCCTTAATTGTGACTACGCTGGGGTAAAAGTAACTTTCTCTCTCTCTCTGTATTTTCCTCACTATAAAATAAGAATAATAATACATACTTACCTGCCTTGCAGGCTGCTGTGAATATTAATTAATCAGTTAGATGATATTTGTAAAAGGAGTCTGAAGATTAAATGGGCCTCATATTAATTATTTGTTATTATTATCATGATTACTATTATTTATTTATTATTGCCAGTCGTATGTCTTTACTACAACAAGGACTCAGTGATGTCTCAGTTCTCCTAACATTCAGTTTAATTTACCTTGGAGGCAAATACACATAATAACATAGGCTTTGTCATAATCAGCCTTCTAGTTTGGCTAGCTAGAAACCTTTGTCCTCCCGGTCACAATTTTTCTTGACTATCCCTCACTCAAGATGAATTTGCTCCCAGTGGCATGTCTAAAAATAACACCCTGGACAAATTTCTTATTATATTTTGTGCAAAGGCAGATGGTTACTATTGCTTGTATGCTTCATGTTTCACATTGTACATTATTTGATCCATTGTTTATGACAGCTAGTTGTATAGTAAGCTTTTTTTAATATAATACTTTATCTGCCCATAGATAAGGCTTATCCAGTGCTAAAATGCTATGCCTGTTCATGCAACCAAATAATTTGCATATAGGAAACTCAATGTATGAATACCCAATGCGTATACAGTAATCACTTTATCTAATTAAAGTGAAGTTAATCCATGTATTTTAGAAAGAAAAGGCCTGCTTCAGATCTTTTTTATACCTTTTTACCTTGATGTAGCTTCACTGACTTCTGTGGAGCGGTCCCAATTTATACCTATGTCACCGGGATCAGAATCAGGCCAAAGTGTTAGCATTTCTTGTGAACTTTAAACAAATTCTATAATCTCTCTGTTGCTAAAACATAGTTGACAATGAAGTGTTCAGTGCTAATTTTAATGGAGAATCACCCCATCATGTGTGTTTGTAGGATATAGAAAAAATAAATCTTTCCCTGCACAAAGATAATGGAATGTTTTCGGATTTCAGGAAAAATATGTGAAAAGGTATTATCTGCAAGTCCTCATGCATCCTGCCTGCGTTATGAAAACCAAACAGTTCCTCAGTTTGAAAATTATTTACCATTACATCCTTCTCATCCCAATATTGGCACATGGGGCAGAAACTAGTCTCTTCCATTCCTCTCTGTCATCTGCTGCTGCTGCCATCTGCTCTATGGTGTTCAGACTGACTGTTCTACCCTCCCTGCTAACAGTTCTTAAGGTTTCTCTTGGGTGCTCTTGTTTCCTCAGACCAGTTGATTTCCACTTGACAGCTTCAGGTGGGAGTTTGTGTGTTGGCATCCAGAGTACATGCCCCAAATAAGTGCAGTTCTTCCTTCTGATTCTGGTGGAAATGAGCTACTGGTTGATGATTTCTCATATCTCTTCATTAGTAACAAGGTTGTTCCAATCAATTCCCAAAATCTTTACTAGGCATTTATTTTCAAAGGTGTCTAGTTTTCTGTCTAACATTTTGGTAAATATCTAGCTCTCTCATCTATATGTTAGCACTGAGATTGTTTGAATTGAAAATTCTGAGTTTTGTTCTGGAGCTATATATCTTTGATTTCAATATGTTGCTGAGTTTAGTAAATGGTGTGGCTTTCCTATGCTTGATGTCACTTTTTTCTTGAGATGGCCATTGGCCAATATGGTGATGTCCAGGTAGGTGAACTGTTCTACTGTCTTGATATATTTGTCTTCTAATGTGATGTTACTGCTTGACATCTGGGTTTCAAGGATGTTTGTTTTAGTATAACTAATTATGAGCCCTGCTTGGCTTGCTTTTTTATTTTGCCAGGCTGTCTGTCTTTGTTTGTAACTTATCAGGGATGTCGCTCAGTAGTGCAATATCATCAGCAAAGTTTAGGTCTTCTAAATATTTGCCATCTACCCAGGCTACATCAGTATTTATGTTCCTAATACAC
Source organism: Lepidochelys olivacea (assembly GCF_965140295.1). Taxonomy (NCBI): domain Eukaryota; kingdom Metazoa; phylum Chordata; order Testudines; family Cheloniidae; genus Lepidochelys; species Lepidochelys olivacea. The sequence goes on from NC_140421.1 coordinate 34,823,539, forward strand.
TTTTTCATTGTTTAGTCTATGGCAATCTGAAAATAAGACTAGAATAATAATTTCCCTCAGTCCTTTTCAGGAGAAAAGAACCAAGAAATCATCCAGTAGGTAGCAAAACGGGCCTATAAAATGAAATGATAAAATGATACAGGACCCTCCCAAAACACACACATTTGATAAATATAATTAACTTCTTTATTGATCAGTTTTCTATAGATGCTCTGACAGACCTGAAAGGGATAGTACTGCCTTTCCAGTAGGGGAATAAGCTGCTGTGGTTTTGGAACCAGGCAGATATTGTTTTAATGCACAGCTGAATAGCTCAGTTCAAGACAATCAGTTGCTTTTGGGGCAGTAAGAACAAGGCCAGCTAATATGTAAGTCTACAGCTTAACAGGACTTTTCAATCACTTTAAGCTAACTTGGTTGAGCTAACACAGTAGATAAACACACCATTTTTGACCACTAAGACATACCCACGGACAACTGTAAACTCCTCCTCTTCAGCATCTCTGACTCTTCCCTCTTCCTTCTTAGATTTGTAGATTACAAGGCCAGAAGGGACCATTGTGATCATCAAGTCTGACCTCCCATATAACACAGGCCATTGAACTGCCCCAAAATAATTTCTAGATCATATCTTCTAGAAAAAACATCCATTCTTGGTTCCAAAATTGTCAGTGATCGAGAATCCACCAAGACCCTTGGTAAATTGTTTCAATGGTTAATTACTTTCTCCATTAAGAATATACACCTTATTTCCAGTCTGAATTTGTCTAGCTTCAATTGAATTCAGTCTCTCCAACATTCAACAGCTAAAATACCTTTCCTCCCCTGCTACTCTCTCTCTCACACACACACACATCCCTTGCGTCCCTTCTCTGGCTCCTTGTCTCTTTTTGCATAAAGTTCAGATTCCTTCTATTTAGTTTCAAGGCTCCATATGGCTCTGCCCCTGCTGACATCTCATCTCTATTCTCCTGTCACTCCTCACCTCCCTCACCTGACCTCCTGCGCTCTGCCCACTCTTCTTCCCTTGTGGCTCCCTCCTCCCACTTTTGCGTTTATCCCCTTTTTCATGTTGCTCTCCATGCTTGGAACAATATCCTTTTCCTATGCATCAAACGTCCCTACTCTCTGTCTTCAAATTCCTCAGAACCTACTTCACTTTGCTTTCCATTGTGGACTTCCATTCCTGGGCTCTTTATTTCTCCTGTTTTGTGTTACATCCATCTCTACTTAAAATAAGAATTATAATATGATCAGCATTATTATTATTCATTTTAACCCTTTCACTCTTATCCCTGTCCCTTTCCTTGGCATCTTTTCCTGTTCTATTTTTGTTTAATTTAAATTGTAAGCTCCCCATGTCAGGGGCTCTGTCTTTTAAGAGTCTATGTCAAATACCATGACAGGTTATGGTACTGTGTAGATCAGAGGTCTGCAAACTACGGCCCATGGGCCACGTCCAGCCCGCAGGGCCCTCTTGCCTGGCCCCTGAGCCCCTCCCCCGCTGTTTCCCCTTCCCCGCAGCCTGAGCGCAATGCTCCAGGTGGCATGGTGGAGCAGCGAGCTCCTGGGGCAGCGCAGCTGCAGAGCCCGGCCTGACCCAGTGCTCTGTGCTGCACAGTAAGGGGGCAGGGAGCAGGGGGGGTTGGATAGAGGGAAGGGGAGTTTGGGGGGGTGGTGGTGGTCAGGGGGTGGATAGGGGTCAGGGCGGTCAGAGGGTGAGGAACATGGGGGTTGAATGGGAGCAGGGGTCCTGGGGAGGTCTGTCAGGGGGTGAGAAGCAGGGGAGGGATAGGGGGTGAAGGCTGGGCGACGCCCCCCTCCCCTAACCAGCCCTCCATACAATTTTCGGAACCCAATGTGGCCCTCAGGCCAAAAAGTTTGCCCGCCCCTGGTGTAGATACATATGAATAATAATAACAGCGAAAGTGCACATAGAACTGACATTGCAAATTAAATTAAAGTCAGGAAACTTAGAAACACCATTAAATAAAAAAAAAATTATCAGGACTTTAACAATGTAAAGTCTCCCCTATAGATACAAATAAAAATTAAAAACAAGAAAAATAACGTAGCAAACTATACCTCACTTTTAACCAATATTGACATTTTGTTTCAGTTTTCAGATGCAAACAGATTGGGAACTAATATAGTCTGAAAAAAATGAATCCTTTAAACAGATGATTCTGCTGTTTCTTTCATATTGCCAAGATCTTGCAGTCTTGTTTGTTTGTCTTAGAAGTGTCTGGTATAGGTGTTACCAAAAGGAAAAGTTCAGTCTAACTCCTTAACCTTTACACAATGACTTCACCGCTTTAAAAAACATCATCTTTATGATGCAGCATGTGAGGAGAACCCAGATTTTCAGATGCAAGCAGATTGGGAACTAATATAGTCTGAAAAATGAAACCTTCAAATAGATGATTTTGCTGTTTCTTTCATATTGCCAAGATCTTGTAGTCTTTTAGAAGCTGCTTACTCTGACTGGCACGTTGTCTGAGTAAGGACTGTTGCACTGGGCTTACATCCAATTGGCTCAAAATACACTGACTTGCTTTTCTCTCTCAGATTTCAACTCCATTACAAAACCACGTTGATAGTAAATGTTCATTGCATGGAACAGTGTAACATTACATTAAATTCACCTGAGTAATGGAATGGGTTGTGGGGTTTTTTATTTAAAGGAATGCACTGTTCCTGAAAGGCTTTATATTGCTACAGTAGCTTTTCATCTCTAACCTAAAGCTGAAGCTGCCTGGCTTTCAGCTCCACTGAAGAACATTGTAAGCACTGTCTTATAACATACACATTCTGTATTGCAAATTATTTGGTTCCCTAAGCAGAGGATGTTAGAGGGATCATGCTATTAATATCTGTAGAAACTTGTATCAATAAGTGGAAAATGGAATACTCTTTTTTTGTTTTGTCTTAGGGTATGTCTACACTATGAAATGAGGTCAATCTTATAGAAGTTGATTTTTAGAAATCGATTTTATACAGTCTATGCGTATGTCCACACTAAGCGCATTATGTCGGTGGAGTGAGTCCTCACTACCGTGGCTAGTGTTGACTTTTGGAGTGTTGCACTGTGGGTAGTTATCCCACAGTTCCCGCAGTCTCCACTGCCCATTGGAATTCTGGGTTGAGCTCTCAGTGCCTGATGGGGCAAAAACATTGTTGCGGGTGGTTTTGGGTACATGTCGTCACTCGCCCCTCCCTCCGTGAAAGCAACGACAGACAATCGTTTAGCGCGTTTTTTCTGTGCAGGCGCCATACTGCTGTCAGCAGATGGTGCAGTAGGACTGCTAACCATCGTCGTCATCCACCGCTTCCGCTGCAACTCTGCTCTCCTGCAGACGCCATACCACGGCAAGCATGGAGCCCGCTCAGCTCACTGCTGCTGTTGTGAGCATTGCAAACACCTTGCACATTGTCCTGCAGTATGTGCAGAACCTGCAAAAGCAGGTGAGGAGGCAACGACAGCGTGATCACAATAGTGATGAGGACATGGACACAGACTTCTCTCAAAGTACGGGCCCTGGCAATTTGGACATCATGGTGGTAATGGGGCAGGTTCATGCCGTGGAACACCAATTCTGGGCCAGGGAAACAAGCACAGATTGGTGGGACTGCATAGTGTTGCAGGTCTGGGATGATTCCCCCAGTGGCCGTGAAACTTTTGCGTGCATAAGGGCACTTTCAGGGAACTTTGACTTGCTTTCCCCTGCCCTGAAGTGCAAGAATACCAAGATGAGAGCAGCCCTCACACTTGAGAAGTGAGTGGTGATAGCCCTCTGGAAGCTTGCAACGCCAGACAGCTACCGGTCAGTAGGGAATCAATTTGGTGTGGGTAAATCTACTGTGAGGGCTGCTGTGATCCAAGTAGCCAACACAATCACTGAGCTGCTACTATCAAGGGTAGTGACTTGTGCAGGTCATAGTGGATGGCTTTGCTGCAGTGGGGTTCCCTAACTATGGTGGGACGATAAACGGAACGCATATCCCTACCTCGGGACCGGACCACCTTGGCAGCCAGTACGTAAACCACAAGAAGTACTTTTCAGTGGTGCTGCAAGCAATGGTGGATCACAAGGGATGTTTCACTGACATCAACGTGGGATGGCTGGGAAAGGTGCATGACGCTTGCATCTTCAGGAACTCTGGTCTGTTTGAACAGCTGCAGGAAGGAACTTACTTTCCAGACCAGAAAATTACTGTTGGGGATTTTGAAATGTCTATAGTTATCCTTGGGGACCCAGCCTACCCCTTAATGCCATGGCTCATAAAGCCATACACAGGCACCCTGGACAGTAGTAAGGAGCTATTCAGCTATAGGCTGAGCAAGTGCAGAATGGTGGTAGAGTGTGCATTTGGACGTTTAAAGGTTTGCTGGTGGAGTTTCCTGACTCAGTTAGACCTCAGTGAAACCAGTATTCCCATTGTTATTGCTGCTTCCTATGTGCTCCACAATATCTGTGAGAGTAAGGGGGAGACGTTTATGGTGGGGTGGGAGGTTGAGGCAAATCTCCTGGTGGCTGATTACGTGCAGCCAGACACCAGGGCAATTAGAAGAGCACAGCTGGGTGCCCTGTACATCAGAGAAGCTTTCATGACTGGCCAGGCTATGGTGTGACAGTTCTGTTTGTTTCTCCTTGATGAAAACCTGCCCCCTTGGTTGACTCTACTTCCCTGTAAGCCAACCGACCTCCCCCCTTTGATCACCACCTTCAGAGGCAATAAAGTCATTATTGTTTTAAATTCATGCATTCTTTATTAATTCATCACACAAATAGGGAGAAAACTCGCAAGGTAGCCCGGAAGGGGTGGGTGAGGAGGGAAGGCGGGAAGGATTAGGTCACACTATAGCTCAAAACTTATTGAATGCCAACCTTCTGTTGCTTGGGAAATCCTCGGGGTGGAGTGGCTGGGTGCCTGTAGCCTCCCTCCCACCCTGTGTTCTTGGGCGTCTGGGTGAGGAGGCTATGGAACTTGGGGAGAAGGACAGCTGGTTATACAGGGGCTGCAGCAGTGGTCTGTGCTTCTGCTGCCTTTCCTGCAGCTCCACCAGACGCCTGAGCATGTCAGTTTGCTCCCCCAATAGACTCAGCATTACATCCTGCCTCCTTTCATTGCGCTCCTCCCTCCTCTCATCGTGTTCATTTAATGCTTTCCTGGACTCTGCCATTGTTTGCCTCCATGCATTCTGCTGAGCTCTTTCAGTGCTGGAGGACTGCATGAGCCGTGAGAATATTTCATTGCGAGTGCGGTTTTTTTTGCCCTCTAATCTGCACTAGACTCTGGGATGGAGACGATAGGGGGAGCGTAGAAACATTTTCAGCTGTGGAAGGAGAAAAAGGGAAAGTAGTATTTAAAAAGTTACATTTTAGAGAACAAAGGAAAGACTATTTCACACTGAATCAAGCGATTCACATTACATAGCACATGTGCTTTTGGTACAAGGTGGCATTTTACCTCTTATATTGAGTGCCTGCCAGTTTGGTGTGAGATGTCACACACTCTTGGCTGGACAACAGAATTTGACTTGCAGGCAGCCATGGTAAGGCAAGGGTTTCGGCTTCTTCAACCTTCATAACATGTGGGAACAGTTTCAAACAGCAGCACCCTCCTTTCCCATACCAAGCAAAGCCCGTTGGGTTGGCCATTTAAAAGGAGGGGCTGTGATTTTTAGGGTGAATGTGCAGCACAACCCTCCCCCCCCAATTCTCTGGGATGATTGCTTCACCCCCCCCATTCCCCACTGCGTGGCTAGTATCAGGGAAGATTCCTGTCAGCCAAACAAAAACAGCTCAGCATGAACGGGTCTCCCCCCACTGTGTGGCTAACAGCGAGAATGACTTCTTTTCAGCCAAAGGCAAACAGCCCGGCAGGAACAGGCACCTCTGAATGTCCCCTTAAACAAATTTCCTGAATTTCAACCAGGTGACCATGAATGATATCACTCTCTGGAGGCTAACACAAACAGTACCTCCAGAAGAGCTTCATGGAGATGTCCCTGGAGGATTTCCGCTCCATCCTCAGACGCCGTTAACAGACTTTTCTAGTAGCTATACTGGCTGCGAATGCATCCCAAGTCTTCAGGGCAAATTAATTGTTAAACACACTTGCTTTTAAACCCTGTATTATATTTACAAAGATACACTCACCAGAGGTGCCTTCTCCGGCTTCATGGTCCGGGAGCCAAGGTTGGGAGGGTATTCGCTCCAGGGTGATGAACAGTTTCTGGCTGCCGGGGAGAAGGGATTCTCCTCTTGCCTGCTGTGCGCTATCCTCAACCTCCTCCTCCTCCTCCTCATCCACAAAATCCTCATCCCTGTTGCGTGAGACTCCCCCCTTGCAGGTGTCCATGGACAGTGGTGGGGAAGTGGTAGGGCTCCCCCTAGAATTGCATGCAGCTCATCATAGAAGCGGCATGTATGGGGCTCTGACTCGGAGTGACCGTTTGCATCCTTTGCTTTTTGGTAGGCTTGCCTCAGCTCCTTAACTTTCACGCAACACTGCTGTGTGTCCCTGTTGTAGCCTCTGTCCATCATGCCATTGGAGATTTTGGCAAATATATTGGCATTTCATCTTTTGGAACGGAGTTCTGCCTGCATGGATTCTTCTCCCTATACTGCGATCAGATCCAGTACCTTCTGTGCGGTCCATGCTGGAGCTCTTTTGTGATTCTGGGACTCCATGGTCATCTGTGCTGATCAGCTTGCCATGCTGGCCAAACAGGAAATGAAATTCAAAAGTTCCAGGGGCTTTTCCTGTCTACCTGGCCAGTGCATCTGAGTTGAGAGTGCTGTCCAGAGCGGTCACAATGGAGCACTCTGGGATAGCTCCTGGAGGCCAATACCATCGAATTGCATCCACACTACCCCAAATTTAAGCCAATGAGGTTGATTTTAGCACTACTCCCCTTGTTGGGGAGGAGTACAGAAATAGATTTTAAGAGCCCTTTAAGTTGACAAAACAGGCTTGGTCGTGTGGATGGGTGCAGGGTTAAATCAACCTAATGTTGCTAAATTCAACCTAAACTTGTAGTGTAGACCCGGGCTTAGGAGTGTCTGGTATAGGTGTTACCAAAAGCAAAAGTTCAGTCTCAGAGGCGGGCAAACTTTTTGGCCTGAGGGCTGCATTGGGTTTTGAAAATTGTATGGAGGGCCGGTTAGGGGAGGGGGGCGTGGCCCAGCCCCCACCCTTTATCCACCCCCCCCCCCCCGGGACTCCTGCCTCATCCAACCACCCCTTCTCTCTGTCCCCTGACCGCCCCCGGAACCCCTGCCTGCCCCCGCCCGCCACCCCATCCAACCCCCTCTCCTTCCTGACTGCCCCCCCGGGACCCCGGCTCCCATTCAACCCCCCTGTTCCCTGCCCTCTGACTGCCCTGACCCCTATCCACACCCCTGCCCCCTGACCACCCCCCCGAACTTCCCTGCCCTCTATCCAACCCCCCCGGCTCCCTGCCCCCTTACTGCGCCGCACAGAGCACTGGGTCAGGCTGGGCTCTGCAGGTGCACTGCCCCAGGAGCTCGCTGCTCCACCATGCCACCTGGAGCATTGCGCTCAGGCTGCGGGGAAGGGGGAACAGCGGGGGAGGGGCTCAGGGGCCAGGCAGGAGGGTCCCGCGGGCCGTAGTTTGCCCGCCTCTGGTCTAACTCCTTAACCTTTACACAATGACTTCACCGCTTTAAAAAACCATGATCTATATGATGCAGCATGTGAAGAGAATCCAGACGTATAGCAGCAGGAGGTTTTAATTATCTTACTGTATGTGTGCATATAGCAGTGCCCCAAAAACACTGACTTTGAGTAGAAAAGTTATACTTGTGTTCTTCATATCACAGCTGGTATCTTCAGATCTATGACATGCTGTTGGCTGAATATCTTCTCTATGTCCACTTTGTGTCACATTTGATTTTGATCTTTTACGGTTATTAGACTGCTGCAGCTTCACAGACATTCAGCATACCTTCAATGTGAAGAACTGAGCGAGAAGCCAGGACTGGGCTATAAATCATGTTACTGACCCCTTTAATTTCCTGTATAAGATTCCTGTCAAGTAGGTGAGAAGGTGGGGTATGTGGTGGATAATAATAGTCTATCCAAAGCCTGTGTTTGGTAATGACTGTGGCTACCCAAATAACACATTTTAAATGGATTTTAAATGTTATGGGAAAATTCTACTCTGATTTATATGGGGCGTAAGTCAGCGCAGAATTAGGCCCCTAAAATTCCTTTCACAATACATATTTTTTTAAGATCTTATCTAGACACAACCATTGCGCTGGTGTAACTTAAATTGGTTTTAAAACTGATTTAATTAAACCAGCACAAAACTTTGTGTACATACTCTTACTTCAGATTAAGATGGGTTTATTTTGGTTACTTTAAACCTGTTCCTAGTCATTTTAAACTAAATTCCTACTCAACTTAAACTAAATGAATGTAAGCCAGTTGTATACTGATTTGAGTGTCCACACAGCCTTCTAACTAAATATATTTTCTATTGATTTTAGCATCTTAAAATGCTCTACAAATATTTCTAGGCCTCCCCAGTACGTATTAATTATTATTAATATTATTATCCATTTTACATATGGAGAAAGCAAGTGAGGCATAGAAAGATTACTAAGTGTTTTTTCCATGGCCCCAAAAATTCCTGGAATGATAACATACTTAAAATTAAACTTAAAATTAACTAATAAAAAGCCACAGTAAAAGAGAAACTCCCTGAAACAAGCCTCTGAAACAAAACTGGGTAAAAATATTTCTAGATCTAGAAACCAGCTTCTGTAAATTTAATGCTAACCTGGTGAGGAGGGCTTTAAACTAGGCTCACCGGGGGAAGGAGACCAAAGCCCTGAGGTAAGTGGGCAAGCGGATACCGGGAGGAAGCAAAGGAGGAACTTCTGTGAGGGGAGGGCTCCTACCTCATACTGAGAATGAGGGGCGATCAGCAGGTTATCTCAAGTGCCTATATACAAATGCACAAAGCCTTGGAAACAAGCAGGGAGAACTGGAGGTCCTGGTGATGTCAAGGAATTATGACGTGATTGGAATAACAGAGACTTGGTGGGATAACTCACATGACTGGAGTACTGTCATGGATGGTTATAAACTGTTTAGGAAGGACAGGCAGGGCAGAAAAGGTGGGGGAGTAGCACTATATGTAAGGGAGCAGTATGACTGCTCAGAGCTCCGGTATGAAACTGCAGAAAAACCTGAGTGTCTCTGGATTAAGTTTAGAAGTGTGAGCAACAAGAGTGATGTAGTGGTGGGAGTCTGCTATAGACCACCGGACCAGGGGGATGAGGTGGATGAGGCTTTCTTCCGGCAACTCACAGAAGCTACTAGATCGCACGCCCTGGTTCTCATGGGCGACTTTAATCATTCTGATATCTGCTGCGAGAGCAATACAGCGGTGCATAGACAATCCAGGAAGTTTTTGGAAAATGTAGGGGACAATTTCCTGGTGCAAGTGCTGGAAGAGCCAACTAGGGGGAGAGCTTTTCTTGACCTGCTGCTCACAAACGGGGAAGAATTAGTACGGGAAGCACAAGTGGATGGGAATCTGGGAGGCAGTGACCATGAGTTGGTCGAGTTCAGGATCCTGACACAGGGAAGAAAGGTAAGCAGCAGAATACAGACCCTGGACTTCAGGAAAGCAGACTTCGACTCCCTCAGGGAACTGATGGGTAGGATCCCCTGGGGGAATAACATGAGGGGGGAAGGAGAGCTGGCTGTTTTCAAGGAATCCCTGTTGAGGTTACAGGGACAAACCATCCCGATGTGTCGAAAGAATAGTAAATATGGCAGGCGACCACCTTGGCTTAACGGTGAAATTCTTACGGATCTTAAACATAAAAAAGAAGCTTACAAGAAGTGGAAGATTGGACAAATGACCAGGGAAGAGTATAAAAATATTGCTCGGGCATGTAGGAATGAAATCAGGAGGGCCAAATCGCACCTGGAGCTGCAGCTAGCAAGAGATGTTAAGAGTAACAAGAAGGGTTTCTTCAGGTATGTTGGCAACAAGAAGAAAGCCAAGGAAAGTGTGGGCCCCTTACTGAATGAGGGAGGCAACCTAGTGAGAGAGGATGTGGAAAAAGCTAATGTACTCAATGCTTTTTTTGCCTCTGTCTTCACGAACAAGGTCAGCTCCCAGACTGCTGCACTGGGCAACACAGCATGGGGAGTAGGTGGCCAGCCCTCTGTGGAGAAAGAAGTGGTTAGGGACTATTTAGAAAAGCTGGACGTGCACAAGTCCATGGAGCCGGATGCGTTGCATCCGAGAGTGCTAAAGGAGTTGGCAGCTGTGATTGCAGAGCCATTGGCCATTATCTTCGAAAACTCGTGGCGAACGGGGGAAGTACCGGATGACTGGAAAAAGGCTAATGTAGTGCCAATCTTTAAAAAAGGGAAGAAGGAGGATTCTGGGAACTACAGGCCAGTCAGCCTCACCTCAGTCCCTGGAAAAATCATGGAGCATGTCCTCAAGGAATCAATTCTGAAGCATTTAGACGAGAGGAAAGTGATCAGGAACAGTCAGCATGGATTCACCAAGGGAAGGTCATGCCTGACTAATGTAATCACCTTCTATGATGAGATTACTGGTTCTGTGGATGAAGGGAAAGCAGTGGATGTATTGTTTCTTGACTTTAGCAAAGCTTTTGACACGGTCTCCCACAGTGTTCTTGTCAGCAAGTTAAAGAAGTATGGGCTGGATGAATGCACTATAAGGTGGGTAGAAAGTTGGCTAGATTGTCGGGCTCAATGGGTAGTGATCAATGGCTCCATGTCTAGTTGGCAGCCGGTATCAAGTGGAGTGCCCCAAGGGTCGGTCCTGGGGCCGGTTTTGTTCAATATCTTCATAAATGATCTGGAGGATGGTGTGGATTGCACTCTCAGGAAATTTGCGGATGATACTAAACTAGGAGGAGTGGTAGATACAGTGGCAGGTAGGGATAGGATACAGAGGGACCTAGACAAATTGGAGGATTGGGCCAAAAGAAATCTGATGAGGTTCAACAAGGATAAGTGCAGGGTCCTGCACTTAGGACGGAAGAATCCAATGCACCGCTACAGACTAGGGACCGAATGGCTAGGCAGCAGTTCTGTGGAAAAGGACCTAAGGGTGACAGTGGACGAGAAGCTGGATATGAGTCAACAGTGTGCCCTTGTTGCCAAGGCCAATGACATTTTGGGATGTATAAGTAGGGGCATAGCCAGCAGATCGAGGGACATGATCGTTCCCCTCTATTCGACATTGGTGAGGCCTCATCTGGAGTACTGTGTCCAGTTTTGGGCCCCACACTATAAGAAGGATGTGGAAAAATTGGAGAGAGTCCAGCGAAGGGCAACAAAAATGATTAGGGGTCTGGAACACATGACTTATGAGGAGAGGCTGAGGGAATTGGGATTGTTTAGTCCGCAGAAGAGAAGAATGAGGGGGGATTTGATAGCTGCTTTCAACTACCTGAGAGGTGGTTCCAAAGAGGATGGTTCTAGACTATTCTCAGTGGTAGAAGAGGACAGGACAAGAAGTAATGGTCTCAAGTTGCAGTGGGGGAGGTTTAGGTTGGATATTAGGAAAAACTTTTTCACTAGGAGGGTGGTGAAACACTGGAATGCGTTACCTAGGGAGGTGGTAGAATCTCCTTCCTTAGAAGTTTTTAAGGTCAGGCTTGACAAAGCCCTGGCTGGGATGATTTAATTGGGGATTGGTCCTGCTTTGAGCAGGGGGTTGGACTAGATGACCTCCTGAGGTCCTTTCCAACCCTGATATTCTATGATTCTATGATTCTAATGCAAGGAATGATCGAGCAGACCTCCTAGAGAAAAATCAGATTGCTTCCCTAAGATTGAAGATATATACATATTTCAAAAGAGAAGGACTCCCCAGAAAAGAGGGTTACATCCAGCAGTATAATAAGTGCCTGCAGAAAAAACTTTCTCATTTCTGAAGTATACAGCAGTGAGTTGTCTAAGCTGATTAGAAGGTTAAGAAGCAAAACTGTATATGTTAAACGTTTGCACAATAGGAAAGAATTATATACAAACAAAGGCTGCCTTGATTTATTAGTGTACAGGCATTCTTGAACAAAAAGCTTGGTAGAAAACATAAGTAGTCTTACAGACAACAGAAATAAAAGGAGTACTTGTGGCACCTTAGAGACTAACAAATTTATCTGAGCATAAGCTTTCGTGAGCTACAGCCCACTTCATCGGATGCATGCAGTGGAAAATACAGTCATGCATGCATCTGATGAAGTGAGCTGTAGCTCACAAAAGATTATGCTCAAATAAATTTGTTAGTCTCTAAGGTGCCACAAGTCCTCCTTTTCTTTTTGCAGATACAGACTAACACGGCTGCTACTCTGAAACAGACAACAGAGTGGAGAACATCCCACTACAGTGCCCATCTGCAAAACACTGCTAATTATGTACTAATACGGTACAGGTATGGTTCCGAAATTCAACATGCCCACAGTATAACCACTGGTCCCCTAACAAAGGGAACTGGTGATGAGTCTTTACAAGGACAAATAAAGAAAAAAGACTAAGTTGAAAGGATTCTATTCACTGCTGCTAGTATCCTTATTTTTCACATTGCTGGTTGCTGAACTTGTTCCTGCATATGTGCTAGAAGCTATTAAACATCACGTGCTAAATGGTCAGTTCTCATAATGGAGAGACGTAAATAGTGGTGTCCCCCACATGTCTGTTCTGGGCCCAGTCCTATTCAATATATTCATAAATGATCTGGAAAAAGGGGTAAACAGTGAGGTGGCAAAATTTGCAGATGATACAAAATTACTACAGATAGTTAAGTCCCAGGCAGACTGCAAAGAGCTACAAACAGATCTCTCAGAACTGACAGACTGGGCAACAAAATGGCAGATGAAATTTAATGTTGGTAAGTGCAAAGTAATGCACACTGGAAAGCATAATCCCAACTATACATATAAAATGATGGGGTCTAAATTAGCTGTTACCACTCAAGAAAGAGATCTTGGAGTCATTGTGGAGAGTTCTCTGAAAACATCCACTCAATGTGCAGTGGCAGTCAAAAAAGTGAACAGAATGCTGGGAATAATTAAGAAAGGAATAGATAATAGGGCAGAAAATATCATGTTGCTTCTATATAAATCCATGATATGCCCACATCTTGAATACTGTGTGCAGATGTGGTCGCCCCATCTCAAAAAAGATATATCGGAATTGGAAAAGGTTCAGAAAGGGCAACAAAAACTATTAGGGGTATGGAACTGCTTCCATATGAGGAGAGATTAATAAGACTAGGACTTTTCTGCTTGGAAAAGAGATGGCTAAGGGGAAATACGATTGAGGTCTATAAAATCATGACTGGTGTAGGGAAAGTAGATATGAGAAGTAGTAGACAACACTTCCTTAACACAAGAACTAGAGGTCACCAAATGAAATTAATAGACAGCAAGTTTAAAACAAATAAAAGGAAGTATTTCTTCACACAACACACAATCACCCTGTGGAACTCCTTGCCAGAGGATGTTGTGAAGGCCAAAACCATAACAGGGTTCAAAAAAGATCCTGTTTTTTCTGTAGTGGAGCACCTGAAAGCAATGTGCAATCTCTACAGCATAAGACTGTGTATTTTTCTTTTAATATATTAGATCTCAACTGTGTGCAACACTGTGTTAAGAGGACCTTAGAAGGTACAGACAAAATACTGTTTAGCTGTTTTAACATCTAGGTGGCAGCACAGTATAGACCAATCACCTGCAAAGCTATTGGAGGCAGTTAGAAGTATAGTTGCTTTCAGGCAAAGGGAAGGAATTTCCAAAATTGCATTTGATATATTTTATGTCAAGTCTTACTTAGGCATCAGAGGATGAGTGACAGTCTGGATGAATTGTCTTGTTTCCTGGGACCTGGCAAAGAACTGCATTCCCTTTGTTTCCCATTCACTTATTACCTCTGCCTTCCTGCAGTCTGACTAGGCCACCTATATTTTCTTGTGCGTATAAAAAGACATTATAATACAAGAAAAATCAGTTTAAGGAACCTTACACTTAAAAGGAGCCTCTTAAAATGCTGGTACTCTCTAGTAAACATTAACCCTATCTGTTCCCCACACACCCAACCCGTTTCCCATTACTGTAAATTCCGTGTGTGTTCCAATTAACATAGCTCATCTATTTGTATCTGGTGCTATACCTTCTATGTAGGGTTATTTGATGAAAGAATAGCTTGCTCTCAGAGAATTTGCTGTTACTTCCAACGTTCGGGCATGACTGAACTTTAAATTAGGTATTCGTATTGAGGAATGGTCCACCACTATAAGTAATAGGAAACAGCCTAAGCATATCCGAAATTAACAAGGTAATATAATTGATTATAGTCCTATTTCATTTCATAGTTCTTATTTTGTTTTCTTTACCCTTTACCTTCTTTTCTCCTAATCCTACTCCTTTGTCATCTGTCTCTTCTAAATTTTAAGGTCCCAGGTTTTCTTTTCTTCAGCTCTGTACCTGCTCTCATCCACCACATCCATCTGGTAGCTTTGTGCAGCTTCAGCAACTGGACCTACCCGGTTCCTGAGAATTCCTTCTGTTTGGGGGGACTTCTTGGGTGGTGAAGCAGCTTCTACACTTCTTAGGCCCAACCATGTAACAGTGTGGTCAAAGGAAAGTGGTTCACAGCTGGGCAACCCTGTGCTCTGGTGATCTCTGGCTGCCAGAATGGCCACTGAGCCTATGAGCATTCAGGCATCAATTAGAGCAGCCATGTGTATATCTGGTCCCTGGCTGTGCCCAGGATTGTGGGAACATAAAGATGGTCAAAGTATCTTTCCTCCCATATTTTTGCCCTTTGAAATTGCCCACAGGCATTTGGTAACAGAAGGGAGGTGGAGGAAGTTTCAGACTCAGCTGGCAGCTGTAGCAGACCAGGGAGAAGTGCTGGAGAAGCCCCCAGTTCCATCCCACAGATGGAGAGGTGGGTTTTTTTGTAGCAGAAAGGGAAGGGGGCGGGGGGGGGTTCAGACCAATTGGTGTCTGAGGAGAATTGGAGGAGAGGAAGGTGCCCCTCCTTCCAGCCAGCCATAGCAGGCATGTTAGAGTGGACGGGGTGGGAGTTCCAAACCCAGCTCGGGATTGGGTGGGATTCTAGGGGGAAGACTGGGGGTGGGATCCTCACCACATGGGTAGGGGGTTGAACCGAGGACCAGGGTTGGTGGATCCCAGGGTGGTCTGTCAGTCTACCAAATGGCATGGTTCTTGGGGAAGTAAACACACCTAGTGGTGAAACAGCTGTGTTTGGGGGTGGCAGAGCCAACAGAGAATGAGTTAAAGCAATCAAGGTAATTACTTTCAGAATTGTTGCCATCGCACTACAATGCTTACAAAGTGCAGGGGGTTGTCCAGAGCCAGGACATTTGAACAAATGGATTGCAACGGGAGAGTGACACAGTTGGCTGGGGTGAGTGTGACCAGTGCCAGATGGAGGTTGCAGAGGCAAGGTATGAAAGTGAGTCCCTTCCATCCAATGCTGCATCGGGTCTCTGTAGGGTGGATCTCGGTAGGATTTAGGGAACTTGCCCACTTTTCATCTTGGGGGACCAATGGAGGGGGTAAGGGAGGATGGGGTAGTGGAACTAGCCGAAAGTCTACAAAGGGATCTGGGGTCAGGGATGGAGCTGTGTCAGGGACGTCTTGGATACATACACCTTCTACAGAAGCTAATGGCATTACACAGCTGTTGCAAGCTAATCTTCAGTCATTGCAGCAGCCGGGAACTTCCATGGGTGAGGGGGCCAGAAGTGGTAATAATGGAAACTCAGCATGCGCTCGAGTTTGGCAGACAGGTGATAGTCAGGTGAGGCAGCCTCCTCGCCATGGGGTAGGAGCCCTTGATGGAGTGATTTCTGAGCACCCTACATCTCACCCACTGATAGGGAATGTGAACTCGTGAGCTAGAATTGCCACCCCAGGAGTGGCTGGGGGAAATAGGGCATTGAGGGTGCCCCAATGGTCAATCACGAGTTGGGTGCGCTTGGGTGGCTGACCCTCAATGGGAGTTCCTCTCCTCAGTATCACTAAAGATAAAATTTTGAGAGGTAACTATTTTGACATATTATTACTGTTGCACAGGGAGGTACTGACAGAGAGTAAGCTGGGGGAAAGCAAGCAGGCAATTGAGATGTCCAAGGAAAGCAAGAATGTGGGAAAATTGGGAAGCTGCCCTCCTGACCTATGTGGGTGTTATTGCAGAGGCTTACCCAGGCAGAAGCACAGCATTGTTCAAGTACAACCAGGCGGGCATATAACATGTTTGGGGCCATGGCTTGGTTTCACTGTTTAGCTTGAGGGCAGCAGCACAAACTGGGATCTGGTGGGAAATATAACATCGTACGATGTGGTTAGAGTGGATGACACCACGGGAGCCTGGTTTCCACACTGACAGTGGCCTGTTCATTCTGCAACAAGCCCGCCAGAGGCCTGAGGCTTGTACTGATATTTGCTGGGCATTTAATGAAAGCAGGTGCTTTTGTAGCATCTGCAAATTTAAACATGCTTGTGAAATGTGCTTGGGGGGGTCCATACAGCCACAGCAGTCAAGGAAGGCCACAGTGGGGAAAGAGAATGGTGGTTAAGTCAGGTGCCACCTGCAGACCCAGAGAGGTGGAAGCAGGGTATGGGGGCAAAGGCACAGGAAGGGGATGGGGATGAGCTGAAGTTGTGGGGGGGGAGGGGGCTGGACAAGAACACCATGTCCAGTTACGCTGGAAGCGTTAATGGTGCTCCTTTGGAAGTGTCTTGACAAGACAGACGGGGCATATTTGGGTTTACTTTGAGGTTTGGGATCCCTGTTAGGAGGAAAGAAATCATGTGATGTACAAAAGTTTGAAGTCCTTTGTGGGAATGGGTCATACTGTAAAGAAACAGATTAGGGCAGCAGTGCCATTCGATCACATACCTCTATAGAACTGGCTGGTGTCTCACCAAGGCTTGGTCCCTAAGAAAGTGCTGGGTGAATATCGCTTAATTTACCACCTGTCATATCCACATGATAGCTCAGTTAACAATGGCATAGACTCAGCATTTTGTTCTTATGTGCTGTTCCTCCTCTGATGAGGCTGTGTGCGTGATTAGGTCTTGTGGCCGAGGGGCACTGATGGCCAAGTGTGATAGTCAGTCTGCTTTTCGACTGCTGCCAGTGCATCCTTCTGACTTTAACCTTTTGTGTTTCTTTTTCAAAGAACAATTTTATTCTGACAAAGCAATGCCCATGGGATGTGCAATATCCTATTCAGCATTTGAGAAATTTAACACAGTGCTTCACTGGGCAGTGATGTGGGAAGCTGGTTTACGGCAGGTAGTGCATTACTTAGATGACTTATTGTTCACAGGCAGGGCAAATTTTGACCACTGTGTTAGCCTGATAGATGCCTTTCAGGCCTTGGATAAAAAATCGAGGGTAGCCCTAGGGGAGTTAAAAAATGATGTACCTTAAACTGACCTTCCTGGGGATTGAGCTAGACATACTGGTGGGTATATGGTGACTCCCTCAGAAGAAGCTTCAGGAGCTACAGGGCTTGTTTAGAGGAGGAAGAGTGGCCAGGAAAGTTCCACTCTGAGCTGTAATCTATTGTTGGACATCTTATTTTTGCCTGCTGGGTGGTAGCAGTGGGGTGGGCATTCTGTTCCTGGCTTGCAGAGGTGACCAGAGGCATAACTCAACCTCACCATTTTATAAGAGTTACTATTTGAGGGGGTGCCTGGGGGGGCGGGGGGGCAGACGGACAGTTGCTGAGACATTTTAATGGATTGTGGAGGGAGGAATGGATGCCTGAGGCTGATTTAAAGATTCATTTGAATGCTTTGGGAAGTACAGGTTTTGAGGTATTTTACCAAAGCAGGTGGCATACCCAGCAATGGCCCTCCACCTGGATATTCTGGGATAGTGCAGAATATAACATTTCTGGATTTTTCCCCCATTTTGGTTGCAGTGGTCATTTGGGGAATGGAGTTTGCTAATAAAAGGCTGTGTTTCTGGTGTGACATCAGGGCAGTAGTACGTTATCAGTTGCTAGTCCTCCAGATCACGCAGTGTTATGAGTCTGGTGATGGCATTTGTACTACAATGTTTAAGCTTTAACATCTGTTTCTCTTCCAGACATGTGCCTGGAGTTGACAATGGCACAGCAGATGCATTGTCTCATTGTCAGATAGACAGATTTCACAAGCTGGCACCAGGAGCCAGCAAGGAACTCGAACGGATGCTGTGAGCACTATGGAACCCTGGCAGATGTTGGCTGTCAGTATAGCACAGAGACTGGTGGCTCCACAAAGATTTCAGAGTAACCACCGTGTTAGTCTGTATTCGCAAAAAGAAAAGGAGTACTTGTGGCACCGTAGCTCACGAAAGCTTATGCTCAAATAAATTGGTTAGTCTCTACGGTGCCACAAGTCCTCCTTTTCTTTTTTCCACAAAGATTGAAGAGCTATGAGAGACGTGTTAATGATTTTGTGCAATTTCAGGAATGGGAGGGCCTGTCTCCGGTATGGCCCATTACAGAGGAATGGTTGCAGCACTAAATGGTGTCGTTAGTAACCTGGCAACTGGTGTCATCTACCATTTCCACTCGCACATTGGCCCTTATGTTTGTCAGTAGGCTGAATGGTTACCTAGATCCTTGTAGTGGGTTTTTAGTTGGAAGGTTTCCAGTGGGGTGATTTTGAAGCACCGACTCTAGGGAGGATGCATGTCATCTCATCACTGTTAATATGCTTAGGGATCTGGTGTGGATCCTAGAGCCCTTATGTCATTGTGGACAAGAGGTGAACTTGTTCAAGGCAACTTTTCTGGTAGCATTTTTGGAGCTTTTTGAATCAGCAAACTAGTACCTGGGTCCTGTAGGGACTCTTTTGGCAGGGATTTGGAATTGGGGTTATACAATGGGAGGGGCAATTGGTGGTAATAATCTTGAGGTGGTCAATGATGGATCAAGGAGGCCAGGGTGAACCATTATTTTACAGGAGGGTGGTGAGCCTGGGATCTGCCCTTTGGAGGCTGTGAGGGCATACATGGCAATAAGACCAGCAAGGGATGGGCTCTCTTGATTCACAGTTAAGGGGGAGTCCTCTCACAATCTACCCCTTTGTTACAGTTTTAAGACAGGGACTGACAAGGCTGGGGCTTCCTGCACATGAATTTGGCTCTTACTCATTCAGGATTGGGGTGGCATCTGCAGTTTGCAGCTGGGTCTGGGGACAAGTGCAATTCAGGCAAATGGGTGTTGGCATTCTGAAGCACACAGTATGTACATGAGACCTCAGGTGGGGCATCAGAACACTTCCAAGTATACGTGCTGATGTATTAAAGACAGATAACAGGAACTGATGGCCAGAAATTTTTTTGGGGGAAGGACACTTCTTTTCTTACTACCACTCTATTCCCCCCCCCACTACCAATGTTACCTTTATAGCTACACTGGGGGAAAATTCAACCATCCTGTTTTATTATGATAATAAAAAATTGCGTTTGAAAACTAATAGTAAAGCAAAGATATTCAAAACACCTAAAGACATACCCTGCATAAAATGGACACAGAATAGTATTAGAGGCTAGCAGACATAATTTGTATCACTATTACTATACCTCCTGATGGGATTTTAATGGTAATATTTCTAGAAAAGTACAACTGTCTGTTGAATGTACTATATGAAAAACAAAGGAAAAATACAGCTTGGACTGTTTGTTTTTAAAAGGAGGAAGAGTAAAGGAAATATTTTTCATAAATATTGTAAAAAAATTGCAATACATTATAAGCAGGCCCCATTATAGGCATTCTGCTAGTTTTAAATGATGGGCAATAATCTCTCCACAGTAATACCCAAACAACACTATTGATTTCAGTGGGGTTGTACAAGTGTAACAGAGGGAAGAATTTAGTCCATTCTGTGCACTTACATCCAATTATTGTATTACCCACAAAACGTTCTTCCTCAAATCTTAATGAAGACATTATTTCAGGGTGCATCTCACAAAACAGGGATTGAAATCTCTCTTGCATTTGAAACGACTTGCAGGTACTATAGCAATGTCATGCTTTCTGTACTTTTTAAC
This sequence comes from Lepidochelys olivacea, assembly GCF_965140295.1. Lineage (NCBI taxonomy): Eukaryota > Metazoa > Chordata > Testudines > Cheloniidae > Lepidochelys > Lepidochelys olivacea. Next base: position 34,843,654 of record NC_140421.1, read on the forward strand.
CACAACATAATGCATGGCAGACAATGGGTGAGGTTCGGGGCTGGCTTTCCAAGAGGTGCAGCACAGAGGGCACAGCCTAGGGGGAGGGATCAAAGGTAGCTTTAATCAGGAGCAATCCAGAATTGCAGTAGCGCTGTGCACTACAGTCCCTCTCATTCCCTGCACTGCGGCTTGCAGGGGTGGGGAAGCAGCATAGGACCACTTAGTCACTCCTATGCTGTACTTAGACTGGGGGAGATCTCCCCTGGGCACTTGCAATGATGTTCTGGCCCCCCCTTGCCTTCTATCCAGAAAGAGTTGGGCAGGTTATTTTCCAGTCAGAGGGCTGAGGTTCCAAGTCCCTTTATCACATTAAGTGTAATGCTAAAGGCAATTTTACAAGTGTTAATGGACCAACCAGACTATGGGGACAATAATAATGCTCACTGCCAGAACATGTTCTAGCTCACTAAGAGCAGGTACTAGCTCTGGGGAATCTGTCAGTAAGAGCTGAATGTGTAAGAGGAAATTTTCAGGGAATGACTGCATGAAGTGAAGGTGAGCAAATTTATGCAGGTTCTGCAGAAAATGGGCCATGAAAGCTACACAGTAGAGCTCTACCAGAACCAGAGTTTTTATTTTGGGAAATGGTGCAATTTCAAATTTCTTCGGCTCCATAAAGAAACAAACAAACAAAAAATTCAAAGTATTTCAATATATATCATTTGAATTTCAACTTTTTTTTCGTTTTATATATCATTTTATAATATAAATTGAAAAAAAGAAGTCATTTTGAAAGAAAAAATTGAAACAGTCTGTTCCAAAAAGGTTGACATGGAATATTCTGACATTACCAAAACTTTTGTTTTCAATTTTCATTTTGAAATGAATTTTCATTAAAGGTGAGGCATTTCCATGAAATGTTTCACTTTTGAGGAATCAGGATTTTCCAACAGAGAAACATTCCACTGGAAAATTTCTGACCAGCTCTATTACATAGAGAGAAGTTTCCTCCAACTCTCCAGATGCTGGATCCCTGCTACATGCATAAGCTCAGCTTCATAGGGTAGTGGCCTGGATAGAAGGGAGAGGAATAGGGAGCAATCATTCTATTGCAGCATATTCCACTCTCGAAAAGGCATAACTGGTAGCCGATGCTTCTGAGCAGCAGCACTCTTTATTACATATTGTGTGTTCCCTAGTCAGAGGGGTCACAAGATCACTGCTGTGGTGGAGTATCCATAATGCTGGATCAAGGAGTGGGTATAAAGTGGGGGCAATAGGGAACACCAAGCAGGGCTTCAGATTTGCCATGTCTTTATTATCTTTTGTTAAGGATATCTTATCTGCATGCACCAGGCTGGTGATACTGAAGGAGGATGGTGTGGAACCGTGGCTCCTCAAGTACCTTTGTGTGCATTTCCATTTGGGAAGGGGAGCATAGAGCTCCCCAAAAGACAATAATAATTGAGTAGTAGAAACAAAGGGTTTTGTTGTTGTTTTACTAGAACCCCCCTTTTCAGTCACGTAATACACTCTCCCTGAGGAATAGCAACTACATTCATTTATCCAACACTGGTTCAGGCTGAAATACTCTGCCAGAAAAATACATTAAAACTGCTGTAAAGTAAAACATGTCGTCATGCATATAGCCCAGTGCTGTTTCAGCAATACATTGAGTTGCCAGATATGAACCCTAACTGTGGAACTGATTGGGACTCTGATTTCTTAGCCTATAAAGGTTTGGACTAACAATATTCATGGACTCCTAGGAGTTAGAGAGACTAAAAACCTATTAGATTATCCATTGCATCTTTCTATTTGAGCAGGTTTGCTCTCTACAGTGTATCTCCTATTGCTTTGAAGTCTGGTTTTAAATGTGTCAAGCAATGGGGATTCCATTGCCTCCTTTGCACTGCCATTTCACAGTCTAATAGCCCTCACCGTTAGGAATAAACAAATGATTCCCAATGAATACTTTCATTTGATGAACTTAACCTCTTTTTTTTGTGTTCACAGGCAATCTGCAAGTGGTTCATGATTTCTCATATGTATTTGATGTAGATCTTTAAAATGTTTTCTTCATAGATTGTTTTTATCTCCTGAGTAGATAAGCATGCAGGTACTTCTGATTTGAATACGTGTGCATGCAAATTTAAAATTTAATTTCTGGGAATACTTGTGCATTCAGCTATTAAATTAACTTTCCATGAATATTTCCATAAAATTCAAATGTTTGCAAATGAAAACATAAAAGGCACATGAGAATGGCCAATGTAAATTAATGTAGGGTTTTATCCTTGTACCACCAAAATCAACGGGTGAGTTACCATCAACTTCACTGGGCACAAAATCAAGCCCTTAAAGATTTGAATGAATATTAATGGATTTTTTTTTGGCATTACACACTCAGCTCTCGTTAGGAAGTGTCTCCTGAGATTTAGTTTAAATTTGCCTAGATTTATGGTAGGGTACCGACTCTTAATAGAAGTAGGATATTTGGGGATAACATGGTTTTGGTCGGGTTTGTTTTTCAACTTTAGTTCATATTTTTAATCACTTTTTGCTGAAATGTGTCAAACTGAAATACATTATTTTAGAAATAAGTCAAATTTGACACGCTTGTAGTGGAAACCTGTAACTAAAAAGTTACTTATGTTAAAATTCTACCACAGTTATAGGAGCGGTAAGTATTGTCAAGAGTAGCAAATTCTCTTTGCAATTAGGTCTATTGATATATTTTTAATTCATAATATCTGAAATTATAACGTGGATGAAACTGTTCTGCAATGAAAATAACAGCAATATATGATCGCTTTCTCTCCCCTTCCCTCCTCCACTCACCCCCCACTTACGGTTTACAAGTCTGGCTGGCAATATCGGGTTGAACTTCTCAATAGACTCCGCATTCTCATCATCTGTTACATACTCAAAGTTAATAATAAACATCATAGCTACTCCTTCTTGATTTTTCACTGGGATTATGTGGGTGTTGCAAATGAAGGTGGACCCTAAGAAGGGAGAAAAAGAAAGGAAGTTTATGTAAGTCAAAGAAATCTGCATAGTTTCTTTTTTTCTTTCACCAATAACTCCAGTAATGTCAAAAATTCCGCAGATTGTTTCTTTTGCTCACCAGACACATGAAGCATTTTTTATTTAAATAAGACCATTTTTGGCACAGAGGAAATGTAAGTGTCTTCTAATTGCTTATCACGTTAACTTGTTCCAAAAGACTTCTCAGGTAAGTCGCCACTTTCTTTTGGTGCACTGGTTTTTATTCACTGGAAATGCTTTGAATATAAACACACAGCATCACATTGTGGAGGTATTCAGTATCAAATGCCACAGGCAAGCTACCCCATCAACCACAATGCTTATTGGAGAACACAAAGCCACATTCACTTCCTAAATGTCAGGGGTTCTTGAAGCTTTTTGGTTTGGTTACAATAGAGAAAATCACTCATTAAACATTTATGTGTATAAATATATAGCCATTCTTATTTTTGTTCTTATTATTTTGGGGTCTGCACAATGGCATTTTGATTTTTGCATTAAAAATGATGTTAATGGAAACAAGTCCTTTGTTTTAAACTTGATCATACTAACTGGTGATTCACATTCTATCATCAAACACATTTCCAAACCTTAATAGCCAAGATTTTCTAACTTGAGTAACTGATGTTAGGCACCCAATCCATGGTGACAGACCTAATTTAAGTGGCCTGAATTTCAGAGGTGCTGACCACCACAACTCTTACTGAAGTCAACAGGAGGTATGATTGCTTAGCACTTCTGAAATTCAAGGCCCTTTTACATATGTGCCTTAGTAGGGATTTAAAAGTTTTGTCCTATGTTCATCATTATAATTTTCCTTGGAAAACTGATATTTGACAAAGTCATTAGCTTCTCTCTGATTCCTGGTGTTACATTAGTGGAATGCACTGATTCGAACAATAATGTGATTGCTGTAAGAAATAAGATAATATTCTCCTAAAAGCTTCACACAAATACAACTGTGAGCAAGTGTCTTCCCAAGATGAGCAGGAACATCATCTGTAAGTGATCCATTTGAATGTAATAATCACCGACATTTGACAGGCAGTGTAATTTTTTAAGGACAGATCCTGATCTGGGTCCCACCACAATAAATCAGAAGTATCTCCACTGAAAAAAGAAATACTCAAGATTTACACCATTGTAACTGAAATCAGAACCTGGCCCCTAGTAGTTAATGTAACGTTTGCTGTAATGTGGTATTTAAGGCAGCTGGAGCTACGGATAAAAATGGACATGCTGCCCCTTCAAGTTTTGCAGCTGTACCTTCAATCCATTTAATAAAACAGTTAAGCTGTGGCACTTGCCACAGTTTCCATAGTAACAAAGGGGATGACTTTAGTAAACAGAAAATAAGCAATTTAAGACTGTTCCATGAGAGCTATAAATAGAAGTGCTGCAGGCCAAGCATTGCAACATAGACTGGTTAAACAGAGAGTCTGAAGAGAGGCTAGAAATAACCGTTATGTTTTCAGCTAATTAACCAAAATACATATTGACTTTTAACACTTAAAATGACATTTTTTGATTCATTTGGAAAGACATTGTTACTTTCCATCCGTAGCTTGTTATTTTGAATTTTTCAGCATGTGGATTCTGTTGTGACATACAGATTTACTAATCAAGTGATGATCCTGCAACCTGCCACTTCCAGCCTCTCATGGAAAAATCAAAGGGCAGGAGATTGTCTTGGATTGAAACTCACATGTCTTGAAACTCACGTGGATTTGAAGAATGTTGAACTCCAGTGGATCAAATGTTTATGGTTTTGGGAAACAAGGGTGACAGTGACCAACAGAGTTGACAAAACACATGCTCAAGGCTACCTTTGCACTCAAGGGAGTTTTAGCTTTTAACATGTCTTCCCACAGCATGAAGTATTAATGCTATTTCACATTTACGGAGAACATTTCACTCCCAAGCATGTACAAATGATATGTACACCATAGGTAGTGATTCACCTCTGAGGAGAAATACAGCACAAGAACATGACAGAAATTGAATAATACTGTAGCCAAAGGAAATTGCAGGGAGAATTTAGGAACACAAAGAGGGAGAGATCCTTAGCTGGTGTAAATCAACATAGCTCCAATGAAGTTGATGGAGCTATATCATTTACACAACAGAGTATTTGGTCAAATGAATTTAACCAGGCTAGAATTTGTCCAACACATCAGGGCTTTTAATAAGTGCCGGGAGATATTTAATGACTACAAGTGATCAGAGTCTGCATTTTACATCTCATCCAAGAGATAGCACCTGAAGCAGCACTCCACCTTTAAGGGAAAGGTGCCAGCTAACAAATTCCCTAACACTGCTTCCTGTACCATCTAGGTGTTGCTTCAAGGCAGGGTCTTGCATAGTCTATGATTCCACTGGAATATACACGTGTTGCCAGTTTGGTTGTGTTTAAACCTTATAATGTGAACCAAATATACGGCAATACCATGTTCTCTGCCTGAGTCTGCAGACAGCCTGAAAGATGAGCTCTGAGAGGTGTGAACTACCTCCATTCATCTAAGTAGGGAGTTAACTCTGAAAGCTAAGGAAAACAATGTGGAAAATTAAATGTCTAAATAGTTCATGGATGATCATTTTAGTGGAAACATCCAGGTAATATGCTTATCCCACAATTCCACTCTACCTCTCAAGCCTTTTTGAGTACCAGACTCTATCTCTGCCCTTCACCCAGCTGTCAAAACATCTAGCTAACCTGTGACAGCTTCTACAATGCAACTAAGTGTGATCGATACAAAAATTAGCAGCACATTGAAAACTGAAATGTGGGGACAGCCTAAACTAAACTGAAGTTAATATCAAAATAAATATGACAGAGATTATTGTATTGATTGTACTATCACCAAAAACGTCCATTCTCTAATTTAAATAAAGTTGCCTCAGAATTTACACTCTGTTGTACTAGACTACTACAGGAAATCTTAAAGTAGAATTTCGACCCAGTTTGCTGATCCTTAGTGAAGGCCTTGCTTCCAGAGCCACCTCACCAAACCAAACCCCTTCTAGTTCATTTGGTCTGACAGCCTCAGAGCACAAGGGGCTACGGTACCAACTAAGCAGCATAATTCACATTTAAGTAACATTTTGTTATGATGTCAATATCACAAAAGCTAGATTATTTGTATCCAAATGAAAATAAGTAATGTAAGAATAAGACAAAAGGCAGCTGTGACTATAAAACACCAGAGTAAAGAGATAAATACTTGTTGGGGAAAAAAGTAGCTGATTCTCTAATGAAGCTGACAGTAATGAAGGAAGTAATAAGTAACTTGTTTGTAAACAATATTATCCAATATTTGCACTCTTAGTCATTCAATTACTTGTCATGGCACTCAGCATGATTTCCGTGTTTGTCCTCTTTATTGAAACATTCTGAAAGTAGGAAATGCCTCTGATGAGCAATACAAATTTTAATGAAGTTTCTGGAATTTGCAATTCTTATCTGTAGCCACTGAGAAAGCAAAAGATGTGTAATCAGAATAATTATTAAAATTACACCTTTATTAACAAATTGATTAAATATCCAAGTGGTATTGGAAATTAGATTAGTGTGCTGAAAGACCAAAGCTTCATGTCTCAGCTTTTAAAAGAATATTATTGAGGAATTGTCATGAAATATAAACATTTACTTTACCATTGAAAACAATTCAAATATATAGTTAAAATTATTACTGTGATGGACGCTATATGAGTAGATTGACAGACACTGGAGAAAAGTTGGAAATTTCCTTGGCAGTATGAATTCCATGTTTAGAAAAGCTCTTTCTAAACAGTAGCCCAATGTCTCCTTCTGCTTATTCCTGAATTTAAGGCAAAATCATGGGTGTATGACCTTGTATTGAAATCAGCCCACACTCTGCTGTGGAAATTAATTTGATGTTAGAAATCCAGCATTATGATTTCACAACAGGATCCTAGGGAGAACATGGGCTAGGATGGAGCAATCCCTTGCTGAAATACTGTGACCCAGAAACCCCTTAGCAAAAGGTCCCATGTTCTTTGCAAATAAGTCTGACCTCAAACCTAACAAACTCACATTGCCAAACATGTCTGACAGAATATTTATCCATAAAGAGTAACATATAAGATATCTACCAAAAGCTCATCAATTCTACAGATTCAGAATCACCGTGAGATATATATAGGGGTTTGTAGAGCTGAGCAAATCATTGATGTTTTGGCTTAATGGACCAACCAAATAAAGAAAAAAAATCATTTGGGGTCAAACGAAACTGTTCGGCTTTCTGGCTTGTTTAATTGTTTGTGTGGTTTTTATTCCCCTCTCCCCCCTCCCTTTTTTTAAAATCTAGCTGCATTTCTAAAGGGAACATCCTTTTGCAATGAAAAATCAAAACACTTCCGTACAAGAATGTCAGAAAGAAACATTTTGACTTTTTCTAAATTTTTTTCAGCTGAAACTAGACACCAAATTTGACCTGACTCCACAAATAGTTTCAGTCGCCCTGAAGCTGCATTTTCCAGCTAATAAATGATTGTCCAAAAAATGTCGCCCAGCTCTGTTTGTATTGTGCCGCCTGTGTTTGCATGGCAATGTGTCCATACACCAACTACACCCGCTCCAATGCCTTCAAACACAGAGAGGAGCTATGACGCCCTCCTGCTGCAGCTGCTGTGGCCTTCAACCCCTGGAAAACCCAGAGTGGCTGCTGTCCAATCCACACAGCTGCTCCTTCCTGGCCTGAAGGTGCTGATGAGAGATGTGCAGGGAAGGAGCAAATGGAAAGAGCAAACATAGGGGAGAGTAAATGGGCTGTCTGTGAGAGAGAGGAGGCAGACACTGCTGTAGTGTTAGACAAATCATTTTCAGAATCAGCTTCATCTTTATCTCTGAATAAAGATATGAATGAAACACTTGAGTGACTGTTTCAGGGGGAAAAATCCAAGTAATTATAGAACATAAATCCTTTATGATAATACAGAGAATGGGGAAGGTGTGGTGGGGAGTGGAGGGGGGAGGGGCAGGGTGGGAAGAGGGAAGGCTGCCTGTTCTTTCCTGAAATGTTCATTCCATTGTTTTGCCCTCAAGATACATACTCAAAACGCATGCCCTCAAGGAGATGGAAACTCGGGGGTGGGGGTGGGGGGGCGAAGAATCTATTAATTAAAGATTATTTTAAACTTTTAAAATCAATTATAAATTACTTGCAACAAAACATGGGTATTTCACATTTCAGTCCCTTGTACTTTTTTGTTCACGTCACTCATTAGCGGGTTTGAAGGTCAGGCATCACTGTTATTTCAGGCAAACTGACCGGAATGAATGAAACAACTTTAATTTCCAGCTTCTATGAGCCTCAGTTGCAGCTGCAACTATCTACAGTGTTTATTTATTTGGCATGAATCTCACCATTTATGGCATCGTTTGTCTATCTAGCTAGAGAGGGTCTGGACAATTGAGATTCAGTTTGAGAATATATGCCTGGTACTGTGCACAGAATGAAGAATACGTATGGGTACATTTGTCTCTCACTGCATAATAATCTGTCCTTTTTTTTAAAGGGACACTTCTTATTTGTTGCCTAATGTCCCCTCTCCCACATAAAATCAAAATAGCATACACTATTGTTACATACTTCTACAACAGTAGTGCAAATAATCATACTCTATTGTAAAAAATTAGGCTTTTGTGTTAATAAGATTTTTGCCATGCATAAAAAACGAAGGTGCTGTCCTTAAAAATATATATTCTGTGCCGCATTTATCTTACAGCTCTCCTTCATTTCCCTGAAATGTGTGTGGTCACCTTAGCTGCCTATGCTACTTCCTTGCATATGTCTCCACATTATTTACTTTAGTATTACACACTTATTTCTTTTCCATTTTGTAGTATATGTACACTTTACTTAAAGCAAACAATACTGGTGATCAGCAATCCAGCATGGGTTATATTATTTATTAACTAAAGCACTGTTAATGAAACAGAGGTTTCCATGAGCAGGATTTTCCATCTGCTTTCATTTTCAAATCACCACCCAGCACTTAAGCAGGGAGGAGTTTGGCTGGTTGGCCGGAAGAAGAGGGCAATGTTTTCTGGCTTGGGGCAGGAGGGAAGACGTAAAGCTGCTGGAAAGAGCAGTCAATGTGGAAAATGATTCACCATCTAGGAATGTGGGGCTTAAAAAGGTCAGTTGGGCCTGGCCCCTCCCTTCTTTACTCACAGCAGCCAAGCTAATGGCTGGCGCCTCCTTGTGGCGAACGTTCAGTGCAGGTACTCCATAAATTAAGGCACAAAAGAATGAAAAAATGGCTTGGAAAAGGAATTAAGGAGAGGTGCTTGGTAATTGAGCAAGCCGGGGGCAGTTGGGGACTCCTATGACTGGTACGGCAGGGAGCAAACCCCCACATCATTATAGTCCACCTTAACCCCCTCCTATGAGGGGGCATGGTCAGTAAGGTCCCGGCAAGGGAATTGCTGGAGGGACCTGGATGAAAAGGGGGTGGGGGGAAGAGCTGATGAAAGCCCCCCCCCTTATCCGGAGCTGGTTGGAAGTAGTAAGGTCCCAGCAAGGGAATTGCTGGAGGGACTTGGATAAATGGGGGGGGGGGGAGCTGTGGAAGCCCCAACCCCCGCCCCAGAATTGGTGGGAATTGGTAAGGTTCCAGCAGTGAATCTGCTTGAGGGACATAAATTTTGCACCTGCACTGCACACATTTTATCCACTGGGTTAGTCCCAGACATCTGTCAATAATAAAGTTGCGGCCTGATTAAACCCATATCTAATGTCTCCTTTTGGCATAGCCAGACAACCAATGGCTGGCTAGGAGCCTGTGAGGGATATACTGCATAACAGATATATTTTATTCTGAACATTTCCACAGTGAGTTACACATGTTGCACTTGTGATTATACTAAATGTATATGCAATATTTTTCTTTATAATAATGTCCATACATTTTTCTTTATGATAATGTCCATGCTATTTATACATGAACATAAATACAAGACCTTTTGGTTCTAATCTTAATACCCATATCTTTTACCAGAGAAGGATACAGGACCATGGCAGACAATGGGTTAAAACCTTGCTTCAGCAGCCAGATGCTCCTGCAGAGCTGCCAAGATTGCAGTGAAATGAAGACACCTGACAATGTGACTGCTTGTCATTTACTAACAGGGCTAGTGAAGAAGCACGTTCTTCAAAAAAGCCCCGCCTTCTCAGAGAGGGGATATAAAGAGAGCAAAGGTGCAGCTGATTAAAACAAACAAACACCCACCCACCCACCCAAACAAACCCCAAAGCACATCATCTAGAAAATGGGTGTTCTATCTTGTGTGATCTCTGAGAGCTACTGCTGGGGGAAAAAACCCATTTATTTTGTGCTTTGAGCTCAGATTCTAGTTGAGGAAAAAACTTTATATTTTGATGGTTTAGGCTAAGGGTCAGGAATCAGGACACTTATTGTTTGTCATGAAACCTTTGTAAATGAACTATATCTCCCTGATGCTTGAAGTCTACTCTAAGCAGGCAGAACCCTTTGCCAAGCTTCTGCTGGCTTTTGCTGTATGCTATCATGTCAATGATGTTCTTCTAATATTTAAACAAATATTAAAAAGGGGTGGGGGGATTGCTCCTTAGTCTGTGATAAACTGAGTGGGGGAGGGTGCTCACCTAGAATAGTAAGGGACTAAAATATATTACCATTGTGTTCTCCTTCAAACAAAAGTGATTTCTCAAAAAGCAAGGCAGGAGGCAACATCACTTTGTAAACAAACTTTAGGGCCCTGGCTGGAGATGTTTATAGCTTGTTGCTGAAGGGATGAAAGCTCTGTAATCTAGGGTGAAATTTGAGGGTATCCTTTCTGAAAAATGTCCTCGTAAACATGTGACAGTTGGTGCCATTTGGCCATTTCCAGAGTAAAAAAAAATATGCTTTTCAGTAGCATTTTTATGAACCCCATAGTTGAGTAACTTCACCCAGTGATAAAATTTAGCAGTATCCAGAGATCAGGAAAATTACCCCAATTGCCTGTAACCCCATTCAGTCTGCTGATAGCATTAGAATAAGGAGTACGTGTGGCACCTTCATCCAATGAAGTGAGCTGTAGCTCACGAAAGCTTATGCTCAAATAAATTGGTTAGTCTCTAAGGTGCCACAAGTCCTCCTTTTCTTTTTGTGAATTCAGACTAACATGGCTGCTATTCTGAAACCTGTCATTAGAATAAGGGGCTCTCCACAAGCTTGCCAGCCTAGCTCATTATCACTTACAGGAAAATTAGTGAAACATTTCCACCACTGGTAAGAAGCACAGTCTTCCTCTAGAAAATTTCCCCATCTCTCAGTGAAACAAATTCAGAACATTGGGCAAGAACACTGGAGCTAACTGTATGATTCAGAAATACCCTGCGTGAAAGAAAGATCTAACAAACCTGTATGTCAGTAGCTGCTTTTTGCCCTTTTGCTCTCGGGGTTCAGTTTGCTCCTATAGATCTTCTGAGCCAGCTGAGTTTTGAACACTCTGCTCAAAATATGTCAAAAATTTGGCCTTCAAATACAAGATGCGTATGTCTTTTTTCTGGATTCTCCTTACACTTCAACATACTGGAAACAGGAGGAACCTCTGAGAATAAGAATCCTTTGCACTTGTATAGTGCATCCCTTCCAAGAACCTCAAAAAACATAACACACAATAATTAAGTCAACTAGTCTGCTGCAAAGTATGTAAGTATTACTCTGCTCATTTTACATGTGGTCAGAGTGCAACACAGAGAAACTAAATGACTTGTCCAATGTGACACTGCAGGTCAATGAAAAAACCAAGCACAGAACCCAGAAGTCTAGTCTTTAACTGCTACACCACAGTCCCACTCTATCAAAATGTGTATAGTTAGTTTCCACACACAACTTCTGGGAATGGGCTGTATAATTCCCATAATTTTAACCTATGCAATTGGGGCTGTGACTTTACATAATCATTTTCCAGCTCCAGTTGACTGAAAATGAGCTACCTTGTGTGGCAAGAATGGGGAATTCACAAGTTTCCATTAAACTGCTGCAGATGGATCTGTATGACTGTCTCTTTTAAAAGATTCATTGCGGAGGAGCAACTAAAAATAGCTGGCAGGTTGAAATGTATTATGTCCCTCTTCATTCCAGGAGCTACATTTGAGGGGGGATGGGGAAAGAGAGGAAGAATATATTTGGCTGGTATTTATTAGGGAACTTACAATGATTTAATGGGACCTGCTCCCCTTGACAGTTCACTGCACCCTCCATATCAAATAGATATTCAGTGTATTACTGATGAGACTGCTGATACTAAGACTTCTGATTTACATGACTGCTGTAGAGAGTGTAAGGCATATGCATACAGTGTTGGAGGGGGGATACATTCTGAGTTACCCAACTATAAAATTAACCCCCTGTAGACTGTGGATCTCCCAGCAATCATCTGGCAGTCTGAAAAGTACCAGCATTCTTAAGACTTCATTTTCTTTTACATTTATTCCATTTATGGTATATTTTAATAGCTACACCCCTACCGTAGCTTTTCTTATAATACAGAATAGACACAATTATTGCCAAACTCATAATTATTAATATCTATGCCTACACTCTAATAGAACCAGGGTGATTAACTGTAATGCTGAGTACATTTTATATGAGAGGACAGTTTCATGGTGCTGTGTTATTTAACCGTACATAAAAACTCTCAGAAAATATAGAGTGATTAAATATTTTACAAGGAAAAAAGAATCAAACTGCGAATGAAGAAAATCAAAGATAGAGATCTGTATGTGTGTGTAGAACGTGGATTATAAGAAAAGCAATATAAATATCAACATATAGAAAAATGATGAACTATGTCTATGAAACAAGGATACAAAGCTAAACACTGAGGATGGAGTGGAGGTTAAGGATAATCTAGGCATGGCCCAATATCTAAACAAATACTTTGCCTCAGTCTTTAATAAGGCTAAAGAGGATCTTAGGGATAATGGTAGCATGACAAATGGGAATGAGGATATGGAGGTAGATATTACCATATCTGAGATAGAAGTGAAACTCAAACAGCTTAATGGGACTAAATCGGGGGCCCAGATAATCTTAATCTAATAATATTAAAGGAATTGGCACCCGAAATTGAAAGCCCATTAGCAAGAATTTTTAATGTATCTGTAAACTCAGGAGTTGTACCGTATGATTGGAGAATTGCTAACATAGTTCCTATTTTGAAGAAAGGGAAAAAAAGTGATCTGGGTAACTATAGGCCTGTTAGTTTGACATCTGTAGTATGCAAGGTCTTGGAAAAAATTCTGAAGGAGAAAGTAGTTAAGGATATTGAGGTCAATGGTAAATGGGACAAAATACAACATGGTTTTACAAAAGGTAGATCATGCCAAACCAACCTGATCTCCTTGTTTGAGAAAGTAACAGATTTTTTAGACGAAGGAAACACAGTGGATCTAATTTACCTAGATTTCAGGAAGGCATTTGATACCATGTCACATGGGAAATTATTAGTTAAATTGGAAAAGATGGGGATCAATATGAACATTGAAAGGTGGATAAGGAATTGGTTAAAGGGGAGACTACAACGGGTCCTACTGAAAGTTGAACTGTCAGGCTGGAGGGAGCTACCAGTGGAGTTCCTCAAGGATCAGTTTGGGGACCAATCTTATTTAATCTTTTTATTACTGACCTTGGCACAAAAAGTGGGAGTATGCTAATCAAGTTTGCAGATGATACAAAGCTGGGAGGTATTGCCAATTTAGAGAAGGACCGGGATATCATAAAGGAGGATCTGGATGACCTTGTAAACTGGAGTAATAGTAATAGGATGAAATTTAATAGTGAGAAGTGTAAGGTTATGCATTTAGGGATTAATAACAAGAATTTTAGTTATAAGCTGGGGACGCATCAATTAGAAATAACGGAGGAGCAGAAGGACCTTGGACTACTGGTTGATCATAGGATGACTATGAGCCGCCAATGTGATATGGCTGTGAAAAAAGCTAATGCGGTCTTGGGATGCATCAGGAGAGGTATTTCCAGTAGAGATAAGGAGGTTTTAGTACCATTATACAAGGCATTGGTGAGACCTCACCTGGAATACTGTGTGCAGTTCTGGTCTCCCATGTTTAAGAAGGATGTATTCAAATTGGAACAGGTACAGAGAAGGGCTACTAGGATGATCTGAGGAATGGAAAACTTGTCTTATGGAAGGAGACTCAAGGAGCTTGGCTTGGTTAGCCTAACTAAAAGAAGGTTGAGGGGAGATATGATTGCTCTCTATAAATATATCAGAGGAATAAATACTAGAGAGGGAGAGGAATTATTTAAGCTCAGTACCAATGTGGACACAAGAACAAATGGATATAAACTGGCCACCAGATAATTTAGACTTGAAATTAGACGAAGGTTTCTAACCATCAGAGGAGTGAAGTTTTGGAATAGCCTTCCAAGGGAAGCAGTGGGGGCAAAAGATCTATCTGGCTTTAAGATTAAACTTAAAAAGTTTATGGAGGAGATGGTATGATGGAATAACATGATTTTGGTAATTAATTGATCTTTAAATATTCATGCTAAATAGGCCTAATGGCCTGTGATGGGATGGGATCTGAATGGGGTGGGATCTGAATTACCCAGGAAAGAATTTTCTGTAGCATCTGGCTGGTGAATCTTGCCCATATGCTCAGGGTTTAGCTGATCGCCATATATGGGGTCGGGAAGGAATTTTCTCAGGAAAACTGTTAACTGTTAAATCTGTTAACTCCTTGCATGTTGACTGTTGAATGGCTGGGGAGGTTTTTCTTTGCTCCTTCTTTATTATGACTCTATCTGTTACAGACTGTGGAAGTCCAACTGCAGCAAACTCACTAGATTTCATCTTTTCTAAACCCATACTCATATGGGAACATGCCCTTTTACTTTAGTGGATGCACAATATAGTCAAGCTGAGCAGGAGCTGAAATAAGAGCTATCTAAGGGGTACCAAAATGTCAGATCCTTGGCAAGAATTGCATTTTATAGCTATTGCAAGAGAGGATCTGGAGTTTGACATCATAAAACAAAAAACACTCTTTGTCTCAGTGGGGTGGGGTGGGGTGGAGTAGGTTGGGGGTGGGGTGGGGAGAGGTGAAATATCCCCAATGAATTGTCATCCTACATGAGGTCAGTGTTGCCTATGAATGGCTTGTGAATAAATGGCACAGATTCTCAGTTGCAACTAGTTGTAGCAAATTCAGTCAGTAATAACTTAACCCACCCAGTAATACAGAAGCAGGATATATACAGTGCAAATGGGTTGAAGTTATGTTTTTCTATGAATTAACAGGGGGTTGTTTGTCAGTGTGCAAATCTCTAGTAATCAGGTTTCTGCAGCTCTAGGTTTCCATTCATTTTTCAATGTCTGTGAAAAACAGAGACTTGTTAAATAGAAAGATCACAGTGCTTGGAATTACATTAATTCCATGTAGTTGAAATAGTTTTCAAAAATGGAGGGATTTTACTGTGCCTGTACACAGGTTTTGTGGTTTTGGTAAACATTTCCACAAAGTTTATTAAAAGCAATAGCCCTATCCATTTACAATCAGATACCAAATGTGTAGATTCAGGTTAAACTTTTCATAAAAACAATGATGGGACACTTCCTCTTTCAGAACATTTTCATAATGGAAACATGAAGAATGACTGAAACTTTAGTGCCTGTTTATAAATATCATGAGATTATTTTAAGGTAAAATATCCCTTAAAAGTAAAAATATGTTTAAAAGATGTGGACAAAGAGAAATAGTTACACATTCATTATTACTAGATAGCTTAGACTTAACATTTATTTAATCTTACATGCTAAATCTGGAAATGTACTTTGTTTTCAGCTGATCCCCATCTACACCCTCATTAGAAGTTTTGCACCTCCAGGTATGCAGTTCAGAAATGTCTCATTATGTTCAGGAGGAAAAGGAATGCTGGATTGTCAAATATTGTCCCTTATGCAGAAAAAGTGCAGACTAAGACATTTATGTGTAGTACCCTAATTTCTTTTCCCAAATTAAACCATGTCAGATATTCTAGGCACTGATTTAAAAACACACCAAAGCAAGAAGGGGAAAAGTTGAAGGCTGAAACTCCATCCTTTTAATTTGTCTCAATTCACCCAATGTCTTGAAGCAGTGTGGGCTGTACAGTATGGGACCAAATTCTATTGTTAGCCCTGTGCAACTCCACAGAAGTCAAGGCTTTGGTGATTTAATTGTTAGTATCAAAAAGCAGAACAGTTTTAATCTGTCCTCTGGGGCTTTATGAAAGATGACATGATAAACCAATTATAATTGCTTTGTAGATCTGGGCCTGAACTGCAAAACTCAGTCAGGCATAGTGGCTCCAGACACAGAAGGAGACGGCACCCACTACTGCACCCTTTCACAAGCGCATCATGTGCTCAGTGTAAGTGCACCATGCACTCCACTGGCCAGTACTGAGGGAGTGGAGCTCTTCCCAGTACCATCTAAGGAAGCTGGCACCAGATTTCTCCTTATACTCATGGGACTTATACTCGGGCTCCTCCCAACACTCTCTATGGGGACTGGCACAGGATGTTTCCTTATACTCAGAGGAACAAAAATCCCAGACTCTGTTCAGGAATGGAAAGCAAATGGGTATCTCATTATGGGCAACTATGCAGGGCTGGGCACAATTAAACTCACATTGTACAGATCCTAAGTATCATTAGCCTTGAATCCAGGAACTTGACTCTGGAAGAACAGAACTGAAAGCTACAGGGAACACACCTGATGGGCATCCTTGTAATATGAAGCAAGAAACTATCAAGAAAAGATCTTCAACCATCTGAAGAAGACAAGCAATCATCATCAGCAACTCCATATTAAGGACAGAGAATTCAGAAAGGGATATAAGGACAGCTGGATGTTTCTGTGGAGTGAAGACACAAGCTGTAACTACAAGATCAGACAGGATTATGAAATTGTAAGACAAGTCTCCATTGGTGATGATACACATTGGAACCAATGATGGGATATCATGTGGAACTACACAGATTGAAGAGAGAGCTGAAGAAGAAGAAATACCAGTGATCTTCTTGGAGATCTTTCCAGTCCCATGGGTGAAAGGCAGAAGCCAGAAAATGCTAAAAGTAAACCGCATGTTGCATGACTGGTGTGAAACTGAAGGTTTTGGGTTTGTGGAACTTTGGGCCACATTCCAGTGGGAGATGGGACTGTATGAATAGGTTGGCCTGCATCTCAGAGGTAGGGGGCTAATCATCTCAGTTGGAGATTGGTTGGAGCAGCCAGGAGGGTGTTAAACTAATAATGCATGGGAAGGGTGCAAAGGTGGCAAAAGCAATTCAGACTCAGTGTGTCACAAAGAAATTGATCTGATATGACAAAGAACGTGAAGAAAAGGCATTTTTCAATTGTTTATATACCAGTGCTAGGAGTCTAGGTAACAAGCAGAAGGAATCGGAAATTCTCATTGATGAGAAGAAATTTTATATAATTGGCTTCACTGAAATCTGGTGGGACTATTCACATGATTGTGAGGATAAAAACACTGGTTATAACCTGTTTATGACAGACTGGGTAAAAGAGGTATCTGTGGTGTGTGTGTGTGTGTGTGTGTGACAGTCTATGTTAAAGACACCAAGACCTATTTCAGAGTTACCAATAAATCAGAACCATAGGATCTTGAAAGCATACAAATCAATGTGCTAACTAACAAAGCCCAGGAGGAGGTACTGCTGCGGTTCTGTTAGAGACCACCAAATCAAACCAGAGAATGGAATGAATTATTCCTTAAACACATCTGTAGTGTATAGAAAGCAAAATTTTGTTGCAGTTGACAACTTCAATTTCAGAGACATCCGCTGAAGATCTCATGCAGCCAGTAGTAAAACATCCCTAGAGTTTCTAAATATTTTGGATAATAATTTTTTTAACACGAAAGGCTTTGCACCCAACGTGAGGTAACTTCATTTTGAACCTCGTTATGATGGATAAAGATTAATTAATTACTGGAAAGGAAGCTGGTGGCTGCCTAGGGACCAGTGATCATGACCTGATTACATTCAATATGAAGAAGCAGAGGACAATATCATCCAGTACATATATTATGTATTATTCTTGACTTAGAATGGACTTATATATATTACTGGATGAGACTTAGACTTAGACTTATACTTATATATATCACTGGATGAGAATGTCCTCTGCTTGTCCATATTGAATGTAATCAGGTCATGATTACTGGCCCCTAGGCAGCCACCAGCTTCCTTTCCAGTAATTAATTAATATATGTATACACACTTTGCATTTCAAAAGGACTAATTTCCCAAAACTCAGTAAGTCATTTAGGTTAGTTCTGCATAGGGTGACCAGACGTCCCGATTTTATAGAGACGGTCCCGATATTTGGGGCTTTTTCTTACATAGGCACCGATTATCCCTCACCCCCGTCTTGATTTTTCACATTTGCCATCTGGTCACCTTAGTTCTGCATGACATTCTGATTTAAAAATATCACTATACAATATCAATAAAGCACCTGTTAAGTGAATTAAGAACTGGCTAACAGAGTTCAAAGTTGTCAACAATGGAGAATCATCAGCGAATGGGGGATTCAACAGAGATTGGCACTAGGCCAGATGCTAGTCAATGTTTTCATCAATGATCTGAAAATAAATATAAAATTACTGCTGATAAGATTTGCAGATAACACAAAGATTGTTGGAGTGGTTAATAATGATGAGGATAGGGCAGTTATACAGAAGGGTCAAAATGCATTTGAATATAGGCAAGTGCAAAGTTACCCATCTAGGAACCAGGAAGGCAGGCTGTACCTACAGAATGGGGAGCTATATCCTGGAAAGTTGGATTTAGGTATGATAGTGGACAAACACCTTAACATGAGCTCCTAGAGTGATGGTGTGGCAAAAAGAGCTAATGCAGTCCTTGGATGTATAAACCTGGTAGTAAGAGCAGGGAGGCTATATTACCAGTATGGCATTGGTGGTACTGATACTAGAATATTGTGTCCAGTTCACATTTTTAAAATGCATTTGAAAAAAATGAAGAGGGTGCAGAAGAGAGCCACAAAAATTATTTGGGGGCTGCAGAAAATGCTGCATATGTTTAGCTCATCAGAAGATTGAGAGGTGACTTGATTACATGGTGAGAAAATACTGGGTGCAGAAAGGGTTCTTTATTCTAGTGGAGAAATGCCTGGAAGCTGAAGTCAGACACACTCAAATTAGAAATAAGTCACAGTTTTTTTATGGAGAGGATGATCCACCACTGGAAAAACTACCAAAGGAAGTGGTGGATTCTCCATTCTAGGTCAAGACTGGATGCCTTTCTGGGAGACATGGTTCAGTCAAACACAAGTTATTTGGCTCACTTAGGGGTAACTGGGTAAAATTTAATGGCCTGTGATATAAGAGGAGGTCAGACTACGTCGAGGGTGGCCAACCTGTGGCTCCGGAGCCACATGCGGCTCTTCAGAAGTTAATTTGCGACTCCTTGTCTAGGGACCGACTCCGGGGCTGGAGCTACAGGCGCCAACTTTCCAATGTGCCGGGGGGCGCTCACTGCTCAACGCCTGGCTCTGCCACAGGCCCTGCCCCCCTCCACCTCTCCCCCTCCTCCTCCTCCTCTGAGCCTGCCATGCCCTTGCTCCAGCTCCCCCCCCCAGCCCCGAGCCTCCTGCACACCATGAAACAGCTGATTGGGAGGTGTGGGGAGAGAGGGCGAGGTGCTGATTGGCGGGGCTGCTGGTGGGTGGGAGGTGCTGGGGGTGGGAGCTGATGGGGGGCTGCTGACGTATTACTGTGACCCTTTGGCAATATACATTGGTAAATTCTGGCTCCTTGTCAGGCTCAGGTTGGCCACCCCTGGACTAGGTGATGTAATGGTACCTTATGGCCTTCAACTCCATGTATCTATGAATTAATGACATGGGTACATTATGAGATCCTGATGGGAATCACGCTAGCCTTTTCTACTGCCTCACCATAACAATGCCAGCAGCAATAATCATTAGTCTCTCAGTCTCCCACTCATTTTTTTCACACCGGCTGCTCAAAATTGCAGTCTAAAGTTACATGTTTCTGCAATTGGCATATGCAGGACCCAGTACAGAACCTTTTGCTACTTCTGGAGGTAGAATCAGAAGGTACACATTCTTCATCAATTCTGTCCCCTTATGACCTGCTGTGTAAAGCCCCAATTCAGAAAAAGCTTTTAAGCATAGTCTTAACTTTAAATACATGCTTTAGGACCACCCCAGTTCAGGAAAGCACTAAAGCATATCCTTATTTTTCATTTATTATTCATGTGCTTGAAATTAAGCACATGATAAAGTGTTTTGCTGAATTAGGGCCATAATTTCTGTGCATGTCTGTATATATGAAGTAAAAGTTTATCTACTTGCTGCTCTATCCCACAAAGATATCTTACCAAAGATGAATGATATGATAATTTCATGCAAAATGTTAAAGTGGTGAAATTCTGATATTTTATATTAGGCGGGGAGAGAATTATTTGTGTTTGTTATTAGTTTAATGTAATACCCAGAAATGTAAAATATTTTAGCAATTTGTGACCTGATAAAATGTCATGGAAAACATTGTATTGAGGACTCAAAAATTATGCAAGAAAAATTGGAAAGTTTTTATGCATTAAATGTATTGAAAGTTTCAACCAGTATTACTGTATGTATATATTACATATTTATAATCTTCTGGCAAACAAAAGACCAATGAATGCACTGAAGCTATATATCTCCTATTTGGTTTTAACCCAACTATTACGATTTCCCTTGTAATTTTATTTGAATACAGTATTCTTCACTTCCTGGTACAAATTTATTGTGTAGTATTGCTGTGCATTGTAAAACATATACTGCCTCTCGCTCTGGGTTTGGTTGCGTTTCAGTAGTGGGTAAAGTAATCTTATATTTATGCTCTGCACAATCAGATAAGAAAGTTTGTTAATTCCTTCAAGATCAACTAGAATGGAATGTGCTATAAGGTCATTAACATCCACTGAATGCTGAAAAAATGCATCTGTTCATTCAGACCTATTGTCCCCTTTGAAATATTTAGGATTCTCATCATAATTACTCCATCATAATAATTTGCCCCATCACCACCTGATTTAAGAAGTCCAAAACTCTCACCTAAGATGCCATTGAAATCTATTTTTTATTTTTGAAATCTGATCCAGCTCAGATGGATTATAACGGCACATCCTCTTCACAGAAAGCTCATGTTCTTAAGTTGGAATCATGCCCTCGGTATATGTACTTGATGGGCTCACATGATGTCCAGGCTGCCCATGTGAATGTCCATCCGTTAGACTGGCATGGTGCCCTCCCACAAGTCATTTGGACCCTTTCACAGGACATGTCTTCCAGGCACTGATGAGGAGTTTATACTGGATGTTTACTTAATACTAAATGTGCCATCTTTTTTGCAGCATTCCCTCCTGTTTGTATGTTGTCACTATGTCTCCTTGTGCTAAATCATAGCTGTTAATGCAATGTGTCAGAAGAGAGCTTATAAGCACTTCTGCCTAGGTAGCACTCTAACAGCTTATATTGCCATGGACATGGTAAGAAATCTATTACTAATACAGTGACATTTTAAATTATATGTCTAATGAGGTTTTAATTTTGATATAATAAAACAGTTAATAGTGATGCTTTAAACACCCACTAATGATTAATAATTTGGCGCCTGGTCCTGCTCCCACTGAATTCAATAAAGTTTTGCCATTGACTTTAATGAGAGCATGAATGGGACCATTAGTACTCAGATCTATTTAGTAAGCCAGATATTTAACTGATCATTTTAAAATCAAAATAAAAGTGTACTGACTAATTAAATTGTGTTTATCTTAAATTCACTACTTAGTTTAGCTAAACACATCTTTACATTTAGTTATAAAATATTAACTTAATAAACCACTTATTAACAACATCAGTTTTACAGATATAACTGCACAACATATATCTGATTACATTGTTAATTACATCTTTTATAAACATATCTTTAGTGAGCACTTAGTTTGATAAACAACCAGTTTGCTATCAAAATTAAATGAAATGCATAGTCAGGTGCCTTTAAGAAAAAAATTTAAAGTAGTGTCGTGGTTGAAGAGTCAAGGTATATCTCAAAGCATTTTCCACAGGCATTGTGTGTGTTTGTCAGACATTGACAATAGGGGACAGGCTGAACCAGAAAGGAGTTAACACTCCTCAAGCCACAAGCTGAGAATTTGCTCTGAAAATAGCCTACAGGGATCAACTGGTCCAATACATTACATGTTTGTCTGCCAGTTGTGTAGGGCCTAGTGTAAGATACTGTACCTGCCATGAAATAGGTTGATCACCTTTCTCCTAATAATAATAATAATAACTATCAAAAGAGGCCAGCTCAAGTTGTTCACATACTCAGCGCTAAAAACTGGGGTCATGTTTTCAGAAGAGTTCAGTTCCCATTTAGGCACCCAAATAAGGGACAGATTTCCAAAAGTGCTCAGCATCCAACGTGCTGGCTCTTCAGAAAATTTGGTCATTTATTTAGGTGCTGAAATGGGAGCTGAGTTCTTTTGAAAATCTGGCCCTGATTGTGGGTGCTGAGCTATTTTGAAAATCCTAGCTAGTAGCCCATGAGTAAAAAAGGAATGACAAAAAGTCATCACAAATCCATTCTTCCACATGTCCTTTAGCAGAGCCCTGTCAAATACAAATGTATTTTTCCCACATTAGTTTATTTACTGCTGTCAGCCCTCTTTTGTCAATGCATGGTTCCTAATAACTCTACTTCACTGTTTGTCTTTCCATTTGCCGAACTACTAGTCCCCACAACTTGAATAATATCATTCCTACAAGAACCATCCAGAAATCTAATTTTCGACTCGCTATTTCATGAGTAAAAAGAAAAGGAGTACTTCACTTTAGATAAGCTATTACCAGCAGGACAGTGGGGTGGGAGGAGGTATTGGTTCATATTCTCTCTGTATATATAAAGTCTGCTGCAGTTTCCACGATATGCATCTGATGAAGTGAGCTGTAGCTCACGAAAGCTTATGCTCAAATAAATTGGTTAGTCTCTAAGGTGCCACAAGTACTCCTTTTCTTTTTGCGAATACAGACTAACACGGCTGTTACTCTGAAACTTGTGGCACCTTAGAGACTAACCAATTTATTTGAGCATAAGCTTTCGTGAGCTACAGCTCACTTCATCAGATGCTATAGCTCACGAAAGTTTATGCTCAAATAAATTGGTTAGTCTCTAAGGTGCCACAAATACTCCTTTTATTTTTGCGAATACAGACTAACATGGCTGTTGCTCTGAAATATTTCATGAGTGGCATCATAAAAATAGGGCAGCTACCCGGTAGTCTACATAACTGTGACTTACATGCAGCCAGGCGAATCAGGTATATAGATATCTGCCTATCACTAGGACTGCAGTAATTTAGTTGTATAAACTTTTTAAACTCTTGATACATTCTTGATATATATTATAGGCAGCACAGGTAGCAAGTCACAATATCTATAGTTAAGGTTGCTGAGACTTTCCATTATAAAACACTTTTTTCAGTTACTTACAATTTTGCCAAAGTTAAGCTGTTCAGGCTGAAATTTTCCATGCTGGGTGTTTGTCAAAAAGCTAATATTTTAGGATGTTTCAACTAAAATGGCTCAGCTATTCCAAGAACGAGGTTAGGGAAAAATGTGTTGTTTTGCCTATATTAAAAGAATTCTTACAACCGTTTTGTCAAGAAGCTCTAGCACCTCTATGCTTTGAAATAAGAACTTGAAATTTGGCAAGAGGGTCGACCTAGTTTCAGTGATGTGCTTTTTGCCATCCCCTGGAAAATGTACCTGCATTTAGACAGGTTTCAGAGTAACAGCCGTGTTAGTCTGTATTCGCAAAAAGAAAAGGAGGACTTGTGGCACCTTAGAGACTAACCAATTTATTTGAGCATAAGCTTTCGTGAGCTACAGCTCACAGTTAGAGCTCTCTGCACGTGTTAAACAGAAACTGTATTGTCTTGGGAGCAATTCAGTTACTACATGTGGGATGCAGTTAATGCATGAAAAAAAGGATATTGGAAAAAAAATAAAAATAGTAATGCAGCAAATGGGGTTCCATGTTTCTCAGCATCACCCCATAAAATAATTTTAAAGAGGTATTTTTAGTAGCTAGAAAAATGAATGATTAAAATTAATTATTTGCTGTTGGAGCATGAGTCCTTGAGAACTTATTTTTTCCCAAATGAAAGAGTTAACAGTGATTCAGGAGGCCCAGATTTCATATGCATCATGGAATGGGACACTCAAATACTGGAGGAGAACCTGCTTCAATACAACCTGCTTTCATCCCTGCCCCACCACTGACCTTTCTCTCTAATGGGGTCTGAATCCCAAAGCACAACTGAGTTGAATCAGCTGATTGCATACAATGTTATTGTGCTATACAGATATGCTGAGTAAGATCTTTTATAAAAGCTTGTAATGTTCTGAAATTGATGGTCATTTCGAGATATGTACAAAGACTGATGAATTTGTGTATTTGTAAAAAGAAAAGGAGTACTTGTGGCACCTTAGAGACTAACAAATTTATTTGAGCATAAGCTTTCGTGAGCTACAGCTCACTTTCATAAATAGATTCATAGATATTAAGGTCAGAAGGGACCATTATGATCATCTAGTCTGAGCTCCTGCACAATGCAGGCCACAGAATCTCACCCACCCACTCGTGCAATAAACCTCTCGCCTATGTCTGAGCTATGGAAGTCCTCAAATCGTGGTTTAAAGACTTCAAGGTGCAGAGAATCCTCCAGCAAGGGACCTGTGCCCCATGCTACAGAGGATGTATCTAAAACTGTGCTCATAATTTGTGCTGCAACACTCAGCTCCACCTCTCAGTGGGGCGGGAGGCAGCCATTGGGATGTTTTGGGATCACCCAGATTACTAACGGGTTCTGTCACTGCCTGTCCTGTAACCTTGGGTGCCTTAATACTGTGCTGCCATGGCTCAGAGCCCTGACACCAGTTGCCAGCCCACAGGCACATAGATCTCACCCTTGCTTCCACCAGCCTAGATTCTCCTTGCGAGGTTCAACCTCCTTCCATTTTAAGGATTTTTCTTTCTTCGGTCACTCTAGGTATTAAAAGTGGGAAAACTCCCTCCTTTCCTAGTTTTCCAAGATTGGGGTTTCCTTTTCAGTTTCAAGACATTTTAATGTTCTCCCATTAACTTTAATGATCCATCTTTTATCTTTTTCTAGGTTGCACAATGCTAGGTGCATGACACTAGTCTTGTCTGGTTGGGAGGCAGCCTACCCTCTGCCCCCGACCTGACTATCCCCTGCCCTGCTGTGAGGGCGAGCTGAATGTTGCAGCACAAATTATGAGCACAGTTTTCGAGATACATAATAACCAGTCTGTGTACATATTTTATAATGACCAAGTTCAGAACACATTACAGGCTTCCATAAAAGATCTTACATGACATATTTTTATAGCACAATAATATTGTATATTGTCAAGGTTCCTCCCCCACTCTGAACTCTAGGGTACAGATGTGGGGACCTGCATGAAAAACCTCCTAAGCTTATCTTTACCAGCTTAGGTCAAAACTTCCCCAAGGTACAAAATATTACACCCGTTGTCCTTGGACTGGCCGCTACCACCACCAAACTAATACTGGTTACTGGGGAAGAGCTGTTTGGACGCGTCCTTCCCCCCAAAATACTTCCCAAAACCTTGCACCCCACTTCCTGGACAAGGTTTGGTAAAAAGCCTCACCAATTTGCCTAGGTGACTACAGACCCAGACCCTTGGATCTTAAGAACAATGAACAATCCTCCCAACACTTGCACCCCCCCTTTCCTGGGAAATGTTGGAATAAAAGCCTCACCAATTTGCATAGGTGACCACAGACCCAAACCCTTGGATCTGAGAACAATGAAAAGGCATTCAGTTTTCTTACAAGAAGACCTTTAATAAAAATAGAAGTAAATAGAAATAAAGAAATCCCCCCCTGTAAAATCAGGATGGTAGATATCTTACAGGGTAATTAGATTCAAAAACATAGAGAACCCCTCTAGGCAAAACCTTAAGTTACAAAAAAGATACACAGACAGAAATAGTTATTCTATTCAGCACAATTCTTTTCTCAGCCATTTAAAGAAATCATAATCTAACACATACCTAGCTAGATTACTTACTAAAAGTTCTAAGGCTCCATTCCTGGTCTATCCCTGGCAGAAAAAAGCATATCGACAGACACTGACCCTTTGTTTCTCTCCCTCCTCCCAGCTTTTGAAAGTATCTTGTCTCCTCATTGGTCATTTTGGTCAGGTGCCAGCGAGGTTACCTTTAGCTTCTTAACCCTTTACAGGTGAGAGGAGCTTTCCCCTGGCCAGGAGGGATTTCAAAGGGGTTTACCCTTCCCTTTATATTTATGACATATATAATCAGTTGATTCAATTGCTTATCTTTCTGGAGACCACAGCCTGAAAGAAAATTTCCTGAACCCCTCTTCTGGCCTTCAGACAACCCCCCAACCTCATTAAGTTCATCATCAGAAACAAGCTCCCCACAGACCAAGACATACCAACTCAAAGTGGCACCAGACCTGCCAGAACAACAGATATGCCTGCAGGCATATCTCCACTGCTACAATGATGAACAGCCCCCAGAACATACTGTTCAAGATCCATAGGTCCTACACATGCCTATCACAGCATGTGGTGTACCTCATTCAGTGCATCAAATGCCCCAACAACAGCTATGTGGGTGAAACCAATCACTACACTCTCAAATGAACTCACACAGAAAAATGAAAAAAAGACAAAAAACATCATATCACCCCTGTTCAAACTCTTTTCACAAAGTGATCACTCTATATCAGTGAGTCAGTCCTTGTCCTCAAAGGAAACCTGCATAATACCTTCAAAATATGTGTTTGGGAACTTGAATTTATAACTCTGCTACTCTAAAACCATGGATTCAGAGACACTGGTTTTATGGCTATTACAACAATTTATAACACACCCCACTGCCTGCTTATCCTTTTATTTTAAGTGGTCTTCTGCAGCATGTGTAAACCCCTTGTGATTAACAATCTAACTCTCAATTGCCCACTTTATTTTAAGTGTTCTCTCACAATTTGCATTTACCCCTTATGCTTAACAATCTGTTCCAACTTGTCTTTAGCTCAGACACTCTGGTTTCCTTCCCCAGCCCTGAAGAAGGACTCTATGAAGCTTTCAGAGTAACAGCCATGTTAGTCTGTATTCGCAAAAAGAAAAGGAGTACTTGTGGCACCTTAGAGACTAACCAATTTATTTGAGCATGAGCTTTCGTGAGCTACAGCTCACTTCATCGGATGCATGCCTCCGATGAAGTGAGCTGTAGTTCACGAAAGCTCATGCTCAAATAAATTGGTTAGTCTCTAAGGTGCCACAAGTACTCCTTTTCTTTCTATGAAGCTTGAAAGCATTTACCTTCCACCAACAGAACTTGGTCCAATAAAAGATATTACCTCACCTACTTTGCCTCTCACATATGCAGGATGAGTCACCTTTCTTTCAAGAAACCAGAAGTGCTAAATTATATGCTCATGTTATTTTCTATTATTAAAACCAAGAATTTAAAAACTCTGTCTACTAAATAAATGTTAATGAGCATTTAATGAATACAGTATGTGAGTAAATGGGTATATAATGCATCCCACTATAATCTTAACCTTTACTAATTTCAGTAGTTAAAATTTACTCTGATCTTTTTGGTAGTCCCCATCCCTAGCACAGCATAGTGCATATTGCAACTACCACAAAACAAAACAAAATTACTGCTCAGCAACGGGCAAAAAACAAAACAAAACAAAAAAACAACCCCAAGCCCTCCCTGCCCCACAACACTATAAAAATTTAATGATGCCCCCTGTATATAGCCCTGATGCAGCAAGGTATTTAAGAGTGTGATGACCTTTAAGCTCATGAAAAGTCCCATTCATTTATGTATATTGTAGAATATGGGCCTTAATGTGTGCATGAGTGTGTGTGTTTGTGTGTGTGCCTCAGTATTATTTTACTTTAATAGTGTTACATTGCTTAGAAACTAGAGTTTAAATTATGTGTTTGTTTTGGACACATAAGAATTCAGAGAAAAAATTCATCTATCAAGCTGTTCGCATATTTAAGAGAAAATTAAGACTTTAGAGCATATCTAAAAAAAATAATACATTCTTCTATGCAATTATGTAATTTGAATTCAACTTTGGAATCCTGTACACTACCCTCAGTACATGTTTGCTACACTTTTTGATATCAGCAGGAGTTCTGCCACTTTGTAATTCTATTCTATTTACTTTTTTTACACCCTGCCTGTCACCATAGTATCTGAATGCTAGGTCATGGCCCTAAAAAGATCAATTCTGTCCTTTTTCTTTGTCTGCATAGTAGCTATCCTATTTCTCTGTAGATCTTCTACATGTTGGGTGTAAGTCAGAGCATGATAATCTCCCATTAACTGAGGGACAAGTCAGGGCTTATGATGTCAATGGGTGAAGGACATCAAAACTTGTCCACTGCTCTCTACACAGGCTTTGCATGGAATATTGAATTCAGTTGAAGGTTTCAGTCTTTATCTTCAAGACACTCAGGGTTTGTCTACACTGCATTTTAAAATCCCACTACAGCAAATCTCAGTCCGGGTCTACAGACTTTGGTTTGTATTACAGTGCTAAAAACAGCCCGTGACCCTCCAGAGGCTTTAGAGTCTGAGCTTCAGTGTGAACCTGAACATTTACACAGCTGCCATGGGTTTTAAAACATGTACCTAATGTGGCCTGGGATGGAGTATCTAAAAGATCATTTAAAGCTCCAGGATGAAAACCTAGTTGACAACTCTGCTTTTCAAGCTCAATGGAACTTTCTACCATAAGGGAAAAGTTTGTCTGTGCAGGTGACAGAGCTTTCTTGGAAGCTAGTCCCAGACTGTGGAACAAACTCTCACAGGAACGAAGGATCATCACAGACCTCACCATCTTCCACTCCATATGTGAGAGTCACTTTCTCAATCTGCCTTCCAGGCCTGAGTAAACACATAGTGGCATATACTTATAAGAAAAGAAGTACACAGCCTACCAAAGCAAAACACTACACTACCTACACAGTTAACCCCTTGGGAAGAGAATGAGAGAAAGAAAGAACCACATGTGACAGATGTTAGTCGTACGGTTTAATACATCGCTGGGAGATGCTCAGATACTAGAGGGATGGGACGGTATAAGGAACAGAACAGGAGGCCAGATAGACAGCAGAAGTATGTGTCCCCAGCACGAATGAGAGTTTTGGTGATGAACCAGTGTAGCAAAAGGGTGTGACCAGTGAACATGTGATTATGTGATCTGCCAGTTAACCATCTCCCCACCCAGGGTCACAGCAATCTTAAGGGATTTGTGTACACTGTAATAAAATACCCCTGGCACCAAGTCTGAGACCGAGGGTCAACTGACACAACTTGTGGTTCTTGGGCCGGGGTGCTAAAAATTACAGTGTAGACGTTTGGGCTCAGGCTGGAACCCTAGCTCTGAGAATCTCTGCCTATGCAGGGTCTTCAAACCCAGGCTCCAATCTGAGTCTGAATGACTACACTGCAATTTTATAGCCCTGCAGCCCTAGCCATAAACACTACAGCATTCCTAAATAGTGGCTATGGAGTGCCACTAATGCTGCTCTGCAACCTGATTGGAAGGATTCTGACTCCTCTGTCTATAACCAGTTTACATGAGTACACAGGAATCCAATTGGACCCTGAATCATAGAACTGGAAGGGACTTCGAGAGAGCATCTAGTCCAGTCTCCTGCACTCATGGCAGGACTAAGTATTATCTAGACCATGCCTGACAGATGTTTGTCCAATCTACTCTTAAAAATCTCCAATGATGGAGATTCTACAACCTCCCTAGGCAATTTATTCCAGTCAGGAAGTTACAATTACAGTTAGGAAGTTTTTCCTAATATCCAACCTAAACCTCCCTTGCTGCAAGTTAAGCCCATTGCTGCTTCTTCTATCCTCAGTGGTTAAAAAGAACAATTTTTCGCCCTCCTCCTTGTAACAACCTTTTATGTACTTGAAAACGGTTATCATGTCCCCTCTCAGTCTTCTCTTCTCCAGACTAAACAAACCCAATGTTTTCAATCTTCCCTCATAGGTCAGGTTTTCTAGACCTTTAATCATTTTTGTTGCTCTTCTCTGGACATTCTCCAATTTGTCTACATCTTTCCTGAAATGTGGTGCCCAGAACTGGACACAATACTCCAGTTGAGACCTAATCAGCGCAGAGTAGAGTGGAAGAATTACTTCTCGTGTCTTGCTTACAACACTCCTGCTAATACATCCCAGAATGATGTTTGCATTTTTTTTGCAACAGTGTTACACTGCTGACTCATATTTAGTTTGTTATCCACTATGACCCCCAGATCTCTTTCTGCAGTACTTCTTCCTAGGCAGTAATTTCCAACTTTGTATGTGTGCAACTGATTGATCCTTCCTAAATGTAGTACTTTGCATTTGTCCTTATCAAATTTCATTGTATTTACTTCAGACCATTTCTCCAGTTTGTCCAGATCATTTTGAATTATAATCCTATCTTGAAGTAGGAACTTTACCACTTCTTGTAGAAATGATTGCCAATGTGTATTTGTTTTTTTGGCACAGAAGACACATAGGGAAAAATATATCCAGTGAAGGAGAAATGGGATTAAGTCATATGAAGACTTCGTAGAAATCAGAGAGGGGAAAGACCTGTTAGTTCATCTAGCTAATGCCCAGTTTAGATCACTCTGGAATCTTGCATTCTTCTTTAGAAATGTTTATGATTTTTGTTTAAATAAAACATGAAAAAGAAAGGATTTAAGTATGTTATCTAATATCTCAAATCACTCCATGCAAATACCTTATTTTAACTCATATAGGACCATATTTTGAAACCCTTACTCCCTTTAAAGAATAGCTATTCATATAAGCAGGCCCACTGCTGTCAATGAGTTTATTTCGGGACTAATGGCTCATCAGTATGAGGTAAAGGTTTACAATTTGATAATCAGTTGTATAACACAGAAAGACTTTGTCTTATAATATATGGGCCTAATTCTCTTTACTCCAGCAGATTTCAGTTGAGTTACTCCTGATTTACACCAGCATTTTTGAAAGGTGGTTTTGGATTATGGCATAAATTTTCAAAAGTGACTAGGGATCTAGGTTGCTTCAATTTCTGGTGTTTAACTTGAGATCAAGTTTGGTTGAAAATTAACATTGTAACTATTTTTCAACAGAAAATTGAATTTTTTTTGTCTAAATGAAATTTTTTACAAAAAGTATCTGCTTTCCAGGACACTTTCCAACTTTTCTTTGGAAAACTGAACACCCAAAACCCAAAAAGTTTTCAGCTTTTAACTGAATTTTCAAACAAAACTTTCAGTTTGGAAATACTGAAATATTTTGTATCAACATTTTGATCAAAAAGATACATTTTAACATTCCCTAATGAAAATATTTTATTTTAGCTCAGTTCAACACTAAACATTATCCTCCTTATCTACCACAGTATTGTACAGGAATTGAAGTTCAGATGCCTCACACTCCCATTCACTATGGATCAGGGTCCCTGGCTGGATTACATCTCCCATCATGAAACATAGGTGACTCCCATAATGCACTATCACAGGTCAACAAGAGGGGTGACCATGGGGCAACTGCCCCAAAGCATAATGTTTTGATTCAGTTAAACAAACTAAAATATTTGTATTTGGGTGAACCAACCAGAAACAAAATGTTTCATTTCAATTTTTTTGACAAAATCAATTTTTTATTAAAAAGTTCAGTTTTCAGGGTTTTGATGAAAAATTAAAAATAATTATGGAAATTTTTCAAGAAAACCTTTTTCTTTTTTTTCATGTTCATCAAAAATTTCCATAGAAAAATAAACATTTTCCAACCAGCTCTACTTCGGACTCATTAAACAAGCTTTGTTTTCAAATGATGGGAGCTCAACACTTTCTGAAAATCAGGTCCCTTTAAGGTCTATTAAGTAGGTCAACAGAGCCCCAACACTGCTTCTGTGATGTCAATGGTAAAACTCCCACTGACTGCAACAGGAACAATGTTGCGCCCTAGATTTGCCAATAGAAGTCCATATGTACCCTCCTTACTCAGAGAAATGACTCAGTGGGTGTGTTTTCTTGAGTGAGGAGTGCAGAATCAGATACAAGGTGGTCATGAAACGTTAAATGAAAAAAGGACACAGAGGGTTGTTTAGCAAAAATTAACAGCAAGCAAACAAACAGCATATTGTGTTACGTCATTAAACTCTAAGGAGCTGATTCTACTCTCTGTTACATCAAGGTAAATTGGCTGTAACAGCACTGATGTCAAAAGTATTATACCCGTGTAAAACCAGTGTAAGTGAGAGGAAAATCAGACCTTTTAAAACTGCTCAATTTGAGATTAATGGCAAAACTCCCATTAACTTTGCAGGTACAGGATCAGGAACTTTATATATTTTTGGAAACCAGTAAGATATTTCATCTCTTAAACATTTGTCATTGAAGGAAAAATCCAATATGTGTTAAAATACATCCTGACAAGTATGTTATATAATAAAACAATATGAAGCATTGAATAATGATACACAGTATAAAATATGCTATCACATGTCAAAACACAAAATGTCTGACTTCAGTCTTTCCACTGCAGACTACAATATTATATGAAGTTACAAAAATGACATTGTCATGGCCTTCTGAGTTTAGAAATAAACACTCCAGACACTCTGAGGTTTAAATGAATGGCTGCAACTTTTATTAACTTATTCCATAAACCTGTAATATTATATATAACTAAAACTATTCCTTTTGCTCTTCCTGACAGTAAAACTTATCTCCTACCTATCAAACTCCTTCCTTTGTTCAACAGCCCCAGAGTCAAACAGACCACAAATCATTAATAATAACACTGGGGTTTGTTCCGGGGTGGAATCCCACAACCTACCCCTTCTCCATCAGGGAGCCCCAATCTGTGCTCATTGCTAAAGAATATCCCTTCTTTCAACACTTCCAAAGTAACATGGCCTCAATGATTCACTTCTCGGGGTTCAGGGCTCCTGTGAGCTCTGGTCAAGGTAATGTGCCATTACCACAATGAATTTCTGATGTAACAGGACTAAATAATAACATCTGGCTTGATGGATCTATATTACCAGCACATGCTACTTTTTGGCATGTTGGCCTAGTCAAGCTCACTGCATGCTCAAAGTTAGTTAAAAATACCATAAATTGTGACAACCTGCAGTGAGGAAAATGCCTTTTCCTTACCAAACTGT
The DNA here is from genome assembly GCF_965140295.1 of Lepidochelys olivacea. Classification (NCBI taxonomy): domain Eukaryota; kingdom Metazoa; phylum Chordata; order Testudines; family Cheloniidae; genus Lepidochelys; species Lepidochelys olivacea. Next base: position 34,877,089 of record NC_140421.1, read on the forward strand.
CACTTGGTATTACAGCAAACCAGGAAGGCTGGCCCTGATAAACCCTATTAAAATGAATTGCCACACGCTGCCATGATATTTTTATGACCATAGTCAGCAGAAGGAGAAGGAATTAGAGGGTGGGAGAAGAATGTTTCCCTGCCCAAGCCAGAAAACGTATGGTTTCCCCTCCACCTGGAGGAAAAGGTGGGTTGCAATAGCCAATCAGGTACCAGAGGGATTCAAACTCAAAGTGGGATGAAAACCTAGCAATCACCCTGGATTGACACTCCATTAAATGGCTAGGGGGCTGATGAAGCCCTTCCTCCATTGAGGCAAAGTATGCACTAAAGAAAATTAAAGCTCTGTCTGAAAGATGCAAATAAAAGCCACTTCAGAGCTACTGCTAAGAATTCATTCTTCTCATCCAGCCGTTACTCACGCTAGCACAACACCATGCCCTGGCTCTTAATTTCTATGTTTTGCTCGTTTTCATTGCAGGAAGGTAATGTTACTTTAATGAAGCATTTCATGGCTCAATTTCCCTTTTTAATAGTTTAAACAAACAACAAAAACTCCATCATACAAGTATTGGAGAATTCACACAATAGAACATAGCAGTGCCTTCGTTATGATCTCTTAATAAAGATATGGAAATGAGTTAGAAATGGATGTTCTTTACCTAATGGGTAGTAATGGCTTCCTTTGAGCCATTGGAGTGCAAACTGTAATTTCCTTATTTAGGCACTCAGTAGTATATAATTCTTATCACATTTCATGTTAAAATAATAATTCTCATGTGCAGTGACCAGCTTTTAAATCTCAGCACTCTTTGCCATTGTCTCATGTGTTTGTCCTGTTCTGATAGTCTCTGCTGTAGAATAATCAACTAAAGGTTTTATGCCTGGTGCCATTATTTTCATTATTGTTTTCATGCTTTAGGGTTAGGGTTAGAGAGGTGTGAATTATTCTTGATGACTTTAGTGGGAGTTACAAGTACACACGAGTGCAATTCAGCTCCGTGCAGAGCACTAGCATAAGGCCTTTGCACCACGTAAGCCCTTTCCTTTGAGCATCTACACAGGGGTGAATTTCACACACATGCGAGGGCAGAATTTGATTCCTAGAAATTGGGATGGCTTTGTTGTTGGTCCCTGCAGCAGTTCGGTTATTGCCCTGGAAGGAGCCAGAAGACCTGATGGTGGGATGTTTCAAAGTCCTGTGGAAGTCATTATTATTTAAATACCACATTTATTTTCTTGCAACAGGAGTGGCAGTATGTATGCTACCTTCTACAGGTAGCTTTTCAGTTTTTATGGGTGAAGTCTTGGCCCCGTTGAAATCAATGGGAGTTTTGCCATTCACTACAGTAGAGCTAGGATAACCCTTTATGTGTCTAATTTTGTATGAAAGTATTGTAATATGGACATAAACAATTACTAACTAAACAGTAAACATTTGTGGAATCATTGGATCTTTAAAGTGGCATAAATATAATGCACTTTCCTGTCTTTCAGAAAGGAGTACAGTTTAGTGGGTACTAAGCAATTAGTCATTTACAGAAACTGCCAATCATGGATTGGGACAAGAGCAACTATTTAACCTCTGGCACAGATCTGATGCCCTCCTTGTCCTCTGTGCCAGTCTTCTGTCTGTACTACTTCTTCTCACTCTGCTTGGAGGGCAGTGGACTGAAGGTTGTTGATCTGATTGGCTGGGATCTTTGTTGTGTTTAGAGTTCTGCAAAGTTCAGTTCCCAAGCACTGCCTTCAGACTGAACCCCTTCATTTTAATATGTTCTGTCACTTGGTGACCTTAGCAATAACATGCATGGCAAACTTCATTTGAAAATGTCACTTTGTTATATAGTGCTATAACTTAAGAGTCATTCCTCATTGAATGAAAGGTATTTTATGACTCAGTTCAGGAAAGTTCTTAAGCACATGCTTAACTTTGAGCATTTGCTTAAATCCTGTAGCTTAACTGCTGTCTTGAGTTAGAATGTTTTCCTGAATCAGGACCTTAGAATATTGAGAAATGTACAAGCTATGAACTCAGCATGTACTTGAGATTTCTTGCATATCTTATCTATCTGTTTGTGTGTATGTTGGTATTTAAGGTTTGAGGGATCAGATGCAGACAGGAAGCTGGGACTGGTGGAGTAAAGGTTAGAGTTGGAAGGCTAACCAAAAACAAAAGAAATTAGGCATTCCGTTTGGGAAGGGCTGGTATTTTTCACCAAAGAAGTTCCATTAAACTGAAATTAAGGAATTGCATTTTCATATGTGTTTACACAGCACTTGATTCAGTGGGACCCTGCTCTTCTGAGCACTACAGTTATGTAATTATTGAATAATAACAAGACTAGTAATGATGTCTTTTCTCATTGTTCCTTTTCTTTTATATTGTGTTGGATTGTTGCTTGGTATAGCAATATGGGTACATCCCTGTTTGGGAAAAGCATTTGTATGTTTATGTCAGCTATCATGTTAAACACAATACTGTAGGGCTACATGTCAAACTTAAAAAGGAAATCATCTTAGTTTTATTTTTCTGCCCTACTTATGGTGTTGGATCGTTAGTTACTACATATTTGGTAGAAGGGGATTCATAAAATCCTGAAGTTAGGGAAGTACCTTACATGAACAGATGATTAGTATTAAAAACACATACATTATAAAGTCTGGAGCTTTATGGTTTGCAAAAATTAAAATAACAGATTGTCAGGACAAAGTTTGTAATCGTGGTTGCACTTTAAATGAAGTAAGCATTTATAAATACTTTAATAATAATTAATAAATGATGAATGGAAAATGCTTTTTCCAATAAATTATTATTCAATATCAGTCTGCTTTAGAGATTTGTTTAAATTATTCAAAAATACATTGCAGCATATTTTATAGTAAAGCACTTATAAAACTGGAATACATACAATTATTTATAGGTGTCAGGTGTCTGCAACATATTGCAATGTCTCAGACAATAATATATTAGGAAAACTTCAAATTCGATTCAATATTTTATTAATTGGTAAAGTATTTTTATAGGGCCAGATTCTGATCTCACTTATATTGCTTTAATTCTGGAGTAATGCCTAGAAGCCAATACTGTGTTGTTGTAGCTGTATTGCCCCCAAAATAACAGCGAGACAAGGTGGGTGAGGTAATATCTGTTATTGGACTAACTTCTGTTGGTGAGAGAGCTCTTCTTCAGGTGTGGGAAATGTACTCAGAGTGTTTGAGGTGGTCCCTTTCTGGAGTATGTGAGGTGCAGTAAGTGATTCCTCAGTTTTTCTAAAGTATTTCTGCAGAGCTGTTCAGCATATTTGGAGTTGTATGCAGTCAGAGCGTTATAGATGGTGAGACCTCTGGGGAGGATGATTTATTTCTTGCTTTTGCTGAGGAAGTAGTTGTTGCTGTTAAGTTTTGCTTCCTTTTTCTTCATGTCATGATTTCCATTTCAGACAGCAAGATTCAGTATCTTCCATTGTTGTATGCAATATTGTTGTAGCCATGTTGGTCCCAGGATGTTAGAGAGACAAGGTGTGTGAAATAATCTCTTTTATTGGACCAACTTCTGTTGAGCTTACACAGAACTTGGAGTCCATTCTTAAACCTGAAGAAGAGCTCTTTGTAAGCTCAAAAGCTGTGTCTCTCTCACCAACAGAAGTTGATCCAATAAAAGATATTATCTCACCCATCTTGTCTCTCTAATAGAAGTCAGTGGCAATACTTCTGATACACAACAGTGTAGCAGAGTTTGGAATAGATCAGAATTTTATGTAATACTTTAGGACTAATTTTAGATATAAGGTTATAAAAAGAGGTTGGTATTGGGACTTCATTACACAGCTGAGTTTGCAGCCTAGATTTTATTTTTTTTAAAAAAACTTTGGTATCATCTTCCACCATTTGATGCATAGTATAAGTTTCATGGTACAAACAGAGCTCTAATTTTCATGGAGGGATCTGTGTTTGTGTGTAAAAATGAAATGTCCACAGGGAGTCACTTACAGTCTCAAGCTAGCTACATATATTATGTGAGAGCTGGCATGATAGCTAAGGCAAGGAAGGACAAATTTAAACCACTTTCTATATCACACCACTAAACACACAGCATTTGAGTAACTGCCCAGAATTGTCTATGGTTCTTTCTGTGAACTGAGCAGGGCTTTTTCATTTCATACATTACTAAATAATGAATCATCCTGAATTAGAATATCTTCTTTTTCATCCCTTATCTGCCACAAATGTTCAGCTTTCCTTTGTGGCTTTTACACCCTAAGGACACAAAAGGAGACATTCTTACACAGCCAAGATACAGTGAAGCATTGCCACTTATAGAGGAGAGAACACTTTGTGAGGAACACCATAGCCTCTGTGTTTTCTGCTAATGTGAGAAAACCGGTCATGCTACTGAAAAGCAACAATGATGGCATAGGCAATCTGTCCCTTCTTCCTTCCTTTCCTCCTTTCCTGAACTATGAATTAAAAAATGAAGAAGTGTGCTTGCAGCGAAGATGAGCTAATGAACTTTCAGTATATGTCATGGGCATTAGAAGAAGCAACACTGATAGCCTGATGATCGGTGGTACTGAAGAATCTCCTAAACCCTGAATCTGGAGAGGAAATTTTAGAATAAGAAAATATTAATAGTTTTAAAACCATGTAAATAGTTTTTCAATGCAGTATAATCAGTTTTTGCCTATGTGAACTACAATTTAGGTAATTTGAAACAAGTTGGAGCTGAAACAGGAAAATATTTGTGTCCATCAGATCACTGGAAATACTCCACCCTAACTCCTCATTGAGAGTTCCTCTACATATTGAATCTCTTTAGAATACCTGAATTTTGTTGTGAACAATAGCATTAATGTGCATACAAACTGTGTGAACCCTCAATGATTAGGTTATCGTTGTCTTGGAGAATAACTCCATACACAATTTGTTTTACATTTCCTAGAGCATTTTTTCAAAAATCCAAATGTTTAATGTACCAGCCATAGGTGGGGATGGCTGTATTTCAGCTGATTTCTCCAGTCTTGGAATTGGGAATTGGGCACTTCTGGGAAGTATAAACTGAGACATGAGCAGCTGCCTGCTACTTAACACTTTTGTGGCTGGTCCTCGTTACTGCAGACCACTGGTACCAATCTTCGGAAAGATGAAAGAATGGTGAAAGAAGGTGACAATGAAGATATGCTGTATCTGACATACTGGGTAGGTCAGTCAATAGCAAAGTGGTGAAAGAGGAAAAAAAGAAGGACGATTTCAGGGACATAGTAATGCCCAAGTATGTCCGTGTTTCACCCAGATGGCACACTCAATTCTTTTAGCAACAGGCTGTTTACCTTTCTTGGTGCCCTTAATCTTTAATTCTAAGAAAAATAGTTTTGTTGTTGAAATGATTAGAAAAAAAGAACCAACCTTTGGGCCAGATTGTGTCACCCTTACTCATCTTAAATAATACTTTATTCCACAAGCAGCCACATTCAATGCTATAGCATCTATAAACATATGACCAAGCCTGAGTTAGAGAGGTAAAATACAGCCCTTCCTGAGAAAAACTATCCTATTTATGAAGATAAACAGATTTTTGACTTGCTGGAGGCTTTGATAAACCCTGTGAGCAGCTGTGCAAAGCTCTTGAAGGAGACTTTAGGAAACTCTGTAGAAGCAGCTGATGGCAAGAGATAGACTAATGTGTTCTAGAGTGAAATGCAGCATAAAAGTGATTTTCTTTGCTGTGTTTTATTTGGACTAGAAAACTAAGTGTTCAGTTCCTCAGGCTGCTGTTTCTCTTAACAAAAACATGTCTGGAGATTAAGGAGCTTGTAGAATTTGCTTTTTCTGGTGGTTAATGTAAAATAACTCTTCCTGGTGTGTGTGTGTGTATGGTACTTGAGAGGTGAGAAATTGTAAATAGTACATTTGTATATGTTGTTGTATAAAAAGTATTTAACAAATACATCAGAAATATGTGTTATATGCTTTAAAAAGTCATGGCAACATATATTAAGCAATACAATGATCAGGGTTATGTTTCTCCTGCTATCTATGGACTTTTGGTAAGGGTACCTATTATAGCTTTTACCACCTTCAAGTATTTTCTAATTGTTAAGAAATACCATGTAGATGACTTTTTCTTACCTAGTTTATTGTGTAAGATAATGATCATTACTGACTAAGATTGCCTTGAATAAGATACTATCTGAGCTAGTGATAGCTCTTATAATTTTTAGATGCAGTTCATAGTAAAGTCTTAAACTATGATGTACAGTGGCCTTGCTTTTGCCAAAACAACAGTGTTCCTATAGCAGGGTCCAGAAATGCTGACTATAGCAGGACCCAACTAGGATTTTTGGTATTTTCCCACTGTTGTGTTTGTACAAGTAACGCGAGTCTCATTTCTGTTTGCAAGGTTTGGGTTTTTATTATTTTTGATAGGGATATAGTGAAATGTTTGACTGGAATCCTGAACTCATCTGAAATTAGGTTGGTTTTGGGGTTATGGTGGGACCATAAATATTAATGGAGCTTTGAGATTATTTGATTTGTGTCCCATCCATGAGGCAAAAAAACCAACCTGCCGGGGCAAGTCAGTTTATCCCTCATGTACACTGAATCCTGCAGGGTTTGTGTAGACCTATTAATGTGGTACAACTTCTCTGAACAGAAGTCAAAATATAACAGTTACTGTAGACTCATGCTAAGACATTTTTCCAAGGTGATTTATTGTGATGAGTTACAGATTGGTTGAAATGCATTACAGTATATGCATTATAAATAATGAAAATCTGTGCTGTCAGGAGTGCAATTATGATAAATCATCTTGCAATGCTAATTACAAAATGTCTGAAAATAATTTATCTAAATTCATAGATCTTACTGCATTGGGCAATGAAATAGATAAGACCAGTGGTTCTCAACCCACAGCCCATGGGCTGCTTGTGGCCTAATCAGCACACAGCTGCGGCTCATGTGACATCCTTAGGGCCATACAGGTAGTATATATATTATGTGGATGCAGCCCACATATCATATAGAGAGCTGTATTTGCGGCCCACGCTGGTAAATAGGTTGGGAACCACTGGATAAGACTTTGGTAGATGAAGGGAAATGGTGGGCTGAAAAACGATTAAAAGGAGAACTAAATGGCATAGAGGAAGCATTGTTCACTAAGGCCTCTTATAACACTACTAAGCTAAGGAAAGCACACTACTCAGAAACGAACTTTTTTGGCCTTGAAACCAACAATTAGACATAAAGAGCAGTTCTCTGTATGTCCTCTGTAGTCTATAGTAAAATATTAGTGATGGCCCTATTGGAATCTAGCAACCATCTTGAGTTTTAAACAACACTGGAAGTGATTTCCCTTCTATGATCTATTTTGCAGTCAACTTCCCTGTCTCTCAACATTTCATGTTCTTTATATAAAGTTAAGGGATTATTTTTATCTCTAGCTCTGGTATTAATAGCAGGTCAATGGCTATTTCCATCTGCCTCTCCTTCAGTGTGTCAATGCTGATTAAACACACCTACAGTGTGTTTATACAATAACACTGCTGTTCCTCTCAGACTATTAGACTTCACTGCAACATTTGACTTTAAAATATTCCACGCTTACCCTGTTCTCAGTCAGTGAGAAATTGACTTCAGCAGGGGCAAGATCCTGTATTGCCCTCCACACCTATGTAGGCAGTGAGGGGGAGATATCCCTTTGTTGCCCTGGGGGGCTACCTTCTCTGTAAGCTACAGAATGTGTAGGGTAGACCAACCTCTACAGGTCTATTCTTTCCACCCCTGTGGGCAGGGAATAGGTGGGCGGGCTGAGGAATAGGTAGAACTTTGTTGCCACCCCCACTACAACATGCTAAACCACACAGCTGAGCCAGCATAGACACTTTATACTGAGCTATCCCAGAGTGCTCCAATGTGACCGCTCTGGACAGCACTGTGAACTCTGATGCATTAGCCAGGTACACTGGAAAAGCCCTGGGAAATTTTGAATTTCATTTCCTGTTTGGTCAGCGTGGCGAGCTCAGCAGCATAGGTGACCATGCAGTCCCCCCAGAATTGCAAACGAGTTCCAGCATGGACCGAAAGGGAGACAGTGGATCTGATTGCTGTATGGGGAGAAGAATCTGTGCAGGCTGAACTCCGATCAAAAAGAAGAAATGCTAATATATACACCAAAATTGCACAGGGCATGGTGGAGAGAGGCTACAACAGGGACACACAGCAGTGCTGTGTGAAAGTTAAGGAGCTCAGGAAAGCCTACCAAAAGACAAAGGAGGCAAACGGTCACTCTGGGTCAGAGCCCCATACATGCTGCTTCTATGATCAGCTGCATGGCATTCTAAGGAGGGACCCTACCACTACCCCGCCACTGTCCGTGGACACCTGCAAGGGGGGAGTCTCATGCAACAGGGAGGAGGATTTTGTGGAGGAGGAGGAGAAGGAGGAGAATATGCATCAGGCAAGTGGTGAATCCATTCTCCCCGGCAGCCAGGACCTTTTCATCACCCTGGAGCCAATACCCTCCCAAGGTGGGATCCCCGATCCTGAAGGCGGAGAAGGCGCCTCTTGTGAGTGCACATTTGTAACTACAGTACAGGGTTTAAAAGCAATAGTGTTTAATGTTTCATTTGCCCTGAAGAATTGGGATGCATCTGCAGCCAGTACAGCTACTGGAAAAGTCTGTTAACGTGTCTGGGGATGGAGCAGGAATCCTCAAGGGATATCTCCATGAAGCTCTCCTGGAGGTACTCTGAAAGCGTTTGCAGAAGGTTTCTGGGGAGGGTTGCCTTATTTTGTCCTCCACGGTAGGACACTTTACCATGCCAAGCCAGTAGCAAGTAGTCTGGAATCATTGCAGCACAAAGCATGGCAGCGAATGGTCCTGGATTTTGGTCTCATTCAAGCAACATTCGGTCTTTATCTTTCTGTGTTAGCCTCAGGAGAGTGATATCATTCATGGTCACCTGGTTGAAATAGGGGAATTTTTGTAAGAGAACAGTAAGCGCATAATAATTAGTATAATGTGTGTGTTTTTCTTCAAAACAATGTATTCTTTTTCTTGTTATTGGTCACATCTTGGCAGTTTTTAAAACACTCTTTTTAGATCAGAAATATCTGATTGAGATATCATACAGGCCTGAAAGGTATGAAACTCCATACCTTGTTTTTACAGCCCTTGATGACTTCTACAGTCTAAATCATTGAGAAATCTCAATCACAAACAGTCTTGCTAAACTTAAATAATCCAATATTTTCATTCTTGTTGCCTTTTGCACAGTACATAATAAATATTTCCTGGCAGTATTTGCTACTGGGCACAAAAATAGTCAATTGCTTTTAACTTACTAAAGGATTTTTGGAATTGAAGAGAGCAATCCCATTTGCTGGTGATTTGGAAAGAGCTATATCATTATCTATATATTGTTACTGGTGCAGGGCCAAATTCTAAACTGACTAAGATGCTGTGCAGACCTCTTAGAGTAAGTCTACCCAGAATTTGGCTCCCACTGACACATATTTGTGCTTCTCTTTCCATTTGTTAGGTTACGTTTTGGTTGTCCACTCTTTGTTGAGCATTCAAATCTTGTATTTTCAAATTTTGTCACTTGCTTTTTAAAGTAAATAATGTACATTTGGTTCCCTATGCTCAGGAGATTAAATACAAACTTCATAATTACTTGAAGAAAGTATCAGAAGCTTTTAAAGGGTAAATGAGTATCAAGTTTGAAGATCTTTTTCCTCTCTTGAGATATATATTGTATTTTTAGCTCTGGGAGCAAAGTAAGAAGGAAGTTCAAATCTGACCTTTATTCTTGAACAATCAGAACTAAATATAGACAGGATTTCATACAAGAAGCTTAGGTGTTGATTTATCTTTTCTGCTGATTGAAGTAGGTAGGTGGTAAAAGGTTTCAGTTAGTGAAGAAGATTCTGCCCTTACAATTAGGTTCAATAAATGTTATTCTATCTAAGGACAATCCTTTTGTACCTCATACTCTGAATATCTGCTTGTTTTGGGAAGAGGACATCATTCAAATAACTCTGTCCAAAAGGACTGAAGGTAAAAAATTCATTAAAATCAACATACCACACAGACTACAGTGAGAGATTGTGCCACACACTCTCAAAGAAACTGTGGAACTACCTGATCAACATCCTCTACAGCAAACAAGAGAAGATCAAGAATGAACTCTCAAAACTAGAAACTCTCTTAAAAAAACAACCTTCCACACAAACTCTCTTGTGGCTGGACTTTACAAAAACTAGACAAGCCATTTACAGCACACACTTTGCTTCTCTACAGAGGAAAAAGGACACTAAACTATCTAAACTCCTACATGCCATAAGGGGCCACAACAGTGGTTCCCTTAACTCACCCAACAATATTGTTAATCTATCCAGCTATACTCTTAGAAGGGTAACAGAAGGGTCTGTCCTCTCTCGGGGCCTCTCCTTCTGCCCCTCCACCCCTACAAACATAGGGTTCTGCGGTGACCTAGAATCCTACTTCTGACATCTCTGACTCCGGGAATATTTCCAACAGACCACTGAACAGCACACTAACCCACAGAAAGCTTCCTACCAACACTACAAAAAGAATGATTCTGCATGGACTCCTCCTGAAGGTTGAAACAACAGACTGGACTTCTACATAGAGTGCTTCCACTGACATGCATGAGCTGAAATTGTGGAAAAGCAGCATCACCTGTCCCATACCCTCAGCTGTGCAGAACACAATGCCATCCACAGCCTCAGAAATAACTGACATCATAATCAAAAAGTCTGACAAAGGAAGTGCTGTCGTCATCATGAATAGGTCGTGTCAAGGTTCCTTCCCCGCTCTGAACTCTAGGGTACAGATGTGGGGACCTGCATGAAAACCTCCTAAACTTATTTATACCAGCTTAGGTTAAAACTTCCCCAAGCTACAAACTATTTTCCTTTTTCCCTTGGACTTTCTTGCTGCCACCACCGAGCGTCTAACAGATATATAACCAGGAAAGAGCCGCTTGGAAATGTCTTTCCTCCCAAAATCCTCCCAAACCCTACACCCCCTTTCCTGAGGAAGGTTTGATAAAAATCCTCACCAATTTGCATAGGTGAACACAGACCCAAACCCTTGGATCTTAAGAACAATGAAAAAGCAATCAGGTTCTTAAAAGAAGAATTTTAATAGAAGAAAAAGTAAAAGAATCACCTCTGTAAAATCAAGATGGTAAATACCTTACAGGGTAATCAGATTCAAAAACATAGAGAATCCCTCTAGGCTAAACCTTAAGTTACAAAAAGACAGAAAAACAGGAATATCCATTCCATTCAGCACAGCTATTTTATCAGCCATTTAAACAAAACAGAATCTAACGCATATCTAGCTAGATTACTTCCTAAGTTCTAAGACTCCATTCCTGTCTGTTCCCGGCAAAAGCAGCACACAGACAGACAGAGCCTTTGTTTCTCCTCCCCTCCAGCTTTGAAAGTATCTTGTCTCCTCATTGGTCTTTTTGGTCAGGTGCCAGCGAGGTTATCCTAGCTTCTTAACCCTTTACAGGTGAAAGGGTTTTTCCTCTGGCCAGGAGGGATTTTAAAGGTGTTTACCCTTCCCTTTATATTTATGACAGGTTGGAATATGAACAAGAGGCTGATAGGCAGCTCTTCAACACCACTTTCTGCAAGCCATTACCCTCTGATCCCACTGAGGGTTACCAAAAGAAACTACACCATCTGCTCAAGAAACTCCCTAAAAAAGCACAGGAACAAATCTACACTGACACACCCTTAGAGCCCCAACCAGGGGTATTCTATCTGCTACCCAAAATCCATAAACCTGGGAATCCTGGATGCCCCATCACATCAGGCATTGGCACCCTGACAGCAGGATTATCTGGCTATGTGGACTCTCTCCTCAGGCCCTACGCTACCAGCACTCCCAGCTATCTTCGAGACACCACTGACTTCCTGAGGAAACTACAATCCTTTGGTGATCTTCCAGAAAACACCATCCTAGCCACTATGGATATAGAAGATCTCTACACGAACATTCCACACAAAGATGGATTACAATCCATCAGGAATAGCATCCCTGATACCATCACGACAAACCAGGTGGCTGAACTTTGTGACTTTGTCCTCACCCAAAACTATTTCAGATTTGGGGACAATTTATACCTTCAAGTCAGTGGTACTGCTATGGGTACCCACAGGGCCCCAACATTTTTATGGCTGACTTAGGACAACGCTTCCACAGCTCTTTCCCCCTTACACCCCTACTCTACTTGCGCTACATTGATGACATCTTCATCATCTGGACCCATGGGAAGGAGGCCCTTGAGGAATTCCACCAAGATTTCAACAATTTCCACCTCACCATCAACCTCAGCCTGGACCAGTCCACACAAGAGGTCCACTTCCTAGACCCTACAGTGCTAATAAGCAATGGTCATATAAACACCACCCTATACTGGAAACCTACTGACCGCTATACTTACCTACATGCCTCCAGCTTTCATCCAGACCACATCACACAATCCATTGTCTTACAGCTAAGCTCTAATATACAACCACATTTGCTCCGATCCCTCAGACAGAGACAAACACCTACAGGATCTCTATTAAGCGTTCTTAAAACTACAATACCTACCTGGTGAAGTGAAGAAAGAGATTGACAGAGCCAGAAGGGTACCCAGAAGTCACCTTCTACAAGACAGGCCCAACAAAGATAGGCCCAACACCACTAGTCTTCACCTACAGCCCCCAACTAAAACCTCTTCAGCACATCATCAAGGATCTACAACCTATCGGGAAGGATTATCCCTCACTCTCACAGACCTTGGGAGACAGGCCAGTCCTCACTTCTAGACAGCCCCCAAACCTGAAGCAAATACTCACCAGCAACTACACACCACACAACAAAAACACCAACACGGGAACCAAACCCTGCAACGAACCCCAGTGCCAACTCTGTCCACATATCTATTCAACGGACACCATCATAGGACCTAACCACATCAGCCACACCATCAGGGGCTCGTTCACCTGCACATCTACCAATGTGATATATGCCATCATGTGCCAGCAATGCCTCTCTGCCATGTACATTGGCCAAACCGGACAGTCTCTACACAAAAGAATAAATGGACACAAATTTGACATCAGGAATCATACATTCAAAAACCATTAGGAGAACACTTTAATCTCTCTGGTCATTCAATAACAGACCTAAAAGTGGCAATTCTTCAACAAAAAAACAGACTCCAGCGTGAAGCTGCAGAACTGGAATTAATTTGCAAACTGGATACCATCAGATTATGCCTGAATAAAGACTGGGAGTGGTTGGGTCATTACAAAACCTAAACCTAATTTCCCCAATACTAATTTCTCCCTACTGCTACTCACACCTTCTTGTCAATTGTCTGTAATAGGCCACTCTCATTACCACTTGAAAAGTTATTTTTCCTCCCTTTGTATCCTGCTGTTAATTGATTTATCTCGTTAGACTGACCTCACACTTGGTAAGGCAACCCCCATCCTTTCATGTATTTATACCTGCTCCTATATTTTCCACTTCATGCATCTGATGAAGTGGGGTCTAGCCCATGAAAGATTATGGCCAAATAAATTTGTTAGTCTCTAAGGTGCCAGAAGGACTCCTCATTGTTTTTGAAGTACAGACTAATACAGCTACCACTCTGAAATCTGTCCATTGTGCTTATTCTCTTGAAGGGTTATATCACAGCCTGATATCTATGTAATAAACTAAACTAAACAATGTACTTTTAAGTCACATGACAACTCCAGTATTGGGTGTATACATTTCTGCATAACCACATTACAGTGACTGAACCCTTTACAAGTTGCATGTTGTTATACTTCTTCTGGAGACCGGTAGTTTCTGCTTCACCTTCCCTCCATTCCAAAAAAACCCAAACAAATCCACAGACAGAAAATGCTTATAAAAGTTCTTACATGAAGGATCTAATAATGTACAAACATGCCTATCTTCTTCAGATTTGTAGCAATAATTTTAATTAGGACAGACAAATATAATTAATCATCTAAAATATTCAAAACCACTTTCAGTTTCTTAGACTTAGTAAACTAAAAACAGCAACAGTCACATGCCTCCAGAGTTGATCTGAACCAGGTGCTAACACAAGTTGTTCTAACTCTGCTATAACTACATAACTGTGTGATGCATTCCAAGAAATAGCAGCTAAGATATGTCATTTTTCACATAGACTCATCTGTCTACAGCAAATATTTTTATCAAGATATAAAGTTCTTATTTGTTAACTTTTCTAAATGTATTACTAGTGCTGAGCCAATATTGAAATTATCTTTGTAAAAAATGTAGTTTAAAAATATTGTTGAAATCAATCAAGTACATTATCTGTCAAATATTTTTTGGTCTGTGTTCCCACCCACATTTCTCTTGTTATGCAGCATTGTAATCAGCTTTGGCAAGAGTGAGGAGAGGAGCAAGAACAGGAGACATGATGGCCGAAACGTTTGTAGTAGACATGGACCTAAACTGGAGCCTTGAATTAACTTTCCTCCCTTCCAACAAACATTGAGATGTTCGAAGTGTGAACCTGGATCCAAATGTCGCAGCCTGCCCCTAAATCTACACTGCGTAAAACCAAAACCACAGATCTGAACACCCCTAATCTTTGGAATGTTTCAAATCCAAATCCAAGTCTGAATTTTGCAGTGTGGGCTCAGCACTCAGCAATAAAACAATATCTACTGTACACTTGTTTAAACTGGGGTGGGAAATTTGCTCAGATATATTCTCCCTTTCCATAACTTTGCCATGTGAAGACACAGACTCTATTATGAAAACAAAATGCTACATGCTCTGAAAACTCTATTTCTTGTCCAGCAAGCAAAACATCTTTGGTTACACAAACATATGTTAATTGTAAATAAGATGGTCATATGCTGTACTTTCCTGACCCCTTACACAAAAGAATTTTGCACTACCATTAAAAATATATAAATCCAGGGACTCAGCTGACAAGTTGAAGCCATCTAGGATTTGCTTTTATGGCCAAGTTGGCTTGTGCATTCTTTGGCAGCTCCTTCTTTGGTTAATAATTTACAAAGGCTCTCAAATGGTTTCAGACAGCTTCAATACAAAGTTGCAATCCCAATTTAAGAAGAATCATATAACAGCTATGTCCAGGTCCTGCCACAGCTTGAAATTAAGACACTTGTGGTTGACTAATCATTTCTGTAGTTTTACCAAATACAATTTTGTTTTTAAAGGAATTCTTTTTTGATCAGCTTGAAAATCTAATTGCACATGAATTATAATTCTGACTGTGTAAAAGAAAGTAAGTAAAAGACAAACAGTTAAAATGGCACAATAAGGGACTACCTTTACTAACCCTAAATAATCCATGCTGTGGTCCAGACTACAGCACATCTGATTTGAACAGATCAGAATCACAAATATCAAAGTGTTCTGAGAATCCCAACCAGCTCTGTGATGTCTTATAGAGATAATTATGACATTATTATTATTATTATTTATTATTACCAAGCATTTATAGAGTTGGAATATATAAAGAGGCAGAGAATCCTTTTCTTACAATGGGAGATATTTGTATAAAGATTAATTTATGTAGTCTAATGGTTAGCTGCAAAGGACTTGGAGTTAGGGCTCTTGGGTTTCTAGTCAAAGCTTTTCCAGTGATTCAACAGATGATTTTGGGCAAATAACAATTCTGCGACTCACTTCCACCAATACTAAAACAGATAATAATTATCTACCACAGTAAGGCGCTCTGAGACTTAATTAATTAAGGGATTTAGGGAGGAAAAACTTCTTAAATTTGAAGCCATCCCTTGTTCTACGATTTTTTTCTCTACCAAACTACTCCATTGGTATCTTTTTAAGACACAGGTAGGTACCAAATTGGCTTTAGAATAGAGGTTCTCAGATGATTACGTATGAGAGTCCTGGTTCTAATACGTATGAGAATATTGGTACTCAAAAACTAGGAGTGAAATCTTGGCCCCATTTAAGTCAATAAGAGTTTTGCCATTGATTTCACCCTAGAACTTCAGGTTTTTTTCTCCTGACCATAATGATGAGCTTCCATTCTGGGTTCTGGTATCATGCTGCTTTTGTCTTCTGTGGTTGAGAGGGCATAATTCAATGGAAGCCAGTGGACAATGACTGGCACACAGGAATCTTCGGTAAACAGGTTTAGTTTCCTGGAAAGGTTGGGGACCATGGTTTTATAACAGCTTAGGTTGAAATGATCATGAAATGATAAAGTTAATGATTATAAGGAATGTTAGGAGGGAAAATAGCAGAATAAAGATAATGGTCTTCAAGAAGGCAGACTTTAGCAAACTCAACAAGCTGGTAGGTAAGATCCCATGGGAAGAAAGTCTAAGGGAAAAACAGTTTGAGAGAGATGGCAGTTTTTCAAAGAGACATTATTAAGGACACAAGAGCAAACTATTGTGTGTAGGAAAGATAGGAAGTATGGCAAGAGACCACCCTGGCTTAACCAGGAGATCTTCAATGGTCTGAAACACAAAAAAGAGTCCTATAAAAAGTGGAAACTAGATCAAATTACAAAGGATGAATATAAATAAACAACACAAGCATATAGGGACAAAATTAGACAGGCCAAGGCACAAAATGAGATTAAACTAGCTAGAGACATAAAGGGTAACATGAAAATATTCTACAAATACATTAGAAGCAAGAGGATGACCAAGGACAGTGTAGGCCCATCATTCAATAAATGGGGGCGGGAGACAATAACAGAAAATGGGGAACTAGCAAAAGTGCTAAATGAGGTTTTGTTTCAGTCTTCACAAAAAAGGTTTGTAGCAATCATGTCTAATGTAGCGAGCACCAGAGAAAATGAGGTAGGATCAGGGGCTAAAATAGAGAAAGAACAAGTTAAAAAATTACTTAGACAAGTTAGATGTCTTCAAATCAGCTGGGCCTGATGAAATACATCCTCGATAATACTCAAGGAGCTGACTGAGGAGATATATTAACCATTACTGATTAGGGTTATTGATTAGAAATCAATTTGCAAATATATAGAATATAATAAGGAGATAAGTGACAGTCAACATGCATTTGTCAAGAACAAATCATATCAAACAACCTAATAATTTTCTTTGACGTGGTAACAAGCCTTTTGGATGGGAGGAAGCAGTAGATGTAGTATATCTTGATTTTAGTAAGGACTGCATTTTTTTGCTCACAACGTTGATTTTTGATAAGATACTATATCATAGTTCAGCCAAAATGAGAAACAAAAACTCTGAAACATTCAATTGCAAGCTATCAGTTTCTGACTTAAATTCTGGCATAAGATTGTGTGAAGCCTTGAACTTGTGGAAAGCATCAGAAACACCCTCAGCCTGAGTTCATAGTAGACAGATTGACACTAATCTTGCTAACCATCTTGTCAAGATTTGGTACTTTAATGCAATGCTAATATGTGTTTTCAACACATACCAACAACTAGTAGAAGAGGGTATACAATCTTGGAACAATTTAAAAAAAAGGGGACAACATTGCAGCAGCTTCTCCAACAAGATTCAGTGAGTGCAGCACACAGGAGGAAAGACATGTACTTATATACTTGTTGAATTTGATTCTGAATACCTTTGTGTGCTGCATCCTTGTTAGCTTTGTTGTCATAGATCACTGCAATCAGCCATATCTAACCAATCTTTTTTCAGTTTCTGTAGAAAACCCTCCATAATATACTCCCCTGTTTTGGGGATATCAATGAGATCTACAAAGCTCTCAACAACCTTCTCGCTTTCTTTCAAAACCTCAGCATACCTTAACGCCTGAGATATTTGTTCCATTCAGGAAAGGTCTGGAGTGCAATCCAACATAACAGAGAAATATTTAACTTTTCTAACCTCATCAGAAACAGTGTGCCATACTTTTCTTGTAAACCTACCAAAAATTCATTTTGAATTTGGTTTGATAAGTATGTCACTTTTCTGATCTCGCAACACAATATCATAGTTTGCAAGCAATTCAAGTAACCTCCAAAAATTACCATTACAAGCACTATCTAATTTCTTATCTGAACCCCTCAAAGCTAAACAACACTCACCTAAGTATAGCAAAATATCCAAAAAATGTTGTAAATTATTATTCCACATGTCCTTCTGCATCAAACAGCAGGTTTGTGTACCTTTGTAAATTGTGCAACACTTTTTCAATTGTTCTGCAAGTGCCATCCAGCAAGTGATTGCCTCAATATGTTCCTTTGAACATTCATATTGGTATACCTACATGCTAACATGGAAAAAGGTTGTGAACCCAGTTTTACAGGAAGATGAGGAATTTGGCTGAGAAAACAAACAAACAAAAAAAACAGAACAAGGAGGCAAGAGTCAAACTGTACAGCTATCAAGATTGCTAGCATAACTCCCTATTAGGCATTTTGACAAAGAACCACAATTTTAATGTTTGCCTTCCTTTGCATACACATGGCAAAAAGTCTTGTTTTAATTTAACAATGGATCATTTTCTATAAAAAAACAGTGAACAAAAATCTATCACTTGTGGCCAAGTAGCCACATCTGCCTTGTCAAATCAAAATTTTGCTCAGCGCTTACAATAATTGAACTGCTTTCAGTGTCCACATACATAAAAATCACAGACAACTAATGGGCAACTTTCTTAGAACTCCAGGACCCAAAGAACCCAAATCAATGTCCTCACTGGTTAAGGATGGCTCAAAAGTGTGAGTAGCAAAACCATCCACAGATTGTTTACCAGGAACATGTCTCACTTCACATGTTTCAAGAAACTTTGAAGATCACTCACAATTTTCTAATCTTTTTTTTTTCCCATGGGCCTGCTGCAATTTGTACCACCTGTAGATATTCATGGTGGAAATCAAGGTTGAATGTTAGAGTTTCCCCATCAAGGTCATCATGGATGAATTGCTAGGTCTGGAATGACTGCAGTAGTTGGTGAAAGTGCTAACTAATATCTCTATGAAACTCTAAAAGAACTCAGGTGAAAGGTTATACCACCTCTGGGATACTTAGAGCTATATCCAGGACTTAAAGTGTGTGCGGGAATGTGGGGAGTGCCCTCTCCCCAGTTTTTTTTTAAACTCAGGAGGGGTGACTAAGGCTTGCATAGAGCTTCTTCTAGAGGTGGTGCCCCATACAGGCTCTGCTCCCTCACCCCTGGGCAGTTCCCCACTCATTGGCCCATCTGTCAACACATAGGGCCCTAGTAGGCCACAGGTAATGCTAGAAATCCAGGGCCATATCCCTGTACCTGCTGATCTGTGCCTGGTGCAGGACCTGGGGAAAGAGGGAAGGGTGGCTCTAAACCACATGGGTATTCCACGATAGGTTGGCAGAGAATCCTTGGGAACCTTTCCACCGGTGGGGAATGCCAGAATACAGGATGCTCCAGCTATGCCTTTTGCCATCCCCAGCCATACCCTGGCATACTTATACTGTCTTTATACTACTCTGGGATTTATTTTGTACAAGGGGAAACTGCGAATGTCCCTTCTGCTTTCCCACTAGGGGAGCTTTAAATCCAAAAGCACAAGAGCAACTTAACTTGGGCTGAGGATGTAGTGCCAAGAGTTCATGACAAAATATTGTGCTCCCATATGTGCAGGACAAAAGACTGGAGTACATAATGTTGCAATACTGCAACTGGGATATGAAAATGCAATACATTGTTTGCTTTGGAACACCGTCACAGTGAGTAGGCAGTAGGAAACTGGATTTGGCAGAATGATAGATTGTGGAGTATGGGTTGATATACATATTAAACAAGGCAATTCTTGGAAAGAGAGCTGGCAGACTTGCTACTGTACCTCAGATGGAAGACACCCCAGTGCCAGAAACTCAGTTTTGTCAATTCTCTGGGTGTAATTCCAGGAAGTGTCTTTGAGGTGTCACAAAATTAGACATATCATAATGAAAGCAAGACTGCAAACCAAATCTATGTGTTTTATGTCTGTGTATACTAGTCCAAATCTGGTTTGGGGATACCAGGCATAATGGATATTGCTAGTCCATAGGTAGATTGTGCCCAGCTCTCCCCTGAGTGTGGAGGGGAGAGGGAAGGAGCTTTCATCCTGTCTAAGGGCCAGACACAGTAGCAGTCTCTGGAGCATAGGACTGCTCCTTCTTAAAAGCCCTCCCCTGGTAGGAATGCTGGAACAATTTGTATAGTGGGGGTGCTGAGAGCCATTGAACCAAACTGTAAACCCTGTATATAATTGGAACCACTTCAAGGTGTGGCAGTATCCCAAGCTCCCTTAGTTCCAGTACCTATGTCCCCTGGTGTCAGAGGAAATTAGAGAGAGGTGAGCAGGAGGGGTGGGGAGGAATACGGGTCTATTGCCTTGCTTCCCTCTCCACATTTCTTATGGCACTGGTTGGACATTCTTGCAGGAACAGGCTGCAAAATGGATGGTGTACTAGGTACACTTCCTTCTGGGCCTTGAGGATCTGCTTTTGTGATTGTGCCCCAGGAGGTGCAATACCTCCCGGAGCTCCCCGTGAAGAGCACAATTTGTCCTGTCCCCAACACATTTATGTACCTGTTTGGCACAATCTACCTCTTACTTTGTTGTTCATAGGTACTTCTGCTTTGTCTCACTTCCCTTAATCTGTTTTCAGATATTGGTTAATCTTGGGCCAATTTCTCTTCTATGTCATAACACTGACGTCAATGGAATTACATCAGCAAAGAATTTGGTCCCTTATGTCTTTCCAAACCCGTTGCACACACTGAATGCAACAAACAGACTCAAGCTCTTTGCTGACATGCTAAATTCTAATATGCTTGGTTCACCACATTTGAACAGTGAGAAGTCCAAAGTCTACACTATTTAAAAGTTGCTGCATTTTGCTAGTCAGCTCCAGAAAGGATTCAAAATTATAGCACTGCCAGCTTCATTCAGTTTTGATGGGAAAAAACACAAAACCAAGCCTGGACTCTGTTATGTAATAGCAACCTTTCCAAGTGAAGAAAAGAATGAGAAAGATTACTCAAGTTTGTCAGCTACACACTTCTACAACAGACTCCGGAAAGTATTAGTAATTATGCCTGAAAGCCTGATGCAAATGACAAGGGATTCAAATATTGTTACAGTACTTTGTCAGCTGGAAAAGAAAACACTGTGAACATGAACATTTAAAATAAGCTGATAAGATGATGCTATTGGTTTCCCAGTTTACTCTGCAAGATACAATTTTTGTTCACTTTAAACTTTGTGAAGTTTAATGACTGAACGGGGAAGAAGGTTTTCAAAAACCATACCACTGATTTCATAATTAATGGAGAAGTGGACATGTTTGCTTAGTTGGTATTTTTCTAGAGATTCTTTTTACGAATGCTACTTATAATATATTTGGCTATGAAAAAATGCAAAGACACAACTGTGTAAAAAAGATCCATGCAAGATACTTGTACGTCGTTTTAGTACATCAAAGCAACCTACATTTTCTTTAACCATATTTGTCATAGTTCAGTACCTCTTTGACATGAATTATGGACATCATCACAGACGAGAACAGAGTCTTCCTTTGTACAGAGTTTTGATAAACATTGTCTCCGTGTGCACTTTCTAAGAAATATGGTGGAATTATCCAATAGATCTTGGTGCAAATTCTCAAAATGGTTTCTCCTACAGTGTATGAAATCTCAGTTCATCCAGATCAGGAGATGACAGTTGCTATGCTGAAGGAAGTTTTATTTGTTCATTTCCATACAACAGTGTTTCCCCAACTGGTGAAAGCTGAGCCTCCCTTCCGGAAAATGAAACCGATTGTGCCCCCCCTCAACCCTCCCCAGCCTGTATTTTTAAGGGCATGCTCAGAAATAGAGCTGGGTGAATAATGGACTTTTTGTTTACTGACAATTTCAAAAAGTAAAAAACAGAAAATCGCTCAAGTTGAACTGAAAATTAATTTTTAAAAACTTTTGGTGAATCAAAAAGTAGAAACATATATTTTGGGTTGAATGAAACATTTGTTTAAATAAAATTGAAACATTTCGATTTTGACCATTTAAATTTTTTTATTATTTTTTTAAAATTACAATTAAAGGAAATTTCAGAAAGAAAATTTATTTCAAACTAAAAAATCAAAATGTTTCGTTATGAAAATATTGAAATGAAACTGATTTTTTTTTCAGATTTTTGTTTTGTTTTTTAAAGGAACAATTTGGCAAAATTGACATGAATTACCAAAATGTTTCACTGTCTCAGATCTGCATATTTTAGCCCCAAAGAAGTTTGGGGCAAAAAATTTCAGCCAGCTCTACTCATAAAAGCCTTGTCTATACCTTGTTTTGACAGGTAAAATTGGCTGTGCTTTGCAATCATCTTAGCTCAATTCAGTTAGCATAACATGGTTGAAAAGCCTTGTCAAGATGCAGGCTAGCACGTCTGAAGCTGTGATAGATTACTGTGTTTTAGTGTAGGGAAGATCTCTAGCTTTTGTGTAGATTTCCATAATATGATCCTTCTTGTCCTTTCTTAAATACTTTGATGAGCAATCAAATAGACATTTAAATGATCTCTATTGGCAGTTGTGTCACTGAAACAAATGAGAGTAGTTCACATATCAGAATGATTGTTTCATGCTTTTTGCAGATTCAGTGAGACATTGCTGTGTAAGTGATAGAATCATAGAATTGTTGGACAGGATGGGACCTCGAGGCGTCATCTAGTTCAGTCCCCTGCAGTCATGTCAGGAGTATTATCTAGACCATCCCTGACAGGTGTTTGTCTAACCTGCTCTTAAAAATCTGCAATGATGGAAATTTCACAACCTCCTTAGGCAATTTATTCCAGTGCTTAACCACCCTGACAGTTAGGAAATTTTCCCTAATGTCCAACCTAAACCGCCCTTGCTGCAATATAAGTCATAGTATCATAAAACTGGAAGGGATTTCAAGAGGTCATCTAGTCCAGTCCCCTGCACTCAAAGCAGGGCTAAGTATTATCTAGACCCCCTGACAGGTGTTTGTCCAACCTGCTCTTAAAAATCCCCCGTGATGGAGATTCCACCACCTCCCTAGGCAATTTATTCCAGTGCTTAATCATTCTGACAGTTAGGAATTTTTTCCTAATGTCCAACCTAAACTGCCCTTGCTGCAATTTAAGCCCATTGCTTCTTGTCCTATCCTCAGAGGTTAGGAAGAACAATTTTTCTCCCTCCTGCTTGTAACACCATTTTATGTACTTGAAAACTGTTATCATGTCCCCTTTCAATCTTCTCTTCTCCAACCCAGTTTTTTAATCTTTCCTCATAGGTCATATTTTCTAGACCTTTAATAATTTTTGTTGTTCTCCTCTGGAACTTCTCTAATTTGTCCACATCTTTCTTGAAATGTGGCACCCAGAACTGGATGCAATACTCTAACTGAGGCCTTATCAGTGCTGAGTAGAATATAAGAATTACTTTTCATTTCTTGCATACAACACTCCTGCTAATACATCTCAGAATGATGTTTGCCTTTTTTGCAACAATGTTACACTGCTGTTGACTCATATTTAGCTTGTGAGCCACTATAATCCCCCGATCCCTTTCTGCAGTGCTCCTTCTGTGGCAGTCATTTCCCATTTTGTAAGTATGCAACTGCTTGTTCCTTCCTAAGTGAAGTACTTTGTATTTGTCCTTATTGAATTTCATCCTATTTACTGAAGACCATTTCTCCAGTTTGTCCAGATCATTTTGAATTTTAATCCTGTCCTCCAAAGCACTTGCAACCCCTCCCAGCTTGGTATCGTCCGCAAACTTTATGACTGTCCTCTCTATGCTGTTATCTAAATCATTGATGAAGACCTTGAACAGAAGTTATGTAAAATCATGTGAAGTCAGGTCATGGTTCAAGGATTTTTTAGAACTCCAACAGCTAAATATTTATTTATTTATTTACTTATTTAAAAAAGATAGCTGAAACTCTGGAGAACAACTGAGATCTCTATCATCCCTCCCCTCCACTGGCCCTTCACACCCCACGCTTTGGGCATACTGTCATACAGGATAATGTTATAACAGTTTCCACTCAGAGGTAATGTAACTATTTGGATTGGTCCAGTCAAGTTGAAGGGTGATGGTATAGTCTCATGGCAAGAAATCCTACATGCCGATTTCTTAGATGTTAGAAAATTGCTGCTTTTCATGACGCCAGAGATGGAGTTATTCCTGCTTGTATCATCTAGCACACTGTCAGTGCTCAACTGAACTTAGCCTCATATTAGGAGTTACACTTGTGCATATGTTACTGATATAAACACACATACATAAAAGGTTTTGAGGGCAAATAGAGACCTTGCTCCTTTTTATTCAGCCGAATATACACAGATTATGATTGTACCTGACCTCCCCAGACTCTCACAGCACTCTGTGGTTAAATAAAAAGGTCATAATGGGCCTAATTCATGGTGACAGAATGTGTCACTCCTTTAGCCTGAAATCTAACCTAACCATATTCCACAATACGGAAATATTAGCTAAGAACAGAGGAAGGACTGACTATTAGCTCTGTACTGCTGGCACCAGCTGGTTAAGTCAAATAGTAAATAACACTACACTCAGTGATATTGCACCAAGTTTCTACTTTGTTAAAGCAAGAGTGGGAATCCAAGCAAAAAGGCCAAACATATAACCCATTGTATGCACAAAGAAACAGGGTGTCCATGTGCAGTAATGCTGAGCCTTACATAGTGAACATCCCTCTAACTAGTGCACATAATAAAATGAGTCCCACAAGACAAGTCATTGAGCTGCTCCTGACTGTGTCAGAAACAAGTAGGATATGCTTATCTGCAAAACACAGTAGTGGGATTCTAGAAATCAATGATGCATTCCTGGATATGCCCCAGAGTTCCTGAGTCTGATTCTCCACTGCCATCCACCATATGAAAGCATCTAAATCTATGCAAAGCATGCATAAAATGTTGTTATATGTGTAATTATTTACAGAAATAGAGCTCTGTCCTGAAAATGATTACTACACAGCAGACTGATTTATACCATCCCACTGATTTCTACAATGAGTAGTAGATATGTGCAGGGTTGGGCCCTTGTATTGTATATACCTCCTTGGATATACATTAGTAATTATACAATACAGAGGAAGCCACCATGAATAAAGCTTGGCTGTTTAAAATTGAAGCTCCTTCTGCTTGTTTGGCACAGTACAACTTCTCACAGACCTAATTATAGCCTTAGCCTCACTGCACTCTAATGCACATACAAATCTTTCAACAAAATTTGATTTTACAGTTTTAGAGATGGGAGATGATTTTGCCCATTTATGACACCCTACTGCGTTACATCTTATCTCTTTATAAAAGATCCATTTTTATTTCATGGCTTTACTATTTGATTTAAGGCAAATATGCTAAAAATGTAGAATACGTTTGTTTTTTCCTCCCTTCCTTATGTTTGCCTTTGCAAATAGGATCCAGACTAATTTCTCTCTCAGGAAATACAGGTTGCTGTTCTATTTCTGCAAAATGAGAACATTCTGTTCCATGTACGCTACCGCTTACTTTGGAAACTAAAGAAAAGCCTGAAATTAACTTAATACAATTAGTTGATATTCCTAAGCACAGTTATCCTGGATAGAGTACTCCTGTGTCTGCTCCTTAGAAGAGAAGCTGTCACTGTCTGCTTGTAAGTGTAGACATGGCCTACCAAGGCCAAACCAGCACCCTCTGGAACTCTTCCCCCTTAGAAGACAAGTGATGTCAGATAAGTGCATTTTACAATTAGACTCCGGCCAGTCTTTTCCATCCATTGTTAGCTGTTTGCCAATACCTCCTCCCACCTTTCTCCTTCACAGTTCCTCCACTACTTGCTTTATTTCCACAGCCCTCAATGCACCCCTCTATCATTCTGTCTTGACTCCCCCTTTTCTTCTCCCTATCCTTTTAACCTAACCAAATGTCACCCTTCCCTTCCTTTTCCTTGGTCCTATTAACATCCCTTCCTGCTATTTTCCTTCACCCCCACCTCTGGAAGTAAATGTTCTCTTCTTCTGATATCAGTGTCCCATTCTGACACCCTTGTCACCCCTCTGCTAACTGGCAACAGATGACCTGCAAAGCTCTAGACAGCTTCCCAGTGTAGGACACTCATGGGCTCTGGGTATACTACAAGTGTAATTTGTTTTACCTACATATATACATTAGACATAGAACAGAGGTTGTCAAACAGCATGCATGCAATGCCTTCTTTTAGGACTCTCAGCCCAACACCAATGCCTGGTTCCCAGGGAGCAATATTACTTCAAGAATTGACTCTAATGAGAAACCAAGGCAGAGAGCAAACTCTGCTGCTCCTTGCACCTCTCTTCCAAAGGTGTCTCTGCACAAAACCTTGCATACCCCTAAACTAATAATTATGCAGCATATCTTCCCAAGTGTCACAATTTGCTCACATGCTAAGTAAAAGAAGTTGGAAGACTAAGTTTAACAAAGTCATCTCTGAAAAGAGTCATCTGTGATGTCTCCTATAAGGTGTTACTGTAAGCTAAATAAGACATTACAGACACACCCCCAACCCTGTATTAAAAGAACATTTTTAAGGTTGCAAAGTCAGGCACTCAAAAGTTAGCAAATGCCAGAACTAAGGTTGCCTGTGCAACATGATTTCCCATCCCCCCTTCTGCATATGCATTATGACACAGTCTTTAATTACATGATCACATACTACTTTTTCCACAAGACCCCTTCCCCATTCAGTGCACAGAATGGACAGTGCTCACTTAATGAGTAGCTATTCAATATTTTATCTTCCTCTTGTTCAGTATGTGGCCCCATGCTTTATTTATTGAACACTATTCAAACCCTGCTCCGGAGGCAGAGTTATTAATTTTCTTATGGGCTTTTCTAGGGTACTCATCATTGTAGTATCTGAGTGCTTCCAAAACATTGATACCTTGTGAGATGAAAGGGTATTATTGTCCCCATATCAGAGCCGGGAACTGAGGCCCAAAAGCCCAGAACCACAAAATATTTAGGTTTCTAACTTCCATTGAAATCAATGTGGATTTGTGGATCTGAGCCAGAGAAATTAAGGTCAAAAGTATTACCTAATGTTGGGAGTCTTATTTGAGACACTTTGGACTGGTTTTTCAGAGCACTTAGAATTAGATAGCATTTTGTATGTTCAGAGCACAGCTCCCAATCACTTCAGTTGCAGTTCTGAGTGCTCAACATTTCTGCGATCAGATCCTCGGGTCAGTCCCACAGAAAATGAGGAACATGCAGTTAGTGACCACCTTTGAAAAGTTTGATTTAAGTGACTTGCCTAGCATCACATAGGAACTCAGTGGCAGTGGCAGGAATAGAGCCAATTCTACAGGACAGCATTCAACTGCCCTAACCAGGAGACCCTCCTTTCTATTGCTTAAATCCCCTGCCTCATTCACTACACACATTTCACTTCTGCAACAAATGAAGCAGGGGTCCTACAGGCCACAACCTCTTTCATTCATTACCCAACCTTAATTCGTCCTCAGAGCAGGTCTCTGCTCCTGAGGCTTCTCATCTAAGACCCAGTCTCCTTACCCAACAAGTATTAATAATTAATAATGCCTATTTCTTACATAATGTTTTTGGTCAGATCTCAAAGTGCTTCACAATCTTTTGATGTATTTATTCTTACAACACTTCTGTGAGGTAGGGAACCATTATTATCCACATTTTACAGATGGGGAACTGAGGCAAACAGAGGCTTGCCCAGCCAGTTCCCTCCTCTGCCACTTGACTCCTCATCTGATCTGTCTCCCTCACCCTAACCTCGAGTCACCCCTATGTGGCTAAATTCCCCATCCCCACTGGCTTCAGTCTCAGTCTCATCCTCCAGTTTTCTCATTCAATCTGTGTCCTCATCTCCCCTGACTTCTTGGCCCAAGTTGCTTGCCCAGCCAGTCCCAATTCACCTCCCACCTCTCAGCTCCTTGTCAGAACTTCTTTTCCCTAGTCTTATTCTCAAAAACATCTCACTGAAATTTTCCAAAATAAAATAAATGCAGACATCCAGCATGGAAATTTTCAGCCCAAATGTTTAGTTTGGTAAAGTTATAAGCAACTGAAAACAAGGTCTTATTCTGAGAAGTTTTGGAAAATCTTAATAATAGGTGGAGCTACCAGCCTCGCCTATAATCACAATAACAGATGCTGGTATATATTCAAATTGCCTTCTTACTATAACTGTTACACCATCTTGATCCATCCATACAAACCATATACATTAACTAGCCTTTCACCCTTATAGTATTGAATCTATAGTTGATAGTGATTCAGCATTTCTGTTTAAATATTTTCTTCACCAACTCTTGACCTGCCAGTGCTGTTGACCATGAAATATTGATGTCCCACATGAGAGAGGTGTCAGGGGCCCTGGGGAGTGAAATAAAATTGTTTGAGTCATTCCTGAAGGGATGGGGAAATGCATCTCTCCCATCCAGTCCCTTTTTTATGATATGCCAAAAGGATCAGCTCTCTCTCTGGTCTTATTCAACATCAATATGAAGCTACCTGGACAAATGGTGAGATGACATGGACTCCTTTGCCAACAATTCATCTTCACTTTAAGAGTAGTCCTGGATTCCTCACTGATGCTAAGATTTCAGATAGCAGCATCAGCAAGTAACACTTTCTGCCATCTCCAATTGTCTACAACACTCCTTTAGGCCACCACGAAGTTCCCAATCCTAGGGCCAGTTAGTCAGTCCCCGAAGTAAATTTCAACAGCCCAGGTCTACTCTATTTTGTGCTGTCTCTGGCTACCAGTGGCCATCTCAGCAGCAGGGGATCACTGGGACATCCCCCTTTTCTCCAGCCATGCACTCTGCACTGACAGCTGGAAGAAGGTTGGCATAGGAGCTACTGTGGTGGCTCTTCATCAAACAAGGATTACCTCAGGCAAGGGAAATCCTTCACTGGCCAGCTAGACTGAAGTGTAACAGAGCATCTTTAATGGACCAGAGGATCAGGTCCTCTCATCTGAATTCATGGAATATCTCTACCCTAATGGGGAAGTATGTATGAGTTTTCACACCACCTCCTGCTACAGGATAGGGTATGCTAGATCCACTCAGTATTTTAGTTTATAAGAGTCTGTCCCAGTAGCAGTGGAATGCTGAATGGAGGGAGGGTGCATTTGGGTAGGGGTCTGGAACTAATGAAACATTTTCCTTTAGCTCCAGTGAAAGAGCACTGTGGTTTTAGGGCAGAAGGTTGTGAGATGTTCTATTTGCCATGCTGCATGTACCAGTCCGCAGTGTGTGTGTGTGTGCGTGATGCAATGGTTCAGTAACTCTTCACCTCTAACCCAACAGTGTGGTCATAAGACTTGTTTCTCAAAGTCAAAGCAGTTTTACTGGTGGAAACTGCTTTTTTGCTTCTGGCAAATTAAGCAAAACTGAGCAGATGGAAAGTGGAAATTTTGCTTTTTCACAATACCAAAAAATTTTTTTTGTTGGCCAATTTATCTTTAATCACGAAACTCTGTGTACAGCAATAACATGTATCGCCACTTAAGAGGGTCTCTTCTGCTGTTGATTCATAAACATAACTCCCACTGATTCTAATCAGAGTTATACACATGAATGGCAAGGAAAATAGACCTATAAATATTTGCTAGGAGTGGGCTAATTAGGATAAAAAAAGTTCTAAGTGAATAATTAATTGCTGTGGGGTGTTTTAATAGATATGGGTTACCTTCTGACTTGTCAAAATGGACTTGGTAGTTGTATACCTTTTCTCTCTTGGTAATCGTACAGACACACACATGCATTAGGAAGGGCAGATTGGACAGATAAAACAAGTTTTGAAAAAATATTGTTCCCTTTTATTTTAAATACATTCATGTACCTCTCTGCTTCTGGATTTCACCCAGGGCCAGAAATGGAAGTAACAGAGGTGTAATAGGTTTTTCTTACAATACTAATGACTCAGCTGAAATCAGTGAATACCTCTGGAACCTTGCCAAAAAAAAAGTTTATTTACGGTACAAAGAATTTTGGCTCTGGTTAGGGAAGCTTTGGAGAATGCATTTGAACATTTGAAAGATTAATGATTTTAGTGATTAATAATTTACCCAGCTGACCCACCAAAATGATAAGTTTCATTCAGCTGAAAGACCTTTCTTAATGCTGCCTTTATATCTACATTTCCGGACTGAAGTAGAAAATTGGATCTCTTCCTTTAAACCTTACGGCTTTTTCTCAGCTTTTCTCACTGTGATAGATATAGAGAGAGCTATAGATATAGATGATATAGATATTTGTAGAGCTTGACAAATTATTTGTTGTCAATAAACTATCTAATACATTTAGCCCTTTTTTCTCTCCACAAACTGATCTTGATTTTGTATAATGTATAACGTATTAATGTGTGTTTGTACCGACCAATAAATTGGCCAAATAATTTCAGACTGTGATATATTCACTAGTTCTGGTTAGGTGAGTGATCACTTAAGTCACATAGTGTTACTTTTACTCCCTGATCAGATGACAGTAATTTTAACCCTGAAGAATAATGCATGATAAATAACTAATAATCACTAGTGAACAACAGATAACAAGTGCTGTTATTTGAAAACAAATACAACTATTGGTTTCATTTGAATATGAATTCATATAAAGAACAGCCATTTCCTAAAGAGTGGTTCTAACTACACCCATTTGTAAAAATGCTCATGAATAGTGAATAGAAAGGGACACAGACATGGAAGTATGCTTCATCAGCTACCCATTTGACCATTGTTTATACTTTGACACTCTCCTTGCAGAATAAACATAAAAATGCAACTTTATGATTTTCTTTCATAGATTTAGTGTTTAAACTTAGCATACTATTGGTGGTATATAAATAATAGAATCTACACATCATTATTTCACATTTAGAATAATACATATAGTAATTGTGCCATGGAACATAAATGGAGCATAAAAACAAACTGACAAATCAAATGATACTTTCAGTTTTTAACTGAACAAATAAAATCTTATTTGTGTCTTATAGAAACAGCAGAAACAGCAGATTAAATTCTATTTGTCTGGAAATAGAATGAAGAAATGTAATCTCTCAGTAGATTCTTATCTGAGACAGATGAGCTTTCTTACTTTGCTGTTTCAATGTATTAATAAATATTGATTCTTTGGTTCACTATGGTGCTTTAGCATTTCTACAGAAGGGTGCAGGGAAGGTAGTGGATTCAAGGGCATTTCCATATCTGCACATTTAAAGAACATAACATTGTTATACAGCGATATATGAAACATGGGAAATTCCTAGAAATTTGCAAATCAGATCAGATAAACTAAGAATTGACCAAAAGTGAATCCACATTGAACTGTTTAAGAGGTTTGAAAGATTTGCTTGTTTTTTTGTGTGTTTGTTTTTTTAAAATAGTTTTGATTTTTACACATTCCTTGTTTCCTCGTTCTATCCTAGCCTGGAAATGGGTGGAAACTTTCTCATGATATTTCTGGTCCAGCTGAAAGCAGGAAATATTGAACTGGAAATGTGATGAGAAAACTTGTTTCCACAATATTTTCAGATAATTAGTTTCAGACAATTTCAATAAACTTTGGGTAAGGCCAAACTCTGAATCTTATGAGATTCAAGAGCCCTGCTATGGGGTGATACAGTCTCACTCTGGGATTTCACATGAGGTAATTTTCACTGGGTGATTCTCAATCATTCTCATACCATGCCACCCTGTTACAATGGAAAGAAGGCTTGCTGCCTTATGTTTCACAAGGAATTCCCAATAGAAATCCCATCTGGTCAGAAAGAATGGGTAAGCAGCATTGGGTGGGGGAAGGGGACAAGGGGAGGGAGGGAGGGCTACTCCTGATTCAGACTTGCCCTTGATGGTCTTGTGCCCAGTCTGAGAACCTGCTAATTAAAGTTTTAGAAGTAGAGCTGGTTGAAATTTTCCATATGAAAATTTTTCCTTAGGAAAATGGGATTTCATTGAGAAAAAAATCTGCAATCAATTTTTATTAATTCTTTGATTTCCCAGTTGGGAGACTCAAAATGAAACATTTTATTTATTTATTTATTTTATTCTGTTCCTTTCTTCAAGAAGATCTTCTTGAATGCCTTTTGCCTATCAGTGTCATGTTGACAAACATAGCCCTTCCTTAGCTATCCCTTCAGACAGAAAAGATGAAACAGTTTTGTTTCCCATTCATTTTTACCTACTCCTGCATTTCATACCCAATTTAGTTCCACTGCTGGCTTTTCCATGATCCCTGGATTTCAGAATCCATTCCATGGTGAGCTGCTTCTGGAATTTATATATTTTCAGTACATTACAAAGAGAAGTAAAGCAACTGCCAACATTACTTTATGCTCTGTCACATTCACTACTGCTACTTCACTGCTAGATACTATACAAACTACACTGAAACAATCTAAGCCAACTAGGACAGTGTGGCTGACAGAGCATCGAGTATATCTCATGGGAGTAGAACTTTCCTGTTGGAAAATCTTCAGAACAAGCATCCGTTAGAGATTAAGCTGAGCCCAAATATTACTGTTAAGTAAGGCTGCAGGGCTATCTCTTTGAGTGGCTCACAAAAACTCTACTTGGGGTCTGATGTGAAGGAGGAGAGAGAAAAAAACCCTGTGTTCCTATAAGGGGATATGCACTAGTCAAAGTTACGTTACAATAGTCACTGGATTCTACACAGCCGGTGCATGCCATGCTTTTACTATGCTTTCACTGGAGTTACTGAATATTTCCAATGCTTCTGGGCCAAGTAGAAGATTGGAAGATTTCACCCTCTGTGATATCTCTGCAATACCTGTTGCTTCCAGGGACACTTTGAAGTATTGAGCCACTTCCTCGAGTTCTTGTCTAGGTTTCCTTCCAGACTGAGAGATTTAGGAGGCTTCATTTGCTCCATGTTTTCAATTATTTAGGGGCAGATCTTCAGATGATGTAAATTGTCATTGTTCCATTGACAGCCATGGAGTCGCACCGATTTACACCAGCAGAGGAGCTGCCCCATTGTTTTCTTCTGGTGCTATGAAATAGAGGTGTGACACACTGAAGTGCTGGTCAAGGACTGACATTCATTGCTCAGCCCCAGTCACCTGACACAAAGGAGGTTTCCCTAAGATTAGTTGCCCTCAGTCACATAACTAGGTTCAGTATCCACTAACTCCAGTGGTTACTGTTATAACTATATTTTTGTGCTTCCCCTGGTCAAATCATCGCCAATGTTTGCATTGAAAATACTGGTAAATAAATACTTATACCAAGTGCTTGATCTCCTGCATTTTACTGCGAGTTTGAGACTATCGCTGACAGTATTGGCTCCATTAGTTGTCACATCTAGTGATGGAACTTTCACCTGGATAATTCAATCCGCTTGTAGGACATTTGTTACAGCTGTTGCCAAGTGGCTGTCAGTTGCAAAGCTAATGTGATGTTGATAGTTGCTGTCTTCACTGTCACTATTTGAGACACTCTGTTTGCTCACTCTCCAGTTACCTTTCCTAATCCACATGAAATCAGACTTCGTGGAAGCTTCATGTTCCACCTTTGCTGTTGTCTTGATAGTAGTTGTGCCTTGCTTGATACATTGTGCACATATTTCAAGTGTCCAATATAAATGGTAAATCCTTTGGTGTCTGTTAGACTGTTTCATAGCTATGACATATCATAAATGACCATGGGTGATCTAGATATCTAGGTTATCATGGTATTCTACACATCACCTGGCAGGAGAGTTTCTATATGGATAGGCTAGTAGCATGTCAGTGTGATCTAACATATTCTCTTCAATCACTAATTCCCAAATCAGGTCCAAAAAATCTTATTAGAATTGATAACGAATGTCATAGCTACTCACAGATGATAGAATTACATCACTTTCCCCCTAAATTATTTCAAGCAGATATGTCTATAAGTACATACGCCATATAGAGAATTGATGACTCTATATGTCATAGATATAGCTCTGCTAAGTGTCACCAAAGTGGTTCCTAGATGCCAAAGATGATGTAGCAACTCCCAAATACTATGGCTAAAATCCTCCTTGCACACATACATAATAGCTCAAATGTCTTAACCTGGGCACTAAATCTGTGTCCACAATCAATTGCAGACACTAGATTAAAGGCTGTGAAGAGAGAAGCTTTTAAAACATTACAACATAATTTAAAAAGAAATGTCCCCAAGTCTGGGTTCCTACTGTTTCAGTATAGTGATCATACAAATAAATGTTTATCCCTTTAAACAAAGCCTGAAGAGGAAATTACAGTACAAGTCATATCTTAAGCTCCTACTGCACCTTGCCCTAGCTCTAGTCTAAACATTGCCATAGGCGTTCAAGTCAGAAACCAAACTGAATGATAACTAATGCACTCTGAATTTTGTGCTTTCAGGCTTGGTTCCACTTTTTAACCTGGCACCTCAGTGAGAGGATATACAACCATTGTGTGGTCTAGTCAGGCTTTTAGAATGGTCAAAATCCAACCTCAAGGCAAGGGAGTGTTATCTGGTAGGGAAAAAGGATAATGGCTCCTTTAAGGGTTTGCCCTCCCTCAGAGGCTGGGAAGGCAGCGGGGCGGGGCGTGATAGGCAGAGGGAAGGAATCATCTGAGTTGGCGGCCTGGCTAGTGGGGCTCAGGTAAGCCACTGGGGAGTTTACACATGTAAACTGTGTCCCTCCAGGCTTGCATCTTGTCTTTCTTCCTGTGAGTCTGGGATAATCAAATACTGACACAAAATGGGTTTTAAGGGTTTTGTTATTCATTAAAGCTTACAAAATCCACTTAAGGCAATGTAAGCTGTGAACATTACCTAGGTTAGATCCTGGCTCCACTTAAGTCAATGACAAAATTTGCATTGACTTCAGTTGGGCCAGGATTTCATTCCAAATTTTGGACTGGAGCACAAATTCATCCCTGCTTTAACGCCATTTGAGCCAATAAGTTACAGAAACAAAGATTTCCCTGGACCTTAAAAGGATGTTGCAGCATCTGAACAGGCTTTTGCTACAGAGGAAACCAGTCTAATTATGTCAGGTGTGAGAAATTGCTAGGAATTAATATTTTTTTTTACTTTGTGTTTTATTCCCTAAAATTCCATAGATAGCATCAAAATCAAACTGTTCTGGCAGATGAACCATCCAACTACACATGTCCACCTATTATAGAGTATATGCTGATCATTTAGCCCTAAGTATCTGCAAAATTCTTCTTACAAACATAAGCCATTTTTATTTTGGATCTGTTTCTGCCACACAGTTACACTGGGTGGTAGTTTACTTCTCAACTACTATTTAAATCACTGGAAGTACTCACAGAGTAAGTTAGTAAATCTGATCCTTTCTTACAAGATAGTGAAACAAATCTTTGGAACCAGAACAAAACAGGCTCTTTTCTCTAAAACAAAACTGACAAAATGTATTAACAGTTGGGGGGTGGGGGGTGGGATGTGACAGAAATCACCAATGGAGTGAGAAATAATATGTTCACTTTTCAACCTTGAACAACCTTTCCCCACAATCACACGTTTCACCAAAGGCTTTGCAAGGGGAAATCACAATTAAGTCTTTACTTTGGCATTATTGAAAATGCCACAATTGTACAGTCCCTCTGATGAGTCACTGTATAGTACCTTTCAACACAGAAGACAAACACACTCATTCCTAGCATCTAAAATCGGCAGTTGACTAGATATTTCACATACTATTAATAGCATCTCAAATGTACTTTTCATACTTGATCTGTCACTTCAATTAATGTGGTGGGCCACCTGTTTCTGCCCCATCATATGATGCTAAAATGTTTGAAAACCATACTGCTGCCCCAGTAACAATTATTTTTTTGCTTGATTCAAGAAAATTAAAATGACTTTGCTTCATATCTATATATTTTTAGATAAAAAGAGTTGGGAAGACATTCAGTAGTTCACTGCAATGTTATGTTGTGAGACCTATAGCTTATAGGAGTTGGACCTGAGAATCCTTTCTTCACTTTTTAAAAATCGTATCAACCTATATTATAACAACTGCCTGAAGGAACTACACAAATGATGTACTAGAAGGTGGGGCTTCCAGGTTCCATGGTCTTGGCCATGACGAGGTGGTAAGACCTTCTGTTTGCTTAAAAGGCAGCTAGTACTCATGGCTTGACCACAGGTGTGCTCCTAAATCCCAGTTTTGCAATTGTCTCATTGTTTCTACACTGTTGACCTCTAGAACCTGTCTGCTATCAGACCAGTATCAGGGCACTGACTCCATTAGTGAGATTCAGTACTTCAGGTAATACTTTTCATGTGGAGTGTTGGTATAAGGTTTCCTAATTCTGACTGATGGTTACAAGCACAGGCCTCAGCAGCTGCGAATTGCCTGTGTGTTTATCAGACACTTGCAGGCTTTATAGACAAAGCATTGGAAAATGTTAGCAAAGCATCCAACCTTATTAGAATCCGTCTTCTGAAAGTACCAGATATGACCGCCATCCA
This sequence comes from Lepidochelys olivacea, assembly GCF_965140295.1. Lineage (NCBI taxonomy): Eukaryota > Metazoa > Chordata > Testudines > Cheloniidae > Lepidochelys > Lepidochelys olivacea. The sequence goes on from NC_140421.1 coordinate 34,913,586, forward strand.
GGGCACCCATCCTGGAAACACCTTCACATAAATAGTCCCATTGAAGTCAAAGAAGAAATTTACTCTCTTGCAGGGTCTGGGGCCTAAAATTAGACTCCAAATGCTATTAGGGAACCTAAACCAGCAAAACAAATGTGTCTGTGAACTTCTGGGCCAGTTCATCCTTAAAAAGTTGTGAGGCTGATAGATTCATTGACTTGCTGTGGGACACCCAAAACAGAAACACAGCCCATTTGATAAAATCATAAAGTCAACCTAAGGGTGGAGAACACTAAATCCTGTAACCCTAGATCTGAAAGAAGGCAAGGCACACAGAGTCCCTCACAGAGAGAAGTGGGGACATGGGAAGGGGGAAAGGAACTTATTTGAATGACTTTCCTGCCCTACATGGTCAGCTGGTTGGCCTAGAGTTCTGACAGGAGATAGAACAGCTGCATATACAGGTCCCCTGATTTGAACCAGCAATTTTTCTGATGTGCTGATTTAAAGTATATTTTTTAAAATTGTTACTATTTTAATTAAACCTTGGCCTCAGCTAATCAGATATAGGGCTCTAATTCTCTTCTCACAGGTTTTACACAACAGTATCCCCAGAGTTACCTCTGTTTTACAAAGGTGCAAGGAAGAAGCGAATCAGGTCCAGTAAATGTGCTACTTCCAAAAATGTGTTGCATTTAAAACAATACTATATGGAACATTTTTACAATCCCATGATATTATTCTGTTGTATTCACTCAGAGGCATATTTTCCTCAGGGTCCGTATACACGCATACATTCAACTCCCTTTTAAGGGGAGTTGCAGCTATGCATCAAGCTAGAGGAGACTATGACACGTAATGTCTTATTTGATGCCTGTCTCAACTTGAAGAGGCACAGTACCGACAGCAGATTTTTCAGGTGATTTGATATATGGCAATAAATGGCATGACAGCATCTTCTTCAGCTCCACTTTTTGTGAGTTCATGGCATTCCACACACCATCTTCCCACCCTAGAGGCCTCCAAAATATCTGTGCAAGTGGAGAAGGTGGAGACTAGGAAGGCTAAGAGAAAATTGGGCAGGTCAGGAACAGGGCCAACAGGATGCATATTTTGGGAGTATTTCAACCCTCTCCACTTTCCCCAGGCTCTGCAGAATTTACAAAGAAAATACAATGCAGCCTGCGGGAATCCCTCCCTAATGAGGGCTTCCAGAGTAGCTGCTGTTGGCAGAAAGTATTGCTGCTGGGAAGGTACAGGGCCTCAATGCATACGGCCTTAGCATTTTTCTGATCCCCTATGATTTGAAGGGTTTGTGAGCATGCCCTGTAGGCCTTTGGAAGGGGTAGGAGGACACCCACCCCCGATGGAACAATTTGGGAGAACCTTTGTGAGGAGAACCTCATGCAAATTTTCTTCTCACGAGCCCTCTTTTATCACAGGAGGAACCCTTTGGCCCTTTGTGTTCAAGTAGAGAATTCAAGGAAGCTGCCAAGTCAGGTATTAGCGGACAAATAAAGGACTGTAAATATAAGGTAGAGTTCATGTTTCTGGATGATGGAAATTTCATTAGAGTCTATTTCCACTATCAATTATTAAATAAATTCACCTGAGTCTTTCCTCTCCTGCCCTATTGAAGAGGAATATATTCACTGTGGAAGTGTATTCTAACCTTCGTTATGCATGAGTAGATTTGGAACTAAGAGGCATTATATTCCTCTAGTGCTTTGAGGATTTCCTGGAGTGCATCACTAAAGTACTGTGTGTCATATGCTGGATTGTGCTTTTGAGGAATAAAGTAATATCAAAACAGCAGAGTTGAGTGTGTATATTACACGTCTAAAGAACAGTTCCAAAGAGGGAGGCCTATTTCTGCAGCCCTTACTCAGGCAAAATAAGAGTTGACATCACTGGGAAATTTGCCTGAATAAGGACTGCAGAATTGGACCCTGACATTTGATAATTTATTAATCTTTGAAGATGTATATTTCTGTAATTATTCTCCGTATCAAATGTGAATGCCCTAGTTAGAACCAACTTCTCAAATCCTTGCTTTTACTTTACGGGCCTCACACTGCCTTCAGTTACCTGGATGCAGCTCCCATTGACTTCAGAATTGGGCCCAATTGTTTTACATGTTCATGAAATTCTTGGACATAAAACAGAAGAAGTATCAATAATTCCTCCTTCCAGTCCAGTACGCACAGCAAGTATCGTCTAGCATTTTACTTGGAACAAGGGGAATGTCACTCTCATGAGAGAGGGTTTATGTTGTACCATTTTCTGTTTTTATTACAGGTCAATCATCCCCTTCACCTCTCTCAGCGAAGGGGATGACACATCTGGGGGAATGCTACCTCTTCAGCTTTGCCCCTCTCTTTTCTCTGGATACCACAGACCTTTGTGGGTCTGGAGACCTATGCATGGGAGTCAGGTAGAGCTGGGGGTGATGATGCATCCTGTATACTCTGTGTGTAGCGTCATTGGCTGTAAAACCAAGTGCAGCAGTCAATGGAAGAGTGGATGGGTACATTGACTGATTGCGCAGGACCCCCGAGGAAGTCCAAAAGCACAGGTCATTAGTATGAACAGCCATGACCTCAGGCAGCTTCCTGAGATCATCTTCTCGAGTGGGAGCTAAACTCCTACTCTTTCCATGGAAGAAATCTCCTTGAGTTTCCAGTTTTCTGTGCAGATTTGTCCCTTGTAGGGAATGATCCAGTTCATACATCTTTTCCAGGAACAAGAATTTGCCTGCATTCCCTGCACACCTAAAACGTTGATGGAAGATCTGAGTGCAGAAGCAATGCAGGGCTGGGCTCAGAGTGAGCTGAGATGAGTTTTCCTTTTTTCAGATAAAATATTTCCCTTTGAAACTTTAGCAAAAGATGCGTCCAGAATTCATGTTATGGAGTATGCTATATTATGATACGACCTGAAGTGGAACAACAAATGACACATCATGATAAACAATAACAAAATGAGCTTTAAATTTCCCCATAACATATCTTCATATTACATTAAATAAGTGTGTCTTCTTTCTAAACTATTCATTAGTCCTTTATTGCTTCTATAAAATGCTTTTATTGACTTTTAGACAAAGAAGCATAACATATTGCCGTGAGATGCAGAATAAGGTAGTGAATGCAACTGCAAAGTTAAACACCTATCAAATCCCTATATGTCACATACAGAACTAGGTAAGTAATATAACAATGATTCTGGCCTTAAAAGAAGACATGAATTTGTTTTCCATACAGCGAATCAAACATAAAGCTAAATGTGAAACCTTATATGTCATCGTATTAAGAGGAGGCTTGACAGTAGGACCATCCCCAGCTGACGAAGACCACAGGAGTAAATCTCCAATGGAGTTATGTCAGGGATGACAAACAGACTTGTCAATTCCCCTGGATAAAATCAAATAACCCAGGGACTATATATTAGAAATCAGTTGACCCCCCCCCACAATTTCCATGTATCCGAACCAGCTGATTTCAGAGAATAGTGAGGGAGCTTTGTCTCAATGCAGCCTGCACCTCTTATATTCAGTCTGATGCCCTAAAAGCTGCTGCAATCACTTCAGTCCCCCTGTTGCTAGTGGTACTGTACACTTGCAAGCTCTGGGTCAATAAGAACACTGAATCGCTGCATGGTAGCCAGAGAAAATCAATTCATTCCCAAAAGACAAAAGTACTGTTGCTGAAGGTCACTAAACATTACAGCAGCTGTTGCTATTTGGGAATGGAGTCTTGAGAGAGGATCTACATAAATAGACATGAATGATGACGAATGGTCCTTTCCCTACCATAGTGTATACATGCCCATGGCAAGATGAATCTTTTATTGATGGGTTTGGGGGGGAGGTTTGTGGGGGGGGTTGGTTTCTTTTCTTTCTTTTCTCATTTTTAGAATAACAGTTGGCTTGAATTTTCAGCATGCGTGAACATGGGAGGCCACAAGCACTGGCTAGACTGACTAGAGCTAGGCAAGGTGTGGGTGGGCTCATCGCTCTGTCTATTCATTTAGCGTCATCTTGCAGGGCTCTTTGTACCATTGTTCAAACTCTTAAGGCTAAATTCTGGGCTAGTATAAAGGCTAAATTAGTGATCTGTCCAGTGCGCTGGAAGGTCTGCTCGGAGTTCTGGAGGAAGGAATGATCTTTCTCAATCACTCCTCAGCTGTTCTTTCCCCCAAAAGGCATCCTGTGATGCGTCTGCAGGCTCAAAAGTCCTTAAGCATGGAAATACCTGTGGTTTTTGACAAAGGAAAAATATGGGGAGATGACAGCATTAGGAAAGCCCTGTGCAAAGTGTGTAGATGACCTGTATAATGCAGAATCTATACCGACTCCCTGGGCCCCAGCCCAGAAGGTTCTAGGGAAGGTGAGGATGGTAGATTTGCAGCTACACAGTTCCACTGTCCACATCTAAGGCCTTTTCCACTAGCAGAGACTTAGGCATGAATTGCATCTTAGCTTTGTCCTCAGGCATCACTAACTACATATTTTTATCAGATTCTCTAGACTCATAGGTAAAACAGAATAATATTTTAAACCTCTATTCTCCTTTGCCTCTCTGAAGGATTACAACATATTCTCTAAACAATTCAGAACTGTAATGTGAAATAAATTAGTAGCACATTGAAGTTTATTGACTCACACAGGGAACATGGGGAACCTACCACTACTGCTGCCACACAGTGGAGATCTCCATTCGCTCAGGTGGCAGAATCCTACGTTTTTGAAGCTGAAGCCCCTAGGCTCTATTCTTGGTTCTCCAGTGTGTCTATAGAATGTATTTATTGCATCATTTACGGTACATGGATTCCTTCCACCACCACAATGTTCAAATTCTTCAACAACAGTCATAGCACCAAAATTTTTGGTTGCTTCTCATTACTGGAGAACAATTATAGCTGAATGGACCTCAAAGCCACCAAAGTTTGTCCTCAACCCACCTTCTCTTTCTCAAATGGACTATTCCAGGGATCGGCAACCTTTGGCATGCGGCCCACCAGGGTAAGCCCCCTGGCGGGCTGGGTCTGTTTGTTTACCTGGCGCATCAGCAGGTTTGGCCAATTGCAGCTCCCACTGGCCACGGTTCGCCACTCCAGGCCAATGGGGTCTGCGGGAAGCGGCAGCCAGCATGTCCTTTGGCCTGCGCCACTTCCCGCAGCCTCCATTGGCCTGGAGTGGCGAACCGCGGCCAATGCGAGCAATGATCAGCCAAACCTGCGGATACACCAGGTAAACAAACCGGCCCGGCCCGCCAGGAGGCTTGCCCTGGCAGCCCGCCAGGAGGCTTGCCCTGGCAGCCCGCCAGGAGGCTTGCCCTGGCAGCCCACCAGGAGGCTTGCCCTGGAGAGCTGCGTGCCAAAGGGTTGCTGATCCCTGGACTATTCTATACAGTAGTGCTGGAACAATTTTTATAGTGGGGTGCTGAAGGTGGATTTGGCGTTTCTTATTAGTACTTCAAGCCAGGGGTGCACAGCACCCCCAGTAACCCTAGTTCCAGCACCTATGATTCCATGTTTACAGAAGTTTACAGAAGAGAAGAATGAGGGGGGATTTGATAGCTGCTTTCAACTAACTGCTTTCAAGCTGCTTTGGTCCTGCTTTGAGCAGGGGGTTGGACTAGATGACCTCCTGAGGTCCCTTCCAACCCTGATATTCTATGATTCTATGAACTACCTGAAAGGTGGTTCCAAAGAGGATGGATCTAGACTATTCTCAGTGGTAGCGGATGACAGGACAAGGAGTAATGGTCTCAAGTTGCAGTGGGGGAGGTTTAGGTTGGATATTAGGAAAAACTTTTTCACTAGGAGGGTGGTGAAACAGTGGAATGCGTTACCTAGGGAGGTGGTGGAATCTCCTTCTTTAGAAGTTTTTAAGGTCAGGCTTGACAAAGCCCTGGCTGGGATGATTTAGTTGGGGATCGGTCCTGCTTTGAGCAGGGGGTTGGACTAGATGACGTCCTGAGGTCCCTTCCAACCCTGATATTCTATGATTCTATTCTATGATTCTATGTCTCAGACCTCACATGACACCTATTCCAGTGACCACTGAAGTGAATGGGAATCCTTCCATTGACTTCTGAATGGGACTGGTTCAGTGCCCACTTTCTGATCTTCTTTCTGTTCCAGCACCCTTTTTATTCCTTCTTAGTATACATCCCATCCAGTAAGCAAATCATTTATATTTGAACTAATTTACTCCTTTTTAACTGCCCTTCCTTTGCCCTCTTTCACTTTGTGGGTTTTTATTTTCCAGCACTAAGCAAAATGCAGCCTTTTGTTCATATGTGGCCTACAGAGTTTTACAGTGAAGCACTTGGCTAGACTCATACTGAATTCTGAATACTGAAGTGAAGCACACTGAAACTACCTGTCCCAGAGGGCAATGCGACACATTGATTGGTGAGAAGGGTCACTCAGAAGAAGAGGGGGCATTGCCTGTTGGAATCTGTAACGCCTGTGGGAATCAGTTCTGTATTCAAGATAAATCAGATGCAATTTGCTCCAGTGTATGCAAATTTAAGACACAGCAGCTGGGCACCTGGCGAGTGGCCAATTTGGCTCTCAGGTGGAAAAAGTCTGAGTGACCTTGCCATATATATTACTCTTTCCATGTCACCCCATAGATTTCTGTAACGAGTCCTTTCACTCAGCTCCCATCTTCCTTCTTTGTCTGCCAAACAAAGAAAAACTGGGAAAAGAGCTTATTACTTCATTCTTCCTTAAAAACAGGAGCTTTCAAAAGAACGAACAAAGGGATTTGCATTATTTCTGTTGCATTTGTAAGACAAATTTCTTCTAACGCTCTCTCTCCTCACAAGGCTGTGTTTTGACAGTGAAGATTGCTGATTAGGTGGGTAGGATTTATTGTTTCTAAATTATTCATTAAGCTGGATTTGGACTTTCATTTTATTCTCCTATCATCTCTCTCCAATTCTGCCCAGTGTAAGACATAACTTTAGTTTCTATTAAATGACAAACAGTTTTGATTGGCAAGAGTGATTCCTTTGCCCTTTTGGGAAATCAGAATAAATTCAGATTGCAAGAGTCACACTTGGAGTAGTTCATCATTTGCACAGCTTGAAAAATCTTGAAGACAACTAAATGGCCAATTGCAAAGAGACAATTGAAGCAGCAAATCAAAGAGCTTCTTCACACATATCTGACAGAGAACCCATTGAACAAAACAAATTACAGTATGGCATCAGAACAGTTAGCAGTGCCAAGAAAAATCAGAATGGAACACAGCAATGAGAAAATCATCTCAAATAAGTGCATAAGGAAATGAAGAAGCAAACAGAGCATAAGCACATAACTGTGCTACAGTAAATCGCTGCAGCTATTTGGAATTTTCCTATGATTATTCAAACATATACAGGTATAGCAGAATAAAGGAAATCAAGTCACATAGCATCAAATCAAATGACTGTCATCAAAAAATCAGCCCACCCATATTTACCACTCAATGGTATCTGAGATACTCTAGTGTTTCCTTAGATTTAGAACAGACAATTATTGCTGTATCTCAGATACCACTGGTAGTAACTGTGGTCATGGTGGTGTGTGTTGATTGCTTAATCGTGGCCAAAATTTTAAAAAAATTAGACCAAAATTGCAGTGTCTTAGGTTCTCCTCTTCCAGTGTCAATGCAGGGGACAGGTGTCCCACTGCAGAGAATTACTTAAGGCGTCACTTAGAGCTTTAAAACTTGACCTAGCCTTCTTGGGACTTGCCACTCTGAAGGCTATATTCCATTGAATAACACTGAGTTCCTGTGAAAAAGATACTTGTTTCCTGTAGGAAAGATGGAATTTCTCCACTCCAGGCCTTTATTATGCTCTATAGTTGTAAATTGCAATAAATATATTTATGTTTAAAGTGTAACAACAATTGTTTCAATTCTGCTGTTTGATCTGGTTTATCCATTGTTTAAATCTAAAAGAAAACCCCACACCTTTTGCATGTAACATGACTAAGCTACAGATACAAATGGAAGTCTTGAGCTCAGTCATGAAGTTGGAAGGATATTGCAAATCTAAAGAGCTACATATTGAAAGATATTTGATAGAAACTAATAGCAGGATCAGAAAGTTTCATTTGCATACAGCCTAACAATGCTTTATTCTCAATCCTGTTCATCTCATTCAGATTTTTCAGTGATGTTTAATGTATACTCCCCCCCACAAAAAATGTACTAATAAAGCGATGAAGTTTTCATTATTTTTGAATACAAGAATATTCCAAGATCAAAGCTAAACTGAGATAATAACAGAGATTTATTTAATGTGTTCATAAGTACTGATAGGGCTGAATTTTATAGCTACTTCTTAGTGAGGTTTAAAAAATAGGTTTAAAATTTCCACTGCATAGTTTAGATTCATTTACTCTTTGATAGCCAGAGTTACTAAGCAGTAAGCTAAGGATTCAATATGTTTTTCACTTACTTTTTACTTTGGCATGAGTTGTCAATTTATTGTTCCATGTCACTTTGTATACACTCTACTGTAAGCTGTTAACACATTCAAAATTGAATTGTGAACTAACACAAAATACATATCTGTTACATACACCTCATAAATCTCCCTTTAGTCACAGTATTGAGCAGTCAGAATGTTCAGTAAATGAGATACCTTTCCCAAGTCTGGTGAGAACAACAAGGTCCTTCACCATACATGCAGAAGACACATTAAAGTAAATTGCACATTAACCTGACTGCAGGATGTGATAATCACAAATGGTTTGTTTTGTTTGGCAGGATGTGATAATCACAAATTGTTATGTCATCTTCTATGCAAAAAAAGCACACAAAAGGACTTAGGAAACTATTTATTAACTCATGAATTTCTTTCGGATTATTCCATCAAGTGAGTGAAATTTCCCACATTCGCACAACAGAAAAGGAAGGGGGTGAGACTCATCAAACCCATGATGGATGTTCTGACAGTCTTAGGATACGTCATGAGAGAACAGGCAATGGCATTTGGCAAGGACGTCTAGTTCCTCCACACTTATCTAAATATCCCTGTGGTGGTAATTTGGCCTACAAATTAACCCTCATTGTAAGCTCAGCTGTGAAAAGTGAAAGTTCATAAAATGTCAATGAGCTAAAACAACAAATGTTGATGGGAAATGGTATGAAAGGGAGTCAAAAAAGAGTAAATTAGTCCAGATAAAAAGGCCTAGTGATATCACTGAGGACAGTGTTGAAACTATGCCTGGTAAAACAATAGAAGTGAGGGACTGGAAATCAATGGCCCAAAATTTGTTTGCTAAAAATTAGAGGGGTAGCTGTGTTAGTCTGTATCCACAAAAACAAGAAGTCTGGTGGCACCTTAAAGATTAACAGATTTATTTGAGCATAAGCTTTTGTGGGTAAAAAACCCACTTCTTCAGATGCATGGAGTGAAAATTACAGATACAGGCAAAAATATATATTGGCACATGAAGAGAAGGCAGTTACCTTACAAATGGAGAACCAACATTGAAGGCCAATTTACTCAGGGTGGATGTTGTCCACTCCCAATAATTGATGAGGCGGTGTCAATACCAACAGAGGGAAAATTGCTTTTGTAGTGAGCCAGCCACTCCCAGTCCCTATACAAGCCCAAATTGATCGTGTTAAGTTTGCAAATGAATTGTAGACCTAATTAGTGAGCAAAGTAATGAAGATCAAGCTTCACCATCAGGGCTTCCATCCCCATTGTGTCCTGGAACCCCAGGATCTACCGTGACACTGCTGGACCTTCATTGTCATAATCCCAAAAGATGTCCTAACCAGCCTGGCCCAGAGAGAGTTATCCAGATGATATAACCACCTCCATCGGTTCTGGCTAAGTCTCCAATACTATCTGGAATGTGAGACTTTGTCTCTTTCTCTCTCCCTCTGCCTCCTCATGTGTCCTTTTCCTTCCCCAATTTATTTCTCCTTTTTTGCTTTCTGTCTAATAAAAATCTGTCTTAGCCAGTCAAGACTGTATTTTGCAATGCTGCTGTAAGCCTGTGATCAAAGAGGCAGAAAAAAGCAATGTCCTAAACAGCTCTCTGCTGGTACAAGTTCACCAGGTCTTGTAGTGGCTAATAAGACTGTGTGCCTCACTCTTCCAGCAGGGAGGTTGCATAACAGAGACAACATAGGAGTCAGAAGGTGCATTTTCTATCTTTGCTGTTATTTTCTCTCTCCTCTTATGTGTGTTTGTCTTTTAGGACATGGGATTGAACTTTACCAACAGTAACAAGGACAGTTCCAGCCCATCTCATCTAACTTCCTGCCTTTCCCCCCCCAAAAGATAGTTCTTCTTACCACCTTTAATGCCACCTAAAAGACTGTCAAATGGGAGAGGTTTCATTCTAAAAATCCTCTCCAGCTAAAGGGCAAAGGAACAAGGGATGTTGTTAAAATGAAAGCCTTATTGTATATTGTACATTTCAAATGCTTTAACTGTTTTTCTTTCTTTTCTGTATGGTTAATAAAAGGTTAAAAAATTGTAGCAGTGTGATTGCCCTGGTACTAATCAAGCTGAGACCTCTGTAAACCAAACCCTGAATCTTGTCTAAAATTGTTTCATCTTGCTCAGAGGCTGGGTCATGTCAGCACCTTTGACTCTTCGGGCCCATATATTCCATCAAAATTACTGTCATACCCTCTCTGCTCCCTAATAGCTTATCTCTCCATACAGCTGAGCTGCTCTCTGGTAGCAGCTGCCCTCAGAACCCTCCCAGAAGGGGAGTAGGCTCAGTGTGGGGAATGAGATTATATGGGAGATAATGCAATGCCAGCAGGTCGGAGGAAGGAATTATACCACTTAGACCAGCCATGACCTGCCAGACCTTGACTTTTCACAATCTTAGTCCCACAGTTTCAGAGTACAGAGGCTTCCGTAAGTTGAAAGAGAAAGAGAGAACATATTGTGGGGACTGGTTTATTTTCTTTTGAGCTCTGTCTCTAATTAAGATTTAATCAATTTGGGGCATTTTAATTTGAGAAAAAATATTGCTTTTTAGCTTACATGTCATTTTCTGCCTGGGATGAGATGAGACAAGAGGGGTTTTTTAAACCACATTAAAAAAACACTTTATAAAGGAAACATCAGCACAACCATACCTGCAGAGTTACAAATCAAACACAATAATCGTCAAATTGTCACCACTTAAGGCCATCTCATGCCCTTGATCCGCATCCCTCATAATCAAATGGAGCTGCCTACATGGTTCAAGGGCATGGTATGGTTGTGAAAAACTAAAATAGTTACACATTTATTCCCAGCTGATTTATGGGTAATTCAGGAATTAATTGTGCCTTAATGGAGCTAGTGGCTATATTATTAGCATTTTGAAAAACAACTCCTCAGCTGGTTTGGCTCCAATCCCACTTGGGGCCCAGCACCAAGAACAGCAGTTACTATACTTAAGGATGCACTGTACTTAAGTGGAAGATATCTCTTTGTTGTCCCTTGTTCACCAACCAGATTGGAGCATAAGTAGTGAGTCAGTCAACCTATCTTTAGTATCTTCAGACCAATGTGCCTCTCTCCATTTAGTGGCAGAGGGGAAAACTACTGGCTGGAAGAGGATCATGAATATAATACATTGTGATGTAAGTAGGGTGTGGCCAGCCATACCATCAAAGCAGGTTCTCTACATGGCATGATTTCCAGAGGCTGGGCTGAAAGCCTGCCTGGACGTGAAAGCTAGACATGGGAACATGAACTCCCACACTGCAGTCTTAGGAGTACCAGTGTGGAGAAAGGAATAACAACACTGAAAGGGAGCACATTTTGGTGCTTGGCATGTAGAAAAAAAGGTGCCTAGAGGGACAAATACATGCTTGGCCAGTCTACCCCAGTTTAACCAAAACTACAGATCAGCTCAAGTTTCAAAATTCATGTATAGAGCTTCATTCTGAACACCCTGAAAATTCAGAGCTGTTCACATCCCAGGTTCTAGTTTGAGCCATTATATTAATAAGAGACATTTTCAAATGTTTGGATTTTGAATTTACAGGAATTATCCCAATTTTTAGTCCAACCCATCCATAGAATACAAGTGTAGTGCAATACAGGATTCTTATATACTCGTTGGAATTCTAACCTCTAGTTTAATATTCAAATAAATGACATTTAAAAATCTATTCTATTAAGCTTGGCTGAAACAGCAGCTTGTCTATCCAAAATTCTGACAATGGAGAGCAACTGTGTGGCATTTCTCTCGCTTTTTAGATTTCATCCTTGAGCAAAAGGGAAGGAAAGAACTTCTACATTTTCATAAATGTGCACTCTTATCTAATCATCTATGTTTTACTGTCAGGGTCATTCAAACATCTTGTGCTTTTTGTGAAAAAGACTACCCAGAAATCAACATACATAGAATATCAGGGTTGGAAGGGACCTCACAAAGTCATCTAGTCCAACCCGCTGCTCAAAGCAGGACCAATCCCCAATTTTTGCCCCAGATTCCTAAATGGCCCCCTCAAGGATTGAACTCACAACCCTGGGTTTAGCAGGCCAATGCTCAAACCACTGAGCTATCCCTCCCCCCTTGTATTGGATAATCTTCAATATGGAATAATAATGTTTATTGACTTCAGGCTATGCTATTGTTCTAAATGAACCCTAACCTGGGCTATGTTTCAGGCTTTGCATTTATAACTCATGGTGAGTCAGGAGCATGTCATTGAAACCTCTCTGCAAAGGTAATGGGGCTTGTACCTGCTTATATCAAAGCTAAATTTGATCCCGTGTTTCTGTTTTCCTATCAATACAATGGGGATTAGAATACCCACATACTTAGTTTAATAATATCTGTAAAGCTTTTTGAAATACTTCGATGAAAGGCATTGTAAAAGGATATGGTGTTTTTATTATTGACATCAGAAAGATTTTTCTCTCCTCATGTTTTGTTTTTTTTTAAGGCCAACAAAGTGCTTTCTATTTAAGCTGTTATGATCAATTATTTATCAAAGTTTACATTAATTTTGTATCCTATCCAGTTATTTTTAAACACTGAAAGGAAATAAAACATTTAAAGGAAAATTGTTTACAACAATCATGAGGACTGTGCTTCCTACAGTGAGCGCATCCAGCTTGCTTTGCGGAGAAGAGGGGAGTGTATATTTTCCATCAGGGCTCAGTTAGACAAGTGCTAACCACTAACAGGGTGAAGAGTAATGCTTAACCAAGAAGAGGGTGATTTTGTACAGAATTACAACCAATTCACGGTGAGATTTTATGTTGGATTACATCCACTCACAGAGAGGATTTTGCATAATTAGTATGTACTCAAGTGGTATAAGGGGTGTTTTGGTGAAAAAAGATAAAAAAGCTTCTGGGTACCCTGGTGACATGGGCCTTATCAATACTAGAAGTTACACTAATTTAACGAAACTAGTTTAAAATCTTTCTAGTTAAATGGGTTCAAACTCCAAATGTAGATGCAAAATTACCAACACAAGGGTGGATAAATTAAAGCAAGGGTGAAACTACTTTAAGTGCACCTACATTATAGATAGGCTCTGGATTAACTAGAAGGATTTTAAATAGATTTTAAATAGGTGCAATTTTTCTAGGAGACACAAAACCAGATGGTTAGTGCTCTACATTACCATACAGGAGAGCCAGGTTCAATTTCCATTCCTCGGTCTCTCTGGAAAGCACTGGAGTGTGCAGTATAGGCAGTACAGGAGCCCCAGAGGTCACTAACTTGTGACACATCAACAAGCCTTCCATTACATCAAGGAGCAATCCTGATGAACTCTGAACGGATCCTAGTACATTTCTGCATGGCTGTGACAGAAAACCCAGGGAGGGCAATGTGACAAAGCTCTGTCCTTGCCTCTGTGGGTCCCACGTTTCCTGGCGGATTTTGCTAGCCTCAGAAGCTCACTGTGACCCTCCACATAACCCTTCTCTCTCTAGAGACAAGGGTCACAGTCTACTGAGCCATTTTCATCATAAGCCAGAGAGGGAGGTGAGGAGAAGTTATCCTTCCTTGCACAGTCTCTGTTGTCTCCCAGTCTCAGTGATTAATCAGGGGGCAAAGGTCGGGGGGGGGAGCCCAGGCCCACCCTCTACTCCGGGCTCCAGCCCAGGGACCCTAATAGTATCAGCTATGGTAGCTGACCTTTTAGAAACATGACATGTACAATTCCCTGGGCTACTTCCCCCACAGCAGCCCTCACTTCCTCAAGCTCCACTTCACCCTTACCTCAGGGTCTCCTTCCTTGAGCCTGATATGGTGTATACTACTCAGTCTCTCCAACAGCACAACTTCCTCCCACAGCTCCTGACATGCACACCCACCTGACTGACTGGGAGGCTTTTAACTAGTTTCAGCCAGCCCCTGATGGGCTTCAGGTGTCCCAATCAACCTAGCATTCTCCCTGCCTTCTGGAAATTTCTTAATTGGCCCCAGGTGTCTTAATTGACCTGGAGCAGCTGCCATTTCACTTATCCTGGTACCAGGGATTTGTTTAGCCTGGAGCTAATATATCTATCTCCCACTACTTTTCTATAGCCATCTGGCCTTTGCCCCGTCACAGCAGGCAGAACTGAGAATTACTACCACGAACTGGCAATGCGCGTGGATGGAGAAGTTTTGGGAACCTCTCCAACTATTTTCAGGGTTTGAGTTCTCATGAGTTCCTGCCATTTAAACCAATGTGTTTTCCCCTCAAAGAGTGGATCAAATTAAAAAGGAAAAAGCAAAAAGAAACATGCTTTTCTAGAGAGAGGGAAGCCATTAAGGATAAAAGATGACACTCCCCCATGCTAGAGTAGAACAAGTAGTTGCTCTATGTGTAATATACTGGACATAATATATATACATATATTTTCACTGTCAGCTCTTTGTTCCATTTCTTGCCATACCCTTTCACTGGCTCTGCAGGCTCTGCCCCCTTTTTCATTGAGCTAAATGGAATGCAATCCCCAAGGGTTTTAACTTTCAAACTCACAGTATGTGAGGGATTTTGAAACTGGGTGGAGAGGGGGGATGGTCACCTCTCCTTAATTACTACACCCCCTGTGCACTTACCGGGCACATTTTAACTGCAAATGTCAAAGCACTTTAAGGTAATTAATTAATTAAGCCTCACAATTCCTCTGTGAGCCAAATACAATTACACCCATTTTTACAGCTGGGTAAATGTAGTCAGAGAGAGGTTTAGTTCTATGAAGTTTGTAGACAGTTGGCAAGTACGGGGGGTGGTGAGTACAGACAGAATGTGATAGTGTTTTGGATGCTGATGGTTAAATAGATTTTAAGGCCAGACAGGACCATTATGACCTTCTAGTCTGACCTGATGCATAACACAGGACAAAGGTTTTACGTAGCATCCCTGCATCTAGCCAAGGAAGTTGTGTTGGGATCAGAGCATGTCTTTCAGAAAGACTTCCAATTTAACTTAAATTGAGACTCTTCTGTAATCCTGGTAATCTGTTCCAATGATTAGTGTTAAAAATGTTTCTTATTTCTTATTTCAGAGCTGGACTTTGCCGATTTTAGCGGGGTTGGATTTTGTAACGATTTTGTCTGCTAGATTACAGAGGAGGAGTTTGTTCCCTTGTACACCTGCAAAAAACTGGTCTATTTGGGTTTTGCATTCGAAGGATTTCTCCCTAACTGCATGCATAAGGGCATTTAGGGCATTTCATTCAAAGTGTTTTCCCAGTTTCCTAAAACCTTGTGATTTATTGAGCACCCATCCCAACTCTTGCAACTGTGCATTTTTAACAGCGCGGGTTAAGTCACCTGGAAAAGGAAAAACAAAGTGTCTGCCTGTCAGATTTATTCTTGAACATATGTTCCCTTGTCATTGTCAAGTTCAATTTATAGAAATAGTTTGCAAGAACCTGACTCCTCACTAACAACGTGCCATAGACACTGCACATCTTATGTGGTTCTGCACCAACTAAAAACATCTCCTAGGAATTGCACTGCTCATTAGGTAAAAAGAAAACTGATCATTTAGCACAGTAAACTTTAGTTGTTATGGAGAAATGCTCTGGGTTTGGGTTCATGTTTTTGGGACAAATATAAAGCTGGTGGTATACTTAAATTAACACAAAGAGTGATATCTCTGTTCAAAACAGCATAATCAAAATGTATTTGAATTCCATTTCTCCATGATTTAGAAACTAGCAATGTTGCTGAAAATGTCCTCAGTAGCATAAGGACTGATTACGCCTTCTCTCACTCCTGTAATTGAGATCAGAATCCAACCCATATTACTTAAACTGTAGAGATGTGTACTCTCTCCCCCCTGCTCATTTTTTTTCACTCAGCAGCGTACAGCTTGCCATCCGGCAGTAAAATTAACGAAGTCTTTCCTTTTTATTTCATATAAAAATAGCTATCAAGCATTTCACTTCTGTGGGAAAAGGGAGGGTTGGGAAACAAAGAAACCTGCAGAGTAATGAGAGTAAATCGGTTAAATGGGAAATTGTTGCCCCTGCTCTTCTACTTACTTGTTAATCTATATTTTCTAAATTGGGGAAAGGACGTGCTGTCTAGAATGACTGTACGTGTACCTACGCACTGCTGTTGTGTACGTGGATCTTGCAGTGTTGTAGGAGTTTGTTCACAGTTCTGATGCATGATTTCAACATTTATCTTTAAAGAGCTTCAAAATATTTTCCTTGTGCATGTATTAATAATATCAAACAAGTAGATGTATAAAAATGGCTAAGGAATTAGAATGGCTTAATTGATTTGAAACTGGGCATGGAGCCTCAAACCAGCCTTTCATTTTGACTCCACAATTTTGCTGGCACACAAGATATAGTGTAGATATTTGATTATGTGGGGGCACCGATCAGGTAGCTGGACATCTACATTCCGTTATCCGCATCACAGTTTGATGCCCAAATTGATTGTGGGTACAAAGTGAGAGGCTGGTTTGGAAAGATGGAAAAGTATTGAAAAAGCAAGTTGTGTTTATGAATCAAGGGCAACTTATGGCCCAAAGTGTGGAAATTAGTATGTGGATTTTTTTAAAACACTTAAACAATTGTTATGTTATATAGAGGATAACATATGGGAATAGAGAGAACACATTGGAACTGAGCTCCTGAAAATCCGTACTCAAGTGAGCTGTCTTTAATGAGCAGTTCCATTGCTTTCGTTGTCCATGACATTAGGTTGCAAATTAGAAAAAGGAGATAAAAGTGCAACATTTGATGTCCCCCCACACTATTTTTTATAATACAGAAAAACATTTAAATTTCAAATAAAGATTAGGCACATTTAAAAAACCCATGACATAAGAATATGTTAATTTTTATTTCATCTTGACAGCCAAGAGGAAACTTAATTCAGGCTGGTGGACAAAACAAAACTTCTGATAGCAAGCAAGCAAACTAAAAAAGCTCATTAGATCAACTGAAACTAACCAAAGAGAACCCAGGATCCTAATGCCAGTCATCATGGATTTCTGGAGCTGCAAAGAGGATAGGGTGAAACCATGCATGCTCTACACCTACGTTAGTCTAATGTCTCCAAAAGGACACAGTTTGAGTTAGATGATTATTTGGGTGGTGTAGGGTAGAAGACGACAGAAAGGCTCCCAGGACTTTAAATATATTTTCTTCAGGTCTCATAACATGCATATTTTCCACTATAGATGGGCACTGTGCATCATGGAAAGATCATTTTCCATGATGAGCAGAGCATTCAGAGCAGATGATTACTTATTAAAGCAATTTTTACCAGATTTCCATATTTCCAGATAATCTCCAAACTTTTTTTCCCTGTGAAAAAGTTCAGAACAAACTGTAATGCAGTTGTTTGGGCCTTGAGAAGCTGCATCATTTTTTCCAAGATTCAGGGCAAATTTCCCAAGTTTAATATTTCTAATGGGGGCGTCTCAAAAAAGTTATGACTGATCAACTTGGTTATGAAATTGTATGTTCCAGCGATCACATGCATGCAGTTCTCATGTCAGCAGTGGCATCCTTCAGCTGTTCACAATTACAGAGCCTATTCCTCAGAGATGCAGAGCATTTGCAAATACCCACTGAAAGCCATGGGAGTTATAGGTGCTCAGAATGTGCTCAGCATCTCTCAGAACCAAGCCATCCATGTTCCTGTCTTGCCTATGGACATCATTATTCTACTACAAAAATGTAAAATGAATTACACGAGGATACTAGGCTGAGACAGGTTCCAATTTTTCTTTTGAGGGAGAGAGTTGTGTCCTCTCAGTGGCACATCAGATGCAATCCTCCTCCACAGATATACATATACTTGTCAATTTTTCAAATACATGGTGTCATAAATATAAAGGGAAGGGTAAACCCCTTTGAAATCCCTCCTGGCCAGGGGAAAGCTCCTCTCACCTGTAAAGGGTTAAGAAGCTAAAGGTAACCTCACTGACACCTGACCAAAATGACCAATGAGGAGACAAGATACTTTCAAAAGCTGGGAGGAGGGAGAGAAACAAAGGGTCTGGTCTGTCTGTCTATATGCTGCTTTGCCGGGGATAGACCAGGAATGGAGCCTTAGAACTTTTAGTAAGTAATCTAGCTAGGTATGCATTAGATTATGATTTCTTTAAATGGCTGAGAAAAGAATTGTGCTGAATAGAATAACTATTTCTGTCTGTGTATCTTTTTATAACTTAAGGTTTTGCCTAGAGGGGTTCTCTACGTTTTGAATCTAATTACCCTGTAAGGTATCTACCATCCTGATGTTACAGGGGGGATTTCTTTACTTCTATTTACTTCTATCTCTATTAAAAGTCTTCTTGTAAGAAAACTGAATGCTTTTTCATTGTTCTCAGATCCAAGGGTTTGGGTCTGTGGTCACATATGCAAATTGGTGAGGCTTTTTATCCAACATTTCCCAGGAAAGGGGGGGTGCAAGTGTTGGGAGGATTATTCATTGTTCTTACGATCCAAGGGTCTGGGTCTGTAGTTACCTAGGCAAATTGGTGAGGCTTTTTACCCAACCTTGTCCAGGAAGTGGGGTGCGAGGTTTTGGGAAGTATTTTGAGGGGAAAGACGTTTCCAAACAGCTCTTCCCCAGTAACCAGTATTTGTTTGGTGGTGGTAGCGGCCAATCCAAGGACAAAGGGTGGAATATTTTGTACCTTGGGGAAGTTTTGACCTAAGCTGGTAAAGATATGCTTAGGAGGTTTTTCATGTAGGTCTCCACATCTGTACCCTAGCGTTCAGAGTGGGGAAGGAACCGTGACACATGGGATGCAGAATATCCACTACATTGTTTATCATCTGCTATTGTGAAGCCCTTTTGGCATCTTAGGATAGTAAAATGTTCAGAAAATAATTTTAAAAAGTTGGCTTTTTATACCACTTATTGCACCGGGTCTTTTTGTCTCACTTTACTCAGAAAACAGAAAATAGTAGATAAAATAGTTCTGAAAAACACAAAAACAGAATTCTTATAATTTGGTTCAGTTCCATTCATCAATAGATTTTGCACTCTTGGGGTACTCTCAGACCAATCAAGTGTGGCCCATCTCTATGTATCTGACTAGACACCATTTTGCCAAGTCCATGGAGCACAACCAGAATGATACTGCCCAAAACAGAACACATTAGAACTTACTGCTTCTGCAACTGTGCATTTTACCATTGTGCTCCCTCTGATTCATCTACTGATGTTGCTAAGACTCAAACATAGTGAACCTAGGTTCATTATGCAAGTTTAAAAAAAGGGGGGGAGGGGCAAGATTTATAACTTCAGTTAGAAATGCTAATACAAAAGTTTGCTAAGAATTACCAGCTTCTGAAGGCTGTCTTGCTCTGGTTGTGGAATTCCATTGCACACTTGGTCATTTAAGTAGGTTACTGAAAAAAACATATGGCCCAAATTTATGTAAGAAACGGCTGAAAGAACTATGATAAAGGAACTAGAGAAGCTGCAAAATGTTCCTTAAAATGCTTCTTTTAACAGTGGGAGAAAGCCTATATATACATTAAGTTTTATAGAATTGGAGCATGTACGAATTGCGGGACGATTTCATAACAGGCGTTAAGTGGTCACAATTCCATTGACACCAATGGAGCTGCATCTGCTTACACCAAAGGTGAACTTTGTGTATGACATGTGGCATTGTGTGCCAACCAAACACTCACAAAGGGCATATGTGATTCCACTTAGTTAGCCACGATCAGTTATTTTTAGACAATTTCCAGAAATCTTGAATATGAATATAATGAATAATGAATATACATTTGTTCAAGCCTTTCGTGGGCAAAGCGATGAAGCAGTATAGCATAGATTATACAAAATGGTTTCAGTGCAAAGATGATATGGAACCAAATACTATCTCCCAATATTTTGCAGTAAATTTCTCTCTCATTTAAAAATGGTTCCCTAGCTCTAGCCAGCCCAAATTTATCTCCCTGGCAGTAGGCTTCTAGGCGTATTGTGAGATGTGTAGCTGCAGAAGCTGCTAGCTGTTCTTAGGATTTTTGGATCCCAATATATTTTTTTAAAACATCGACCTCCCCACCAAGGAGCTACCCAAGGTTGTAACTGCAAACTTATTTCAAGCATGTAGTAGGGATAAGGAACCATGTGCCAATTATTTTTTCTTTTTTAGAATAAGCTTTTTGAGCTAAGGGAAGCTTGTGCTATATATGTAATATATGGGAGAGAAACCACACTTGACATATGTTAGTCATATCACTTAATTCACTACTGGAAGTAACTCATGCTCAGATACAATGGTGATGAGTGAATTATAAGAACCTATACAGAACAGAAAAGCCCCATAGGTCAGCAAGTGCAAGTGGGTGACCTTTCTAATGTGAACATATAAAATGGTCTAGATTTTCAGAAGTAACTAGTGATCCTGGGTGCCCAGCTTCATAAACCTTAAAGGGCTCTGATTTTCAGAGGGTGGGTGGGTGACATTATTGACATGAACTGTGACTGTATAGATCCTTGTTGCAACCAAGGTCCTGTAGTTGCACTAAATCTTGTACAAAGGTGGTCGAGTAAGGTGTGTATAGAAAAGTTGTAATTTGCTAGTTATAATTATGCTGTCTGTATGTGTGTATCATTTTTGTATTTGAAGTTATGAATATTGGCTATGTACTTGTATCTCAATGTGTTTGATTCTAAGTAGCCTCAGTGAAGCATTTGGTCAGCTTCTTGAGAAAGGACTATTCTCAGTAAGTGCCCAATCAAGAAACACTTAACTGACAATGGACTTTGGGAGACGCCAATCCATAGCTGAGCTTTTTTGGGAACGTTCAAACTAACATGTAAACAATGGCTGCAAAAAGCTGAATCATTCATGGACATGTGACTTGCCCAGGCGGCTACAAACTCCGTCTTGTTGCTGTGACTTTCAATAGAAGAACACAGGAGTTTCCACCCACAAGAGAATATAAAAGGAGGCCCTGGAAGCCTCTCCATTTTGTCTTCTGCTGGCTCAAGAGGTGGCCTCTCCACCCCAAAGAGATGCCTGAAAGAAACTGGAACAAAGGACAGTAACTACGGGGGGGTGGGGGGAGGAGTGATTGCTGGACCCAGACTAGGAAGGAGTCCAGTCTGTGAAAGAAGCTTATTGGAATATCTCTAGGGGTGAGATTTTATCTATAATCAGTTTCTTAATGTATTAGCTTTAGTCTTGCGTCTTTTTGTTTTATTTTGCTTGGTAACTTACTTTGTTCTGTCTGTTATTTCTTGGAACCACTTAAATCCTGCTTGTTATACTTAATAAAATCACTTTTGCTTATTAATTAACCCAAAGTAATTAATACCTGGGGGGAGTAAACAGCTATGCATATCAGTGCTATAGAGGGAGGACAATTTATGAGTTTATCCTGTATAAGCTTTATACAGAATAAAACGGATTCATTTGGGGTTTGGATCCCATTGGGAGCTGGGTGTCTGGGTGCTAGAGACAAGAGCACTTGCTAAGCCGTTTTCAGTTAAGTCTGCAGCTTTGGGGGACGTGGTTCAGACCTGAGTCTGTGTTGCAGTAGGGTAGTGGGTCTGGCTCAACAAGGCAGGGTTCTAGAGTCCCAAGCTGGCAGGGAAAATGGGCTCAGAGGTAGTCTCAGCACATCAGGTGACAGTCCCAAGGGGATCTCTGTGACCCAACCCATCACAGGGTGCTCAGCACTCTCGGAGAATCAGACACATTCAACGCATCTCAAGTTAAGCCCCCCAAAGCACTGGTCATTTTTGAAAATCTTGGCCAATGTATTTATTTTCCTTCAGGAGCCTAATTAACTCATCAGCTGCATGTGCACATATCCTAATGAAGCTAATAGCCCAGAATGTCTCTCTTCCACTCACTGCTTCTGTTCTCATAGTCTGTTTTTCACCCTGCTCTCTCTCTGCCCGTTTGGAATCCTATTTTTCCCTTTGCCTCTCTCTGCTGTGCTCCATTTTTTCAGTCCCCTACATTAACACAGTAACATTCTTGTGTGGCTCGAGTTTGCAAAACACTCAGACACTGTAGGTTTGAAAACAGACAAAACAAATTATGCTCCCTTAAGTCAAGGATGCGCAGGGGCACCGGGAGGATATGAAGGGATGGACTACACCCTCTCCACCTAAATCCTTCTACAGAGTGGCTAGGCAAAACTGCAGTCTCCGCTCTCACCTAGCCGTACATGGGCACTGCCCCAAAGGGGACAGTTATAGGGAGGGGCATGATGATTTAAACCCCTCTGCACTGGCTGGCAGAACTGGTTTGGCACCCAGGGGACAACAGATTAATGCTGCCCTAAGGCAGGTTGCAGTCAGTGCTCTTCCTCTGCTGTTGCTGGTGTGCTGAGCATCCAAAGCATCCCTTACCCCAGGCTGTGTCTATGACGTACAACTGGTCTCTTAAGGCACGCTCTGGACATCAGGCTTTGTGGCTGTACTGAAGAGGCTGAGAGATCAAGAATCAGGAACTCTGAAGTAGGTGAGGTGGAAACCTCATCCACACAAACTTTTGTCTACCTTGAGCCCCTGAAGGTGCAGGGGGAGTGTCTCCTGAATAGGTCAGTCCATTTTTTCCCTCAACCCCAAAAGGCTGAGACAGCTCAGACCTGGTAGAAATTAGGAAATAAAAATCTTTGTTCTGGGAACTAAAAAGACAACTTTCTGACCTTTCTGACTGTCAGTGTGTGGGCATGTTTGTGGGCATAAGTGAGAGGGAGAAAGAAAGAGAGAAAAAAACCCTTTCCTAGCTTCTCTATTCAGTTAACAAGATCTGGTTTTTGGTGATTGTGTCAGAGGTTTTTCAAAAACTGACGCTTTCAATGTTTTTTTCTTAGCATTTAAAAATCTATTTCTTTTTTCAGTCTGTCAAATGCTTTCGGCAGGAAATGAAGATGAAATAGAAGTGTTGTTCATCAAGTCAGGGTTTTTTGAAGATTTGTACCTGCTTAAACAAATCTGTTCCTCTTTTTCAAATGTTGTTAAAATGGTTGAAGATCTGTTGCTCACTTTAACCTTTCTACGATAGTACTTAAGAGGTTTAAAAATCTTTGCATCTTCCTCTGTGTCTCTGTATGCTTCTCTATGCTACATGGATTTTATAATTTTGGATTAAAGACATTATAAACATCTTAGCATATGTTCCCTAACAAAATCCCAGGGAAAATCCCACCAAAAATGTGTGGGTCTCTGGACAGTATAAAAAGTGCATCCAAAATATAAAACAAAATGAATGTTAATGATAAAAATCAATGAGTAACTTAAGGTGTGATAATAATGCTCCATAATAATATCAATGAGTGTTTTAGAAGTGCCATGGACATTATTGTGTATAAGTTTTTAAACTTTTAATTAATCAGCAAGAACCTCAGATAAATGTGTATTTCATAGCTGGAATCAGCTCACATAGATACACTAAAAAGTTTGAAGGACAATGAGCTTCTCAGACTCATGTACACAATACATTTCCTGCACAGAATATACTTAACTGCATAGAATTAAGAGTTCAAGGATACACAGTTGAACCAAACTACATATCTTGTCTAATGAGCACAATGTGTGTTGAAAGTGCTTAGTGTAGTCCAGGAGATGCTAAGGAACAAGTAAATCCATATAAAATCCTCTCGACAATGATAAGACAGGTTCCAAACAGACTTTCATGTTACATCCTTTCCTCCCTTCCTTTGTCCATATTTTTTTCTATTTTATATCAAAACCTCCTTGGAGCAGGGATCTTATTTTCTTACATGCTTGAAACTCAGTATAAAGTAATCAGTAATACCTCTATACCATTCCTTAGAACACATACTCAGAACACATTTGCTAACTCATTGAGTTTTTATTCATCCATCCCATCCAACATGCTTTTATGCAGCAGAGCAACATATTCTGCCAGAGCCCTGGCTTTGCAGACATGGGGACATATGAGCCCCTCCCTTCACACAGTGACAAGGATCAAGGACTGGCCCCACTGAGAGGAAAGGCAGCTAGATGGTAGCTTC
This sequence comes from Lepidochelys olivacea, assembly GCF_965140295.1. Classification (NCBI taxonomy): domain Eukaryota; kingdom Metazoa; phylum Chordata; order Testudines; family Cheloniidae; genus Lepidochelys; species Lepidochelys olivacea. The sequence continues at coordinate 34,937,984 of NC_140421.1, forward strand.
TCCTTCCCACTGGTTGCCAGAACTATCCACACAATATCTAATAAGGGATAGCTCAGAATTGTGAGGCTGGGCAGAGCTCAGCCAGAAGGAGAGAAATGGATTTGAGGGATGATGTTGACTAGCTTAAAGGCCAGGGGTGAAATGCTGGGACCACTGAAATCAGTGGTTGCCATTGATTTCAGTGCATGCCAAGATTTTACTCCACCAATTGTGTTCATTAATTGTTGGCGTGATTAAAAACATATTATGAATTATAGGACAGTTTCCTGTCCGACTTGTTGAATTAAGTTCAAGTATTTCTGGAGTCCATTGTATTAAGTGAATGGTTTATGTATTACTGTCGGCCAGGATTGTATGTAACCTTTTGAGGTGGGAGATGGGACAGATGTGAGATCTTGGGGTTCAAAGGACTATAGTGAACAATGTACCAGACATGAATGGACTTTTGAACAAAAAGTGTTGTGTGGTTTTCCTGGAGAATATCTCGGGGGAGATGAATGCAAATTCCCCACCTCTGGTTATGCAACCCCCCAGCCTTTTGAAGCTATTCCTTGAGGAATAAGCCCTTGTCTGATAATCACCTGTTACATGAGACCAAGCTCAAAAGCCCAAATTGTATAAAGGAAAGACTAAACTATGGTTCTTGTGGTTCTGAATCTGAGACAGTTAATGAACTTATAATCAGAGGGAAAACCCAGCAGTGGGTTTTGAAAGACTGACACCTACCAGAGCCCAAGGTTGGAGGGGTGACTTCCAGTAAGCTTTTTAGCATGACTGTAGGCTCTTTTATTGTTTTTAATGTATGTTCTCTGTAATGCTTTCAAGTGCTTGCTTAGAAAGAGCTGTGTGGTACTGCAGGCAATTACACTGTTCATAACTAGAGAGAAACCACAAATACTGGCCTTTTAGGTGGTCTGGCTCACTGGGAATATCACAGTGTAGGCAGGGAACTGTGCAGCCTGGAAAATCACTGGTCAGGAGGGAGAGAAATGTGGATCTCTGCCCAAGAAAGGTGACAGCTAAGGAGGTGGGAGCCTAGAGTGGGCCTTTGAGGGACCACAGTGGGAATACAGGTGCAGCCGCTCTGAACTGTGACAAATATGGTGGCATCATGCGTGGGATCTATGACAGAGTGAATTGCCATAAGCACCATCAGTAGTGAAAGCAAGTACCATAGAAGGGAAAAAGCACAGAGAAAAGTCTCACAGTCTTTTGGGGAAAGCAATAGTGAAAAGAGAGATGCGGGGGGAGGGGAGGGTAGAATGAGTTATGAACAGCTGAAGAAAGATCACCTATGCAAAGCTTTGAGCTATGCATAGAAAGTCAGCTCAACACTGGGGAGCAGACAAGGGTGAAGCTATTCAAATTCCAGCATTCTACCAATCAGAAGAGAAATGATGCCCCAGATTCACAGGGAACATCGAGCCCAGTGAGGGGGTGGGGGGTGAGTCGGAGAGGAATCTTGGAGCCAACTAACTGGAGAGAAGCTGGGAAGAAACTGACAGAGACAGCAACCATGTCCCATACGGATTGAATGCACTACTGCAACAGGAATTGTGGAGAGATCAATAGTTAGAGCTGGAGATGCTGCAGCTGGAGAGAAACAGACTGGGTTTGGAAACCCAATTGGTTGCAGACTGGGAACCTAGAGTGAATGCCCTAGGTGGACCACAAGGGGGGAATACAGGTGCAGTACCCTGAACTATGATACATACTAACTAGAAGAAGTTCTGTGATTGTTTTTACCACTTTAGAAATGCAATTTTTTCCCCAGAGTGGTAGTAATTACAATTAAAGCTCAGGATGTAGGAACCACAAGTGGACTGGCTTGTGCATGCACTCTCTCTCTCTCTCTCTCTCTCTCTCTCTCTCTCTTTCAATGACCAAAATGACTCTGTGAGAGCCAGAGAGCACAAGCATGCGAATGACTCTGTAGCTTGGTGGTTAAAGCATTCAGCTGGGACGTTGGAGACCTAGGATCCTGTGCCAATGTCTCTGTTAATCCACAGTGCAACAGCTTCAACAGGAGAGCTGAAGAATCAGAATGTCCCATAACCCAGTGGTTTGAGCCCACACCTGAGAGGTGGTAGATCTCTGTTCAAATGCCTTCTTCCCCTCAGGTGGATGGGGGACATAAATGGGGGTGGGACTCCTCCCACATCCCAGGGGAGTAACTAAACCACTGCGCTAAACATTATGAGAGAAACCCTCCTCCACTGCCACATCACAACCCCTAACTCCTCTTGTGCATTCAGGCCTAAGTCACTGAGGGCCTGATTTTCAAGGACTCAACACTCCCATTGGTGTCGCATTTTCAAAAGAGCTCAGCAATTTTGGAAATCTGCCCATTTATTTTGGATCCTAAGTTGGAGCTGAGCTCTTTTGAGAACCTGTCCCTAAGGAACTCTCTATCTATCGAATCATTAGAGGACAGGTGAATGCTGTTCTGCTTACCTGTTTTCCATAGGATAATCTGCTATCTCAAATCAGTAAGAATAGGGATTGGGCCATGATGTCTCCCTCGAGAATGGTGTCGATTTATTATCATTTTATTTTTTGTGTGTGTTTCTTGCTGCCCTAATTTTTCTCTCCATTTAAGCTTCTCCATTCTCCATTGACTTTGCTGAAGCTTCCCCTAGGTTTGTGTGTGCCTGGTGAACTTTGAAAAATCTTTAGGAAAACATCAGGCATGCTCATCATCAGGCATCTGTCCTTGGGCCCGTCCCGCTCCAGTATAATAGGACTCAAAACGTTTTCTTTATGGCACAGAGACCCACTGTGACAAGAGAGCTGTGCCATGCCTGTGGAATCGTCGCCCATGCTGAAATGTGAAGCCTGGCTTTCAAATCAAACCCATTTGCGTTGAGTGTGTTTTCTTTTTGGCATCCTAATTTTATCACATCATGAGCGCTCCAGCTGGAAGCAATGTCTGACAGTTGATTTGTGGAAATTTTTATTTTATTTTTAAACTCAGAACAGAATAATTGTAGGCCTGCTCAGCCAAGATTCTCAGAAAGGTTTTTATGGATAATGAAATAGTTTAAATGATTCCTTCACTGAATACTGAGATTGTAATGTTGGTCTTCCCGCTGCTGGGTGCTTTCTGTGATTGCCACACTCATGGAATTTGCTGTCACTCCCTGCCACATAGTATTTTTTAAAAATGAAAGTGTAGATTAAGTCCTTATAAAAACAACCTTCAAAACAAACTGAATGTTGTTGTGGCTGACATTAGCAGGTGGTGCTCTTATACATAGTCTTTCATGTTTTTTGTCTTAACCTGCAAGGAAATGTTCAGACTTGGGAAGACATGCTGTGGTGTTGTTAGTTTTGGGCTATATGCAGAGGCAGTGGTCATTGGAGATGGAGTGATGTGAGCAGCAGGAGAGTTTGTCCTCTCCAGTAAGGACTGATTAGACTCAATTCTTGAGGCAGAGCTGCTCCCTGGGAACTAGGCATTGGTATTGGGCTGAGCTTTCTGGAGCAAGGGATTGTCTGCATGCTGTTTGATCACCTCTGCACAAGGACTGGTGCATGTGTGTAAGTAAAATAAGTTATATTTAGAATATACCCACACTTTGTATCCCTGATTTCTCCTCCACTGAGAAGCCAACCTGCAAGGCCCTAGATGGCTGCTGTTACATGGCAGAAGGGCCACACTGGCATCAAATCTGGGATTAGGACACTGGTATCAGGAAGACAGGATCATTGGTTGACATTGTTACTCTTTCTTCTGAGTCTACAAATAAGCTGAAACAATATCTGTAAAACTGGAGAGAACAGACCAGTTCATCTGAGTGGGAGTTAACTCAGAAGACTGTGGCTGCGGCATTGCCAACCTCAAGAGATCAAAACTCATGAGTTGGAACTCCCTCCCCTGCAAATCATGAGATTAAAAAACCCATCACATCATATTTTAACTGTCTTTTGATTTCTTAACTCCCCTGTATGCCTCTGCTTGTGTGTGTGTGTGTGTGTGATAATTTCGGGTGGAAAAGTCAACGTTTAGTGCACACAAAAATGCACAGGTCACCCTGGCTGCTCATCTGGAGACTCCACCTATCCTATCCTCACCCCGAAGACAGGGAAACTCTTGACTGTCTCCCCTCATAGTTTACTTTCTTTTGATAAAAGAGGGGCTGGATGGTAAATAATTTGAGAACCCAGACTTAATGCCTCGTGATTCACATTCACATATAGAACTTACATTACTTTTAGGGGGTTGAAGAGTTACAGATACTCATACTAAAATAAACTGAACTAATCATTCATATAAGCAAGAATGCCACACTAAAAACAATATGGGATTGGTTTAGTCTTTTGCAAAAAGCAGCACTTCCTCTTCCCACCATTCTTCCTCCTGCTGCTCTGGACCTGCTCCCCATCCACATCTCTACCTACCCTTGCCTGCTCTGGACTCTCCCCTCCCTTCCCTCCTGCCACCACATCCCCCTGCACTTTTGTGTGTTTTCGTATTAATTAGCCAACAGTAGATTCCGCTGGGGTAATTCAAGGTCTCTTTGCCTTACCTGAGTAAGGCATTGTCCAGGCTAATTATTCCCCCTGGGGAAGAAATTAAAAGACCCATCATGTCATTCTTCAGGTCAAATAAGCTCTCATTGGTTTCACTCTCTCAGGATAGAAAAATAAATGAAAAATCCACAGAGAAGAGTCATATTGTGTTATATCCACTCACTAAAGATTTCACATGTTTAGAGGCACACTTTAGAACTCTACTGGCTGAAGTCAAAATGAGACCGTTCATGAAAGTCCTGTGTGGAATATGCAAAACAGAGCCTTAATACGATAAGAAACTGACATTTTGTACTTCATGCTTTTTGTTGGTAATTGAGGTCCTGCCTAATTCTTCTTGCCTGCTGACTCTTTCAGGGCACCAAATGCTGCTTTTCAAGAGTAAGCTGCTCTACATAGGCATAGCAATGGGTCGGCGGCAGGTACCCTCCAGTAACTCTTTAATGCAAAGAGGCACTTGCGGCATAGCAGGCATGCCCTGTAAATCAGTACAGAAGTGAGGCAGGACTGCAGCCCCATCTTGTCCCCAACACCACGCTTTTGGGGCCAAACACATCTCTTGGAGTGCTCTGAGGGGGACACCCTAAAGGTACTCTGAGCACCAGGACAACAACTGTCACCAGACCTTGAACAAGGCATCTGAACTCTTTGCACCCTCCCTGCCTGCTGGTTGTAGACCTGTCCTAAGGCCTAGGACAATCTATCTCCATGCAGAATTACAAATTAAGGAAAGCAGCTGCCCTTCATAGTGTCTATTTCTTGAGACCTATAGTCTGATTCTCCTCTAATGCTGGTGTAAATCAGGAGTTAACTCCATCACAGTCAATGAAGTGAAACAAGTTTATAAACAGTGCAAGCAAGAGGAGAAATATGCCAAGTGCATTGTCTGTGAGATGTGCTAGACTTCCAGCTGCTGTATGGCTGAGTCAGCTTTTGAGCTTGAACATTCCAGTACCACAGCTCAGCACATTGTCAGCTCAGTGGTACATCACATTTAAATAGTACAAACTAGTCAATGACTACATTTAAATGGAGGGAGAAGGTGGCTGCCAGTCATGAGCTGGTGTCTCATTGTTAAAACATCACAGTAATTGTTAAAGCCCCAAACCATCATTTCTTTATTGCCTTCCACTCATCACCTCAAGAGTTGTTTTTTGGGTTCCCTGAACAAATAGGAGCACTGTCACGGTAGGGATTCTGAGGAAAGCTTAATAGGCCTTAATCTCAAACATCTGGGTGGGAACAAAATATTCATCCTGAGAGAGCTGTAAGAAAAATGTCACCAGAACAACAACATACTGAGCTGTTCGTACTCTTTCCTACAGAACATCATTACAAGCAGTTTAAGGAATTCCATCACTTCATTGCCCAACTGATTTTATGTGTGTATGTGTGTGTGTGTGTAATATTTTTTTGTTTCCTTCCCTCTCCCTGTTTGGATAAACTTTCATTAAGCCTCAAAATCCTGGCATAACAGCGAAGGACAGAAGGTACAGTATAGCAGGCTATGTTTGCAAGCAGTTCAACCTCTGGCCTCCTTGAAAACCTCACAAGCTCAGTGTCATTCTTCCTTCAGGCTTCAGATGAAAAGCTCTTTGAAAAGCTAACAATATTTATATATTTCTGTGGGCAGCCTCTGTTTTATCTGAGCGTGGACTAGCTGGGATGAATATCTTTCAGTCAAAGAGATAGTGACAAGTCTTGGAAACCTTACTCAGGGCCAGATCAGCACTTCATGTGGAGGAAGCCATCATTAGGAAAGCCCCCTTCCATGTGGAGGCAGGAACCTTCCTGCATGCATAGCTGCTGCTCCCCGACCCTCTTTTTTCTATTTGCACAGCTCCAGCAGGAGCTGCACTGCCACTAGCTGGGTATCTCTGCAGTTAGGAGAGCTAGAGATGCATTACCTCTTATTTCGATTTGCACCTGGAAATCTCCAAACACAGCATTGTGTGTTGGTCTTGACAGAGGCTTCTCCCCTTCTTCACCTCCTCTACAAAGCTCCAGCCGCACAGAGCACTAGCAGACAGACATCCATGCCAGGCAGTTGGTGGGGAGGCCTTGGAGGCATTGGTCTTCTTTTCCATACAGGAAGTGTGGAGCCACATTGATCCTGGGGAACAGCCTGGGACTTTCTCTTCACACAGGTTTTACTGATTTGAAATTCACATTGAAGTTAAGGGGAGCTCTGCTTTCATAAAGTCTGACTAAGTACCTCAGGATCTGTCCCATTGTTTCACATTATTTTTGGTTAGGGGGTGGCGGAGACTGAAAGATGTGAGCTCTTTTCCACCAATTTTTGTTGTGGCCCTAAACTCACAAGCTTAGAGTACATTTTGTTTCAAAGAGCTTGCCCCATGGCTGTTATTGTTAAAGCTCTAGCAGTGTTAGATACCAGATCCTGTGGCCATAATGCAAACTCCATAGCATGATAGACAGAGAGTGGTTGCAATGAGTGACCAGTGACCTGAAAACTTCTCAAGTGTATAGTGGATCCTTATCTGAAATGTACCCCATCCTCTTTGGGCTGTTGCAAACAAAATTACACAAGAGCAGACTGTCTCATGAGATTTCCAGTGCTTTCTGATTTTAAGTGAAAAATCCCATAAGAACAGTACCTTTCCTGAGATAAATTTCAGAACAAATGTAAAAGAACCTGCATGATTAGAACCTGGGCCTACATGGGTTCCAGGCTGCTGATGCTTCCGTATTACCATGAGAAGCTTAGATTCAAGGACCTGTTGAAGCTAGACACTGCAGGGAAGCACAGCCTGTGTAGCTGCCCCTTCATAGCCTGCTGGCTGGCTCAAGCTGGTACATAAACCAGGAAGCCAGCAGGGGAGCTGTCCAAGCAACAATGGAGACTGCCTGCTTGCTTCTGCTCCAGACCTTGCCTTGCTGTGAACCCTAGACCCTGAATCTGTTACTTACCTGGTGCCTAACTCTGATTTCCTAGTATCCTGACCCAGCTCAACCCCCAATCTGGTTACTTGTCTCCTGACTACAACTTGGTAACTGACTGGTGCATGCAGGCCACCCACTGGTGCATGCAGGCCACCCACTGGTGCACGCAGGCCTTGCCCTGACAAGATGTTTCTGGATGAAACTAAGCGCAAAGCATTAGAAAAATAAATACAAATTTCAGCTGGACCATTTTGAAGTTTTGCATAAAGAAAGGCCCATTAGCCTAATATGAGTGTTATGAATGGCAACCTGAGTCTATTTTCTGCTTGTAAGTGCTGGGTCTTGTGTCTAAATGAATGTAGCCTGCTTAAAATAGACAACTGGTGCAGTAATGGTCTTGGACTGGAAAATCCAAATTTTGACCTTGTTGCTTATATTTATAAAGATAGGACAAGACTGAAATACTCTTGAGAGGTAATAGCAAAGAATGGGGCGGCGGGGGCGGGGATATGCAAGGAGGACAAGGCTTGTCAGACTAAGAGTAATGGCCTGAAACTGAACACAGGAACATGTAATAGTGATATGCGCAAAGCCATTTTAAACAGCAAGGTCAATTAGACAGCAAAACAATCTGCCAAGGGAGGTTGCTCAGGCAACAACACTGGAGGTGTTCAAATCAGACTAAATAAAACAGCTAAGAGGAAACATTGGCATCTCTAAAGACTCTCTTCTCCCCACTTTGAAACTATTTTACACTGAGTCCCCTGCTTACTCCTATTTTTTGTGCTTCTGTTAATCTCTGCACGTATCCATGTATGTTGGTGTACATTGATTGTCACTGCATCGTGTTATGAGATGTATATATATATATATTTCTGTTTCTTTAAATCTACAGCAGAAAGCCAGACTGGAGTGGGTACTCAGGAAGTTCCTGGGCACAAACTCACCAGTGAACAAAAAGAAAAGGAGTACTAGTGGCACCTTAGAGACTAACCAATTTATTTTAGTCTCTAAGGTGCCACAAGTACTCCTTTTCTTTTTGCGAATACAGACTAACACGGCTGCTACTCTGAAACCTCACCAGTGAACAGAGAATGGGGGAGAGAAAATCTTTAAGAATGTTTTTCCCTTATCCTAATAAAGTTCCTTGTTTGGAGTTAAAATCACTCTCTTCTCTCTGTCATTCCCTAACACGGCATGTGGGTATTACCTAAACGTAACAAATGATGCTGCAGATCCTGCTCTCATTTACCCCTCCTTTGGTGTCAATGTGGGTTTAGGAGCAGAATTTGCCAAGCAGACCAGTTACTAATAGACATATTAAGTGATCATTGTATAGTGCAATCCCATGCTACTGCAGCAAGTTATACTAGATCATGCAGCAGCTCCTTTCCAATCCATCATCTGAAGGTGTGATCTTTACATTCCTTATGTAGCTGGAGTTATGCAAAAACAGTGTGGAGACAAATTGCACCCGGGGAAGTTCCAGTGGGGATTGTGCCTCAGGGAGCAACAAGGCCCTCCTGAGTAGAGCTGGGCAAAATTTTTCATGCAAATCTTTATTTTTTTTTTGGCTAGAAAATGCAGAATATTAATGTAATTAATTTGGGACAACCGAAACAATTCATGAGCTCATGTGAATTTTGGTAAATTGTTTTGATCAAATAAAAAAAAATCAGAAATATCACGAACGATTCAATTATGTTTCAAAAGCTATTTTGGGTTGAAATTTCACTATTTTAATTAAAAAAATTAAAAGATTAAAAAAACTTCAAATGAAACATTTTGTTTTGGGCTGAACAGAATGTTTCATTCAACCCAAAATGAACATTTTTTTAACTTTCTTGTAGTGCCACACACACACACAAACCCCCAAAACATTTCAGGTCAACTTCACTTGAATTCTTTATTCATTTTTCAGTTTGGCCACCGAACTGAAACAATGGTGATTTACACAGCTCTGCTTCTGAGATCCTAGACAAATGAGAGGGCACACTCCAGTACCATGCCCCTTAAGAGAGTGCAATACTGCTGCTGACAGTACCTAGTTGCCTGTGCTGGCTGCTGTGAGGGATGGGCATGTCCCTTCTCCTTTATGCTCCTCCTGAGGTGGTCTGTGCCCCTTGTGGAAATAAAGAGAGCAAATATCTATGCCGCAGATAGTGCAGAGACTGCAGCTATGACTCTCCCCTGAGTGCTAGAGTGGGAGAATTCTTCCGTTACACCTCCCGCCCCTAAGTCCCCTTGCACACTTGCTCACTGGCCAGCCACAGTCTGACCCCAAGTGTGTGCTGGGTGGGTACACACTTCTTTTCACTACACTCCTTAGAAGCCTGCTTTTAGAAATGGTGCTCTGGGGAGTGATAATATTGAAGATGACAATAACACCCACCAGTTATGAGGCAGGCCCTGCAGGCGAAATACATGACCTACTTGCCTGCCTCTGCACAGAGACACTCAAGACTTGCTGAAACGGTGCAGCACAGTTCATGCATTTGGAAGATAAATTCATTCAGGCCTGTGGAGGGCTCTGCTGGCCACAGAACAAATATGACAAATAGGGCAATTCCAAGAAGGGGTCCATACCCCCGGTACACCTTAGAGCTGGGCTATAGGCTGGCTACCTTTGTCACAGCATGAAGAATATATTTTTGTGAGCTGGGTTTAGGCAGAATAAGGGTGGGGATGGGGCTGATGGCTATGCAAGTACATAGATTCAACACTCTGCCTTCCCCTGTGTGGCCTCCCTGCCCCAATGACAGTTACAAAGCACCACCTTGAAGAGGAGTTCTTCTTTTTGCACCTTTCTCCCATAGAAAGCCCCAATGCACAGCCCAGTTACTTAGATCTTGTGCTGGGATTAGGATTTATCCACTGAATTTTTTTAACCAATATAGCAAATTTGCAGAGCAGAGAAGAACCAACTGTTTCCTTTGGGTCTGGTTCCTTTTGTGGGAAGGTGAGGAGGGTCCCTTCTGAGAATTCATGTTATCTATAAGTCACTGATTGCCTTCCAGTCCCACGGCTGCTGATTTGCCACAGCACTGTAATTTCAGGATGAGTGTTTGCCCTGCCACTGGGCAGGTAAACAGGTAAGGGAGCCCCCACGCAATGTCTGAACACAGTCAATCCTTAGGTTGACTGAGTGCAAGGTCTGTGTAAGCTTAGCATCTCTAGCAGTACAAGCCACCTTGGAGCTGGTTGGTGTGGGGCAGAGGTGACACCCAGGCCAGTTCCTCCCTCTCACAGGAGGCAGCCATCCATGAAGGGGAACATATGGAAACAGTGCTCCCCCCTGTGCATCAAGGAGCTCTGAAAGTCATTATACTTCCTTGAGGTAGTATGACTGCACCGGGCCCACCACAGGGTGACATCTCTGCAGCGTAACCCAGCCCTTACAATTCTGTCTCTGGACTTCCCAGTGTCACTGCTAATCCGTTGGTTTACTGCTCTGCTAGGCTGACACCGCCGAGGTAGAAAGAACAGCTGAATAAAAGGGAAAGATGCTGCTTCAGCAAAAGAATATTAAGGTAATTAATATTAAGCAAGTTAAGTCATTAGAATTGTAAACATGAAGCATGTTTGCTGGAATTCTGTAATATACCTGTGTAAGATAAGCACTGTTGGCATATTTAAATTATGGATGTTCAGAGGGAGATGAGAAGGTAAGGAAAAAACAGAAAAGGAGAAAAAATGAAAGGGACAGAAAGAGAGGAGGGGTCTCCCTCTTCTTTCCGACTTTCATCTCTTACCCGGTTTTCTCTTTATAGTGCTGTATTTTTTGTCTTCAGAAATCATGTGTACACCTATACATACCTTCCCAAATTGCAGCCATGTAGCTGCAGCAGAGTACAGCTGCATTCTTTTAAGTGGAGGTGCACTTTACCACACACACCTGGTTCAGTGACTATTGAAATGAGTCCCTCCCACGCTCTTTTGGTTAGAAATAATGTTGGCAGATAAGCAACAAGCAAGGGAGAGATTTTTATTGTCAGCTTGACCAGCATAAAGAAGCTGTGGTTGGTAATGGAAGGAGAATGGTACATGCCCTCTTACATCACCTGTCTTCAAAGCAGCTAAGAGCACAAGTTAATTTTCAGCAAATGGGCTCCTCCAAATCCTACACTAATATCATCGTCTTCAAAACAAAATAATAAAACGCTTAGTCTTTTTATGTCAATACGGCTGGGTTGCAATCCCATACTGACAACAATATCAGCATGCTGTATCTATTCTGTATCTTGGCCATAACTCTCTTTTTCTAAAAGTTGCATTGTCTCATCAGTGTGCCTAATAGTGGTTCAAAGATGAACCAGGATCTGGTCAAACTGAAACCACAGGGACTGACAATGAGGAATTCTCATTGGAGAGATTATTCAGGACAAAGCACTTCTTTCCCCTTTATTCTGTACAGTGCCAAGTATGCTGGCTGTGTGTCCAAATAGTAATAATAATGTCATCATAAAAGAGAAACTGTACATAATATTACAGATGATAAATGTAAAGTCACCCAACAGTCCTTATCAATCTCATTATTTTTGTTGTTCTGCGCCATAAAGCACCATGTCGCAATATTACAAAATAATGTTTATTTCCACTATCTTTTTCTTATAGCAAATTATTGGTGCAATATTTAGGAACTTTTGATGTAAACCACAGTAAAATATCAAGGAGGAGACAAATTAGTTCTCTGTCTGGGAAATTATAGATCATACAGAGAACACGTTGCTCCTGTAGTTAAACTATTGAAATTGGCATCAGCATGCCAGGGAGAGGGATAGTTCAGTGGTTTGAGCACTGGCCTGCTAAACCCAGGGTTGTGAGTTCAATCCTTGAGAGGGATCTGGGCCAAGAATTGGAGATTGGGCCAAGAATTGGAGATTGGCCCTGCTTTAAGCAGGGGGTTGGACTAAATGACTGTGTGAGGTCCCTTCTAACCCTAATATTCTATTTCTCTCACAAAAGTGTTGTGTATCCACAATGGGAGCCTGATTTTCTGCAGAGTGCAGTTCCCATTTGGACATTTCAGAGCTTGTCTAGATGGTGCTGGTGCTGGCAAAAGTGCATTAGAGGGGTGTGATTTGGAAAGTGATCTAACTGCCCCATGTAGACCCTGCTGGTGCAAACTGAAAGGTACCTAGTTTGTGGTACTGGGGCAGTCAGAGCACAGCAAGTTAGAGTGCTCTACAAACCACACCTCTAATGAGCTTTGCTGGTTCTGTATTGACAAGCCAGAAATGAAGAAGCTAGATTTTCAGCCAGCCGGCCCTGTTGTTCTCAAGGGGAAATGCTAGGGTGTAGAACACTTTGAAAATTTGGTCCCTGTTGTGGGCATTGAGCTCTTTTGAAAATTCTGGGCTTGATTTCTCTGTGCTTCAGTTCCCCATCTCTAAAATGGAAATCACATGAGTGTTGAGAGTATAAATTCATGCATGTGAAGTACACAAATATTCTAATGATGGGAGGCTACCGAAAAGTCTATAAGTAAAATAAATAAATAAAATCATAAAACAAAGAAAATAAATAGGGACATTTTTAAAGGATGGAGTGTTCCTCCAGGTTCACTGACAAATAAATTACTGTTCCCACCTCCTCTTTACAATGAACTTCTGAAGTTTTTCACATTGTTTTTAGTTGATTTGGGAGACAAGGGCATCAGAAGTTCTTTCTGAACCTTTGTTATTTCATAACAGGGACCCTTCTATACACACACGCACACACACTTATGAAATACCAGGAATGTTCCTGATGTTGTTGATTACATTAGATTCTCTAGCATTCCCAGTTTAATCTTCTTGTGCAGCACATTTGCAGAATATATGTTAAACATGCATCTCTCTTGTTGGAATTACCAGATCCTGGGATCTTTTTCTGAATGAGTTATTGTAATGTAAGGCTGGATTCAGAAAGCAAAATGTTAACTGAGCAATGAAACTCATCCTGTCTGCTGTAGAATTTGTTCATATTACCTTGTAAGATCTTCAAATGAGGTGAATATAATTGTGCTCTTTCACTGATTAATGCTGAACAATAATATATCTTGAGTTTACAAGATATAAAGGGCTAGTAAAGGTTTTTAGAATAAATCTTTAGTGACAATTATAGCTAAACACATACCCTAAATATACAGAATTGTCAGGAGTAGAACCTATTAATCAAATGGGCTTTCAGGCTTGTTTTTAAGTAGGAATCTGTGGTTAGTTACTAAATACCAAAACATGAATCCAGCTTCCTCCTCCTGGGTTCTCCACCAATAGCCCCAGCTTAGTAAATACTCAAACTTGTATATACAACCTGTCTGAATTTGATGTCAGTAGTGCCCTTCCCCCATAGCTAGTGGTGATAAACAATGTCTGCTCATATGTTTCACTCCAAGGCCATTTATATCTTGCTCTGCACTGGTGGATATTTTTAACCATGTTTACAATACTAAGAGGTGTTGGCTATTGCCAAGAAAAGTAAGCAGAGAATACTGTCACTGTAGTTTTACATTGTCTACTGCCGCTTAGAGAACAGTCACAAGTTATGCACTGATTGACATGGCCCTCCCCGGTATTTTTTGACAACTCTCTCAGGAGGGTTGCCATGGAGTTCAGATCACTTGTGTTAAGAAGGGCCAAAGACTGGGAGCTCATTGTTCAAAAGCATTTTTGTGCTACTAGTAATCTCTAGGCTTTTCAGAACTCACATAATTAAAGCAATAAAATAGTCTCTTGTCCAAACCAAAGAGAAAACATCAAAGTGTTTTATCGTTTTTGTAACCTGGACATAATGATACGTATACACTGCAATTAGACACCCACAGCTGTAGACGTTCGGGCTCAGACTGGAGCCTGGGCTCTAGGACTGCTACTCTTGTTTGGAGTGCAAACAAAGCACATCCCATTGTGTGTGCAGTGCTGTTTCCCCATGAAATCTTGTTCTGATGGACTGGATTCTTACAGTAGAGGAAAGTGTGCCAGTGTCCTTATTCCCTGCAGCAGGATTTGGCCTTTGTCATAAATATAAAGGGAAGGGTAAAGCCCTTTGAAATCCCTCCTGGCCAGGGGAAAGCTCCTCTCACCTGTAAAGGGTTAAGAAGCTAAAGGTAACCTCGCTGGCACCTGACCAAAATGACCAATGAGGAGACAAGATACTTTCAAAAGCTGGGAGGCGGGAGAGAAACAAAGGGTCTGTGTGTCTGTCTATATGCTGGGTTTTCTGCCGGGGATAGACCAGGAATGGAGTCTTAGAACTTTTAGTAAGTAATCTAGCTAGGTATGTGTTAGATTATGATTTCTTTAAATGGCTGAGAAAAGAATTGTGCTGAATAGAATAACTATTTCTGTCTGTGTATCTTTTTTGTAACTTAAGGTTTTGCCTAGAGGGGTTCTCTATGTTTTTGAATCTAATTACCCTGCAAGATATCTACCATTCTGATTTTACAGGGGGGATTTCTTTATTTCTATTTACTTCTATTTTTATTAAAAGTCTTCTTGTAAGAAAACTGAATGCTTTTTCATTGTTCTCAGATCCAAGGGTTTGGGTCTGTGGTCACCTATGCAAATTGGTGAGGCTTTTTATCCAACATTTCCCAGGAAAAGGGGGGTGCAAGTGTTGGGAGGATTGTTCATTGTTCTTAAGATCCAAGGGTCTGGGTCTGTAGTCACCTAGGCAAATTGGTGAGGCTTTTTACCAAACCTTGTCCAGGAAGTGGGGTGCAAGGTTTTGGGAAGTATTTTGGGGGGAAGGACGCGTCCAAACAGCTCTTCCCCAGTAACCAGTATTAGTTTGGTGGTGGTAGCGGCCAGTCCAAGGACAACGGGTGGAATATTTTGTACCTTGGGGATGTTTTGACCTAAGCTAGTAAAGATAAGCTTAGGAGGTTTTTCATGCAGGTCCCCACATCTGTACCCTAGAGTTCAGAGTGGGAGAGGACCCTTGACAGCCTTAAACAGAGAATGAATACTGTAGGTAATGTTTCACTGCTTTGAAGGGTGCTGGTATGATTTATTGTTGCTGGAGATAGATTGCACGCTAGCAAAAGCACATAATGGAATGAACAGAAGTTACATTTCAAGCTCCATGAACAGGCTTAGATTTAAAGGAAACTAACAAACACATCCAGTTGGGTACATAAGTTTCATTGAAAAGAATGAGCTATAAGATGGCACTTTTTCATGTGATAGAGGAAACATAGCATTGTAAAGAATAAACCATGGATAAACTTGATAACATATAATTTTATGCCCATTACATACTAAACAGTAAATAGAAATAGCCAAATGATTTGGCCACAAAACAGAGACACTCACTCATACCCCCATCCTACCACTCCCTGCCGGCTAACAATAAATACTCGTATGACTTCCTTAGGTGGTAACCTACTGATAGGCTTATACTGTGTCTTTTTCACTATGCACCACATTAAGAATATAAGGAAACCACACAGACAGAGCTGGGTTCCAAATAATCATGTTTACTAACTATATATAAACATAGTCTAACTACATATATACACTGCTGCTCTGTTAGGTTTTGGTGGCTTTTCTGAATTTGAGGAAAGTACATTCTGAATAGGTAAAAGATGTAGAATCAAAGGCAATAGCTTATGATTGCAAAAGTAATAAATACATTATAAAAATAGTATTAAAGTCATTTTTATTCATTGGTGAACTGACTGGAATAAAGTTCTCCTCCCAACCCCCTGCACTTTCACTCTTATCTTTTTAACAACTGATCAGGAACCAAATATCTTTTAAGGTTCTGAAATGTTTGGGTATGTGAATTTTCAGTTCCTGGTCTGGTCCAAAGTCAAAAGTGCCACAACCGTATTACGCTGTTCTCATAGTGTATTTTTTTGACTGACACCAGACATAGAAGAGTGAGGATTTTCTCCAGGTAGCCTGTTCTCATGAAATTCCCAATCCAATTTTGTAGACTCAAGAATTTCTGGCAGTTCTGATAAGGTTCAGGTATGTAGCTAAGCCAAACATCCATAGACCTATGGACAGGTAAAAATAAATGATGATGACTATTGTGTGTGTGTTTTTTATTTCCTTTCCAATATGTCAGTCTCTTCCAGATCCTGTAGCTCTAGTCCTCAGAGAAGATCCTCTTGGAAACAATAGGCCAGAAGATCATATTAATATATCATAAACAGTGTTTCAGATTGTTACAATAATAGAAGCTGTTATACTAATCTCTTTTAATGGTTCTATTTGATGTAAGTGTCTAACCAGACGTCATTCAACTGTATGTAAGTATTGGTTTGCATTTTTATTGCAGTCATAATTATTTCTTTATACAGTGACCCTTAAAATCAAAATGTGGTTAAAGGATTATAGAATCTTCCACTTACATAAAAGGTGAAGCACAAGCCAAATGCAGATGCCTCTATGTTTGGCCCAGGCGACCAGGAACCTTATAGAGCCGCTTATGGCCTACAGTTTTAACCGAAGCTTCTATTCTCCAGGCAGTTCATTTCAGTAGTTTATTCTGCTAATCCAAACTTTCTTCTTCCCTTCTAAGGGCCTGTTCCAAAGCCCACCAAAGTCAGCAGAAAGACTGTCATTGATTACAAAGGACTTTGGATCAGGTCCTCTATGGCATTAAGTGCTTAGGAATAGGAAATATGTTTGGGCCCAAAACATATTACTTTGAAATCTGGTGAATGTCAGACCCTGATGATCTTCATGGCTTAGGCTCAACTGAAGTGGGAACTTTTATTCTTGCAGCTGAACTTGCCAACCCCATTTGCATTAGCAAAGATATTGATATGTGATGGATTTTATTTTTATGGTGCAATGGATGCAAATGCTTTTGGCCCATAAATCAGTGACACCTTCAATGTCTTTCAAATATTCCATTTCATTTTATATTCCTTTTAAAATATTTTTAATTATCCTGCTTAGAACATTTTCCTATGTTTGTTTTAATATGTTTTCTCTACTCAGATTTTTATATTTAAAACTTTTTGTATAGTTTATGCTACAGTTCTTATACCCCAGGCATAAATATTAAATAATGCTTCCCACTCTATATTCCAGTACCACCACCCTCCTTCTGCACATTATATCTTACAGTGTCCAGAGATCCTGTAATCCAAACATGTTCACAGCAAGTTCAGAGGGCACAAAAAAAGACATGCCTCTTAAATGGTCCCCTGAGGAATCTTCGTGTTATAAAACCATGGCAGCAGCTCCAACACCGCTTGTCGCCTGGCACCTAGTGCAGAGGTGTGTCTGGGCAGGATAGGTGTTCACTGCTAGCATGATGTATGGCATCCCTGAGGCAGCTTTGTTTTACATCAGGGGCTGGAACAAACATGGAATGGCCCCAGGATCTGGGACCTGTAAAGACTGCTTCAAGCCACCTTTGCATATCCCCCTTGCATATCCCCTTGTTGAGTATTGTTCTGATATAGCTGAGAACCTGGCCCTTTTTGCTTTTTGGCGATAACAGGAAGTCCAGATCTTAACCAAATTTTCCTGGTACAGTTCCTAGAATGAGGAAAAGGTTTTGCAGGGGATGAGTTCCCATCACCTTATCCTCTTTCAAGTCACTCCTCAAAACTTCCCTTTTCCATAATCCCTACAGAAACTGCAACCTGATAATGGTTAGGCAGGTGGAGATCGATGCTCCTGATTAACTAGGAATTGTGCATATACTGTATTTTTGTGACCTCTCTCCCTGGGCACCCACCTTGGCCTGCTTGCTTGCCTCATCCATGTGTTATGTCTTGTCTTAATTTAGACTGTAAGCTCTTTGCAGCAGTGATCAAGTGTAATTTATTATACATTTGTTCAGCACCTAGCCCAGTAGGGCCCTGACCTGGTTGGCCTTTAGCTGCTACTACAATATAAAGGTTAAAAAATAATCGTCTTACTTTTAAATGAACTGGTTCACCCACTTTCATTCTATACTTCAGTATAATTTGCGGACTGGAGAGTTTATTCATGCACAGTATTCAAAATGATCCGTTTAGGTGTGCAGGAATGTATCATATGCAAAGGGTTAATATAAGGCTGACAACCCAAACATGAGAAACAGAGAGATGACAGTAGCATTGACTAAGTTTTTAATAATCGTACATCAATGTCCAATACTGTTCATACACTCTTATTCCTAAGTAGAGGTTGAACTAAATTTCTCAAAAGTAAGATTTATTGTATGCATATTTGGTTGCTGTCAAACAACAAAAGGATATTTGAGCTCTTTTTACTGACACTTTTCAGAGCTTCTAAAATGTATTAAACGTATAGCTTTTGAAGTTGTCCTTTCCAGATATTTTAAGATCAACTGTTACTCCTTTGCTACAAAACTTTACTAACTTTGCTTCATAGTTGTCTCTGAGCTTGTCTTCATTGCTCGAAGGCACTGTAATAAGCATGAGTTAGTACACTCAGCGTGAATAATTTTCTATTGCAAGTCTGAATGCCATGAACTAACACACTACTCTTTTTTCCCACTCAGGGCCCTAACTCCCTAATCCTGCAGACCTCACTGAACCTTGAATCATTTCTGGCCTATACAACACTTTATCAATACCTTATCATGAGCTGCAGGAGAAATGTTTGCCACACAATTAAGTTCTGGGAAAGATACCTCTCCAAACTCAGCTCAACTACAAGGTAACCTTCAGCGGGAGATCACTGCATCATAATCTCTTTTGGAACATGCTGGGGATGTTTTTTGTTTTGTTTTGTTTTGTTTTTTGATGGAGAGAGATTGCGATATGCAGAGGGTATAGAGGGGAGACAGACTGAGCAACTGAAATCTACAATTCATGTGCTTTTTTGTTCTTGGACACAATACTCTAAAATTGATTTCATATTTGGGGACAGACGTAGTAGGACAAGAGGGTTTAATCAGCAAAGGACAAAATCACAGTGCATTTCAGAGCTCTGTTTTATTCTGACATTGGTTAGCAGTGCCTAGATGATGATTCTTCACACAGAACGTTGACTGCAATATATGGGATGTATCCTTCACCCATGTGCCTTATTTTAAATTTGTTGCAGTGATGCCCCAATTTTGCAAAACCTCACTTAGCTTGCTATCCTAGCATGAGTAGTTTCAGTGGACATACAGATATGTGTGTGTCTGTTTGTTATGGGGAAACTTGTATGCCCTTTGCGTGAACTGTGTGTATCAAGCAAGTGGCCATTCTGACCGAATCTGTCCTTAGCATCATCTCTTACGACATACATACATCCTAAGGGTTTCATAAGTTCATTTGGGAATGGTGTAATTGTTCCGCTTTTCACTGACTGAAACAGAAACAAGGATGCTAATGATAATCTTATGTAGAATATGCAAAATGGAGAGTCATAATAGCATGAATTATTGATCATTTGTACTGCTTGCATTGCCGCTTGAGATCTTTCCCAAATTCTTTTCTCCCTCTGCCTCTTTCAGAGCACCAAATGCTGACTTCCAAATACTGCCTTCCTACTGCCCAACACACTGTAGTGTAATTGTCCACCCAGATTCTCTATAGATGCACTGGACATGGATTTAATTTCAGTGCAATGTCCACAACCCACTAATATAACCTTAACTTCACAATTTTTCATATACATTTTTTCTATTTCCTAAATCTCCATGAAGTTTCCTTACTTAGCACCATAGGATTATACTTATCTAATTCAGTTATGATAGAAACATACAATGTCAAGAAGGGGATGGGGTTATCACCAAATATAAACACCAAGGGCCCTATTCTTACAGCCTCTCTGCACTCTGGAACATCAGTCCAATTTCATTTAAAGAGCCATGATACTGTGTTGCTGTTATGCACATTTTCTCTGGGGAAGTGTGCAACAACTTACTGAGGAACAGCAAAGTCTTAGTGCTGTTGTCAGTCAGAGAAAAGCAGTGATGCTACTGAGTGTCACCAAATTCCCAGTCACTCTTTGTCCTCCCCACAGAACAAGAAGCAGCAGTTGTAGACATCATGAAATAAGAACATATAGCAGGTTTGATGGATTAACGCACTGCTGTGGTTGTCCCTGTGCAATGCCGTATATTTCCAGGCAAAGAAAACTCTCCTTTAGTTGTGATGGTCATAACCTTGGAAAATGACTCACAGTTGGGAGATGGGGAGGGGAAGAGAAATGAGAACAATGGTTCTTGCTCAATTCCTGAGATAAGGTAATGACAATGAATGAGTTTTTTCTCCTTCTGTCAATAGTGCTTGTTTACCTCCCGCCACAAACACCTGGCTGCTGGATAGTTTCCTAGCTAACAAATATGTAATCAGACACCTGTATACCACATAAGCAAACACATATGCTGCTAGTGAGCCATCTGCACAATACATTTTCTTTAGTGGCCCTCTCCACCTCTTTAACTAAACATTTATTTCCCTTAAATCCCATGTAACATCTCTGAAGGATGGTGGGTATCCATCTATGTGTATATACCTGTGCAGCTGGTAGCGTTTACTTTATATTTTTGTACCATTTACCCCCATTTCATGTACATAGAGGATTGAGGAGAAAAAGCCCAATTAAATTTATAACCCAGCCCACAAGCAACTGCTGTTGTGATCTCTGGTTTCTACCTGGGTGCTGAATTAGGCCATGAGTCCTGTCCAGGACTCTATCTTGCACAGGTGTGGGAGAGCTGAGGAGAGAATTATCTCTCTGCTGCAAATTAGCCCTGCAACTGCTGGTGTTTTGACAGGCCTCTGAACTCTGTCAAAAAATAACGAGCAGTACTTGTGGCACCTTAGAGACTAACATTTATTTGGGCATAAGCTTTCGTGGGCTAAAACCCACTTCATCGGATGCACATAAGCTTATGCCCAAATAAATTTGTTAGTCTCTAAGTTTGCCACAAGGACTCCTTGTTTTTTTTGCTGATACAGCCTAACATGACTACCACTCTGAAACCTGAACTCTGTCACTCATTCTTTCCTGGAATTTGATTTTGATCTTTTTGTAGAGCACCAAATTTTAGAGCACAGTGACGCTGGAACAAACATTGTGAGAGCAATCATTTGTAATTGTTTCTGAAGCCAGGTCTATTTTGTAATTGTTTCTGAAGCCACTAGGAACTTTTGACAACACAGTAAGGTTGAGCAGGGGTGTGTAATTTTTTGAAACATTTCTGTACTGCAAAAGGCCCTATTATACATGCAGTTATACTGGATAGTTTTTATTTCAGTATGAGTTATACAATCAAAAATACTTTTTTTTTTCTTGATGGAAACTACATCTACACTAGGAGGGTCTGCTGGAATAGCTATACCTGAGCGTATAAACTAGGCCTTAGAGTATAAACACAAAGTCAGGTTCAGGCTTAAAGTCAGTGTCAGTACATTAAGGGTGAATTTGCATTAATGGGTCTAGAGTGACTGCTTAAGAGATGTGGACTGAGATTACAGTCTCTTGTTAAACTGTACATGGTAGCGCTAGTAACAAAAGGACTTGCTGCAAATTCCCCCTTCCAGCACTCTCCACTGGGGCAGACAGAGTTTGGTCTATGTGAGTGTCAACATCTACATGTGACTCCACTGAACTGCTAAATACCTGTTATTTTTACTGTGTCTAGTTGTACCTTGTAACTAGAACTGGTTGAAATTCTGTGGTTTTCAAAATTTTGTATTTTTCCTCCATTTTTACAGCTGGTCAAACATTTTCAGATTTTGAAATCTGACAAAATTTTAAAATTCCCCCCTCAAGCAGCTTATGAATTTTCTTCCTATCTTTCTGACCTGCTCTAATTATAAATGCTTTCTCATGGTGACCTTACCTTCTGCTATCATATTGCTTATTTTATATATATATTTTTATAATGCAATGCAGATTGCCCTCTGGCCAAATTCTGCATAGTGTGTGGGACATCATGGAGAACATTACTCTTGGTGAATCATTGTAGACAACCAGGGAGCCAAGCCCAGAGGGGAAAATAGGGGCATCAGATTCCTGAATTATATCTCCCAGGAGGCAATGTGCCACAATGGGGAAAAATGTTGAACTGATTCAAAGTATTTCAGGGAAGTTCGAAGTTCAACAAACTGAAATGAAACATTTTAATTTGGGCAATGTCAAAATGTTTCTCATTTCAGTCAAAAATGTTGAAACAAAACATTTCTACTTTTCTAAATTGAATGTTTTCAGAATTTCCATTCCATGAAAAAAAAATTGATATTTCAACTTTTCACCCTGATTTGGGACAAAAACAAATGTTGAAATTTCCCATGTGATGGGTATTCCAAATTTCTCTCACTTCTAATATTTAGACTTTAATCCAACAAAGCACTTAAACATGTGCTTAAATTTCAATAAAATTAAAAAAATGTTAAAATTAAGCAAGTAAATTAGGTACAAGCTTAAGTGTTCTGCTGTATTGGGGCCTTAATGGGCAGCACTTCAATAGTGAATAGGTAAGCAGCAAAAGACTTTGGTTAATGATACAAAAATCATAGAAATGTAGCACTGGAAGGGACCTTGATTGGTCATCTAGTCCAGATCTCTGCACTGAGGCAGAACTAAGTATTATCTAGACTATCCCTGATAGGTGTTTGTCTAACCTGTCCTTTAAAAGATCCTTTAAAAGTGTCCAATGATGGAGAGTCCACAATCTCCCTATGTAATTTATTCCATTGCATAACTACTGTGATGGGATGTATTTGGCCCCTTGTGGCCCCATGCTGGCGGCCCTGCAGTCCTACTATAGCCTACACAAGGAAGGAGCAGTAGAAATGGGTCTTCCAGGCCTCCCTAGAAAGGCTACATGGAAGCAGCCAATCAGGGCCCAGCAGGCTCAGATAAAAAGAGTTGCAGGGCCTTAGCTAGACAGCTTTTGGCTGGGACTTGAGAGGTGAGGGATGATGCTCCTCCTCTCTGGCCCTAGGAACTTGGTGGGCTACATTTGCTAAGCCTGGGAGAGAGAGGGTCTGAGAATGCTAATCCTAAGGTAATGGGTGAAGATAAAGAGACCTGGTGGAAAGAGGACCAGAGAATGTAGTAGCAACTAATTAATGGAAGAATTACGTGGCTGCTATTTATTGGGTCACTAGGTTGGAACTGGGAGTAGTGGGTGGGTCCAGGTTCTCTCCCAGAGGTCACTGGTGAAGTGGCCTAAGACCGGAGAAGGGGAAAAGGCTCCTTTAGCGGTCCAAATGAAGATCTGGATTTAAGAGCTCAGAGATGGGGCTGAAGCCCTTAGTGAGGGCAAAAGTTTGTTGAACTCTTTCCTACTCCGGAAGGGTTGACTGTGTGACTTGACTAGAGGGCTGAGCCAGGTTTTCAAGCTACAGGGGGTGTCAGGAGTGGGGAAAAGATTGCTGTACCACACCCAGACACTAGGAAGCACTCAGGTGATGAGTGTCCCTTTCACAACTATCCTTACAGTAAAGAGGTTTTTTTGTAATCTCTAACCTAAATCTCCCTTGCTGCAATTTAAACCCATTACTTCTTGTCCTGTCCTCAGTGGCTAAGGAAAAGTTAGCTATCATACTCCACTTTTTATAAAGTTTTACATACCTGAAGACTGCATCATGTTTCCCCGCAATCTTCTCTTTACCAGATGAAACAAACCCATTTTTTTACAATCTTCCTTGCAGGTCATGTTCTCTAGAACTTTAATAATTTTTGTTCTCCTCTGGACTTTCTCCAGTTTGTCCACCTCTTTTCCAAAGTGTGGTGCCCAAAACTGGACCCACTGCTCCAACTGAGGCCTTACCAGTGCTGAGTAGAGTGAAAGAATTACTTGAGTCTTGCTTACAACATTCCTGCTAACACATCCCAGAATGATGATAGAGTTTTGTTTTGTTTTGCAACAGTATTACATTGTTGACTCATGTTTAGGGCTTGTCTACAATACTGCATAGAGTCGATCTAAGATACGCAACTTCAGCTACGTGAATAGTGTAGCTGAAGTCTATGTACTATCGCATTGTCTTCACAGCGGTAAGTCGACAGCTGACACTCTCCCGTCGACTCCACTTGCGCTTCTCGTTCTGGTGGAGTACCAGAGTTGATGGGAGAGTGCTCAGCAGTCGATTTATCGCATCTGTACTAGATATGATAAATCAACCCCTGCTGGGTCTATCACTGCCTGCCAATCTGGCAGGTAGTGTAAACAAGCCCTTAGTTTGTGATCTTTAACCCCCAGATCCTTTTCTGCAGTACTCCTTCCTAAGTAGTCATTTTCCATTTTGTATTTGTGCAATTGATTATTCCTTCCTAACTCCAGTACTTTGCATATGTCCTTATTTATTATGATCCTATTTATTTCTGACCATTTTTCCAGTTTGTGAAGCTCATTTTCAATTCTAACCCTGTCCTCTAAAGACCTTGCAACCCTTCCTACTTGGTATCATCTGCAAATTTTATAAGTTTACTCTCTATACCCTTATCCAAATCATTTATAAAGATATTGAATAAAACTGGACCGAGGACAGATTCCTGAAGGGTGCTACTTGATATACCCTTCCAGCTTGATTGTGAACCATTGATAACTACTCTCTGAGTATGCTTTTCCAACCAGTTGTGCACCACCTCATAGTAGGTTCATCTAGGCTATATTCCCCTAGTTGGCTAATGGAGAAGATCACAGAATCATAGGGTTATATAGTCTAACCTCTTGCCAAGATGCAGGATTTGTTGTATCTAACCCATTCAAGACAGATAGCTCTCCAGCCTCTTTATGAAAACCTCCAATGAAGGAACTTCCATGATGTCCCTAGGCAGTTCGTTCCATTGTTCTACTGTTCTTACAGATAGGAAATCTTTCATGAGATTTAATCTAAATCTGCTATGCTATAGTTTGAACCCATTGCCATCTTTTTTTTTTAGGGCAGTCTTTCAAGACCACTATCCTCTTTTCCAAACTAAACATACTCAATTCTTTCGGCCTTTGCTCATATGGCTTGCATTCCATCCCTTTGATCATCTTTGTTGCTCACCTCTGTACCTTTCTAGTTTCTCTACATCCTTTCTATACAGCGGTGACCAAAATTGGACACAGTACTCCAGCTGAGGCCTAACCAGCACCAAGTAGACCAGTACTATCACCTCCAATGACTTGCATGCTAGGCCTCTGTTAATGCAACCCAAAATTGCATTTACTTTTTTTTCAATAGCATTGTATTCTTGACTCATGTTGAGGTTGTGATCCACCACAATACCTATATCCTTTTCAGCAGTGCTGTTGCCAAAGCAGTTGTCCCCCATGCTACATTTGTGCATTTGTTTTTCTTTCCTAATTGTAGCACATTATATTTGTCTTTGTTAAATTTCATTTTGTTTTCTATAGCCCAGTTCTCCAACTTATCAAGATCCCTTTGAATATTAGTTCTATCCTCAAGTTGTTTGCAATCCCCCCAGCTTTGAGTCATTTGCAAATTTGATCAGTATGCTCTCTTTTCTTACATTGAGGTCATTAATAAAGATGTTAAATAACACCAGACCCAGAACAGATCCCTGTGGAACCCTACTTGAGACTTCCTTCCACTCTGAAATCATTCTATTAATAGTTACTCTTTGTTTTGTGGTTGTTTCGCTAATTATATATCCACTTAATGGTAATTCTACCAAGACCACATTTCTCCAGCTTACTTATGAGAATGTCATATGGGACTGTGTCAAAAGCCTTGCTAAAGTCTAGGTATATTACGTCCACTGCATTTCCCCCTATCCACCAAACCAGTTACCTTGTCAAAGAAGGAAGTCAAGGAGATCATGTAAGACAGTATTGAAAGCCATACTAAAGTTGAGCTATAACACATTTACTGCCTCCCCACTATCCACAAGGCTTGTTACGCTGCCAAAGAAGGATATTAGGTTTGCTTGACACGATTTGTTCTTGACAAATCCATGTTGACTTTTACTTATCCCTTTATTTTTTTTTCTAAGTGCTTACAAATTTATTGTCTGTTTGCTCCATTATCTTTCCGGATATCAAAGTTAAGCTCCCTGGACTATAATTCCCTGGGTTGTCCTTATTCCCCTCTTTATAGATAGGCACTATATTTCCTCTTTTACAGTCCTCTGGAATCTCTCCCATCCTCCATGAGTTCTCAAAGATAATTGCTAATGGTTCAAAGAGCTCTTCAGCCAGTTCCTTAGGTACTCCAAGAAGTATTTCATTAGCGCCCCCCATCAGCCCCATGGACCAGAAGACATCTCACTTATTTAAGCAATTCTTAACTTTTTCTTTTCCTATTTTACCCTCATATCCTACCACATTTACACTGATGTTCACTATGTAAGTCGTCCAATTGATGCTACCAATTTTGGGGAAATCTGAAACAAAACAGGCATTTAACACTTGGGCCATTGCTGCATTTTCTGTTAATAAAGAGGGAAAGACAATGTGCCCACCCTATCCTTGGTCCCGGGGTGAAAGTAACTTAAATTTCTTACCGGTACGGTCGTATCACAACCCCCCTTCCCACCTCCACTCCTACACATGGATCCCTTTGCATGACTTTGATACAGTAGCTGTCTACTAGTTTTATTCTAGAGTATTGGTAGTAGCTTTAAGGGTATGTCTACACTGCTGTGTAGTGTGTGTAGTCGTGGCTCCAGCCCTGGGAGAGAGCTCTCCCGGCTCTGTAATAAAACCACCTCCATGAGGGAATAGCTACGGGTGCATTACTGTACACTGCCACTTACAGCGCTAAAACTTTCCTCGCTCAGGGGTTTGAAAAAACACACTCCACCTCGTGGAGCTGGTTTTATTACAGTGCTTGGACAACTCTCTCCCAGAGCTGCAGCCGTGACTACACAGCCACGTTAAAGCACTGCTGTGGCAGTCCTTTAACGTCGGCTGTGATTACTGTAGTTAAACCTAGCCTGTTTAACCATTTGTACTGAACGCTTCGGTCACTTTCTTACCGGTACGCCCAACCGGCCCATACCAGCTTACTTTCACCTCTGCCTTGGTCTTTTTCTTGCTTCTCATGTATTTGTAAAATATTTTCTTTTTACCCTTTGGCTCTAGTTTAGTTTATTTTTTTTCCCTTGACCATTCTAATTTTGTCTCTACATGCTTGGTTTCTTAGAAAATATATATTCATCCTCGTCTCACTTTTTTGTACAACTCTCTTCTGAGTTTCAGGTGGTGGTCAGTGACTCCGTTCCAATGGGAAAAAGGCACCCATCTGCCTTGCATGCTGGGTGGAAAATAAAGGACAAACTGCATTGGGTGTCTTTCTCAATTCCTGGAGAATAGCGTGAAGGCCATACTGTTGAATAAGTGTTAGCAAGAGAGATAATGTTTCCATGAGTCAGACCCCATCATATCTAGGTGAAATAGAAATTGCAGTTGATGGAACTTATTCCAACCCCTTCTGACCTTTTCAGGCTGTACCCACTTTCTTTGGGCACTTGGTTAGTAACTATTTAATTTCTTCAAAATATGTATGCTGAGATGCTGTATACATTGCAATGACACTTTTATTGTTGCCAAGATAACATCTACTGTGATCCTTTTTGAAAAATAAAACTGAATATGAGCATTAAAAATAACTGCATCATCATACACCTTAACTACAAAAGAACTTCTAAAGATATAAATCATGCAATCTCCTAATTATCTTGGGTTGTGTTATAGCCAAAGCTTTATAGACCTTTGCAGCCTTACAAAACACACATAAAAAACACTCAATTTAAAACCACTAAATATTGATTTACAAGCACAACACTAGGTAAACAAAATACCATAATTACAAAGGTACATGTACATTTTCCCCATACTATTCCCCCAGCCCCCAAAAATAAATGAAAATTGGGCCAAAGAATATAACATGGTTCCATGACTTGTTCTGTGAGAGACATGTATAAAGAAATTTTCATTTCTTGTATATTTCAGTAACCTCTCCTGATTTCAAGAACAGTGATAAAAGAAGGATGATCTGACTTGAATGCAGATAGGCCTACAAATTTAAACTACATTACATAAATTTAACATTACCATTCTTGTTATTAGAGCTGATCATCAACTCACTTTTTTCCCCTGGAAAATTTCAATGACAGCAAAAACAATTTTTTTAAAAAAAATTTCACGTGAAAACTTTTTTTAGCAAAAAACAAAAACAAAATGACACTTCTGAAATTTTCAGTATGAATTTTTGTTTTTCTTAATTTTTAAATTACTTCTTCTTGCCCCTTCCCCCACATTAGAGGAAGGGAGGGGAAAGTAAAAAAGTTAGAAAGTTATGGTTTTAAAAAAAAAAGCCTTTCACTTTTCCACTGAAAAAAATCAGTGTCACTTTCTGCAATTTTCTCCTCATTTAAAGAGAGATGGTAAAGTGAGAGAATATGAATTTTTGAAAGTGAAAGTATTATTTCTTCTTTTGGTATCGCAGTCTCAGCACTTTCCTCTTATAAGTGAAAGAGCCACTTTCACTTTTGAAACTCAAACTTTTTTAAAACATTCCCCTACTTTTCTAGTGTGGGGATGTGGGGATGGGAAGGTCAAGGTGAGTAGTAAAAAAACAAACAAAAAAACAAAAAAACATGGTAAGGTGGGCATTTCCCCTCAGTATGAAATGGTTAAAAATTGATTTTTTTAAAGCAGACATTTAGTTTAACATGTACCTCCACTTTTTTTACAAAGATGTTGATCAGCTCTACTTGATAGTATCGTTTAATTCCTTTATACTATTTTATTAATATTTATTGGTATTGATATATATGTATATTACAGACAATTTAGATTTGCTTGTAAATATTGTGCAGCTCCATTTCTGCAACTTGGGGGTGGGGGGTGGCAATGAATTGGTAGGGGCATGGCTCCAGTTAAACTTCAGAGTTGTGCAGCCCTTCAACAGAGAATAAGCTACTCCCTATGAAAGGGGCTAACAACAGGTGCTTTATCTGTGCATACCTGGAAGCTTTGGAGACATCAGATTCCTCAGCTTTCATCTTTATATACCACCTCTATGGAGAGGGAGGGGGTTCAGTCTCCGTTCAACACTTGCCTGTCCACTAAGACAAGGTACAGAGCCAATTAGTGTAGATAATTCTTGTGTTGTACACATCTGTCCATTAGGAGATGGGCTGTGATTCTCATTTTAAATTGGTGACTGAACAGCCTGAACTATCAAACATTGATAGTTTTTGAGTCAACCAGTCTGCCCCTTTCTCCCCTGTCTTTGGCCCTTCCCAAGCCTTTTCAAAATTGTTTCCTTGTCCTTGTTTCTGACAATAGCTGAAATAAACCTGCTACAGCTGTCCTCTTTTTTCCTTCGATATTTTGTATAATCTCATACCTTAAATGCTCTCATAATCCACTGTTTTCCAAAGAATAGATTCCTACCAAGATGTATTAATGACATTTTTATACCTCTGATATCCACTGCAGCAAAAGTAGCAGAAGGTATATTGCCCAAGGAGTGTGAAGTAATGAGACACGAGTAGAACTCATTCATAACATTAAGTGATTACTTAGTAGAACCCCTCTCTCTTGTTTAGGAATACTTTTTCTTACACCTGTCAAGGAGCCAAGCTCTTTTCAGAAATAAAGGCAGGGAGCGGTTGGTGCTTTGACTCTACCTCCCAAAAGCACCAACCAGAGGAGCTGAGTTAGCACAAGGTATAGAACTAAGGTCCATTTCATAAAGAGCTACAGTAACTTTCATTGTACCTGGAGCCAGGGGAGATCAGAGAAGGAAATGTGACTCTGACATAATTTGCCTAGGGAGAGCTGTAAAGGCTCAATCTAACCCTAAATAAATAAGCAAACTTTTTGAATCTCTTCAAAATACGAAATTTCTCCTGGCTGCCCCAAGCCTCCTTTAAAAAAAAAAATCATCCCTCTATACATAGGACCTCCTGAAACAGGACTAGCTTTTCCCTGTGTGCTGTCTGTGTCTTCGTATTGCATTCTTAATCTATCTGGATGAGATTTGATGATGGGAATATTTTTCTCATAATCTTCACCCTTCCTGTCTCTGCTTCCATTCCCACTCTCCAGTATATTTTGGGTATTGTCACCTGTCCCCCTTCCTAAAATAACTTTCTTATGCCCAGCTTCCATGTTATCCTCCATGTTCTTCTTTCCCCCTCACTGTTTCTCAAAAAAACTCTCCTGCCTGTGCTCACAGCTGAACACTTTCTTTGAGTGAGGTCTGTTAAACCATGAAATAAGCACCTGAGGCAAATTGGAATCCCTATTCCTCTTATTTTAAACGTTCCAAGTAAACAAATCACTGGAAAATATACCCGGCATTGACAGGGCCTAGACCTGAGGACCTTACAAGTCTTTTCCATCTCTTAAGTTTTCAATTTTAATTTAATAGCTTATTTAGCCCATTTAAGGGGGTCAAAACAGTGGAAAAGAGAGCACCTTTTTCTGAACATCTGAGTCTTTCTCTGGGTATAAATCTCACAGGTGAATGGATGTTTGAGCCTGGATACTTTAAGTCTGAAAAGGCTTATTCACTGCTTTGAATCAACAGCTCACTGCCTCTCTGTCCTTAGATATCACTCTTTCAATCTGCCTGCAAAGATTTACCCCCTAGTTTGGCTCCCCAGTATCATATTGTGCATGAAGTAAAGAAGCTTATCACAGGACAATAGTACAACTTAAGCTTTGACCACAATCTAGAATTTGTTTTGAATGTTATTTAATACATTCCTGGGGGCACACAAAGAAAAGAAACAATCGGTCAAACTCACATTTGCTGAAAGGGAGCCTGCTCCTGTTCCTATGGGAGTTTTGTCACTTATTTCAATGGGAGTAGCTCTAGGGGAAAATACCAGGGGTGAAATCGTGCCTCGTGCTAAAGTCAAAGGGAGTTTTTCCATTGAAATCAATGAGTCCAGGGTTTTATCTGAGGTGATTCTGAATTTAAGAGCCAGATTGTGATTGTGGAGGCAGCAGAATATTTTTTTAATTCCTCTAATTCTTAGTTGCATTTAATGAAGCTACAGTAATATGCTTCAGACCAGTAATGTAGAAACTGGCTTGAGCTGAGAATTTTTTGAGTATTGCATTTTTAGGATTGAAACAATGTTTTGAAAATTAACTATTAGTTCATTTACTGAAACAGCCGCTGTACTTACTAAACATAAGTTTCTTTGACATTAATACACCAGTACAGTGTTTTCAAGATAGGTAAAACTGACTGAACATGGCAAATACGGAGTTTGCAAAGATCATTCAGATTCCAAACAGCTGAGCAGCTCAGCCTTGATCATACCTCTTTTGATTTGCTGTTTGTGATCATTCACACAAACAGGTTTATGTTCATAGGAATGACTGTACCGATATATGTATAAAATCCACAGTATTTGTGCAGGAACAAGAGTATTTATCAGTCACTATTTCTTATTCAATATTGCCCTGTTTAAAAAGATTCAGTCAGGGAGCAAAACCAATCATACACATGAAGAGGGACCAGCAAATAGCTGAACTGAGTGAACAACCCATAGGTTGAGAGTTGTTTATCTGAACTATTTGGCAAAATATTTATGAATACATTTACAAAAAAAGAGGATAGTTTCACAAATGATTCAGAAAAAAAGGGGCTAAAATTTGACAGTTTATTTATTTGTTATTAATAGTTTGATCAGGTCAGGACTATTCTTTATAGAAAGAAGGCAATATATGTTCTTTGAGATGGACTGTCTTTTCATTATGCATATTTATAGTGCCTAGTACAATAGAATCCTAGTTTGGCCTTCCAGTGTTATCATAATAAATAATAATAATGCACTTAGCATTAGGGGTGTGTCAACTGATTGGATAAAATAAAAACTGAGCTGAACCTTCACATAAAGCTGGACATGAACCAAACGATTTATGTGATATGGAAGGTATGCACTCTACTCTCCACATGGGAATAGAAGTAAAGTATTTGTACTTCAAGAAAAGTTCCTGTCCACATCTGATTGAAAGAAGGAACCTTATAAGAGAGTGTTCTTGAGAAGTTTTTTTTTACCCAATTTGCAGAGTTAAAAGGTTTTAATAAATAAGCTTGCGTGCTTGGCCCAACCTCATCTCAGGCCTTTTTTGAGATGCAGGATTATTAATTATTCATTTATTAGTATTACTGGCTAAGTATCCCATTAAATGTGATTTAAATATGTTGTCCTTAAACATTTGAAGTGTGTGGGGTTTTTTTTTGTTTTTTTTTGTTTTTTTTTTTTGAATTGCTGAAAAGGTGCAAGCTCTAACAATGCAGGGATGAGAGGTGGGTGAAGATGGCAACAACCACCAGAGAATTTTTCTTTTTCAGCTTGCATACAGGGACTAAGTTTTGGTAGCCTAGTATTCTCCTGTCTGGTACCATCAGAAATTAGAACCCACTGGAAGTGCAGAAAGTGAGCGCTTTGTGGGGTGACAACTGTATAGAATAGGCCAGGAGGACATGATTGTGAGTAATGGAATAGCACTGAATATAGGAAAAGTTTTCTATAAGAAAAATATAGTTAACTATTGAATAGCCTCACAAAGGAGATAGTGAAGCCCCATCTATTTGGTTGTTTAAAGCTGGACAAAGCTCTACAAAATATACTATAAGGAACAATCATGAATTTCCCAAGGGGAACTGAATAGGAGACTTAATACACAACCTCTTTCTTCTCTGATTTCCATTATTCTAGTGTATTTGTATATATAGACATGTACCAAGCTATTTTAAAGGCAATGAGAGATGACACTAAAAAGAACTCACAAATAACACTGATATATACATTCTGACTGGCAGAGTGAAATGAATGGTAACATATCTGTTTTGGGAAGTGGAAAGATCAAATGAACAAAATGAAGTCAAGAAATGGGATTACTGAAATGAACTGAAACAACAAGAGTAAACTAGATGATTTAGATGAGATCTGTCATAGTCTGACAAAGCTAGTGCAGCCCTAAGACATTTTAAAATTGGCCTCTGTTTACTGTGGTAACTTCCCAAGATCCATTCCTGTAATGTTTGGTGCATGTTCTCTAGAATTGAGGACTGTGAGGTGATTAGAACAAATTGTTAAGTTCATTTGGCAGTTGATCAAAGCTGTAGTGCATTGGGTTTTGCCTTTAAGTCAGAAAGATAAATCTATGATTGGAGCACTTGAGAACTGTGAATAGATAAAACTTTCAGAGTCCTGGCAAAGTGATACCTTTAGGTCAGGTTTGCAGGCTGAGTGACTGGAAGGAGGTTCAGATTACCAGACCCACATGCATACATCTGTTAGTAAGTGTGAAAGTACCAAAGGGAAAACTTACTCAGGTGCTGTTTGGGTAAAGCTTGTGTATTGTAACGATTTATCTAATTTCCATTTGTTTGTATTCATATATGATGCACAGTAATAAGGAAATATTAATTTTCTTTGTTTTTTCTTACCCCACTGGAAAGTTATTTGTAGACAGGAAGTTTAGAATAGGATACATAACTGCAATTGTTAATACATTAAAAAAGAGGTATAAGAGGGATACTGATTCACCCATGTAAATCTACATACTAACTGAGCAATGGTAATGACAAAATAATCAGTAAAGACACCATCTTCAAAAGGCTTCGTTAAGAAGAGATCTAATAGTTTCAGAAGCTAGTGTCCTGAACTATTGTCTCAAAAGGTTTGTGTTTCTTTATTTTACTGCATGGAGTGAAAGGAAAAAGGGTGCAATATATAGAAAAATGTAGGGGAAACATTATTGGGGGGAGATGTATGAGATTATCTTCAGGACTCATCATGCTCCTCCCTTGCTACCTCCTTTACCTGG
The DNA here is from genome assembly GCF_965140295.1 of Lepidochelys olivacea. Classification (NCBI taxonomy): domain Eukaryota; kingdom Metazoa; phylum Chordata; order Testudines; family Cheloniidae; genus Lepidochelys; species Lepidochelys olivacea. The sequence continues at coordinate 34,972,082 of NC_140421.1, forward strand.
AAGTCTTCTCAGACTAATGATAATGACAATGAGATTTCTCAACTCTAAAGATGGAGACAAATAGTTATAGGGGGAGGAGAAGGGATGCAGCAAAATGACAAACACATTTATTATCCAACTAAACTATTACCTCTTTTTACTAGAGGTGGGAGCCGGAGAGTGAAGTTAATGACTATATAGAATTTTAATTGGGGAACTCACTCTATATCAGTGGTTCTCAACCTATTTACCGTTGTGGGCCACATCTAATAGTACTTGTATGGCTCTGAGGATGTCACATGGGCCGCAGCTTGTGCTGATTGGGCCACAAGTGGCCCACAGGCTGCAGGTTGAGGACCATTGCTCTATACTGAAAGGACAGAATGAGCTACCTTTCCTTCACCACTCTAGGCCATTTGGGGTGAAACTTCATTGTATATATGCAATATATAGTAGAAGTAGGGAAGTAGTAGTAGAAGTATAGGGAAGTAGTGGGGGCAAAAGATCTATCTTGCTTTAAGATTAAACTCGATAAGTTTATGGAGGAGATGGTATGATGGGATAACATGGTTTTGGTAATTAAATATTCATGGTAAATAGGCCCAATGGCCTGTGATGGGTTTTTAGATGGGGTAAGATCCAAGTTACCCAGGAAAGAATTTTCTGTAGTATCTGGCTGATGAATCTTGCCCATATGCTCAGGGTTTAGCTGATCGCCATATTTGGGGTCGGGAAGGAATTTTCCTCCAGGGCAGATTGGAAGGCCCTGGAGGTTTTTCGCCTTCCTCTGTAGCATGGGGCACGGGTCACTTGCTGGAGGATTCTCTGCTCCTTGAGGTCTTCAAACTACAATTTGAGGACTTCAATAGCACAGATATAGGTGTGAGGTCTTTTTTAGGAGTGGTGGGTGAAATTCTGTGGCCTGCATTGTGCAGGAGGTCAGACTAGATGATCATAATGGTCCCTTCTGGCCTAAAATATCTATGAATCTATGAATCTATATGCCAAGTTTATCCCTTCAGTGCAGTAGGGCACAAACCCTCTTCCTTTTCTGGGCATAGATGACCCCCAGCACAGCAGAATGTGGTCTCCAGCCCCAAAGCTGAAGCTGCAGCCACAAGAGCTCCAGTTCTGCTCCCCTGCCTGGTTGGTTCTCTTACTCCAGCAGAGCTCTCCCAAACACAGTGAGCTACTTGGGCTCAGTAGTGGGGATTTGAGGCTAGATAGAGGGAGATCCCCAAACAACCCCCAAATCCCCACTACTTTAGGTTATCTATCTATCTATCTATCTATCTATCTATCTATCTATCTATCTATCTATCTATCTATCTATCTATCTATCTATCTAATGATCCCCAGGCTTTTGAGCTGACAGTCTAGCAGATACCCTCAGATTGTGCTTTAAGGGTAACCAGGAAACTTTTGGTGATAATGTTTGAGTGGATGAGAAATAATAATTAGTGTAATAAAAAGATCACCTCAGTTGTCTGATTCCTCTACAAATGCATAATTTGTGTTCTAGATAGAAGCCGGGCTTGGGGAGGAGAGAGTTAGGAAGGGCTGAGGGGAAACATCTGAGTCTGGAAAAAGATTCTACAGTCAAAAGGAAAAAGCCTTCACCCTACCCATCTCACCTTCATGTAACCTGTTTTAAGACTGGCTACAATTAATGCTTCCTCTAGGATGGAGGTAGGCAAACTACGGCCGCAGGACCCTCCTGCCTGGCCCCTGAGCTCCTGGCCTGGGAGGCTCGCCCCGGCCCCTCCTCCGCAGCCTTAGCTCACTGAGCCGCCGGCGCCATGCTCTGCAAGGTGGGGCTGCGAGCTCCTGGGGCAGCGCAGCAGCAGAACCCGGGCTGACCCAGCGCTCTGTAGCGCCGCCAGCTACCAGTGCTCCAGGCAGTGGGGTAGGGGGCAGGGAGCGGGGGGGGAGTTGGATAGAGGGCAGGGGAGTTAGGGGTGGTGGTCAGGGGATGTGGATAGGGGTCAGGGTGGTCAGAGGGCGGGGAACAGGGGGGTTGAATGGGGGCAGGGGTCCTGGGGGGGAGTCAGGAAGGAGAGGGAGGTTGGATGGGGCGGCGGGGGGGTGCAGTCAGAGACAGGGGTTCCAGGGGAAGTCAAGGGACGGGGAGAAGGGGTGGTTGGGTGGGGCAGGGGTCCCGGGGCAGTAAGGAATGAGAGGAGGGGGCGGTTGGGACAGTGAGCTGGGGGGGGCGTGGATGGGGCAGGGGTCCCGGGGCGGCCAACAGGGAACAGGGGGGGTTGGATGGGGCAGAAGTCCTGGGGGGAGTGTCAGGGGGCAAGAAGGGGGGGATAGGGGGTGGGGACCGGGCCATGCCCGGCTGTTTAGGGAAGCACAGCTTCCCCTAACCGGCCCTCCATACAATTTCCGAAACCCAGTGCGGCCCTCAGGCCAAAAAGTTTGCCCACTTCTGCTCTAGCACAACTGGCCAGAGAGTGGTGGGAAACAGGTGGATTCATGTCTTTGTTCTCCCATATGGGGGAGTAAATTACTCCCCACCACAGCAGTACTGGGAATTCTCTAAGGCATGATTCCTTCTGTTGCTACCCCAGTGGGGTGTACCTCCTCACCTGTCCTTTAATCAGTCTGCATGCCAAAAGCATGATCTAGTTCTAAATGAGGAACTAAAACTTCCTCATCTGTGCAGGTCTGAGAGCGAATTATGCTGGAAGGCAACTCAGCCCCTGTCCAGCAGCCAGGTCTCCTTCTTTTCAGTACCTATGCCTCCCCACACAAATCCTACCATCAAACTCATATCAAATGGGCCACCAAAAAGCCATCAGCTGATGACAACTTGCAGTCATTATTCGTCACTTCATTACCATTCTAATATTTTTTATTTGAAATTAGGAACTGAAATTACTTAATTATGAATTTCCTGTTGGAATCTAGATATTAAATCCCTCTATCAGTCTATCTATTTAAAATATTTATAATGTACCCATCACCATTATATGTAATGTAAGCTTACCCCAGCAACATTCTGTTAATTCACAATGTTCTGTTCTTTCACTGGTCTTGTTATGCTCTCTGTTAATATTAAATTCCATAATTTCACCATTTGTATTTGAAAATGTCCTATATTCCCCTTTAGATTGCTAGGGGTTTCTACTTTTTTCTGAACAAATAGCTTACAGAGAGAACCCTATTTAGATGCCACATAAGAAAACCAAATCACTTGGGGAAACTGCAGCCAGAGCAGTGTTGAATTAATCTTGCCTTCTGGTCTATAAATAGAATGCTTATTTTACTTACTCAGCAGTTTGACTGAATTTAAATAAAAATGTCAGGTACACCAGAATGGATTAGAATGTGTACTCTATGTGGTACCAGGAATGTAAGAGATCTTCATAGTGAAAAGTCTATGGTACACTCAGCTAGGAGGGTTTAGTCTGACTCAAGTACTGAAATCAGTGCCAAAGATGAAATGTGTGCTATGGAGTACATGTGACTGACAATTGGGTTGTCAGTGTCCAATATAATACATAAGAGGGAATTAAATGTGCCGGCTTGCAAAATAATGACGATTGAATGACATAGTGTCCCAATATCTGAGTGCTTGCTGTCTTATCATCAGCGCTCTGATTTCAACACTCATATCACAGGGCTCTGGCTAGAGGGAACCTAGCATTTGCCACTATGGTTACCATTATAAACATTCCTCCAATATAATTATAGGTTAAAATCTCAAGTGGGTGTTTTGGCCCTTTTAGATTTCTCCATTGGACAAATCCATAGTAGGACCTCCTCAGAGTGTTTGTTTTTCCTTTGCTGTAATTTTATTTCTGTTAATATTTAGCTATGCAAGCAAACTATTGACCTAGGTTGTAAACAATGATTTTAAAAAAAGCTGCTGAAAAACATACAGCACTTTGATCAATTAATTCAAGCTTCTTTCTCATAAGCCTGAATATAGCCATTGGGAACAAACAGAAAATAAGCCTAAAACAGCAATGGGGGCATGGGGTTCTGACTCCAGTATCTTAAAATCCTTGCCCAGGCCCTTGAGTAAGATTTCTCATAAGGAGAAAGGAGGTTTGCATTGTTTAAAAAAACAAAACAAAACAAAAAACAGGGAAAAGCACTCCAGGTTTTGTAGATCTATTGAAAACACATTTTCTCTCCTTGTACCTGTGTTACAAAATTTCCCGATTGCCCTAGTAAAGAAATACAATGCTCTCTGGAAAAAAAATATAGCACAGTTTGATCAATAAACAAAATAAACTTAAAAGAGCTCCATCCTCACCATTTTTGTTTCATAGGTTTTATCCTTTGAAACACACACTGAGCTGCTGGTGGACTGAGGGACATGTTTCTCCTTTGGAAGCCCTCCACCCACTTCTCAGAGCCTACAGGAATCCCCTCCATTTAATCACCCTCCCCCAACCTCCAAAGCCTCTCATTGTGATATCTGTCTCTTTGGGGAAGTGGGCTGGATGCCAGACATGCCAAACCTGCGGAAAAAATGTAGACATTTGAATTGTTTTTGGCTTAATTGGCTTGTGAGTGGCTTGTTGGCTAGTTTTTGGCTTGTAGGTTGTTGCTTGTTGTACCTTGTTGCTTCTTTTTTTTGATTGGCTCCTGGCAAGCAGGGGCAAGGGGGGGGGCAAGCAGGGCAAGGCAAGGGGAAAGAGAGAGAGGGGTGCACAGCGGGCCCACCACAGTCCCAAACTGCACACCAGGGGGATCTAGTCACATAGAGTGTTGGGGTTCTTAGGGATTGGCTTGTTTTGGCCTTGTTTTGAAATGGGATTAGCTTGATTTTTGGCTTATTGTGAAAGTCGGGGTGCTTACTTACCACGTGAAAGTTGGCAACTGTGCTGGATGCAGCTCTTTGCAAAGCCTGCCTGTATGACTCTGTACATAGTCAGAAAGTGTTGCTAGAGAGTGGTGTGATGGAATACTTTATCTTTTCTTTAATCTTTTCCACAGTTCCCCCAAAGGACTGATCTCAGATCCCAAACTTGTCCGCTACATGAGAATTCCTCCTGAGTGCTCCAGATCACAATTTTGTAAAAGCTATTTGCTTCCCTGCCATTAACAATGGATACAGCGAAAATATTTGGAAAACTACAAGGAAATTTAGAAAATTATCTGATGCATCCTCTTGGGGAATTATACCTGCACTCGAGCTCTAGTTTCAGGGCCCAATGATCTAATATGTCATTTCTGTTTCCAAGTACCAGGATCCTAAAAGTCTTTCCAATATCCTTTGAATATAATAGCAATACATTAGGTGATCTGGAAAATGTATCAGTGCCGAGTTAACATTTCACAATTTTAGCCACACGTACAATAAGCCCTGACAGCAGAAGATCCGTTTTCCTGCAGGCCATGTTATCTGAATGTGTGTGATTGATTATTCTAAATATACTAGGCAAAGTACAGTTTCATGACATTTAACATCAGTGAAATGTTGGTGTGGTCTATGTGTTCAGAGTTTGCTGAAAGCATTTTTTAAAAGCAACCATGCACCCATCAGTATAAAAGATATTAGGAACTGACTTCTTTCTGATATCCTCTCTATACCTTCAATGTACACTACTGAAGTACAAAGACATGTTTGAATTTTGTCCATTTATTGTTTGATTCTGTTTCTTTAAATGCAAGTTACATGATAAATTTTCATGCTCTACTTTGCATCAAAGCTCAGCTTAAATCTTTTAGCCAATTGCAACATCTGCCCTACAAGGTTTTTCCCTTTTAAATACGTGCTTCCCTGAAGATATAAATATGGTCTTCTTAATCAACACATTTAAATGTCTCCAGACAGAGGAGTTAGTGCAACTTCCATAAAAAGATTAGCACATAGCATTATTCGACTCAGTAGAAATGTTTGATTTACCTAAAGGGAAGAATGCAACTGACCATGACTTGGATGTCATTATAGCACCATGTAACTGAGCCCAAAATTTGGCTTCTAGCCTCTTAATCTTAGTTTGTTTGTAAATCTGGAAGTATCCCTGAAATGATGGGAGTTCCTCATTAGCAATGCTCTCACATGGCTGTGGGAAAGGAAAGTGAAATCAAGGTGTCCTGTCTCGTTATCAGAAATGTGAAAGGGTTTATTTCTCATTTCCACTGAGGTAATCCTTTCAGGCATTTTCCCTCCTGCTCAGTTCTGCTACAGGATGAGAACAGATATTAGTCAGGACCTTTTTTTAAAAAAAAATCAATTAGCAGAATGATGTACCCTTTATTCAAAATAAGAGGGTTAGGGATGTTCAACTGACCTATTGGTCTAGCTGAATGAACACACATTAGCACTTTACAGTTGGTTTTAAAGGGGATTTTAGTGAGTGCCTGGGGAAGGGTAGGTCCAACCTACCTTACCAAGAGAAAGCATCACCCATATATTTGTGGGTAAGATGATTGGCCAGGTACAGAGTATAGATAGGGAGTCTGCAGTGCAGTGATATTACATTCACCTTACGCAGAAGGTGTGCTCCCTGACGTTATATCCCTAAAGCCATTTTTATACCCTACTTTTTTACCAATAAAAGTACAGTATACGTCACCTGAAACTGGATTTAATTAATCAGCTTTTACCTTGTTTGTTTCTGGTACCATGGTTTATCCCGTTATCTTTTGTTCCGAACCCATGCATTCCAGGTCATGATGCACCCTTATCTTTGTTCTGAGCACACGCATTCTAGGGACTAAAGGGTCTGCACACACCTCCCAGGCTTGTACCACGGTAAATAGGCTTGTGAGGACATCTCCCTTTCTGTTGTTATATGGAAACAATTGTATGTTCCAATACAGACAGTTTTCTTATCTACTTAAGCCAAAGCTTACTTTAGCTAATGGGAATGGGATGCTTAGCATAAATTAACAGGACTATAATAAAAGTAAGACCAATTTGGGCTATATAACTGCTATATTAATAGTTAATAACATGTATTGGAATGCTTTGAATATATAGTGTCAGCAGTACTTTCAGCATAATATATGTTTGCTAGCCAGTGTATAATATCAACAGCTGCATCCAAAATCTCACAAAAGCAGCTCACAAAATTTCAGCAGAATCAAGTGTGAATGCAGGTCCTAGCCCTGATTCAATTTCAAGCTTGAATCCTAAAAATCTAAACTGGATCCAAGTCTGAATAAAAATATTACCTCTTCAGCCTACAGATACGGTACCGGTAATTGTTAGCCAGGGAGCTCAGGAAAGCATGAGAATAAAATTAAATCCATCAGATACCATATACTTACATACAGTAACCAGATGACTGTATGGTTCCGGAGAATAGTAACAGAATATAGAGCTTTTGATCTCTGGTTCATATCTGTCCCAGGTTGGTTGTAATTAAAATGTGTCACTATCTGATGGTTACTTAATGGCCTAAGAGAAAGAAGCTGGAGGTCCCTCCATTCCCAAGAAGGCATCCACATCCCTGAAAGCACTGACACACTTGTCATTGTCCATGAGCCTTATAATTAATTTTAAAGGAAAACAGGTAAAATGGGAGAAGAGCCTGTAGATTCAGTGTATTGATGCATACGGGAAGGAAGGGCTTATGGGACCTCACATTTTATCTCGGCAGCCAAGCTGTGCATTATCCATCTTCACTTCAAAAGCAAACTCTGCTGATCCCCAACGAAATACATTTGTAGAGCTGACGCAGGGAGATCTAGTTGATGGTCTGTTTCTGTACACAACTGAGAATATTTTGGCTACAGCTGCTGGAGGTGCAGAAGCAGATCCTAGAAGTCAGGGTACTTAGTTCTCCTAGATTTACTGTACTCCATGAAATGGTGAATGGTTACTCAGAAATGAAAGTGGATAAAGTGTGTGTGTGTGGAGGGGGGGGAATTGTTGCAAGAGAATGGAATGCTCCCATCCCTCTAACTTTGAAGCACTGTAAAGCAGAATTGGCTGCATTTCAGTAAGGTAACCATTTCTCAGTGACTTTTAATGAGAGTTGGGCACCTTCCATTCCAAAACCCAGACAACATGAATAAGTATTGAAATAGCTGTGTTGAATTCTGGATCTTGTTAGGTACAGGAAAGGTGGCATCAGATACTTGGCTGTCTACCCAGTCAACAAGAATCAGTGAGTGCCTCAGTCCGGCTTAATAGGCAACATTATTTGAGCCACATCAGCTGCCCCATCTCTGTCGCTGCCTTTGATGTCAGTCCTGGGATGAAGGGTGAAGAAAGCTGATACAGTACTGAGCCTTCCATCTGCCCAACTTTGGGGAGAGAGGTGTTACACCTCATACCAATATGTCCCTGGTGTTGTGCTGGAGAATATTCCTTACTTTTTTCTCATTCTGATATCCTAATCAAATCTAAATTAAAAATGAACATGATATTCTCAGTTCGACCATGGCATATTGCATATGGTGTGTAACTTAAATGCAGGAAAAAAAGCTCAATAAAACCTAGAATTTCCCTCCTGTCTGCAAACACTGCAGCTATGAAAGTGACACATATTAACCGTGCTCAGACTCTGAATCTTGTTTTCATGCCTATTTTGTTAGTGGTAGCAAACATCATCTGAAAAAGGAAACAGGAAAGCAAAACACTTGTTATAAGTGGTGTGAACAAAAATCTCAAAGTGAATGAAAAGAGAAACAATACTGGTGATTAGCACCTATTTGTGGTGACTTAACAGAGGTCTCCTATGGGAGCTATGCCTCAGTCAGCTACACATGAATTATGGTCATGCCCAGTTCACCAAAATAAAATGTATTCTACCGTAGCATTCATACAAGGTTCATGCACTTGGCAACATTCAGGGCACACCCGGAGAGTTGTGTAGGAGCAGTGCACACACGGCTCCTCTCAAGGGCATGAACCTTGGAATCTCGCCCAGATGACATGAACCGTGGGAAGCCTCCCAGGACTGGGCTCAAGGCCTGAGAGCAAGGAATGATGTAGATAGATATTGGTAAATAAGAATGTTAAACAAATCCAGTGTATTCCTTTTATCTGTTGGAGAATGTAATGCGCGGGGGGAGAGAATCATAGAACCATAGAATATCAGAGTTGGAAGGGACCTCAGGAGGTCATCTAGTCCAACCCCCTGCTCAAAGCAGGACCAATCCCCAATTAAATCATCCCAGCCAGGGCTTTGTCAAGCCTGACCTTAAAAACTTCTAAAAAGGAGATTCTACCACCTCCCTAGGTAACACATTCCAGTGTTTCACCACCCTCCTAGTGAAAAAGTTTTTCCTAATATCCAACCTAAACCTCCCAGACTGCAACTTGAGACCATTACTCCTTGTCCTGTCCTCTTCTACCACTGAGAATAGTCTAGAACCATCCTCTTTGGAACCACCTCTCAAGTAGTTGAAAGCAGCTATCAAATCCCCCCTCATTCTTCTCTTCTGCAGACTAAACAATCCCAGTTCTCTCAGCCTCTCCTCATAAGTCATGTGTTCCAGACCCCTAATCATTTTTGTTGCCCTTCGCTGGACTCTCTCCAATTTATCCATATCCTTCTTGTAGTGTGGGGCCCAAAACTGGACACAGTACTCCAGATGAGGCCTCATCAATGTTGAATAGAGGGGGAAGATCACGTCCCTCGATTTGCTCGCTATGCCCCTATTTATACATCCCAAAATGCCATTGGTCTTCTTGGCACAAGGGCACACTGCTGACTCATATCCAGCTTCTCGTCCACTCTCACCCCTAGGTCCTTTTCCGCAGAACTGCTGCCTAGCCATTCGGTCCCTAGTCTGTAGCTGTGCATTGGGTTCTTCCATCCTAAGTTCAGGACCCTGCACTTATCCTTATTGAACCTCATCAGATTTCTTTTGGCCCAATCCTCCAATTTGTCTAGGTCCCTCTGTATCCTATCCCTGCCCTCCAACATATCTACCACTCCTCCCAGTTTAGTATCATCCGCAAATTTGCTGAGAGTGCAATCCACACCATCCTCCAGATCATTATGAAGATATTGAACAAAACCGGCCCCAGGACCGACCCCTGGGGCACTCCACTTGACACCGGCTGCCAACTAGACATGGAGCCATTGATCACTACCCGTTGAGCCCGACAATCTAGCCAACTTTCTACCCACCTTATAGTGCATTCATCCAGCCCATACTTCTTTAACTTGCTGACAAGAATACTGTGGGAGACCGTCTCAAAAGCTTTGCTAAAGTCAAGAAACAATACATCCACTGCTTTCCCTTCATCCACAGAACCAGTAATCTCATCATAGAAGGCGATTAGATTAGTCAGGCATGACCTTCCCTTGGTGAATCCATGCTGACCGTTCCTGATCACTTTCCTCTCATGTAAGTGCTTCAGGATTGATTCTTTGAGGACCTGCTCCATGATTTTTCCAGGGACTGAGGTGAGGCTGACTGGCCTGTAGTTCCCAGGATCCTCCTTCTTCCCTTTTTTAAAGATTGGCACTACATTAGCCTTTTTCCAGTCATCTGGAAATCGCCACGAGATTTCAAAGATAATGGCCAATGGCTCTGCAATCACATCCGCCAATTCCTTTAGCACTCTCAGATGCAACTCATCCGGCCCCATGGACTTGTGCACGTCCAGCTTTTCTAAATAGTCCCTAACCACCTCTTTCTCACAGAGGGCTGGCCATCTATTCCCCATGTTGTCATGCCCAGTGCAGCAGTCTGGGAGCTGACCTTGTTTGTGAAGACAGAGGCAAAAAAAGCATTGAGTACATTAGCTTTTTCCACATCCTCTGTCACTAGGTTGCCTCCCTCATTCATTAAGGGGCCCACACTTTCTTTGGCTTTCTTTCTGTTGCCAACATACCTGAAGAAACCCTTCTTGTTACTCTTGACATCTCTCGCTAGCTGCAGCTCCAGGTGCGATTTGGCCCTCCTGATTTCATTCCTACATGCCTGAGCAATATTTTTATACTCTTCCCTGGTCATATGTCCAACCTTCCACTTCTTGTAAGCTTCTTTTTTATGTTTAAGATCTGCTAGGATTTCACCGTTAAGCCAAGCTGGTCGCCTGCCATATTTACTATTCTTTCGACACATTGGGATGGTTTGTCCCTGTAACCTCAACAGGGATTCCTTGAAATACAGCCAGCTCTCCTGGATTCCTTTCCCCTTCATGTTAGTCCCCCAGGGGATCCTACCCATCTGTTCCCTGAGGGAGTCGAAGTCTGCTTTCCTGAAGTCCAGGGTCCGTATCCTGCTGCTTACCTTTCTTCCCTGTGTCAGGATCCTGAACTCAACCAACTCATGGTCACTGCCTCCCAGATTCCCATCCACTTTTGCTTCCCCCACTAATTCTTCCCGGTTTGTGAGCAGCAGGTCAAGAAAAGCTCCCCCCCTAGTTGGCTCCTCTAGCACTTGCACCAGGAAATTGTCCCCATGCTTTCCAAAAACTTCCTGGATTGTCTATGCACCGCTGTATTGCTCTCCCAGCAGATATCAGGAAAATTAAAGTCACCCATGAGAACCAGGGCGTGCGATCTAGTAGCTTCTGCGAGCTGCCGGAAGAAAGCCTCATCCATCTCATCCCCCTGGTCCGGTGGTCTATAGCAGACTCCCACCACTACATCACTCTTGTTGCTCACACTTCTAAACTTAATCCAGAGACACTCAGGTTTTTCTGCAGTTTCGTACCGGAGCTCTGAGCAGTCATACTGCTCCCTTACATACAGTGCTACTCCCCCACCTTAAAAATAATAAAAGAGAGGGTGAAAAGCTGACAGGCAAACCAGCCCGTTGGCAGACCAGCCTGCTTGCTTGCTTAAAGCTTTGTGCTGTCTTGTATTTGGACCGCAACAACTGGCGCCCAAACGTGGGGCCCTCAGCACTCACCTCGCCCGGCAAGGGTTTCAGACGCGTCACTCATCCACTTTGCGGATCCCGATGGCCAGGGCAACCAGCTTGCAAACTGGGTCAGTTTGCCTTACTCGGTGATCCGAGAGGTAAAGAAAGTGATTTGCGAGTTCGGCCTCACTAGCACGTATGTACGTGGTCTCATTGAAGGGCTAGGTACTGGGTACACCCTGGTCCCGGAAGACTGGAAAGCGCTGTTGCACATGATGCTGACGCCCAGTCAGTATGTTATTTGGCTTAGTGAGTATCGGCAGATGACGGAACGCCAAGCCCAGGTATATAGAGAGCAAAGTGTCATTTATGAGCACTTGGCAGGGGAGGGCCAGTTTGCTACCATTCAGATGCAGTCTCAACTCCCTCAGGCCGTCTTCCCCATTATTTCCGCCTGCGCCCAGCATGCTTTCCGGAAGGTCCCGGATTCAGGCAAGCCTACCAAAAGCTTTGCCAGTATCTGTCAGGGTGCATCAGAGTCCTTTATGGATTTTACCAACAGATTGCAGGAGGCTATCCTCCGACAGGTGGATAACCCTGTGGCAGCTCAGGAGATTCTGTTAAAAATGGCGGTTGAAAATGCAAATGAGGATTGCCGCCATGCTCTCCAGGCGGCACAAGCCGCTGGTGTTCTAGAGCTGTCGGACATGCTGCGGGCGTGCCAAAACATCGGCACACAAGCACATAAAGCTGGGGTTCTGGCCACCGCCCTGCGGAAAAGCGGGAAGGAGGGGAAGCGTTGTTATCGCTGTGGTAAGGAGGGTCACTTTCAGCGGGAGTGCCGCTCATCGACGGCGCCTGCCCGCCCCTCAAAGAAGTGCCCCAAGTGTCAGAAGGGCTGTCACTGGGCTAATCAGTGTCGTAGCGGGTCGGGAAACCGCATGACGGGTCCCCCCCGAATCCAGGACCAAACGGGGGTGTTTCCATCTCAGACAACTGTTCCTCTGCTTTACAATCCATAGACTCCATGAGGGCGGCAACTGCCGGAAGTGCAGGGCTTGATTTGATTATGCAGGAGGACGCTGATTTTCAGTTGCCGGGAGAGGTTTGCACCATACCTACACAGGTGACGGGACCTCTCCCTGCCGGATTTGTGGGTCTGGTTCTCCCTTGTTCACACTCTGGGAAACAGGGTTTTTTTGTCACCTCAAGGGTCATTGATGCCGATTACACCGGCGTTATTAAGGTTCAGGTGTGGACCCATCTTCCGCAGTCGCTCCCGCGTGGACGGTCAATTGCACAATTGATTTTAGTCCCCTATCAGGTGCCAGCCACAGAGGATCGAGCCCGGGGCGGAGGCGGCTTTGGATCGACGCTGTCTCAGTCGCTGCCTCACGACATGTCCTCTCCACTTGTTGCTTTAACAATGTCGCTCTGCCCCTCGAAACCTCAGTTAACACTTCTTTTAAATAATTTTCCTTTTACAGGGCTGGTGGACACTGGAGCTAAAGTTACAGTGATTCATGATCAGGACTGGCCGGTCAGTTGGCCAACAATTCCTTCTAAAGAGTTGTGGGGGATTGGGGGTAGCAAACCCGGGCGCCAAAGTTTGTCTTGGGTCACAGTCTCTAAACCAGGAGGCCGTGCCCTTGCTACAATCTGCCCTTTTGTGCTCCCTGTCCACCTCAATATTTGGGGCCGTGACTTACTTGTAAAGCTGAACACCACCCTCGACATTAATATATAATGGCCCAAAACCCTCCCCCACCCACCTTCCCCTCCGCATTACCATTGGTATGGCAATCCTTAGAGCCCGTATGGATTGACCAGTGGCCCCTCCCCCTAGAAAAGCTGAAAGCGCTTCATTCACTTGTACAACAATATGAACCGTGACATGAACCTCCCAGGACTGGGCTCAAGGCCCGAGAGCAAGGAATCCAGTAGATAGATATTGGTAAATAAGAATGTTAAACAAAGCCAGTGTATTTCTTTTATCTGTTGGAGAACGTAATATGCGGGGGGAGAGAAATAAAAGAGGGTGAAAAGCTGACAGGCAAACCAGCCCATTGGCAGACCAGCCTGCTTGCTTGCTTAAAGCTTTGTGCTGTCTTGTATTTGGACCACAACAATTCTTCCATTTTTAAACTTGATGTATGCAAACACACACTTTCTCTCTTTCTGGAAATAGCAATAACTGATTAATTTGGTTATGATAATACTACTAAAGTATTCAGAAGCCAGGGCTAAACATAGCTGGGGGTCTCTTAAGGAGTAGTATGCCTATATGTTGTGAGGTTTTGTTTTTTTGTTTATATGGATTTCAAGTGATCATTCAATACAATGGTAATTGGGACAGAGACTTTTTCTGGCTTTTTGCCAATTGAAAGGGAAACCTGAAGGACAAGCATTGTCAAATCCATTAGAAACTATTGTAGATTGGGGAAGGTTGGGAAGGTGTGGCCAATACATTCAATAAGAAGAGAGGCAAGTTAGCACACAAGTTAGTTAATTGTAGGTTGTTTTGGGTATCTTATTCTGAAATTGGATTAAAATTCATACTGGATTATTGTCTGCAACAGGTTTCCCTTCAGCAGGTGAATATTTGTCTTCATACAAGTTTTTCTCCAACAAATATATATATTTTATGTTTGCAGTTTTGTAGATCTGTTGGTCTCAGGATATTAGAGAGACAAGGCAGGTGAGGTTATATCTTTTATTGGACCAACTGCTGTTGGTGAAAGAGACCAGCTTTCCAGCTACACAGAGCTCTTCTTCAGGTCTGGGAAAGGTACTCAGAGTGTCACAACTAAATCCTAGGTGAAATATATTTTTAGCATACATAGTTAACACATATTCTAAGAGACCATTCCAGGTGAAGTGGCCTGTTAACACCTCTCCAGTCATAGGACAAAAAACTAAAATCCATGGCCCGTGACCTGTCCATGACTTCTACTATATACCCCATACTAAATCTTGGGGTGTGGGGGTGCAGCCTGGCTGCAACTCCCACTGGTGTTGGGGGCAGGGGGTTGGCAGGGCTGGCAGGCTTTCTACCTGGCTCCTTGCCTCCCCGGAAGCAGCGACAGCCCCTTCGCACAGCTCCTTGGTGGAGGCGTGGCCAGTCAGCTCTGCGCGTTGCTTCCCCCTGCAGGCACCACCCCCATAGCTCCCATTGGCTGCGGTTTCTGGCCCATGGGAGCTGGGAAGCCAGCACTCTGGGTGGTGGCAGTGCGCTGAGCTGACCTCTTCCTAGGAGCTGAGCGAGGAGGTAAGCGCTGCCCAGAGCCTGCCTCACCCCGTCCCGTGTCCCAACCTCCTACCCCCTCTCACACCGAAACTCCTTCTGCTGCTGGGGGAGGGGAGCATGGTGGCCCGAGACTGCCTCAGCAGTGGCCTGTGCGACTGGTGCAGGGGCTGCCTGAGTTGCCCCTGTGCTAGGTACACCGGCTGCTGCAGAAGTCACGGAAAGTCACAGAATCTGTGACTTCTGTGACCTCCATGACAAACTCGCAGCCTTAGTAATAAGCCCTAAATCCAGTGTCTTTATTAAGACCATGTTTTAGTTTCTAGCAAAGTTATGAAATTAAGCTCCCATGATCATCTTGAAGGTGTTTTGCAGGTTTCCTTTGAGGATGAGGACTAAGAGGTCAGATATGGAATGATCATTTTGTGGAAAGTGTTCACACAGGGGTAGTACCGTGTTTTTGTCTTATTTCTGTGTGAGTTTCTTCACGAGCATAGTGATTGTTTGGTTCCACTCATGTAGTTGTTACTGGGCCATTTAGTGAATGAGCTTTTGGTCCTCATCCTCAAAGGAAAGCTGCAGAACCTAAGATAAGCCTGGGATTTAAAGTCATAACTTTGCTAGATACTAAAAATCATGGTTTTAATAAAGACATTGGATTTGGGCTTATTACAACAATCTGTAATCCACTCGCCCCCCTTTTTTGTCCTATGAATGGAGAGGTGTTAAGCCACTTCATCTGCAACGGTTTCTTAGAATATGTGTTAACTTTGTATGCTTAACAATCTGTTCCATCTTGTACTTCGTTGTGACAATGAGTACTTTTTGCAGGCCTGAAGAAGAGCTCTGTGTAGCTCAAAAGCTTGTCTCTTTCACCAACAAAAGTTGGTCCTGTAAAATATATTACCTCACCCACCTTTGTGTCTCATTTACATTTTATGTTAATCTTCTTCTTCACCTTATCCTGTCAGTAAGTATCAGCAGCTCTTGTTCTTCATCTTTAAGTTTCATGTCAAGTGCTAACACCAGCCTTCTTCATGTCCTCTGTCAATATCTCAAATCACCTTTTTTGAGGTCTTCCTCATGTTTTTTGTCCTGGGACTATTAGCTCCTCTATTCACAGGCCAACATATCCCACATTTTGTTGTCTCACAATACCTAGCCACCTCAGTCAAAATTCCATCAGCTTCACTGTGATGGGGGGTACCTGTGTCATGGCTCAGACTGTTTCATTGCATAGCCTATTAGCTTTAGTCTTACCCAGCATTCACTGGAGCATTTTCATTTTGGTAGTATGAAGGAGTTGTTCTTCTCTCTTCCTCACTGGCCAGAATTCCAACCTGTATATTAGATCTGGCCTAATCATGATCTTCTACACTTTGGTCTTTAGTTTACTTGGCATATTTTTATCTCAGAGAATTCGCATAAACTCCCTTCACTTATACCAAGTGCTCTTCATGTGGCTTCTAACATTCACATTTCCATCATGTCTCAACATTGAACCAAGGTATTTAATTGTTTCATGGACTTTAACTCTACATCAGCAAATTTTATAGGCTTCTCGTTGTCCCTCTCAATGAAGCACGACATGTATTTTGTCTTGTATTGGCTGATTTGTAAGCCATTTTCTTCTAATGCAGCCTTCCAGAGTTCTAGGTCTCTTTCCAGTTTATATTTATCTTCACAGCAAAACAAAATATCAGCAGCAAAAAGCAAGCTCCGTGGAGCTTCTCTCCTAATCTCCTGTGTCAAGGTGTCCATTACAACCACAAATAGGAATGGGCTTAGGGCTGATCCTCAGTGTAGACCTACCTTGAAAGTGAATGACTGCTTCTCATTACTGTTGTGCTACCCTCAGACATGTCCAAGATAGTCTGAACATATTTTATGTTAACGTTTGTGCATAATTATTCACAGAGGTTAATGAGAAATTAGGTATGCAAAGTAGCCAGGTGTTTTGTACTGGCTTCCAAGATAACTAGTTCTAAAGCATTGTGGCTAGCTGCAAACCTGCACATTTTTACTGACTTGCAAAGTATAAATGTACCTTTGATATTCACCTTAGCTCACTATGTCAATGCAAATGACTAAGCATCTCATTGTCCAAACAGGGATGAACCACTGCACAAAAGAGAAGCCAGTGTGTGTATGGGGGAAGGGATGGGGTAGCTGAGAATTGCTCATGGCTCCCCGGTTGCTATAGAAACCACTTCTTTTGTTTGTACATATTCAAAACAGCTGCCTCCTTTGCAGTCCCTCTCTCAGGCAGCGCAGATACAGTGTAGCTGTGTCTGAGGAAAAGAAACACTGCCCTGACTAAAGCCAGTTTGGTGGGGTTTTGTTTGTTTGTGTGGCATGGTTTTATTTTGCTGCTTTGTCATTTCTCAATACAAAATTTTTGAAGCAGGGAATTCGCTCAGGAGAAAATGTTTCTAATATTTGCAAGATATCAGAGTCTATTAAAAGAAATGGAACATAATGTGCAGCCGAAGAGTTCCAGAGGTCTGGAGTTTTCATATACCAGAGGCAGCAGGTTAGCAGCTTAATTGGCCTCAAGGAAGGAGAATGAATCCAGAACTTACATTCTAGGAGAGTCCAATCTCCAGGCATTGTTATAGATGCATCTCTCCTTTTTAAATTTCTTAGCAGAAGAATATGACCTCAAATATGCTCAGTTCCTACATCGTTCTAGAGACTCTGTGACTTGAATTCAATCCCTTACTGCCATACCATTCACAACATTTGGGAGCAGCTGTGTATTAGACATAAGGATTAATGAATGTTCATAAAAGATGAATATTTATTGGCTTCATGCAGCTGTTCTTAAAGGGACTGTTTAGGAGAGAGTAGGGTGATCATCAAAGAAGTGCTGGCTGTGCCCAAGTGTTGCATCCTCCTATTGGATGCCAAAGGGCTCCTTTGCTAACATTCAAGGGGTTAAAAATGTGATGACAAAGAATGAACAAGTGCAGAGCAGATTATCCTGCTACATTAGATAAGCAAACTGGAATAAAAAGCTCATGAAAGGCGGCTGCCCTTACAAACAAATCATAGCATCAAGGTCTACTCAGTAGTTATTATAGTGCTGTTGTAATACTAACAGACCCCAGTCGTCGGGATCGAACCTGGGACCAATGGAGCTTAGTGCATGAACCTCTACTGCATGAGCTAAAAGCCATATGGCTGTGAGCTAAGACTGTAGAGGAGACTCATTAATCTCTCTCTCTCTAAGTGGTCTCAATGCCGCTAGAGGGGACAGAACACTACACCCAGGAGGTGTGTGAGCTACACTGTCAATGGTGTTTGTTTTGTTGAACACTTCTAAAGCTTTAATTTAAAAAAAAAACCCTAAAATTCATGGAATGTTTTCATTACCTAAATTTTGACAAAGATACTCTTTACTGAAGCTTGCAGGTGTTCTCCTTCAGACTTTGTACGTTACAATTTGATCAGAGCTTTTCTGGACACCTCTTCCCCTATAACACTCACAAGTTTCTTCCCCATTTTATCTATCCTGCTTACCTCCATGATGCACTAAGAAAATGACACGATGCTGATTTGTATGTGCTTTGCCTAAGAAAACAGCAGGAAGGACTGGGGAGCCTCTTATCAATAAACATCTACATCCAATAGATACGTGTGTTTCATTAAGAGAGGCTTCAAACTAGTGGTCACACGGCGCTGATTCTTATTTCCAGCTGCTAAACTGCACGACAGTCAGCTAAATAGTTGTAGTACATAATACATTAAAGAGTACATTAAATAGTCTCTAATGTTACTTCTCCATTTACATGCTCCTTGAAGTTGCCACATGGATGCTACTTAATTGCAAAGGAGGGGAGACAATTCATGCAACCATCTAGAGTAGGCAAGGGTGGGCCACCTCTTGAGACCACTTCTCTATTCTCTCATGGTCCACAGCTATGAAAGCCCATGAGAATCCCATTAGGTATTAAGCTGATAGAATGGTAACAGGTGACAGGGTAGCCATGAGGTTTTGTGGCAAAGTCCTTTTCGCCTTACTCACGTGAGTAGTCCCATTGACTTAAATGGATGACCTACATGAATAAAGCATGATTTGGCCCTTAAATTATAGCACAATTTGGACTATGTGCATTAGGTTGGGCAGCGAAAAAACTCAGGAACCTAAAATTAATGAATGCTTTGTAAGGTCATACAGCAAGTCTGTGACAGAACCAGAATTACAACTTAGGAGTTCCTGGCTCTTCCCTTATGCTCAATAAATTGGAGCATGCTGACTCTCAGTGTGATCCAGAATTAGGGTGACCAGATGAAATGGACAAAATATTGGGACACATAGGGAAGCACAAAAAAAAAAAAAGCAGCCAGAGCCCAGTTGCTCCCTTCTTTTTTGTGATCCTACATGGGAATATTAATGATGTTTTAGTGATGTTACAATCATTTCTATGACTACAGATCAAACAGGATTTATGACTTCTCTTGTAGTATCAATCAGGAGAAGCTGGGTCTTGAGGGAGAACCTACTCCTATAATCTTAATATTTTTTCAGCTAATCAGAGAGGTCAGAATTTATATTAAGCAGATAAACTTATTTTTCTTTCCCCAAGTTTGCTTTTGCTGAAAACTCCCCTTTTTAAACTATTGTTGACTTACTCCTGGATAGCGATGCCTCCTGCAAAAAGTGAAATGAACATTCAAAATCAGAGAAAGTGTGGGACACTAGACCCTCATCAGTTCCCACTTCATTAATCTACAGACAGAGCTGAACAGAAAATCCTCACACAGAGCCCAACTTCATCCCAGCGCTGAGTTAATACCATAGACATTATGATAGTTCAGTACTGAGGGATCATTTTACTGAGACCCCATTATTTTTATGGAATATATGAGAGTATTTCTTACTACTATGGTCTGCAGTATTCAAAGTTGTTAAAACAAAACTATCAATATCAAAATGAAGTCTATTTGTCAGACATTATTCCTGGCTTTTATAAATTCATGCTTATTCCCACAGAGTGAACATCACCCCTCCACAGAGAGTCTACACATGGCCTGTTTAAGGCCCTTAGGGTTTATGTGACACTTAAGAGGGGCATAGGCTTTCTGCTGCCTCCCTGCACCAGGGTCAATTTCATCCACGCTTGCTAATTTACCGTATACAGTAATCTATCATTAGTGGGACCAAGCTAGGTTCCACTGAGTACTGCAACAAATGCTAGCTGACATGACCAGAATTGGAGTGGAGCCCTCAGAAATAATTGCTGTTGAAAATAGATTCTTGGTTTTCTATTTGTATTTAAGCCCACATTTCCCACATCAATAATAAATCATCATTTAAAAAGGAGACAGCCAGAGAGAGCAGGACTCAGTGGATATAGTGCTATTTAGATCACGGCTGCCAGTAACTAAATCCGAAGTGGGTGTGTGATTTCATATTTTTGCAGGATTAAGGGTAGGACTCAGGGGGTGCATGAGTGGAAAGAAAGAGAACACAGGTCTCCCAGACTGAAATATTTAAACAGAGCTGAGTGTAATAAATATGTGCAGAGGACAGAAGGCAGAGGAATCCCCATCTCCCTCCACTGGGAGTGAGTGAGAGAGAGTGAGAACAGAAGGGAAGAGGAGTCCTCAACCCCCATGGGAGAGAGAGGAGGTAGAAAGATAGGGAGTTCCCCATTGCCTCTGTGGAGAGGAAAGACACATCATCATCATCATGGGTAAGGATAGGAAGGGAATCCCCCAGGGGCCATGGGTAGAGGACAGAAGGACAGGGGAATCCCCTATGTCCATTGGGAGAGGACAGAAAGGGAGGGAAGTCCCCTTGTTTTATTTTATCCTTTGAGCTCTAATTAATCTTAAAGGTTTTGCACTTCTAATAACAAAGTGGTTCTGTACCTCAGACAAAACCTGCCTTTCGTACATTGCATGGTGAAGTTGCTCTAGAAATTCTAATAGACTTGACATTGATGTCATATGGCTTCACATATTTTATCATTTTTTAATTTTATCTGCAAAGAGATTTTGGTTGTTTTAGCCTCAAGCTTTTAACATTTTATATTATGGTTTCAATTTTGTTTCTCTATTATGTAATTGTCACTTCAGTTAAAGGGTGAGCAGCAGAGGCGCCAAAAGGGCAGCAAAGAGTGCCAAGAGCAACAGACGGGACTGGAATTCCTTGTCAAGTAAGGATTAAATGTGCACAGTTGGCTGTGGGATGTATTATCAGGAAAAATACTGTGGTCTTTGCAGAAATCATACAAAGATTCCAAATTAGATAACAAAATTCCCCCAACATGCACATGCATACATACCCATGCACACACAGTGTGCAATCTTGATTTCTGAAAGTTTTATTTGGTATAGGTAGGGGGCAGTGCTGAGTATCCTGAACTTCCAGAAACCCACCTAGCCCTCTCCTCTGCTAAGCCAACTGGGCTGTCGCATCTTCATTTTCCTGTCGGTTGCTCTAATGATAAATTCTGCACCTCACTGAGCCTTAACTGAGACAGAGCGTGAAGTTATGATCATGTCTCTGCGGGTAAGTAACAAGGGTTGCCATATGTCTACAGATGCTCACCTGTGGAAGAGAGTCTTCTCTGCCACCATTAAGGAAAAACTATGCCTTGAATCTAAGGCCACTTACTCCCAGATCCTGCAAAAGTCCACTGGGTAGCTGAGTGCAAGTTTGGCTGACGTAACCTTAGTTCCTTTCCTCTCACTCCTTAGCCCCTGCGCAGCAGCACAGGAATGAATTAGGCCTTATGAGTTTTGCAAAGCAGGAAAGCAGACCCTGTGAAAAAGTTACAGCCTCCTGAGGAGAGAAGAGGAATGTGTGTCTATTGAATCCAGATCCCAAGGGACAGTTTTTCTAGGGGAACCTTATTCCTCCTTGAGGGAAATTCTGATTTCATTTAAAAAAAAAGTAGTCAAATATAACTCCAGAGAGGAAGACCATGGAGCTGTAATATTCTTGTACCTTCATGAAAGTTTAATTTTCTGATTTAGTTGCTGTCTGTTACAAAAACAAACATCACAGATAGGCATGAAACCAGAAGAACCAGGCTCTGGAGAAGGACTACAGCTAAAGTTAAGTCTATGTTTGGGGACCCAAGCCCCAGTCCAGCAAAGTAGGTAAAATCACTCTTAATTTTAAGCCTGTGAGTGATAGGGTGACCAGA
Organism: Lepidochelys olivacea; assembly: GCF_965140295.1. NCBI lineage: Eukaryota > Metazoa > Chordata > Testudines > Cheloniidae > Lepidochelys > Lepidochelys olivacea. The sequence continues at coordinate 34,994,204 of NC_140421.1, forward strand.
CAGCAAATGTGAAAAATCGGGACAGGGGATGGGGGGTAATAGGAGCCTAGATAAGAAAGAGACACAAAAATCGGGACTGTCCTTATAAAATTGGGACATCTGGTCACCCTAGTGAGTGAGCCTGTTGCTTTACTTGTCCAATGTAATCATGAGCATGGCCCTTGCCAGATAAAGCCTGGGAGTGAGAGTTAAAGAAAGGAAGATGAGCTGAAAGACTATTTTGTTTGGGACTCTTGAGTTTTGTTTTTTGGCATACATTGTGGCCAGCCTGAGGAGAACTGGTGAAGAGTAAATTAAAGGATTTGACCTCAGAAGGTCACTGGAAATTAAGTGAGTTCTTTAAAGGGGCTGAGGTGAAGGGGAAATAGAGGTAGATTGGTCATAGAGGAACCCTAGCTGCAAGCGGTTCTCAGGAGGCAGTAAACGGCCATGGTGTTGCACATACTGAAAACAGCAGAGAAGATGCAGTGGCACATTGACTTCAGTGGATATGTACTCTCATTCCTAGCCGGTGCTGAAGTCTGTACTGAGGCAGCTTCAATGCTATTTTTAGCATGATAGCTAGATTAAAGCTAGTGTGGGTATGCTTACCCTGTGCCGCAATCATACTCTCAGTTGCAGTGTAGACATACCCCAAAATATACAGAAAGTTATGGGGTAAAAAAGACGAGGGAAATCACTGATGGCATTGCAAGAGATTCAGCTAGGAGTAGGTAGGGAGTCAAAAAGAAGGAATTCTGTACCTCATCTGCCAAAAATAATAGTCATAGACATTGAATTCAGTGTTAATCTTCATAGAATTTCTATATAGCTATTTCTATATAGTACATTATGGTAAGTAACACTGGGTATTTTATTGGTAGCAGAAACAAACCCTGTGACAGTCCAAAGGCCAAACATAGTTCCTCTTGACTTCAGTGGCAGCCAGATGGATGGATTTTTAAGGCATGATTGGTCCCCTTAGACTATTAATATATTAACCTTAAACCTGAACAGTTAAGAATTTGAGATTGGAAATTTAGAAAAGATGATACAGAAGAGGAGGAATATTTGAGACCATTAAGGGGAAGAGGGATACAAAAGGAGAAGAATATTAAACAAATAAAGTGTCTGAGGGAAAGAAAAAAACTGTAAAGTGCCACTGATGCTGAAGTTAAATATATCCTTCCTTGAGAGGAAAGTGATGGTGACAAGGAAGCAGAGGAGTAGATCAGTTTCCACTTCCTTTCTCTAATATCACTTCCACACTGTGCTGAAAGCCGTCAGAATTTGATATGTGGAGTTTTCTACACATGAATGCAAAAAACCTGTATGCAAGAAAACAGTATGTCATGACAGCCTGGAACCAATCCTGTCACGCCTACCCGAAAGTGCTATTTACAAGCAATTCACCCACAGCAATATGGTTGTTTGAATATGACACAGGAGATGGGAAATGTATTTAGCTAAGTAAAAGTGACTCTGTCAGCCTGAACTAAATAACTATAATAACTAAGCCAAATATATGTAAAGGCTGAGATCCTCAGCTGGTGAAAATTAGCATTACTTTATTGACTTCAGCAGAGCTAGTCCAGTTTATTCCTACTGAAGATCCAGTCCAAAATTGTTAACTTTATGGGAAGCCACAGAACTATCAGTATCTGTCCCTACTGTGGTAAGTGATATTCACCATAGAGTTTGGCAGATAATAGTGAGTTCAATTGCCTCATTGACATTGCAATGCCCCACTTTATCATACCATCTCAAACAACGGTACTGCATCTGTATAACAATGCAACAGTATTAATAATGTAAGCCCTATACCATGGTAAAAGCAAATTTATTCATGTAACTAATGTAAGGGTGAGTGGAAAAACATTGAAGGTATAGTATATGTGTATCAAAATTCACCAGTCTCATTCCAAAACAGCATCTGTTTGTGTCAGAGGCTTTTGAAAACAAAGCTACCCTTTGCATCTCTGGGTCTTACAGTGCATGGATAACCATCCAAATACTGTTAAAGCTTCAAGAACAAATCAATACATGGCTTACTTCCCAAGGTCTTTCTCTTGGGTTCATTATCCCTCACAATGGAGCTAGTATTGAAAAAGAAAATTCTAACACACACACACACACATTTTGAACATATTTTCAGAAGTTTCTTAACAAAAACACTGTACTCCTGCATCAGTTGTTTTATGCCAAACTGTACCCATATTCTAACCATTCAGCAAAAGAGTCTTTAAAAGCTAAAGGAGAAAATCAGTGAGTGATGGAATGTAGTTTAAAAGAGGAATTGTCCATTTAATGGATCTTGACTTGGCAAATGCTGTAGACCAGCAAATTCTATTCATACATACACACAAGCATAGGCAGTACCTGAGCATGGGAGAAGACAGTGTTCTAATTTCTGGACAATGAGACTACTTTTGTCAGATTTTTTTCAAGTCTTTTCTAGAAGTCAGGGAAACCTGGGCAATAGCAGCATAATCAGCACTTCGAGGTCTTTGGAAGACAAGGGCTATAGAATTTCAAAGCTAAAGTACCCCTCATTAGGGTCCTGAAATTCCATACTGAAAATGCCTTATGACAACAGTCTCAATCCTGTACCCCACTCTGTCCCCTTTTCACTGCTTTGGTGGTGCCAAACGGTTGAAAGCCTGGCTGATTACGTGGTATAGAGGTAGCATAGCTTGCTTCTAAACCACTCCCCTCCTGGCCCACTCACCATAGGGGGATGGTTAATTGGAAGCATGGTTTGAGTGCAGTGCACTTCAGCCATTCCCAGCTGGTATACCAGTCTCTTGAGGCTATAATTCCCAGCATCAGGGAGCTTCAGATATGTATTTTGTTGCTGTCCTGCTTCAGCTGTGCTCTGTGCTTATTGTGTCCAACTGAGGATTGAGGCCAAGGTTTGGAAAATCACCTTACGGCTTTTCCTATGTGCTATGAATGAATTCTTTGACAAAGACATAAGACTTGTTAACTTGAAAAAATCCTCCAAGTACATCTTAGCTATCCAAATATCTCAGTATCTACTACACCTTTGGCATGATATAAAACATTCAACAAAAGGAATACTTTACTTCCTGCTTAGCATTTTTAGACTTCTCTCTGCAGACATCTATTACATATGAAGCTAAAACGTGGGCACCTGCCAAGGAGATGAACTGGGAAGGTATACTGCATTTGGTATCCAGTGGGCTTGGTGTCACGTGGTGAGAAAGAGAACAAATAAATGACTCAGGCTACATCTACACTTGAGGTAGGGATGTGATTCCCAGCTCACATAGACATACACACACTAGCTCTCATCGAGATAGCTCTCTTTAAAACAGTGCAGTTATGGTAACACAGACAAGGGCAAGTGGTGGCATGGGCTAACTGCCCTGAGTACAAATGCATCTGGACTCTGTGGTTACATATTGATGGTGGCTAGCCCATATTTCTGCTCACCTCTGCTCATGCTATTATAGATACACTACTATTTTTAGAGCACTAACTTGATGAGAGGTCGGGCAAGTATGTCCACATGAACTGGGAATCACACCTTCAGCTCCAAGTGTGGACGAAGAGATCAGACAAAGGTTAAGGTTTGTGAATATGATGTTTCAGTAACCAGGCCTCAAGAGGACACTGAAGATGGGCAAGATTTGTGATTGATTGGAGACCAATCAGGTGGTAAGTGCACCAAGGGAGACCAGTGAAGGAGTTGTTTAAGCCCTGGCCAGTGATGTTAGGATGAAGGCAACCTGCTCTATATCGAGGACCTGATGAACTGTTGAAGTCAGTGAGAGTTGAGGATGCTCAACACTCTGCAGAACCAGAATCAGGCTGTGAATGAAGATTTGCTATCTTCACTGGATTCAAGATATAAGAATAATATTCAGCCCTAACTGCCTAATGCTGCCAGTCTGAAAAATGCGAACAGGTGTTGACAGATATATTTGCTAGTCTGATACCTTGGCAAACACTGTCCGAAAGAAAGAGAATAAATATCCTTCTCTGGTGTCTCTCGTTTTTAGCTCCTTCCAGCAGTAACTCCTCTTACTCTTCATTAAGAACAGTGCAGGGAAAAAAAGGTGTCATCATTAAAACCTAGCAGAACAAGGTTTCACTTTGTTCATGCCGTTGATTTTTGGTGTGATGGATATTTGACTTATACAAAAGGAGACTTGTTTTTGATATAAAAATTATGGCCTGACTTAATTGCAGATGATCTCAAGCATATAACCCGTGCTCTTTCCAAAATTCATTGGAAATGCATCTAGGAAAGACTGTAGGATATTCGGAGCAGAAAATCTGAATAATAAAAAATACACATTATAACAAATTTTTTTTTAAATAAATATAAATACCCTCCATTTTTGTAGAGGGGCATAACTCCACTGAAGTCAATTGGAAATGCCAATTTATGCCAGCTGAAGGTTAGGGCCAAACACCCCAAAAAACGTCCTTTATGCTAGCATTCCTAAAACACTGCTGCTTCTGTTGCTGATGCAGATGACAAGTTGCGTGTAACATCTTTACAAGGTGAGAGGCAAAGATACAGTAGCAAGGAATCCTTGGAACACAAATCCCATGGTACTTTACTAATAGTCCCACTTTCAATCCCAGACTTTGCTAACTCACCCCATTGCCAGACATGATGTTACTTTATTCCAAACAGTGGCTTTGTTTGCTTATTTTTCCAAATATTCTATTAGTTTATATATTTTAATCCGCCATTAGTGTTAAAATATAGAGACAGTCGAGTGTCCTAAGTAACGCTTGGGCGGGGAAAGACTGGCACTCCAGTCAATAACATCAAGCATCAAGTGACTAAGCAAATGACTGCTCTTTATCAACAATGTTTGCACTGCTATTCATGAATGAGTGCCCATCTCATTCCACCATGTCATTACAATTCCCTATCAGTTATCCTGAACTTATCCCATCCCCTACATCGATAATGACAACTGATATCAGGCCCCTCTGGCTTCCTCGGTTGTATTCAGCTGCTCTACTGTTTCTTGCTTTAATAACTGCTTTCTTTCCAGTTAAATTTATCAATTACTTTAAGAGTGCCTGAGAACCACAAGCCTAATGAACTCAAAGCATTTTTGTGGTGGCTGGTGTTTGTTGGCCTGTCATGCAGTAGTTACTGGCAAGCTCAAGTCTGAGAACTAAATCAAACCTCTGATATTCTTGTCCATCTTAAGGGAAGTAATTTGTTTCATAACCGAGTACTACAGCCCTAGCAATTTTAGTTTCAGTATTTTGAGTAGAACAGTTTTCACAGGACATGAATAAAAGCAGTCAACATCAAGTTAGTAAATGGATCAAATCCCATGCTGTGTTCTACCTGTGCATTCCCATTAAAGTCAGTGGGATTTCACAGGTGGAAGAGACTTTAGAATTTGCCCCTGCATGTATCTGTGGATATAGGACAATGGGTTTTCATAGCTCTGTTAGTCACCTGGGCAAAGACTACATGGCACTTGCCTCAGTAGGTGATATCTGCTTCATTAAATTGAACAATTAGCCCCAAGAAAATCTATACTGTGGACCACTAAATCATTTTTTGTAGATACAGAAGTACTCATTAATTAGTGGCAGGATTAGTTTGTGCTTCACTGCAATATCAATCAGGATTAAACGTGTTATATAATTCAGTCATTAGGTAATACAATTATGTTGTAGTTAAAACTAATTTTTTCCATAACTAAGCTAACAAAGTAACTTAATAAACATGTAAGAATATGCTTATTATAGTACAAGAGCAGATCATTGCTGGTTTTAGCAATACAATTTCAAATACATAACTTTATTATGAAAAGAAAATATGTAAGAATATTTCCCTACAATTATTTACTTGAGCTGAAAATATTCAGTATAATTTGGTATCGCAGTCAACGCTTTGTTTTCCTTTTCTTTACTATCTTAAGCAGCTTAGAGATTACCATAGCATTTTTTTTTCCATTTCCCTTCACTGAAATCCTTCACTGAAAGTTAAATCAGAGCTATTTTAAAAACCAGCAATACAGAAAATCATTATGGCAGTGTACTATCAACATAAACACACACAAAGATCCAAGCAATAATTAATGATGTATGAGATAAACTGACAATATAAGCAAAGAAAAGAAGATTAGATATTATAGGTTTTCAGTTACTTTTTGATCAGTAAAACTTCAGCTTGCTAATATGCAAAAACAAATATAGCAATTTTAAGACTAGAGCACCCACAAATATTTGCTCTAATCCCAAATAAAAAGGCACACAGGAATTAAAAACCTCTGTCTGGTGTTAGTCATATGAGTCTGTCCTTTAATATTGGCCCATTCTAATCTAATAAGTAGCATTATGTACAGTATATGAGGTTCTTAGTTACATCAGTATAGACCTAGAATAACTCCATTGACTTCAAGGTGGCAGATCATAGTAGGGTGGCAGGTCAGATCAGAATCTCTCTCTCTCCCTCAATAGACTGAAAGGGGCCTCTCTTTGCATGTATTGTAGGCTCCATTTTAAATCACATTAGTCCTATTTTAAAATGAATAAAATATTCCAGTAAAATATTCAGCACTTCTTGAGCTTGGAATGGAAATTGTATATATTAAAGGGAACTCTTTCTAAAAAGCTTTAAAAATGTCAGTTGTGTTTCAGATGGTGGTCATGTTAGTTCCACTGCATTGCAAAGGTCTCCCTGCCTAACTAACTCCTTTCCTTGTGTTCGGTGAGACTAATCCTCTGTTGTCTTAGCAGCAAGAAGCCAGTCATAACTGTTTCTCTTGCTAATGAGGTGTTCTAGGAAACGTTTTGTCTAAGAGATTTTACAGAAGAAATGTAAGGCAATGAGTTCAAGCCAATAATTTCAATCACAATTGTGGTAATAGCTAAGCTTTGACACAGAAATGGTTTTGCTGTTATTCCTCTGATCAACCAGGTGGCCTGCTGCCATCACATTTCTGGCACTTTTCATGAACAATCCCTAGTTAACCAGTATTGAGCAGGATTAGTAGGGAAATAGAGATGGTTAAGTCACAAGTTTAATTATATGCATTTGTGTAACCCACTAGTGAGCGTGTGTTACTGATCCCCCTTTGTGCCTCCCTACAGCGGATGCAAGTTGTTACAGCTCCCAGCTTACAGAGCTTTAGCTTAAACAGTAGTAGTACATGCTTTTCGCTCTGGAGACCCTGGTTCAGTCCTGGGTGGGTCATTCACTGGATGGCTATCACATAAGTGATTTCCTCTGCTCAAAAGAAGCTTGTCCTGATCATCTAAGACTCACTGTAGTTCAAAATCCCAAACAAGTCCTTGCTCATGTCCTTGCTCGTCCTGGCTGCCAAGTCTTGCAAGGAGGGGCAAGAGGTAGAAATAGTGTCTTCCCCATATAGTGCCTCTGTATAGGAGCCAGACAGAATGCTGGCCTGTTACTGTATTGATCATTAGAGAAGGGATTGTCTAATATGTCTGACTGCAAAAAAGGCTGAAATAATTGTTCAGTGTATTAACAGGAGTGTTGCATGTAAGAAACAGGAGGTAATTGTCTCACTCTACTTGGCACTGGTGTGGCTCCAGCTGGATTACTATGTCAAATTCTGGACACCACATTTTTGGAAAGATGTGGACAACTGGAAAGAAGAAAGCAACAAAAATGATAAAAGGTTTAAAAAAACCTGACCTGTGAGGAAAGGTTGAAAAAACTGGGCATATTTAGCTTTGAGAAAAGAAGACTTGGGGGGTGACCTGATAACCATCTTTCAATATGAGAAGAGCTGTTACAAAGAAGATAGTGATCAATTGTTCTCTAGGTCCACTGAAGGCAGGACAAGAAGTGATGGGCTTAATTTGCATCCATGCAGATTTAGGTTAGATATTAGGAAATCTTTCTAACTTTTAGGGTAGTTAAGGTCTGGAATAGGCTTCCAAGGGAGGTCATGGAGTCCCCATCATTGGAAGCATTTAAAACAAGTTGGACAAACACCTTTGGGAGGTGGTGGAATCTCTTTCCTTAGAAGTTTTTAAGGTCAGGCTTGACAAAGCCCTGGCTGGGATGATTTAATTGGGGATGGGTCCTGCTTTTGAGCAGGGGGTTGGACTAGATGACCTCCTGAGGTCCCTTCCAACCCTGATATTCTATGATTCTATGATTCTTTCAGGGATGGTCTAGGTTTACTTCATCCTGCCACAGTGCAGGGGGCCGGACTTGATGGCTTCTTGAAGTCCCTTCCAGCCCTACATTTCTATGATTCTATTCATGGCAATGTTCATGGTCCCTAGGGGGTATGGCCTGTGGGTGTGCACAAAGGATCATGTTACCCTGTACAGGCAGTCCTCAGACTTACGACCCAATTGATTCCTGAAAATCACATCTTAAGTCGAAAACGTCATAACTCGAATATCCCATAGGAACAATGTTGACTCGAGCGTTGTAAAGTCAAAACCAATGTCGTAAAGTCGAAACATGATGACAGTTTATAAACATAAGTGTCGTTCGTCATAACTCAAATGCCGTAAAGTCGAGGACTGCCTGAACTCCCACCTGCAGGTGTCCAGAAGCAAGCACTGCAGCAGCAAGGGCTGTGTCAGAATGCATTGCTCTTGCACAGACAGAATGGTCCTGAGGACCTTTTCTATGCTGCTACAGCTCCCCTCCTTTTCTCTTCAGTGCAGCTTAGAGAGAAAGGCAGAATTTAGCCCCAAGGGTAATTGTAAAGCACATTGTAGGTCAAATAGATTAGTAAGTTTCCATAAAGTGTTGGACAAAGATGCTATTGAACAGGAATAGCATCTACAATGAAATTACAATGAAATTATGAGTGGTACCAATCTTCGTGCTTCAGGGCATAAACTGATCATAGATTTTGATATTTTTGGATTGACATTAGGATCTGATCTCCCTTTGAAGTCAATGGAAGTTCATGAATGACTTCCACAGAAGCATGGTTCGGACTCAAGCACAGACAAGGGGCCTGACTCTCTGCTCCACTAGGCTGGTTTTACACTGATGCAACTCAGAGCTGGTCAGGACTTTTTTGACTAAATGTTTTTTCATGAAATCTGAAACTTTTTGCAGGAACATATCTTTTTCAACAGGAAGTATCTCAGGTCCATGATGGATTTACTGGTCAAACCAAAGAAAACTGTATTTTAGAATAGCCAGTAGCCTAGTGGGTAGGGCATTTATGTGGGCTGTAGGACTATTGTGCCTGATTTATCGAGGTGAGTGCCCTAAACACAACTCTATTCTGGGGTCTCTCCCTGTTTTTTCCAAAAGTTCTGGTGTGGAAATTATTATTATTTTTTTAATCTCAACAATCTGCAGGGTGAGGAAAGCAGATTCCTGTCCAGCTCTAGCCCCAGTGGAGTTACATGAATGTAGATGAGTGGAAAACTGGGCCAAGTGAATTTAGGGCCCAATCCTGTAACCCCTTTTGTGAGTGACTCTTAAGTAATCAGTTTGTGTCTCATTATTTAACATGTTAACCAGGCAGGCACCTGAATTTTCACAATGGATATTACATTTTATGCTCTCATTCCTTTGTTTCTAATCATTTTTTTATTAATGTTTTCCATGTTTGTTATGGACAAAACTGACACAAAGTAACAGATAATGATAGATGAGATTATGGGTAACTGTAATGTAGGATTCCAGACAGGTGGAATATGTCACTGCAAATAAGCTGACTGAGCTTTAGTTCCCATTAAAGCAGCCCATTAAACTAATTTATTTATGCAAACTATGAAATGCAAACATATTTAATAGGTGGGATATTGTAGAAGACCTGTATGTTGACCTGGTGCAGCACTTCTGTCTGAGGCAAAACTGTAACCTCTAGACCAGCGGTTCTTAACCTTTACTGCAGCCTGCACCTCTTTGGTTCTCAAAATATGTTCTCGCACCCCTTATCAAAAATTTGTTGAAATAGGTCAGTTCTTTAAACCTAGATATATTTTTTTGTTTGTATATTACAGTAATCGATAAAAAATGTAGAATGTTAATAAATACGTAGGTTTGATGAAACAAAGTAATTGTACTTACGTGCCCGTGCTTAATTTGTGTTTTTGATGATTTACCTTCTAAAAAAATCTGGCATGTCTCGCACCCCAAGAAAGGGTGTCTCGCACCCCAAGTTAAGAACCATTGCCCTAGACCCTTCTTTTAAAAAGAGGATAGTTAACAAGTAGAGAACTCTACAATCCCTGGCTAAAGCTGACTCAGGCAAGACTAAGGTGACATTGGTAGGTAGAGGGAAATATTTTGGAGAATTTATTTTCCTTGTAGCATCCCACAGCTGAGGGATTTGTCCTCAGATTATTACACTGAACTTCTCAGTGCTACCGGATGCCCAAATAGCCATCACAGCAGAAAATGCCAGCTTCTACCTGCAGCTAGGTATTGATTGTTCCCCATTCCATCAGACACAGTCCTAGCCATGGCAAACCACAAATTCATGATCTCTTGGCTTAGTTATTATTAAAGCTGCATGTCCTGAAAAACTACAACTGGTATAAAAGGCAGCAATCTGTCTGCTTGGCAATACAAGTTGCCATGAACCCATCACACAGAGCTCTGATCTCCACATTGGTTCTCCATCGAGTGCAAAGTACAGTTGAGGGTCTAACTGCCAGACAGATCAGCTCTCCCTGTGCATCCATGACCTTCCATGACAGCTGTATGCACCTGGAACAATGAAAATGTCAGCCAGTTGCAGGAGGCTAATGAGTGCGGGAGCCAGAACTTTCATGGGAGCTGAACCTAGACTATGAAATTTGCTCATTTTCAGAACTAAATGCAAAACTAATTTCTTCAGTTTAGCTGTCCCTCAATAATTTCTTCTGTTATTCACACTCAGATTGACATACAAATGCACAACACACCTGCTTATACACCAATGAATACGAGTCTTAAGTAATTATGCTATTTCTCCTTCCAGCTTTGAAGGAAGAAAGTGTGTGTGTTATTTTTAAAAACTCAGGAGGTACTTAGATACTACAGTGGGGGGGAATAAAACTAAATATGTGAGTAAATGGGACAAAAATAACAGATATAAAACAATGCTGTAAAACAAAAAGGAGGCATTTGAAGTAAAGTTGTATTGGACTGGCACCATTTATTTTAATTTACCCCAACCTGCAGCTCATATAAATGGAATCCATAGTGAATCCAATTTGGTTTGCAAAACCAAATCCTAATCAACAAATGTTTGGAAAACCCAAACTAAATGCAAGGGAGCTTGGCTCATCTCTGATATAAAGTGCTATATGGAGACTCTAAGCAGGAACCTCCATTCAGAGTCTGGGTTTCAAAAGTTCTCTGCACTCACAACTCCAGCAGAAGTCAAAGGAACGTATAGATGCTCAACAACTCTGAAAATCAGATTGCTTATGCCCACTGGTCCAAAAAAGATGTAGTGGAAATCTAATAGAAATCACATATTGGAAATCTCTAAGGGGTAGAAAAACATAATTCCACACCAAAGTACAGGGAAATTGAAAGCACAGAACTCAGCTGTGAATCTGTATTTAAATTACTCCAAAGTTCTGAGGTATTCAGATCCAGAGGTCCATTATAACAATGGGGGCCATTTTCAAAATTCAAGTTGGAATCCAGATTTCAAACTCTCCTAAAGTTTGGGAGTGTTCAAGCTTCAGTACTGGACCATCTACAAGACAAATATATTTTCCACTACCCCTTTCTCTTTCTGGGACTTATAATTGGCCAGTTTGGCCAATCAAGGGTCAGGAATCATAGCGCTGAGTTCCCTAAGTTGAGCCTGAGCCTAGCCAGTTCAACCTTCAGGCTCAGTTTGTGGGTAACAAATACTATAGTTTTTTGAGTTTTTGTTTCCACTTTAACTTCCATTTTCATTGTTTTGTCAAATAAATCACTTTGGGGCTGAAATTTTACATTCTTGGTTTCAGGGCAAAGGTGATCATTTTGGATAATGTGAACAAAATGTATTCAGCTGTTCTTGAGTCACAGAAGTGGAGCTAAAGAAAGATTTCACCAGATGTTCTAACTGAAATATAACTCAGAATTGTTGATGGTAGAAAATTCAAATGTGACTTCTTTTTATCATCCTTATTACTAACCATGGAAAAGCATCTCAAAACTGAAGAAAGTTGGTTCAGTGCTTTTAAAATTATGAACATTTAAATTTGGCAAAATCCCTCTAGGTCTGTAGGAATATCTATTTGTTTTCTCGTTTTGGCCTTCCTCTTGGAGTGCTTTAGAACCTTCTCTGTGTACAGTTAATGATTTGCTAATGATGCTCCTAATAAAGAATCCTCCCTCAAGGGATTTTTAAACAAAGGCCTCTTGATCTAAGGATGTATTTGGCAAGGAGTACAGCTTCCAGTGGAATCTAACCCCTGGCACTTGCTGAGAACCCTTTGACAGTGGAAGAGCTGTGGTTTCATTATGAAAGGGGTGGGGGAGGGAGGGGGAGCTTCAGAATTTGGGATTCCATTCTCAACTTCACAGTACATTAAAAGTTCTCAAACCACATGTTCCGCTGCTATAAACTGGTGTAGCTCTATTGGCATCAGTGCAACTATGCTGATTTACACCAGTCAGGGGACTGGCCCTATAAATGTTGAGATCAAGTTTATTTAAGACGGTGCAATATCTCTAACCTTTGTTTGCAAAAATTACATTTCTGAGATCTCTCTATTTTCATTTGAATGCTGGGATGCAGAGCGAAACCGTACCTTCATATCTGAGCAGCTCTCGCAGTCATAACAATCTCTGTAGAATTCAAAATAGTCATCATTTACTGCAAACAGAACAAGTACATTTCAGTGGTACCATTAATCATAAACTACAACTGAAGTCTAAGGTAATAGGGTAGTTATGCCATCCACATGAATGCTTAGTTGTTGGAGGAAGACAACTATATTTTACAAGGGCTACTAAATTGAATATTGGAACTGTAATTAAATTAATGTGATTAGCAACTCTTCACCTTCATGGGACGGATTCTCCTGTCACACATACTTGTTTAGGTCATAAGATATTCCATTAACTTGAATAAAAACAGTGTGAGTCAGAACAAAATCAAGTCCAAATTCTGTACTCTTCATGTTGTTGAAATATTGAAATTTTAATAATTAGTTATTTAACGTATATTTAACACATAGATGTAGACTTAATTTAATAGGATAATTACTGTAAATTAAATAGCCATTAATTACAAATATATGTTGGTGATTATTTATTTTGTAGGCATATGCATCTATTGCATATCTTGCAGCACAACATGACATCTTTATGGTTCAGTTCATAGCATGCTTGTGTCCAAGCCAGGAAGTCATGTGTTCAAGACCCCTACCAGGACTTGGGCACAAACCCAAAACTGATACTGCAATGCAGCATTAGAAGGAAGCTATCCTTTAAGATGTGTAGTCCTTTGGCTGAGTATTAAGATGAGGATCCATCTCTCGTGACTGTTCAGCAGAAGTGCTCCAAAGATGGATTGTCATCTTATATATATAAAGAGTGTGTGATAACCCCATGTTCTGATTAATTTTATCTCTCCCTTCATCCCAAATGGTTCTAGTAATCAAGCTGTTAGTGAGCACACAATGGCTGTTCATTTGTGCTTCCAAAAGGCAGCTCTTTATTTTGGAAAGCACTTTGAAATGAGATGAGTATGAATGTCACTACATCAGACCAAATTTTCGTCTGTTTACTATTTCAATAAATATATTTCCCTTAATCACACAGGGCTAGATGGTGCTTTAGAGATACAACCCTGCGTTGGAGGGCATATGGAGAAGATGTGCTCTGGCAGCACCAGAAAGAGTTCTGACTGATCTGGGGAGTGTACACTGCACCAGCAGATCTACAGTCCTGTAAAGGGGGACAGCATCCTTGCTTCTACTGAGTTGTGCTGGTATACTGTCCTGTTCACCTTATCCACCCACCTGATTGCATAGGGCTACAAAATAGTAAAGATTCTTGGATCCTCCCCCCCGTACCAATGTTAAACAAGTGCAACACCAGACATCATTTTATTATTCATATTATTCAGTCTATGTAGGTACCTATTGCTATAGTGTCTGAGCACATCATGTTCAGTGGTGTACTGGTAAAAAAAGAAGTGGGTAAACTAACCTGAACTAATTTCCATATTCCCCATATGAGAAGTGGGTAAACACTGTTTACCCTCAACTACACTACTAATCATACTGACTCTGTTTTTTAATTAGGCCTCGAGTTGGCCTCCAATACTGCATGCACAATCTATGCCTCCATCTAATGCTTTTATTAAATTAAATCATTTTATTCAACTAAAGCATTTTTGGTGCAACCAGGTGTTTGGCTCCCTAGTGGGAGCAGCTGTGGACATTCATGATTGTGCCTCTATTTAATTGTGGTTCCAAAAAAGGTGCAGAAGCAAATGCATATTAAGGGGTTTGAATGTAAACATTACCCCAATTACTTCACGCAGTTCAAAGAAGGAACTTTTTTCTTAGGCCCTGATGGAAGGAGTCCCCGCATAAAACACAATGTTTAATAGCTTGGTTCCCACAGTTACCCTTGAAACCAATATCTCACTTGAGTGTGACTTTACTGCTCAAATCCTTGAGGTTTTCTGTTTCAGTAATTCATAGGTAAAAATTGGGCAATTACCAGTTGCTGTCTTTAATATTAATAAAAAAGCTAAACATTTTTCCTTTCAGCCCTTGGCTTCTGCTACCAAATAAAGCAATTTACACTGAGCCTGAGGGCATTCAGTTAAGGCAGGCAGTGGAAAAAGTATTAGTAGATTTACTGTTCAAGCAGTAAAAGTTGCCCTCACCATACGAGTGGTAATCTAATTTCCTATTATATAGTCAAATAACTGTCATTTTTCCTATCTTAGAGTGGGAGTTTGCACATGCAGGAGGAATCTGGAGTTCAGGAGATTCTGAGTTTGTTTCTGGACTGAATTAAAAATGGAAACTCAACAGACCACAAGTTTTATCCCACAAAGCAACAAAACAGCTGGCGTAAATAAAAGGCTAAAAAACAACGGAGTGTGTGGGTTCAACTGAGAAAAGAGGAAACTGAACTATTAATGGAAGAATTAATCTAAAATCTCTGCACCACTTTGCTGGTCTAAAAATGCTTTTACATACTGTAGAGTGTTCCTGATAGGAGAAGCAGAGATATATAAAAATGTTTTAAGTTTATAATCAGAGTGCTGGCTATGGGTGAAGAGATAGGAAAAGGAAGGATGTTTAATTTTTCATTTATTTCTCAAAGATCATTATACATATTTCACTATGAAACCTGCCTATCGTTAAATTATAGTTTTTGCTAGGCATAGAAAAAAAGTAATTGGTCTTTCTAAATAAAGGTGTAAACTATCCATTGCACTTCTACAAATATGTACACCAAAAAACCCCCAGTAGAATCAATGTGGTCTGAATCCTTATAGAATATGAAAGACCTTAAGAGTATTCTGTAATGTAATGTATCAGATCTAAACCTTTATCTTATAGTTCTCTGTATTCATAGTAATAAATATTTTTCTTAAATGATAATACTAACAAATCAAATTGGCACGACATCAAGTCTATTGAAATAAAGTAAACAAAACCAACTTTTGATCTATCCTTTTAAAATCTGTATTAGCTATTATAAGTCATTAAATTTCAAGCAATCTCAGAAGGGGGGGGAACCCATTATAGACTCAGGACTTGTCTTCACTACCGTGCTAAATCAGCAATGGTGTCATTGATGCAGCAGCTTCAATTTAGCGGGTCTGGTGAAGATGCGTTAAGTCGATGGGAGAGTGCTGTCCCGTGGTTTCAATACTCCACCTCAGTGAGAGGCGGAAACTGTCAATGCGAGAGTGTCTCCCATCAACCTAGCGTGGTATAGACACCGCTTTGAGTCGCTGTAAGTTACATCGACTTAAGTTATGTAACTTACGTAACGTAACTAGCATAACTTAGATCAACTTACAGCAGAGTTGGGCAAACTACGGCCCGCGGGCCACATCCGGACTGCAGGACCATCCTGCTCGGCCCCTGACCTCTGTTCTCCTCTGCCTATGTACACGTACCTCCTATTGACATTAATGGGAATTATACAATAGGGCTGGTTGAAAATTTTCAGTCAAAAATCTTGTTTGCTGGAAAATTGTATTTTTGAGTAAATGAAAATTATTGCAGAAAGTATCTCCTTTCCTTCAATTTTTAAAAAAATGTATCGGAAGACTCAACATTTGGAGTGAATGATTTCTTTTTGGCAGTTTGGAGTAAAAAATTTTGCATTTCTGTGTTTTATTTTTTCACAAAAAGTTCACATTTGCTGCTGAAAATATTGAGAAAAATATTTTTTGTTTATTTTCATTTAAATTTTCTGTGGAGAAAAAATATTTTCTAACCAGCTCTATTACAAATGCCTAGAAAGAAAAACACAGAGTTTCCCATATCTGGAGACAAAGAGAAGGTCAATATGAACTGAGACTGAGACCTTAACTAAGACGCTCAAGTGAGATCTGGATTCAATTTCCAACTCTGAAGAGCTGGTGATAAAATGGCTACATGTACTTTTTTGTGAAATTATTTGTGAAAATATTTGTGAAAATGTTCATTGAAAAATTCCTAATTTTTCAATTAGTTTTTGTCATCAGTTATCACTTCAAACACAGGCAGCAGAGGCTACCTAAAGAAATCCATATTCTCAGTGCATTTACATAGTACAATAATAAACCTTGGTAGTTTATGAATATACATCTCCCAAACTCAGGAAAGTCCCAAATTTGTACTGCAGGGTATCTGACACCCAAATTCCTGACATTCAAAGAGGGGAGCAACTCAAGGTTATCAGCATCCCACATACAAACCCATAGGGGAATTTAATCATTTTATTTATTTATTTATTTATTTGGGGGTCAACATTCAGCTACTATCACTTCAGCTGCCTGAACTCTACAGTTTGGATTCACTTGTTTAAATAGATTTTTTCTGGTATGTTCTTCTTTAATAACTGGCCCTTTAAATCTGAGACAGGCAGCCATCATAGTCCTAAAATGGCCATATGGTAGCTGACTGCGGCCGTGTGCACCTCCCTCTAAGCTTGTGAGTATTTTGGCTTCTGTGTTCTCGTCTGGCTCTGCCTCTCTTGAGGAGATCTCCTCACAGTGATAATAGGATGTTCATTTTATATAACCTGTTGGAAGTATTTCCATAGCACTTATCACTGCAGTGCAAGATCTTGATTCCATATCCAGGTGGATGGACCCCTGCTTCCAAACAGTAGCAAAGGGTCTGTCTGCAGAAACTGGTATGAACTGGTTACGTACTTTTGAGATTGTAAAGTTAAATTAGGTAATATCTGTTACTGGCTTTAGCGCTACTGAAGAAAGGTTGTAAAATAATGCTACTGTAAAATGTATCCAAAAGGCACAGAAAGTCAGAGAAGAGCCCCCAAGACAGTAATTTCAAGCATTTAAAAAAAACAATGAAGTGGCTGAGGGGATGTTTTGCTTAGGTTGGTGATTTTATTAATATTTATTGTTTGTTTTGCACCTGGGAACAATCAAGAAGAAGAGACTCCTGATTTTGCATCTGAAACAAAGCATTATTAGCCTGATGCAGCAAAGGAATAATAAGAAAATATTCTTAATTTAAAAATGAATAAATAAATGGCATTCAGGGGCCCACAATATCCCCTTCAAAATAACTGTGGGACTGGGTTGCAGGTAGGAGGAATGGAAAATCTAGGAGAATCTTATTGCAAAGGAGTAATAGGGCAGAGATTACCCATGCTCTGTGGTGTAGGCTGTCATTCTGACCACAACCCCACTGACTCCCAGAGGGTCCAGTACCTTCACACCAGCTATGGGACCCTCAAGGGTGTGGGACAAGGCCTCTCTCCACCCCACTACATCAGAGCCGTATGCTAGGGCTTCGTCCTGACTCAGCCACTCCCTGAAACCTCTCTGAACAGTGGGTCTCCTCAATGCAAAGCAGGGCATTAGAGTGTTAAGTCAACCCCCAGTTTCAGTAAATCTCTGCAGGCTTTTCTTGGTGCAACCCAACCTCAAGTCCTCTCCAGCCTGCTTCAGTTCATTCTTTTCCTGGCTGTGGATCCCTGAGGAGGGATGTTCGGGGTGGGGGGAGGATAGAGGTAGGCAGAATCTAGGACAGAGTAGCACCTCTGTGCTGTAGAGAGTATTGCCCTGCTCCTTTCACTTCCATACAGGAAGTGCTGATCAGTATAGACTAAACATTCTGCATGGGTAATATTGCCCAGGCAAGCTGGCTCAGTGTAGTTAAAATTCAAATGTGGGTAAATAAGCTATAGGTCTAATTACAGAATCTGTGTGCTGTACCTGTAGCAAGTCAGCCCCTCATAAATATCTAATTTTGCTACCATCAAAATGTACTGGGTTACTTTTCTTCTTCCATTGTAATTATCTTCTCCTGATTGACTTCTTTAAAAAAAAGAGATGAAATTATTTAAATATCGGGAAACAAAAGTACATCAAGAAACCAAAACATCTAAATGATGTATATGCAGCAAAGTCTCATTGCACCACTTCAAAGTTTACACTTTCACTCCACTACAGAAAAATCATTAGTCTGACATTTTGTTATCCCTGTAAATATGGAAGCTTTTTGAAAATTAAATGGGAAGAAAATCAGAGTTTAGAATGTTTTAAAGGGCAAAACCTTGCGTTTCAACCTCAGCTCTGCCTGTTTCATGCTTGCCTCAGCTGAGGAGAGTGAGTGGGGAACGTGGCTCTATTCCAACTTTCCCTGTCCCTCCATAGTCCTGTGCTGATTGATCACAGACCGAAATGACGGGTGGGTGTAACTTAAAGCAGCCTATGTTACACTGGCTGTACCTGTCCTAGAGGGGTCACTACACTAGTCCAAGATCATCTGGAGTGATATGTGCAATGTGCTGCCCCTCCTTTTCCCATGCTTTCTCCTCACTCCTCTTACTATGCCACAGTAGGATTCCCCTGTGCTGCCACTTTGCTTTCTGGCTGTTTTGTCAGACTAAGCAGCCAGATCAGTGACTGTCAACTGAGCTCCACGGGTCTAAACCACTCAATTGGAGATGACAATATATAAGAGAGAGGCTCAGACCAAGCCCCCAGATTCAAACATACCTGAATAAGCTATAATAGATGTGAATTTTGAAAATAGTCCACTGGAATGGGCCAACCCCAAAGTCTAGATCCTATACCCTCTATTCTTCCTGCCCTTCCCTTCCCTCCTACCCCCACCCCCACCGCCCAAAATCTGGGCTATTTCCAATTCTGACCTAAATCTTGTGACAGGAGCAAATCTCTAAATATTAGACTTGTCATTTATAAATAGAGCTTGTCAAAAAATGTTAATGTTTCAGACAGAAAATGAGGATATGATTTTTATATAAATTGGGGAAGGGTCCTTATATTTGACCAGTTCTAATTGTAAACTAATAATAATATCAGGGTCCCTGAGTCTGTATCATGCAAATATAGAAAAGGATTCCAAGTGCAATGATTATTGCTAACTTTGCGTAAATTCCTGTGAGAAATTTCCCTGCTGAAATATCTCTCCTTTTTAATGGGGCCTTTGTGAGTTCCATTTTGATTTGATTAAACCTGTAGATGCAGGAAGGACCCAGGGCTGTTCAGTGACAATTTATGTGTTCCCCAGCTGAAAAAGCTTCCATATTAAGTTGTAAATGAGATTGAAGGTCTAGATTTATTTCAATATGTCCTGCCAGAAGAGTTGAAACTATGAAACATTCCTATAACCGCTCAGGATTTACACTTCCATAATGTATCCAAAGTTTAATAATGCCATATAGTACATTCAGGTTGGTGTCCAGTGCATTCTCTGCAATACTTTGAGTTGTATTACTGTAGCTCTCATGTCTATGGACACTTTTTGAGTGTTTTTAAAAAGAAGAGAGATGTGATCTGGACAGGGTGTGGTCTGGGAGCCAAGAATTCCTGCGTTCTAATCCTGATTCTAACACAGTGCATTTAGCCATGTAATTTGAGGCTCTAGGCTGCTATTCACATCTATGCATAGAGAGAATATGCATTTGCAGAAGGGTGCTTCCCTCCCCCAATACCAAAGCCCCTCTATAGTGACCCTACTAGGTACCCCCCATGCAAAGTTGATGGGGCAGGGCTGTTGTTGTCTCACAATTCAAGCAGGGAGCTGAATACTTGTTAATACAGCCTCAGGGGGTGTTAGCTTGTGCTACTTTGCCTTTGTGCAATGGAAGTCTTCTTGCTCTCTTTTTGTTCTGCGTTTGTACAGCACCTAGCACAATGTGATCCTGGTCTAGGACTGGGACTTCTAGCTGCTACAATAATACAAATAATAGGATGCCCTCCATGGATAACTGTAGTAAGGGAGCCCTAAAAGCATGACACTGGTAGTCTGAAGAGGGCTTATGGCCAGTCAAAAGTGCTGCATCCAATCTTTTGATCAATCTGCTCTGATTTCTGAGTTTGTAATGAAACCCAGAACCAGATGACTTTCTTGTGATCTTGCTGACCTTGCACACATCTCTAACTGATACCTAGAGTGTCAGGTGCTTAGTTAATCTAATTACTATAAATTAAGTAAATATGTACAATTACATGCATCATAGATTTAGGTGTATTTCCCCTGCTACTTGCTGTAATTTCCTTAAGCCTGGAAGCTGATATGGGCACATCTAACAGGGATACCACCAAGAATGAATAATGTATTCACGGCTATATGCTGGAGATTGCTCTAATGAGGAAATCGGCAGAGATTTTACAGAACAATAACAAGGTCTCTGTGCTGTTGCTTTACTGAGCCATGTTCTGAATCCAAGGGTATTCATTGTAGAGCTAACAGTGGAAAGACATGCGGCAAATGATGAAAAGGCAATTCTTGTTCAAAGCCCTCATACCAAATCCCATTCCTTCAAAAATGATTAGACACCAAATCTGAGACTGCAGGATAAAAGATAGAGATGCTACATGCTGATCATAAAAGCTAATGTACCACTGCACTCTTTGTATGCTTAGTGGGCCAGACTTTCAAGAGCTCAGCACTTATAGAGAGGCCAGATTCTCAAAACTGTTCAGCTCACATTTAGGCAGCTAAATGCAGGCCAGACTTTCACACCCAGCAGCTCCCACCAAAACGCTTATGGGCAGGTTTTGAAAAGAGTTCAGTTGCATCATCCTGAGCTTTTTTAGAAAATCTGGCCACATACCTTGGTGCCGAAATTAAACTCAGCCCTTCTGATAATCTGGCCTAGTGTGTGTTTATAACCCACTCTACTCCCTTAAAAAAATCTGTGAGATTCTGGCTAACCAGCAAACTGCATGAGTAAACACCTATTTGTTAGGTGTGCCCAACTGATTCATGCACAGCATATGCCCCATGCCAGCTGTTCCACTTATGCTGAGTTAGAAGAGAGAATCCACGTCCTTCCTTCCCCATTTTTTTTCTCTCCCTTTAAAATTTCTAGCACTGTTAAGAAAGCTCAAACCACCCTTGCACATAGGGCTAACTTGGAACCTCAGCAGGTTTTCTCATGCTTGTCTAGCTCTTATTTTCACTTGACACATTGTACTGAGCAAAAATTTGAGCATGGCTATCGCTATTTGATATCTTATATATTAGCAACATGCAAAACAGTTTGCAAATTAATACAATAATGTTTGCTCTTTTACAAATGAAAAGTCTATATCAATGTTAAATTCCTTCTTTTGCATGCTCTGTACTATAGAAGGAAAAAATAACACTGAAGTCTTTGCTGAAAGGATTGAGAACACAACAGAAAAGGCTGGAATAAGAATCTGGCAAAAATATGTTCTTTACTGCAGCTGCTTTATTCTTTCCTTTTACATTTAGTAATTATTTTCTTATAACATTGCATGGACAATCACCCTGGTAGATGGTGAAAAACTTGCTAGGAGACTAAACCAGTGTATGAAGTTCCCTGTTTAGATGTGCAAGAGTGAGAAGAAAGGACATAAGGAGTCTGCATCAAATGCAGGATCCAATTACAGTCCTAGTTCTTCAGTTCCCTAGGTGAAACTGTTCCTGGTGTGGAGAATCCTTCAGCTACGGGGGTGGGCCAGGAGTGGTACAGATGCACACAGAGGCCTTTGTACCCCCTTAACACTATAGGGATGGGTTTCTGAATCAGGCCTCTAAAGGCCAAAGCAGAGGGTGAAGTTGGGTATGATCTGGGAAATGGGTCACGGTTACCAGTCTTTGAGCTTAGGGGTAAAAATCAATTAACTCCTATTAAGCATGAGCAATCAGCCTTTTTGGGGTGAAGCAGAGGAAAGTAAAAGGATAAACTGGGTAATTATAGGACTGTCAGTCTGACATTCATCCCAGGCAAGATAATGGAGCATCTGATACAGGACTCAATTAATAAAGAATTAAAGGGGCATAATATATTTAATGCCAAACAAAGTTTTGTGGTTTGTCACGCTAACGTGATACCTTTTTTTATGAGTTTGGTTGATAAAGGTAATAGTGCTGATGTAATATACTTAGAATTCTGTAAGTCATTTGACTTGGTACTACATGATATTTTGATTAAACATTAGAATGATATAAAAACCGGCTAACTGTTAGGTCTCAATACATAATTGTAAAGAGGGAATTGGGTGTGTTTCCAGGGGGTTCTGTAGGGATTGGTCCTTGGCCCTATGCTACTTAACACTTTTATTTCTGACCTGGAAGAAAACATAAAATCATCACTGATAAAGTTTGCAGATGACAACAATTGGGGGGTGTGGTAAATATTGAAGAGGACAGGTCATGGATACCAAGATATGATCCAGATCACTTTGTAAACTGGTCACAAGCAAAAATATATATGTTTTTAAATATGGGTAAATGTATGCATCTAGGAATAAAGAATGTAGGCCATACTTACAGAATGGGGCTCTCTATCCTGGGAAGATGTGACTCTGGGGGAAAAAATTGTGAGTCGTGGTAGATAATCAGCTGAACATGAGCTCCCAGTCCAACACTGTGTCCAAAAGGGCTAATGCGATCATCAGATGCATAAACAGGGGAATCTCAAGTAGGAGAAGAAAGGTTATTTTACCTCTGTACTTTGCACTGTTCTATCCACTGCTGAGATATGGTTCCAGTTCTGGTGTCCACAATTCAAGAAGAATGTGGAAAAATTGGAGAGGGTTCAGAGAAGGACCACAAGAATGAGTAAAAGATCGGAAAACATGCCTTATGGTGATAGACTCAAGGAGCTCAGTCTATTTAGCTTGACAAAGAGAAGGTTAAGGGGTGACTTGATTAGTCTATAGGTATCTATGTGGTGAACAAATATTTGATAATGAGTCCTTCAAACTAGCAGAGAAAGTGGCTGGAAGTGGAAGCTAGGGAAATTCAGACTGGAAGTAAGGCATACATTTTTAACTGAGGATAATTAACCATTGCAACAATTTACCAAGAGTTGTGGTGAATTCTCCATCTCTGGCAACTTTTAAATCAAGATTAGATGTTTTTCTAAAATATATGCTCTAGGAATTATTTTGGGGCAATTTTCTGGCCTGTGTTAAACAGGAGGTCAGGCTAGATGATCACAATGGTACCTTCTGGCCTTGGAATCTGTGAATATGAGTGCCAGCATTCCAGGGAAACAACAGTTACTTCAGAGAATACCAACAAATGCCACTGCCACATTGGCCAGGGCTGTGGTCAGCAGCGAAGGACTTCAGTGGCCAAGTACATTTTATATATGATTCAGTTATCGCAGTTTAACACTTAAATTAGGCCTTATAATTTATCCACTGAGAGACTGAAGTGCTGAATAAAGTGACTAAAAATGAAACATAGTGCTCTAACTTAGGCCTTGTCAACTCTTAGGCCCATAGTGCTCTAACTTAGGCCCACCCCCCAAAATAAAAGACCTTGCTAGGAAATAATTTTTGAAAGCTGGTCTCTGTATGAAGAGGATGCAGTGTGGTTAAAATTAAAATTGTTGTGAAGTCTGTTAGTGCTACACTTGATAGTGCTTATCTAAACTATTTTAGTCACATGTTTTCTCTTATAACTGATTGAAAACTCATGTAACTCTTAATAAACTGTATATCTAAGAAACAATGCCTCAGTGTTTATTTAAAGGGCAGCCATTTTAGTTTGGTTCCAAAAAACAAACTTTTACGAAGCCAAAGACCAATAAAATATTTCTATGGTTTTCAAATCCCAGTAAACGCTGTCTGTTTTAAACAAATAAGCTTTTTCCTGTAGTGCTTGCAACTCCAGATTGTGGCACTGAGAACCTGACGTGTCAAAAGTGAAATTGACTTAGTTGCTTTTATTGTGTATTTTGCATTTCTCTCAGCTTGGACAAAGAGCATACATAATAGAAAGTAAACAGATTTATTTAAAAAATTGTTTGAATATTCTGAGGTTGTGTTACTAATGTAGACAAGGAAATATGTCATATTAAAAATCAGATATTGTAGAGTTCCTGTACAAAATTCAGTGTCAAGAGCAAAGCATGCAAGAACCATCCTAAACTAACAAACCAATGTTTGTAGTCAAATATTAATTAGCAACACTACAATAGCAATTTTGTTACAGTCCAGGAGACCAATAATAACAAACCAATACTCTTTGGTAAGCTTATATATCATATTGATATATAAAGCACTTGTCACACTACCATACATGCTATCTTTTACATAGTGGCAAAAATAAACCATGTAACAGTAGTTACCAGGAACAACATTCTTGGTCTAGAGCTGTTTCCTACAGAAATGATCACAACCATGTTGTCAGTTTGGACCTAATCCTTCTCCCATTGACTTCAGTGGAAACAGGAATAAAAACAGAAAATGAACTTAGCTTACTACACTTACAAGTAAGCCAAGCCACACTCCAAACTTTCACTGTGTTGTGGCCACAGGGGACATTACCATGCAGCAATTTGGTATGCTATAGATTTATACCCTGGCTCGCTGTGTAGTAGCTTGCCTTGCAGACAAGCCTTATTAAAAATAAAGATATCAAACAAATAAATACTTTCCAAATACTGCAGTGTAAACTCCTAGATTTGGGCCTGGTGTGTCATCAAGGTAATGTTCAAATGCCACTAGATCATCCCAGCTGCTCTTACTCGGTATGATGGGAACAGGGTGAGAAGCCACATATCTTAGAAAATCAATGAGCAGATTGTGTAGTATAACCTTACAGCAACAAACTGGAGTGGTTAAAAATAAAATTAAGCAAGAAACTAACAGACCTTAGTTTAGTTTAAAGTGTCAAATATGTAAAGAGTGAGAGGCCAAAACTTTTAATAATATGAAAATATCTTTAAAGTCCTTTGAATTAGTGGAAATATACTTAATGAAGCTTATGGAACCCCTTCATACTAAGGAACTTATCAGTGCTAATGCTCATTAAATATGCTTGAATAGTCACTTTACATTTATTAACAGCCATTGTCCAGATAAATATAAAGTATTGAACATAAAGAATAACTTCCCCTAACTGCACATAATAAGGCTGTCATCCCACTGAATTTGGGTGACCTTTTAAATTGTGAGTGTCTGGTTTGAGTAGTGAGTTTTTTTTAATATCACCAGAACCCACAAATGAAGTTGCAGCCCTAAATTATAAATAGTTTGGGAGCGTGTTGTTTAATCTTCCTTTCCAACTGCACTGCAATGCTGTGGGGCTACAGGAATCCACAGGTGGGGCTGCTGAAGCATCATGATGTTATTATGTACATCTTGCTCTTTGCATCTGAGTAGCCATAACACTGTTGTAGCCTACTAAAAGTACACACTACAATTTCATTTTAATACTGAAGAGCTTGTTATATCTGTCCTATGACCTTATACCTCAAGAGAGTAACATGAGAAGGGGTAAAGATCAGAGGGATGGGGAAGTGAGCCATAGGAGACGGTGGCAGGGAGGGAGAGTAGAAGTAAATAAGCACCGGTGTGGCTGTGTACTTACAAACAAAGAAATGAAAGAAGTGACAGCAGAAGAGAAATAGAGAACAAAGATTTTCCTTTCTCCCTATGCCCTAGATAAGGAAACCTTGGTAGTGAACTTTTTCTACTGAGACAGGAAAGTATTTTGGCAGGATTATCTCACTCCAGACTCTCTGATGCTGTTAAGAGAATATTTCTTTCTTGAAAGATCTGTTTTCAGTACATCTTCAGCAGTGTAGATAGAGTGATGATTAATGGATACCAGGGACACCATAATTGTATGTCAGCAGCAATTGTGTTTATCTCCAAATATGAGGAGACAATTGATTAGCTGCCTGAGATTTACAAGAAAATACACATCACAGTTAGCTTTACTATGCACCGAGCCTCCTAACTTATTCTTCCAATTTAGGAATTCTTCTATTTTAGGAATATAGGATAGGAGGTTTCTTTTCCCCTTGACACAAGCATAGGTTTGGATGAGAAACTGCGAAAGGAAAACCAGTATGCGGCAAGAAGTGGGGTCCAAAGACAGAAACCCTTCGTTATCCACAGGAAAAGTAACAGGTAGTAGAATTGCCATTGCTGCTGTCTCTAAGCATCCAGCAGGGTGCACAATGTCTGAGCTAGAGGAAACTTCATTTAGTGTCAAAGGGCAGGATAGTTTGCAGAGCCATTCCGTCCTTGGCCTCCGGTGGAGATGCGGATAAGTAGACCAATTAGTGACACTTGTGATAGAGACTATCTGTCTGGAACTGAAACCATCAGCTCATTTAATGGAAGCCACAGTATAGCCACAGAGTTGGATAGTTGTAATGATGTTTCAGAATGGTCCATTTGCAACCTACAACCTAGGCATGAAAAATGTGGTTAAAATCTCAACCAACTTGCATGTATAATACCATAAGATTCCACAAGGCATGAGTGTGTATGTAAAGTCAGATGAACTCTTGTGTATATTATACATGACAGCTGGTTGAGATTTCAAACACATCAAACCTTGTTGATGGCAAATGGATCGTTCCGTGGTTAGTACTGACCACACTTCATTACTTCTATACACGTGCACACTCACACATACCATGTGAAATTTTAAACAATATTTTGAAATTACATTACAAAATTCCAGCAAGACAAATTCAGTACAATAATACTGAATTACAATTAGTGTAATTAAAAATGTCAGAGAATGCCCATAATTGTGCTGCTATCTTAAAAATGTATCAAGGAAGCAACTGACCTATCTGTACTTCAGACTTTCTGCAGACACACAGATAAAACATAAATGCATGAGGCTACAAAAGACCAGTGTATCACTTTTACAACGGGACTTTGCTGTAGAAGAGTGACATATATTAGTTAGAGCCCGTCCCATGCTTGCAAGAAGGCCTGCATAAGTCAAAGGTAAACTGACCACTACTTATATGAAGATTCTCACTTCCACCAGGGAACTAAGTTTTGTGAGGCTGTATCAATATGTCAATTCTTAGAAAGAGTGAGGTATAAATGAAGGAAGAGATCTGAGATGGAAAACAATTTATAGTGTAGGACTATTCTACCAGAACATTATTTGTCAGTATATCAGAACTAGAGATGAGACAACCCAGGCAGAAAGAATATATCACCTGAGGCAGAGGGGTCTGTTTACCCACTGATGAGTGTACATGACTCCCATTAACAGCCAGAATTCTAGCGAAACAGTGTGGTAAGGGGAGACTGACTATGCTATACAAATTTGTGAAAGGAGCAACATACCAGTGTTTCATAGAACTTCATTCATTCTTTATGGTCTATTTTCACCTATCAGGAGAAAATAAACCTTCTTGCAAATTATGAGACACATTCAAAATCAGCTGAAGGCAAATAATGCACAACAAAACAAAGCTGATTGTTTTAAAAAATACTGTAATGTAGTGGAAGACTGAGTCACAGCCACTGTATGCCTGATTCACGGCTCTCTTTAGATAGCAGCAGTATAACCTTTAAAATAATTTGCAAACCAAAAGTTTGCAAATGACAGAACTATTTTGTTCCACGTTGAAAAGAGCTGAGAATGCATACAGTGTGAGTCAGGTAGCTACAGCTTTCTTCTTGTATGTTTTCACCAGAAATACTTGTATTGTTTAATTGGATCCTAGTCTCTGTTTGGAATTCTGAAAGCATAAAGGCTGGATCCTCCAGTGCAGCTGTATCAGTACAGGATAAACAAGGGGAAGAGGTGAAGGTGGATTAATTCCCCCTTTGGTTTGCCATTGATCCTGTGATTGGCCAAGGACCAGTTTGGCCCCCAGTATAATTTTGAGCAGCCTTGGAGTGCACTAAATTAGTTTCAACTGCCTCTAGACCCAACGGGCTATTCTGGCAGCAGAGGATCACCAAGGTGTAGAGATGCACTGGATAAACCCCATTTCTCCTGGAAATAGTCCCTTCACCAGAGGTTAGGAATGGGAGCAGTATACAACTGCACCAATCAGGATTCCTTCTCCTCACAGGGAATCTCCAGCTAGCTGGTTAAGCCAGTTTTATGGCCCCACTGAAGCACCAAGAACCTGGCCCTGAATTCCTAAATGTTGGATCAAAAATAATTCCTATTTCACTCTATGGCAAACTGCTATTTTGCAAAGTTAGTTGCTCCTGAATATCTTGTTATATTCTGGTTCTGCTCCTCATTCCTGGGACTCACTCATTCTCAGCAAGTAGCTTGAGTTTGGAGATATATAAAATGCACACACACAGTGCTATTGTTCCTCCGTGGGAGGATTGCAGAACATTGTGGATATGCAGCCCTAGGAAAGGGGGAAAAGGGGGAAAGCAGGTAACAGCATAGGAATGCTGCAGAGAATGCCAGCTTGGAACTATAAACTCACATTGTGTTTCAAAGTTATCAGTCAGAGACTGATTGCTTTAATCATTAAACTCAATATTTCTCCATTTAAGTCATAGATTCATAGATATTAAGGTCAGAAGGGACCATCATGATCATCTAGTCTGACCTCCTGCACAACGCAGGCCACAGAATCTCACCCACCCACTCCTGTGAAAAACCTCTCACCTATGTCTGAGCTATTGAAGTCCTCAAATCGTAGTTTAAAGACTTCAAGGAGCAGAGAATCTTCCAGCAAGTGACCCATGCTGCAGAGGAAGGTGAAAAACCTCCAGGGCCTCTTCCAGTCTGCCCTGGAGGAAAATTCCTTCCCGACCCCAAATATGGTGATCAGCTAAACCCTGAGCGTATGGGCAAGATTCACCAGCCAGATACCCAGGAAAGAATTCTCTGTAGTAACTCAGATCCAACCCCATCTAACATCCCATCACAGGCCATTGGGCCTATTTACCATGAATATTTAAAGATCAATTAATTGACAAAATCATGTTATCCCATCATACCATCTCCTCCATAAACTTATCGAGTTTAATCTTAAAGCCAGATAGGTCTTTTGCCCCCACTGCTTCCCTTGGAAGGCTATTCCAGAACTTCACTCCTCTGATGGTTAGAAACCTTCGTCTAATTTCAAGTCGAAACTTCCCAATGATCAGTTTATATCCATTTGTTCTTGTGTCCACATTGGTACTGAGTTTAAATAATTCCTCTTCCTCTCCGGTATTTATCCCTCTGATATATTTATAGAGAGAAATCATATTTCCCCCTCAACCTTCTTTTAGTTAGTCTAAACAAGCCAAGCTCCTTGAGTCTCCTTTCATAAGACACATTTTCCATTCCTCGGATCATCCTTATCTGTACCTGTTCCAGTTTGAATTCATCCTTCTTAAACATGGGAGACCAGAACTGCACACAGTATTCCAGGTGAGGTCTCACCAGTGCCTTGTATAATGGCACTAAAACCTCCTTATCTCTATTGGAAATACCTCTCCTGATGCATCCCAAGACTGCATTAGCTTTTTTTCACGGCCATATCGCATTGGCGGCTCATAATCATCCTATGATCAACCAATACTCCAAGGTCCTTCTCCTCCTCCGTTACTTCTAATTGATGCTTCCCCTGCTTAGAACTATAATTCTTGTTATTAATCCCTAAATGCATAACCTTACACTTCTCACTATTAAATTTCATCCTATTACTATTACTCCAGTTTACAACGTCATCCAAATCTTCCTGTAGGATATCCCTGTCCTTCTCTAAATTGGCAATACCTGCCAGCTTTGTATCACCCGCAAACTTTATTAGCACACTCCCACTTTTTGTACCAAGGTCAGTAATAAAAAGATTAAATAACATTGGTCCCCAAACTGATCCCTGAGGAACTCTACTGGTAACCTCCCTCCAGCCTGACAGTTCACCTTTCAGTAGGACCCGCTGTAGTCTCCCTGTTAACCATTTCCTTATCCACCTTTCAGTTTTCATATTGATCCCCATCTTTTCCAATTTAACTAATAATTTCCCATGTGGCACTGTATCAAACGCCTTACTGAAATCTAGGTAAATTAGATCCACTGTGTTTCCTTTGTCTAAAAAATCTGTTACTTTCTCAAAGAAGGAGATCAGGTTGATTTGGCACAATCTACCTTTTGTAAAATCGTGATTATTTTGTCCCATTTACCATTGACCTCAATGTCCTTAACTACTTTCTCTTTCAAAATTTTTTCCAAGACCTTGCATACTACAGATGTCAAACTAACAGGCCTGTAGTTACCCAGATCACGTTTTTTCCCTTTCTTCAAAATAGGAACTATGTTAGCAATTCTCCATATGGTACAACCCCTGAGTTTACAGATTCATTAAAAATTCTTGCTAATGGGCTGCAATTTCAGGTGCCAATTCCTTTAATATTCTTGGATGAAGATTATCTGGGCCCCCCCGATTCAGTCCCATTAAGCTGTTCGAGTTTCACTTCTACCTCAGATATGGTAATATCTACCTCCATATTCTCATTCCCATTTGTCATGCTACCATTATCCCTAAGATCCTCTTTAGCCTTATTAAAGACTGAGGCAAAGTATTTGTTTAGATATTGGGCCACTGTTAGACTCATGGTTTCTTGTGATTGGATGAAGATGAAACTTTGTTAGAGAAGACCTTGGAAATTATAGTATATCTGGATTAATTTATAGTCTGTTTGCACTGGGACAGTTGGAATTTTGGCAGTTTCACAAAAAGCCTCCTAGATCCCAGGACAGTAAAATACCTTTTCTATAT
Source organism: Lepidochelys olivacea (assembly GCF_965140295.1). Lineage (NCBI taxonomy): Eukaryota > Metazoa > Chordata > Testudines > Cheloniidae > Lepidochelys > Lepidochelys olivacea. The sequence continues at coordinate 35,025,249 of NC_140421.1, forward strand.
CTATAATTGGGGCTCATATTTCATCTGAAGTCTGTTTTCAAATCTAGATCTTATTGTCAGTATCATATGCCTATCTTTCCAATCAAAATAACTCTCTTAGATGAATCGCATGATATTTCTACTTTCACCTAGTTCTGCAGTTGAGGTACTGATAGTCCTTAATCAAAAGGAAATAGCATCCAGGATCACTAAGTTGGTGATAAGCCTTCTGCATGGCCACACATGCCTTTCTCAATGTATGAGAACTATATATTGTCCAGGCAACGTTAGAATTCAGCTGTCTGAACTAGGAAGGTCCCAAAGATCTCCCCAGTACAGGAGGAACTTTGGGTTATATTAGAGCAGCTACCCCACTTGCCTGTCCTTTTGCCATAGGCAAAAAGTACAACTTAAAGCAAGCCTGAGGATGATCCAAGGGAATGGACCAGCACAGATTGGCCCAGGAATGGGGTAGTGGAAAGGTTGCTTAAGGCCATCTTTTCATACACCTTCCTGAACTGTGTCATGCACCCCTGAGCCAGAGTTCAGGATCTGGTCCATATACATCAATCTTATACATCTTAGATATCAAGCTGACATCTCTCCTGAATAGAGTGGCACACTGCACAACCAGTATACATGGACTTCCACATCCTGCTAGGTCTCATATAATTTTTGTTGCATAGAGCTCTGTGTTAAATTGATTCATGGTATATTTTATAGTCTGAAAACCTCGACAGATGCTTAGAATTGCAATAGGATAAAATTTCCTTACTTATATTACTATTATTAAAAACATCACAGACACCAGAGCTCTTTCTATCTGAGTCCTAAGCCATCTTTACAAGGAAAGAGACAAAGAAGAACTGTAACAGTAGTTTACTTCAAATACGATGAAAATAGGATTTGTGCAATACTGTGTTTCATATTCTTCTGCAAACAGAAAAAAATTGTTTTCTTGTAGAATCGCCACAAACATGCAAAATACTAATGAGATTATCCTGTGTGTTTTTTCAGAGAGGAAGGAGCAGAGCAGGTTGGCACAAATGAGTTTTGAAAGGGGGAAATTTGCAGAGATACAATCACATTGATTTGAATGAAAATCAGCAGAGAACTCTCTAACAAATAAATACTCTGAAAATGGTGCACACTCCAAAGTCCAGGAACATCTCAAGGTAAACGTTGTCATAATGTGTGGTTTAGTATGAGCATTGTTTACAAGACGTTTAACTGCTTTTCAGGTAACTGGGTAAAAGACAAAGGCAGGGAGACAGAGAGAAGGTATTTGTCTATCATTGATCTGAAACAACCACCTTTGTAGATTAAAATAATGGGTTTTTCTTTTGTCAGATGCTTTATAGGTTTTTCATGTAAAGTGCTATTGATCTAAAAGCAACTTCGGCAACACATGTTCCACTTGACTACTAGCTGACATTGCCCCCAAATACCTGCATCATCATAGACCCCTAGAAGACACCATGAACCTGAACTTGAAACACCTGAATGCCAACACCCACAAATATAGTTCAAGTCAATGAGAACTGTGGGTATTTAGTATCTCTGGAAATCAGACCCTGTGTCTTTAAATCAGTGATGGCTACCCCCACGTCCCTGAGGAGGTGGTACTTCTGGGAACAGAATCAGGCACTGGCTGTGTCCTATACTAATATTTTAAAGAGCCCAACATTTTTTAATATTGTCAAGGGTCCAGGCACACCAGAGAAGCAGGACCTTTTTTCTGAGTCAAAGCCCTCTGATTTGTTTGGCACTCTTGTGTGGCAGGCTGGAGATTCTGTGGTGGCTTCACTTAAATGTAATGTGGGTGATTTTTATTGAATTAAATAAAAACAAAAATACGATCCATGTAATAGCTCCTATGTTGGTTGTTTTGGTATTAAATTCACTTTGGTTTTGGTGTCCCTGTATTTCCAGTTTTCAGTGTGCTGCAGATTTTTGTATTGACGATGTGTCGCTACATCATTGAAGTTGCAAGGGGGAAAGTTAAGGTTTGGATAGTGAGAGATTTCAGCACCCAAGGATGTTTGGGAGGTAGTTTGGGATTCTGGGTTAAATGCTCTTAGCTGGAAACTTTGCTCAAAATATCAACATTGACACAGTTAACAATATTGACATTTTAAACAATCATCTGGTGATTTCAGAGACAGCTTTTCTTTGCTGAAGACACCCATACCCTCATATTCTTTTGCTGGATAATACATCAGTGCTACAGTACAGGGCATCATCAGAGGAAATTATAATATGGCTCTCTAACACTGGATCTAGTTGATGAAATAGTAGAACATACAAGGCTGCTTACTAACTTTCCCCTTTGTGAATTTTATTCTATCATTACTTTGACATTTTTGATGCTGAGCTTTGTTTCAGACTGTTAACCTGTGGGGTGAGCTTGAGCAATGAGACTTCACTGTGGTTACAGAACGCAAAAAGGTGTGAAAATTGAAATGAAAAAGTGGTGCAGTACTAGTAGCTTATTGGGGTAGCTTTAACTTGTTTGCCTGTGGAAATGCAGAGGGTCAAACAGATTTTTATGGCAGGTGCTGAGTGGAATTCTGGTTCCCAGTTCATGAAATTTCCATTTAACTTTTAAACATGTTTACATAATGTGCATTGTTTCCTAACAGTAACATAACTGAACATTTTTGAAATTAATATATATATATATAGAAATACAGAGACCAAAAATCAAGCTCCATAAAATAAACAACATTTGCAGCTATAACTTCAGAAACAATATCTCAAATGTGGAGTCACCCCAAAGCAGACTCTATAATTATGGACTAACAATCAGATCTTGTACTGATACTAACTGCAATGGCAGCTGTGGACCTTCCAAAGAGCAGCTACAGTGTAGTACTTCTGGGTTAAATAGGCCATTTTGTGTGGACTAAATCCAATTTCACATTTATTATCCACTATAAACTGTGCAGCCACCTATGTAGCTCCTGGTCAGGACTAAGTTACTTTGGCTGTACAGAAAGCATAAAGAGTATATCCAGGATCTCTATAAGTTACTTCACAACAGATACCAATGCATTGTTCTGCAAAGCTGATCAAGTCAGAGCAAGAAGTTACTCCAGTCTCCGAGCCACACTGAAAGCGAAAGTAAGAAGTAATATACAGCAGCAGCCTCAAAGACATCAGCCACAGCCAATCCTCCTATGTTTACTGAACATGCACTGTGGTGCTATACTGGTGAATACATGTGTCTAGGGAATACACGTGTGTGATGCAATGCATGCTGTTGGTAGACACAGATTAGTTCTTGGACAATGTAGTGTGTGGTGACCTACACCTATGAAACTGTTGAAACTCGGAAGACCTTTGTCCATGTGTTCACTTGTGATAAGATATGTCTGCAAATATTGTAAGGTCCCACTGTATAGAATGTGATCCAGCTACCTAGTATTTTCCCTCCCTCTCTTGTGTGTGTCTTTGGTGAGGGGGCTTCCTACTATGGCCAGTGGAACTTGCATATATATGTATGCACTTAGATCTGGGTTCACAGCTGCACTTCTGATTGGTTTGCTGTGTGTTCCTTTCAGGGTGAGTTGGCCACTCCAACAATGAGCTAGTCTCTTCCACTGCTACTCTTAGCCCTTTGTCGCTTGGTCAGGCAGGTTCATACTTGGCCTGGAAGCTGGTCTGATATATACATGGAGAGGTATTCAGATAAATCTAATTTATATGGAATGCTATAAAGCTGGTCCCTAAAACAAATTAAACTCAGTACAATAGAAACACCACCACTGTCCCCTTTCCTGTGTATGAGATCACATAATGCAGAGTGATAATGTTACAAACATATACTATCCAAGCTGTCATTCTAAAGCTTGTGTAATAACATCTAATGCTTAAGGTCACAGCTACAAGCTTCTAAAGCAATGGCTCTACCCTGATGTCTCTCTTTAAATCTGCTACTTTATTTGCCCCATCTGAGCCTCTTTTTGAAGAATGAGCAGAGAAGAAAGAATTTATTATGGGTATGGGAAAAACTCTCTGCATATGAGAGTGAAATGATTGCAATTAGATTGGAAACAAATAAAGTGGACATGATACAAATATATAAAATGGTATCAAAAACATAGAATCAGAGAACTGGAAGGGACCTCGAGAGGTCTAGTCCAGTCCCCTGCACGCAAGGCAGGACTAAGTATTAGATAGATCAGGAGCTTCTATTTTCCCTGTTTCATAACACAAGAACAAAGGTGGCATTCAATGAAACTGAAGGGAAACAGATTCAAAACTGATAAAAGGAAATACTCATTCATGCAATGCCTAATTAGAACGTGGAAGTCCTTTCCATCGGGTGTTTTCATAGCAAAGACGATAGAAACTTCCAAAAAAATGTTGGCCATTGACATGAATAACAACAATATCTACAGTTATAATAATTAATGCTAGAAACAGTACTTAAGGGATATAAAACTGCATGCTTCAGGTTTTACACCAGTCTCTAACCAAGAGGGATTAAGATGAAATCTTCACAGAGGTCAGATTACCCCGCATCTGCCTCCTGTGAGTTTCTTGTTCCTTCTTCTGAAGCTTCTGGTACTGCTGCTTTCAGAGACGAGATACTGCATTAGGTGGCTCCTGGGCACAAGCTAATAACTTCATAAGCACCAGTTATCTTAGCACCACCTTATCATGGAAGGATTTATTTCAGTAATTCTGCCATTTATTGGGAATCATTGCACTGTTATGTGTGTCATTTAAAAACCCTGCCCACTACTTGCACAATGGTTGAAATTCCCTTCTCCAGCTCAAAATCTGAATAATTGGGCTACCTGTGGAGCAAGAGTTGGGAGGGATAAAATACAGCTCCCTGCACATAACGCATGTAGGCGGTGGGGATGCAGTGTATGTATAGCTCCTGTCTCGCCACTCATGCAGCCTGTAGGCTAACACAGCAACCACTGATTCTCTGTACCTGCAGCAAGGAAGGTTTAGGCTACTGGATCAGTATAAGTTGCAGAACCCAGTGCCTCTCCGCAGCCTACCTCAGACCTCTTCTATGAATCATCTTGATCAAGGGTAGTGCAGTTTCTCAATCCAGAGTATACTGGGATGAAAAAGACTCCTCTGTGACCATCCTGCCTTTAGTCCCCCCCATTCATACTTGAGTGGCACTTAACTGGTAGAGAGGGTCTTGCACCAACCATTAGCCTCACCTATGGATTTACCCACTAAGAAAACAATTGCTACTGGCTGTGCTTTTCTCTGTCTCTTAAGATCAGATATATCCAAAAATACTCATCAGGTCCAGAGTTCTGGTAGAAAGACTAATGTTGAAGATAATGTAATTTTTTGTTCCCTTTTCTCCCTCATTTAGACATCCAGTTAGCAGGAATGCCTGGAAAGGAGATAAGTTTCTATATCCCACAAAAAATCCTCATAATAAAGTCAATTTAATGAAAACTTTTTAAAACAACGTTTTGTTTTGTAAATGCTGAGGAACTTGATGATTCAGGGGAGTAGAAATGATATCGACCATTACCTCTAAATAACTAGTTTGACCCCAGTGCAGCTCAGTATGACTGGAAGTTTTTTATCTCCTAACCATTCTGTGTCCTGTGTGAAATACGTCAGTGATTTCAGTCCCATTCCTACTGAACTACTGTAAACAGCCCAAAAAATCAGTCAAACCACAGAGGAGGAGACGAAGGAGAAGAAGGAAAAGAAAAAGGGAACCCACTCCCCATCCTAACTACTATCAGCAAAGGTGCCAAGAATTGAATGTGAATGGATATTGAGCTAAAGCTGATCCTTGTAGCTCAAGGCTCAGTGATGTGGAGATAGTTACAGGGTATCATCACCGTGAAGTGGGGATAGGCCGAAGTCTGAAGTACAAGTGGTTGTACTGTACCTATTCTGTGGAGAAAGGCTGCTCATATCCATTGCTTTCAATCCAGAACATTGCATGATATTCTAATGTACAAACACACTTATAAGTAGCTTTTAGAATGTTTTGAAAAACAGTTACAGAAGGGTTTTCTTGTTGTTTTTCTGGGAGAGCTGGAGAAGGGATGAAAGTATAAGACTTCCTTTATCCAACTGCAGCCATATGATGTTGCCTATTTTACTAAGAACTCCTGTCATGATATTGGTATATTTCTACTTTCTTTTCCTTTTTTTGTCAGTTCTGAATCCTGCAGTCAGATCCCTTCTGGTATATCCTGGCACCAATGCCAAGTCCCATTGACTACACTGAGGCCCACGCATGTGTAAGGGTCTGCCCTCATGGACCTATTGTGCCTACCTTGTTTAAATTGACTGATCAATTCTGGGCATATAAGAAGTGAATAGGTGATCAAATGTCTGCTGGAGCTGAAGCAGAATGCATATACCTATTATTCAAAAATGCCGTGACATTTCTGACTAGGATCAGGACACCAAGTTAAGTTAATACTTAACTTAAACAATATGTTGGTACATTTTATTTTTCTAAGTGTTGAAAAAGAGCACTTCAAAATGTAGAGGTCTGGAAACCATTAATTTGGAACCTCGGTGAGTTTTGGAATCACAAATATTTTTATTCTGCAGTCAGCTCTAGCACACTGGATAACTCAAATTAGATGAATGCCAAGTACTTCTTGTTGTCTGTAACATCAAGACAACTGTCTGAAACCACGCTTTCCTCCTATCATCTTTTTAGTCATTATTACATCCTTCATTGGTACTTTCTAGCCATAAAATATCTGCATCTATGTAAAGTAGTTAAAGAGCTCCTGTACGTCATACTAATAAGCAGACTTTTTAGGCTATATTTTTAGTTATATCCTACTGTTGTCTGCAGAACACATGCCAAAATAGTACGCAATGACAAATACTTTAACATATGCCCATCCTCAATCTCTGTATAATTTATAGTTTTTTATGTCAAAAACTTTACAGCATTATCACTTCAAGTCATATTTTACTGCTGTCAAGGATGCTTTATGTAATAATAACTTAAACTTTAAAATGGAGTCCTCAAAGGAAAAACTGTCAAACACTTCCACTGCAAATAACTATTAAAACAAAAATTGATAATCTGTGTAAACAATATCTTTCCTTCCAATGTGTCTAATACAGATCATATACTCTAGATAGCCAGTTGGGGAGAAGAAGTTATAAACAGTAAGAAACCTATTGTACTAGATTGCTATGAACTCAGAGGATAATTTATTAATTTAAACAACTGCTAATGCCTCACGGGCAACTTTGAAAAACATTCTATCTGGAAATGATGCTGCTTGTGATTTTTTTTCTGCATTTATCTACCCAAGTTTTTTATTAATGAGGACATTTGCATTAAAATGGAATTTAGGGGCTAATCTCAAAGCCTTACTCCCATGAGTCGTTCCAGTGACTTATGGGACTACTCATGTAAGTAAGAGATACACGTTTGGGACTTAGTTTTTATGAGTCCATCTCCTCTTCTAATCATTCCCTAAAAAACTGTAATCCTTTTGGTGACCTCATAATTGTCTCTTTTGGAACAGACAACATGGGTGAGGTAATATATATATTTTATTGGACCAGCTTCTGTTGGTAAAAGAAAAAAGCTTTCGAGCTATGCAGAGCTCTTCTTCAGGTTATTTTGGAACAAATGATTAGGACTTAAGAAACAATGATTGTATTATGCAAAGACCTTTATTAACAAAGAATCAGGAAAGGGAAATAAAGAAAATATATGCTATATTAGCAGAATTATTTCTGATAAAAATACCTTTCAGATTTCTATCACATGCAAGCATGATGATCAGCAGTAAATTTTCCAAACCTTTGAGGTTTTGGGTAAATTGGAGTAAATCCTTCTACCTTGATTAATAAAGATGTCATCCCAAATTCATACCATTGAAATTGTTACAACACACTATCAGGTATATTCTCCTCCCCCATCATATATACTGTAGAGGGAAATGTACATGATGGTGATAGCAATGTAACTGATTAATGGAACTATATGATCATTTAGTCTTTGTCATGCATCTTTTGACCACCTCACCTGCATTCTGCCCACTAATCCATCATTCCAGGATTTATTTCAGTATTCAAAACCTCTATGCAGCTTCAGACAGCTTCCATTTTTCTAAAATCAGCCTGCTACAAAAATGTTTTCCTCAAACCAAAAAATTCAGTCTTGCATAATTGACAGGCTTCAAGTCCTAAATCTTGCAACTCTTCTGAGCTAGAAGTGTGGCCTTCATACCAATGGAAGCTGGAGAATCACCAATATATTGTGTTTGTACAGAAGTATACTGTGTGTGGCTATACAACATATATATACATATATGCATTTTCTTAATTAGCATATAGATTAAATCAAACCTTTAAGCCCTGAGTATTTCACTTGTACTACTCACAAGAATAAGTTACATGCCTAACTGTTCACAGGATTGACCACTTTAAAAAAATAAACTCTGCATAATACAAAATGAGCAGTCATCAGAACCATCAATTCTGCACCCTACCTTGCTGCCCGCTTCAGAAACTTGACAAAGGTCGTAGTAAGCTTTTACTGATATATATGTGTGTGTGTGTGTGTGTGTATATATGCTAGAAAGGATTAGATTTGTAGCAGTAAATGTTAATAATGCTAGTAAACTTTGATTTCTTCATACACACACACACACAAATATTTCCATCGATAATAATCATAATTTACAGATAGGCAAAGTAAGAAAACATGTGTTTCAGAACTTTAGGGTAATTACTTTGCATATATTTGACACATGATGTGATTATGACAATTTATGTTTTAATGGTTATAAATCTTTAACTTTTTAAATCTCAATATCTATTGTCATTAAATTATTGTCTGACCCCCACCCCATAATTTCCCACAACTGTACAAATTTAAATTGAAAAACATGCTTAAAAATTAACATGCTATCCCTCAAATTATTTTAAAAATTGAATTCTGCCAAGCTTATTTATGTATAAAATACGTGCATACACTTTTTATGAAAACTAAAATAGAACATTTCAGCCACTAATAAGCAATATAATATTAATCTGAGAGTAACTACACACAGCATAATACTGAACACGTTTTTATACTACATTTTAATTTTACAAAACACTATTGCTAGTTAGGATTTTTTAAAATATTTTCAAACTTTTCTTATAGTGAGGACTTACAGATAATATAGAAAGAATGCCAAAAAGTATATATGTGTAATAAATAGATTTGCCACCAGGTTGTCACAAAGTTATTGAAATGGTCTCCCAAAAATGGTCCAATCCTGGATTATTTTTTTTTCCACATCCAAAGACTGCACTGAAGTTGGTGGGAATTGTAGATGAACTAAGAATGCAGTACTGGGCTCCAAATGGTTGTTGCAGGCTTGTAAATAGCATGGGGTCAGAGACTATAATAGATTTCTGTGGGGATTTCTTAAGAACTAATGGGCTGTTTTGCCTAGAAATCAATGGCTCAGTACAGCCTGGGTGCAATAACAATCCCTTAATTCTCTGTATTTAAGTTCCAAAAGTTGGGCCCAAATGTGCAAAGGTTTATTGAAGTGTATTAGTGCTCATGGTAAATTATTTTGCCCAGTAGTAAATCTTTGAAGCATTTAGGTTCTAATTTGTTAAAAACACTATTTGTGGCTTTCTAAAGGGACTGATTCTGCAAACCCATGGCTGAGCATTAGCTCTACGGACATGGATATCACCTTTAAGTTTAAAGTGACTAATCATGAAAGTATGGTTACTCTTGTGCATAACTGTTTACAGTATCTTCCCCTAAATGCTCTATAATTTAATAAATTATATGTTGCAAACTGAAAAAAATTAAGTAAAATGTGGAAAAGAAAATAAACATTTGCCTTGTTTATGTTTTACTCTTAATGTTCTATAATAAGTCAGGTTGCATAATATCGTAATTCAGCATTTCAGAAATGTGTTATTTTTAAAAAAGTATCTGATAGTTTATTAATAATTTAAGTAAATCCCTCTTTTTCTCTCTGTCCCCTAATCATTTTTGAAAACTGAAGTAGGAAGAACGCTTCTGAGTGATCATACCCTAAAGCCAGCGCTTTGCTCTGTTGGCTGTGATCTCCTCAAAGTTAGCTATGGTGTTTCACACTTCCAATGCTACTTTTATTTTATGTTTAATGTTAACATACACAGATTAAAAATTTCCACAAGACACAGAAGGCCAGATCCTCAATGAAATAAACTGAGCAAAGCAGCTCTACCTTAGGTGAGGATCTCTACCAAGATCTGAACTTCCCCAAAGTAAGGAAATGTTCTGATCCAGGGTTTGGGGTTGGGTCTAACTCTAGAGAGAATATGAGAATCTAAAGGGTAAGGAGAATACTTTTAAAATATCAGATGTGAGTGGATAACCTGTAAGCCATATTTTGCTCTCAATTACTTCAGGATAAATCTGGAATAACCGTATTTACTTCATTGGTGTCACTCTGGAATGATAATAACTGAGAATAGAATTTGGGTCTATGACTTTAAAGCTTGAGAGCTTCTGTCTTTGCAGTTCTCAAACTAATGCCAACGGTACTACGGCATGTCTTCAAAACTAAATTAAGCTCAACATTTGAATATATGAGTTTCCCTTGCTTTCTCTCTTGAGTATATACACAGTGAGGGACAGAACATAGTACACCATTTTTATACATTACTCAGACCTCTTTGAAGCTAGACATTCCTGTAAATAATGCTGAGTAATCAGAAAAAAATCTTAAACCTAACTATTATTTAGTTTTAGTTTTGTAGTACTCTCATATCCAGATACATCATTTTCAGAACACATGGATACATATTCATTTCATGCTTTGAACAGTAAATATATCAACATAGTTGTTTTACTCTTTCTTCCATATGTCAATAATAATACAAATGGTATTCTGCTCAGTCTGCATTCTTCCTTGAGGGCTGGGGAGGGAAGGGGGAGACTGAATTCCCTTCAGTTTTGATGGGACCCAAATCCTTCCTTGTTATAACAGCATCATTCTGGATTTCAGTTGTTACTCAGCATTTACAACAGCACCACTAGGAGAAGAATTTGCCTTTTTTTCACTTTTTCTCAATTATGTTTCACTTAACAAGGGCCAGATTCTGTCACCCTTAACTCAGGATAAGTAGTACTTTATTCAGATATCCTCTTTACATCAAGTTACTGCTCAAGCTGAGTGTGGGTAGCAGAGTCTAACTCTCTGGCACTTGTATGTTGTTACTGCAGTCTATGATACAAAACTATCCATAGAAACTAACTGTCTGGGCCTGAATCTCCTTTTACTTACACCAGTTTTACACTATTGAATTCAACAGAATTGCACTAGAGTTATTCCTGATTTATGCCAGTGAAAGTGAAAGAAGAGTCAGACCCTTTATTTTAGTACCATTAAAAGTTGTTTATTTTTTTTTGTACACTGGTCATATAATAAGTAAAATTTGGGATTTTTCTTCCAATTCTAAAAGACAGATATGTGTAGAAATGTATGATAAATACCAAAATTTGATTTTATAGGGACAGATCCTCAGATAGTATAAATCATTGTAGTTTCACTGAAGTCCATGGAGTTATACCAGTTTATACCAGCTGAGGATTTTGCCCAGAGTGTCCAAGAAATTTCTCTAAAAACCCAATTACAAGCCAACTGGTCCCCCAAACACATTAAAAAATCTCTAAAATAAAGAAACTTTACCGTCTTTGTGATAATAAGTGACTTCCACTTTCCTCTCCTCTGACCCAAGCAGTGCCTGGGCAATTTGGGCAATATGATGTCTTTTGGTCTCTGGCCCATGAAGGAAATCACAGGTGCAAGGTTTCTGCATGACATCTGGTCTGGAGAATCCAGTCATCTCACAAAACCCATCATTGCAGTAGATGATAGCACAGTTCTGCACTCTAGCATTAGCAATGATGAATTTTTTATCTGCAATACAAGAAAGTGATGCATTTTTCAGTACTTTTTCAACATTCCATGAACTGTTGTCTGCAAGGACAGACGTTGAAGAACCTATTACCTATTTTTTGCATGTGATTTCTATGATGTAGAGATCTTCAATATAGCTTACTTGACCCAGAACTCTTAAAGAAACTTCAATAAACTTGTTATACATTAAATATGAAGATAGTTGGCTTTTAAGAAAATAAAACCAGATCCAAGAAGTCCTTTTGCAAAGCTCTTGTTAAGTTCCAAATTTGTAATACATTTTTCAGTGTCACTGAAACCCAGACTATTGGCTTAGTCCTGCAAGTCTTTCCTGAGGAAAACTCCTTTGAAGAGTTAATGGGAATTTTATCTGCATGAGATCTTGCCAGTATCAAGCCCAAACCAAAGGGCTCAACCCTGCACTAAAGAAGCCAGTGAGAATTTTTCCATTGACTTGAATATGAGCAGGATCAAGCCATTAATCTGGTTTTCAATTAAACTCCCAAGAAAATGAATGTAATATGATCATTCAGTTGCTTATGTAGTTGTTATAAGCTAGAGTTATTACAGAAAGGGGATATTACAAGTCACATAGTAAAAGATCATTTTGGGTCAAATTCTGGTCTCAACTACACTTGTAAAGTGATGTGCGTAAGACACACATATCTTCTGAAACTTTCATCTGAGAGTAATGTACCAAAGTTGTCTTATAACTATTCTACTTATTTCTGTTCACAATTGCACTATATACTGCTCCCATTTTACAAATGGATATTCAGTGCTGATACAATTGCTATGTTATTACCATTTATGAAGTCCTGCTTGTCTTGTTCACACAAACAAAACCCACAATTTTAATAGGATTTATCATGAGTTAAGTGAGTATTGTATGACCCTATATAGTATTTTTAATTAAATATATTGTTTTTCTAACACATCAAAACATTTGTAGAAAAAAGTGCATTTTATATATACTTTCCCCACTGTCTTCATATTATGCTGAATTTTCACAATAACCTTGTATTAGTGATTTAAAGGAGTGTATTATTTACTAGCTTTATTCACTGCAACAGTAAGTCACACAATTCAATGGCCTGAGTCTGTAAACCCTTACTAACATAAATAGTACCCTTGATTTCAATACTTATATATGTAAAACTTGTAGGATCTGGCCTTTATTTCTTACACGAGTTACAAGAATATTAAATTTGCTGTAGATACATTTAGAGAAGGAACTGCAAAGTATATAAGCTAAACTTAGTTTCTTTTTGTAGTGCTCTGATATCTTATAAACATGCTAAATATTTAAATTAGTCCAGCTGTGTCAAACATACTGTTTCTTTGGATGCTGTTATAACATTATTTTTAAGTTTCAAGTGTTAGATGTACAGTAAATTGGAATTAAAAGAAAAATAGTGAAAGCTTCAATATCCTTGACAGGTAGTAAACTACTGCATTGGGAAGGATACATAGACTAGATCAGCAACGTCCCTGGGGATGCATTTGCATTGATTTAATAGATACTTCAAGCTTCCATAAACTAATGATAAAAAAAAAATCACTGATAAATATGTTAAAAATGCAGTGCTAAAGGCAAGCTAATAAGAGTACTTTCCCCCTAACAATTCCTCTGGGTGTTATTTGTCTCCTCTAAATCAAAGTCTGCCTGTTCTGATTTATGTTTAAAAAAATAGCTAGCAATGTTTTCCTTGGATATTGCATAAGCACCCCCACTGTATGATATGCTGAACAACTGAAATGTAGGTACAGTAGCTACAACACAAAATATAATACAGTCAATAATTAAAACTGCCCCCTAAGATGAGGGGGGACCGAAAACTGTAGTGTAGATCAGTAATAATATCAGCAAGGCTCTTAGGGATCCCTTCCTCACCTCCTGTTTTTCCTTTCCAACCTACAAACTTAAAACAGTCTGGAGCTGCTATGCATCTAGTCCCACGCAGACCCAAACTATTGTATCAAAATAGAGAGAAAGAGAGAGAGAACTTACTTTGCCCTTCAAATTTTCGTATGATTGTACCCAAAAATGTATTTTGTGGTGCCACATGTCCTCTGCGAACAGGCATGTTTGTACAGATCTTCGGCTCCCTGTGCACAATGACTTCTCCAATGATCTCTACACGGCTCCAGCCCAAAGCACTGAGCCAGCTACCCTTTGTGACAAATCATCCTCCTCTGGATCACAGCATCTCTTCCCATTAGCACCACTTCTAGGCACACGCTTTTCCTACTGGAATGAGATCCATCCCCGCTCCTTCCTCTGGGGGACCTCGGATGCTATTGTCTCTGGGCTGGGTAGGGGTGGGGTAAGCAGGGACAGGAGCAGGGGGAATCACAAGGGTGATCGATCTGTTTCTCTAGCACCAAACATCCTCAGTTTTCCAATGCAAATGAATGTGACCCGGGCAGTTTCCCAAGCTGTAGTGATGGTTAGAGGGATGGAAGACTATTGTTGCTCTGCTACCAGAGGGAGTGACGTCCACCGCCCCCCCCCCCCCTCACACCGCCGCCCTCCTCCGGGCTTCACCACAGAGCGCAGCAGCTCGGATTACTCAAGCGTGGCTTAGCAGGAGCCAGCCAATAAATCTCTCTAAAACTCAGCGACAAACAGCGACATCAGGCATGAGATCCACCCCGGCACCACTGCCACATGCTCCCCCTCCCCCACAGCGCAGCAGCTGCAAGGAGCACAAGAACCTCGGCCCTGCCAGGGGAGGAGCGCCTGGGTGGGAAAGCAACTAGCTGCCTTCCCTGCCCTTGCGAGCGCCTCCGGGGTTTGCACAACGAGCTCCGTGCGAGGGCGGCGGGGCACATCCCTGCAGATCCACGCCGGGTGGGAGGGTGGAGCCGGGGGAGCCCCTCAGCCTCCCGCCTGCAGCCACCCACAGAGGAAGCGGCGAAAACTTCTCTAGGGTGGATCGTTCTAGCGGCTGCCCAGCGACCCCCCTTGTGCAGCTCGCCTGGGGGGGAGGGAAACGCGGCCAATGTCCGGGCAAGCGGCCGCCCGTTGCACCCAGGGGCGCTGGGGCCCGGCCGGGGAGAGCGGCACCTCCTCCCACTTTGTTCTCCCCGCGTGCCGGAGGAATGGCTGCTCGCGCGCCAGTGGAAAGCCGCGGAGCGCCGGCTGCCAGCGGGGCTGGGGCAGCCACGGGCACGGATAGGGAGGGAAGGGCAGGGTACAGGGGGCGGAGAATGCGCCTGGAGCACCCCCGGCAGCAGGGGTAAGGGGGAGACCCGCAGCCCAGTCCCCGCAGGCCAGGGAGCGTGGCCTCAAATGGCAGGCCCCCCTCCAGGCCATGGGGCAGCAGGAGGGGAAATGGAGGGGGGCGGGGGGGGGGCGCATCCTCCCCTGAGCCGGGCGCCAGCCGCGGGTTCTGCTCGGGCTGGCCCGGGGCTCTAGCGCCCTTCGGGGTGGGGGGCTCGGTCTCTCCAAGGAGGCAGCGTTAGGGGGAAGCGCTGAGCTGCCCAGCGGGGCGGGCAGTCTGGTGGTGCCGGGCCTCAGCCACGGTCCCACCAGACTGCCCGCCGGGGTCCCCCCAGCCAGCCCCAGCACCGAGAGCGCAGGCGGGCACCTTCCCAGGACGGCGGCTGCGGTGGTGGAGGGGCCCCGCTGGCTCAAGCCCTTAGCAAGGGGCAGCCGGGGGCGCTGCGCCCTCCCCTTAAGGGCACCCAGGTTTTACAGAGCAGCTTGAGGGCTGCCCTGCCAGACGTAGGGTGACCAAAATCGGGACAGTCCCGGTTTTGGGTCTTTTTCTTATGTAGGCTCCTGTTCCCCCCCCACCCCCCCGCACCCCAGCCCCTGTCCTGATTTTTCACATTTGTTGTCTGGTCACCCTATGCCAGGGGAGCGCGGGGCCGGGAGCAGGGGGATGCCAAATGCTCGGAGCTGTCTGTGGTGCTGATGCTGCTGACCAGGGACGATGAGCATCAGCCGCCGCCATCCGAGCAGCCCCCTCTGACGAGCTAGTAAGGGGCAAGTTGGGCAGAGTACCCCCGCGCACACACACACAAGCACAGCTCCCCAGCCCACGGTAATAGCTCTGGGGGATCCGAGGGGAAGTGTCTAGTAGACACAGGCTGTAATTCAGGCTTCCAGCACTAACAAGAAGGCAGCGCGACCCACACTCAGCGAGGGCAGGGCTAGCCCCACTGGATTGCTGTTCGCTAATACAAAGAGGTAGCTGGAGTCAGTCACGCGGTGCTGCCTGTGCCTGGAGCATCTCTACGGGAGCACAAAGCAGATCGCTCATCTCCGTTCACCAGCAACGTTTCTTTGTAAAGTCTCTGGAGGGAGTGCAGGGGAGGGCACCTGAAAACCACTCTCTGTAATGGCAATACTAACCACAGGCTATCAAGCCTGCAAAGTTCTGCCTTCCACCTGTTCGCCAGCAATACTAGCAGGTGTTTCCTTTCTCCCAAAGGCCTTTCTCAGGTGTAGCCTTTGTTACTATCCTTCATCATAGAAATGTATCACCTGAGAGCCAGATTCTGTGTTTATCTTTAAGGATGCAATTCTGGAGTCATTCCATCTGATCACAGTCAAATAATTCTAGATTTACATCAGCGTAACTAAGGGCAGTAACCAGCCTTCACAGGTTTTTCTTGTTTGCTGGGTTGTTTCCTAACCTGTTGTTTTTTCAAAGGTGGATACAAGATAATGGAAATGAAATCATTCACCTATACAATCAGTCATTTTAAGGATTGAATGCACTTTTGCAGGGCATTTTTATATTGCAAATGATTTATTTGAATGGAGGACTACAAGCATAATGTTTCTAAATTATCCCTGTAATTGTTTTTGTGCATTACCTATTTATAGAGACAAATATTTCACTCTATATTCAGAAATATGAAACGGGAATAGTAATCATATAGGGTTCATTCCTCCGAAGGATAGAAGAAGTATGACATTTTTGTGGCTCTGTGACCTGTACAACAGCAGTGTAATTTATATGGTATTTTCCCTTGCTTACGTATAGTTCAGATTAGCAGATAAGGCTGCCAGCTGAATTCCCCCCACCCCCCGTACACTGGTTAGAAAGGACATACACTGCCTCAGATATGCATGCAAAGTTCCCATTTACATTAGTAGAATTTGTATGTACAGAATGAGAGCTGCATATTTATATACATAACATCTAACACCATAGCACCTAGTCCAGTTTTAAGAGCTAGGATGGATCTCTTTCTGGCTTTTACCTAAAGAAACACCAAAGACATTTCTTTACCAGCAATAGAAAATGACTACCTTTAATCATTGTGAATTACATTGTTCAAAAAACAAACAAAAACAAAAAACCCAATGAGCATCTCAATTTTGAGAGTCCTAATATCTAACTGTAAATCATAGTCATTGATGAACAATACTGGTCAATTGTTCAAGTATACATAATCTTTTGGAAACAGGGCAAATATATGAATCTTGTCCAGTCTCCCCTATCTGGTAATGTAGTATTAGCAGTTGGAATGCAAGAGATTCATCTACAGATGGATTGTTCTGTCTCATTTTCATCGAATACAGTCAGTGGTCTTATTTTTGCAACATCTGATTAAGACAGGGATCTGAATTAAAGTGAATTGACTGCTGCTCACTGTAGAAAAGAGTGAAGTTCTGTTGGTGGATGAAGATCCCAGTAGGAGGTGGTTGACTGCATGATCTAGAGAAGGTATATATTTACCTTTCATCAAAATTATTCATGCTCTCAGGGTCTCATGGATCTATCTGGAATCCTTAGTATTAGCAATGGCCCACAATGCTCTTATTTTCTCAGTAGGAGTAAATATACCAGCCTAGGAGTAAATATACCAGCCTATATGTATCCTTCTTGCTTCTGTTAAATTGTCAAATGTCTTTTATATGCAATTCTGGCTGTGGCATTCTAGCTCAATGCCAAGAGAGATTATAAATGAAAAGGCTATAATTACTTAACTAACTTTTATTAATTCAGTCTCCTACACTGAAAAATAAAGGTAGTCTCACATGGTGGGCAAGTAAAATGCAAGCTAGTATAATATTCTCTGGAATGCTCTACTGAGCATTAAAGGTTGTTACTCTGCAGTATGCCAAAATATATTGTTCCTGCTGATTTGATACATTAGTAAAGCTAGGGATCTGAGACAAGTTTTTGAGGTCATAAGTCAGCATGACTTGGGAGTACTGCTTAGGCAGTGTGAATGGGCCATGGAAAGAAAATTATAGAAGTGAAACAAACACATTAATAGAACTCATCTAATCTGTCCCTGTCAGTGGATTGCTTCCTGTGGTATGTCTGCCACTGTGTTATCCAGTTCTGTTCTCAGGGTATGTCTACACTACGAAATTAGGTTGAATTTATAGAAGTCGGTTTTTTTGAAATCGGTTTTATATATTCGAGTGTGTGTGTCCCCACAGAAAATGCTCTAAGTGCATTAAGTGCATTAACTCGGCGGAGCGCTTCCACAGTACCGAGGCAAGCGTCGACTTCTGGAGCGTTGCACTGTGGGTAGCTATCCCACAGTTCCCGCAGTCTCCGCTGCCCATTGGAATTCTGGGTTGATATCCCAATGCCTGATGCGGCAAAAAACATTGTCGCAGGTGGTTCTGGGTACATGTCGTCAGGACCCCGTTCCCACCCTCCCTCCCCCCGTGAAAGCAAGGGCAGACAATCATTTCGCGCCTTTTTTGTCTGCTGCCAGCCAAAGATGTAAAGGATCGATGGAGTGGGTCAGAACAAGACATAGACCAGATTTGTTTTGGACTCATTTTCCTCCTCCCCTATCTAGATCACACTGCAGTCAGTCACAGAGAAGGCGCAGCGAGGTTAATCTAGCCATGTATCAATCAGAGGCCAGGCTAACCTCCTTGTTCCAATAAGAACGATAACTTAGGTGCACCATTTCTTATTGGAACCCTCCGTGCAGTCCTGCCTGAAATGCTCCTTGATGTACAGGCACACCCTTTGTTGATTTTAGCTCCCTGAAGCCAACCCTGTAAGCCGTGTTGTCAGTCGCCCCTCCCTCCGTCAGAGCAACGGCAGACAATCGTTCCGCGCCTTCTTTCTGTGCGGAGACGCCATACCAAGGCAAGCATGGAGGCCGCTGAGCTCATTTTGGCAATTAGGAGCACATCAACCACCACACGCATTATCCAGCAGTATATGCAGCACCAGAACATGGCAACGCGATACCGGGCGAGGAGGCGACGTCAGCGCGGTCCCGTGAGTGATCAGGACATGGACACAGATTTCTCTGAAAGCATGGGCCCTGCCAATGCATGCATCATGGTGCTAATGGGGCAGGTTCATGCTGTGGAACGCCGATTCTGGGCTCGGGAAACAAGCACAGACTGGTGGGACCGCATAGTGTTGCAGGTCTGGGACGATTCCCAGTGGCTGCGAAACTTTCGCATGCGTAAGGGCACTTTCATGGAACTTTGTGACTTGCTTTCCCCTGCCCTGAAGCGCATGAATACCAGGATGAGAGCAGCCCTCACAGTTGAGAAGCGAGTGGCGATAGCCCTGTGGAAGCTTGCAACGCCAGACAGCTACCGGTCAGTTGGGAATCAATTTGGAGTGGGCAAATCTACTGTGGGGGCTGCTGTGATGCAAGTAGCTCACGCAATCAAAGATCTGCTGATATCAAGGGTAGTGACCCTGGGAAATGTGCAGGTCATAGTGGATGGCTTTGCTGCAATGGGATTCCCTAACTGTGGTGGGGCTATAGACGGAACCCATATCCCTATCTTGGCACCAGAGCACCAAGCCGGCGAGTACATAAACCGCAAGGGGTACTTTTCGATAGTGCTGCAAGCTCTGGTGGATCACAAGGGACGTTTCACCAACATCAACGTGGGATGGCCGGGAAAGGTGCATGACGCTCGCATCTTCAGGAACTCTGGTCTGTTTCAAAAGCTGCAGGAAGGGACTTTCTTCCCAGACCAGAAAATAACTGTTGGGGATGTTGAAATGCCTATATGTATCCTTGGGGACCCAGCCTACCCCTTAATGCCATGGCTCATGAAGCCGTACACAGGCAGCCTGGACAGTGGTCAGGAGCTGTTCAACTACAGGCTGAGCAAGTGCAGAATGGTGGTAGAATGTGCATTTGGACGTTTAAAGGCGCGCTGGCGCAGTTTACTGACTCGCTTAGACCTCAGCGAAACCAATATTCCCACTGTTATTACTGCTTGCTGTGTGCTCCACAATATCTGTGAGAGTAAGGGGGAGACGTTTATGGCGGGGTGGGAGATTGAGGCAAATCGCCTGGCTGCTGGTTACGCGCAGCCAGACACCAGGGCGGTTAGAAGAGCTCAGGAGGGCGCGGCACGCATCAGAGAAGCTTTGAAAACCAGTTTCATGACTGGCCAGGCTACAGTGTGAAAGTTCTGTTTGTTTCTCCCTGATGAAACCCCCCGCCCCTTAGTTCACTCTACTTCCCTGTAAGCTAACCACCCTCCCCTCCTCCCTTTAATCACCGCTTGCAGAGGCAATAAAGTCATTGCTGCTTCACAGTCATGCATTCGTTATTCATTCATCACACAAATAGGGGGATGACTACCAAGGTATCCCAGGAGGGGTGGTGGAGGAGGGAAGGAAAATGCCACACAGCACATTAAGCACAACACTTTAAAAGTTTACAACTTTAAAATTTATTGAATGACAGCCTTCTTTTTTTTGGGCAATCCTCTGTTGTGGAGTCGCTGGTTGGCCGGAGGCCCCCCCACCGCGTTCTTGGGCGTCTGGGTGTGGAGGCTATGGAACTTGGGGAGGAGGGCGGTTGGTTACAGAGGGGCAGCAGTGGCAGTCTGTGCTCCAGCTGCCTTTGCTGCAGCTCAACCATACACTGGAGCATTCTGGTTTGGTCCTGCAGCAGCCTCAGCATTGAATCCTGCCTTCTCTCATCACGCTGCCGCGACATTTGAGCTTCAGCCCTGTCTTCTGCCCGCCACTTACTCTCTTCAGCCCGCCACTTACTCTCTTCAGCCCTCCACCTCTCCTCCCGGTCATTTTGTGCTTTCCTGCACTCTGACATTATTTGCCTCCACGCATTCGTCTGTGCTCTGTCAGTGTGGGAGGACAGCATTAGCTCGGAGAACATTTCATCTCGAGTGCGTTTTTTTTTCTTTCTAAGCTTCACTAGCCTCTGGGAAGGAGAAGATCCTGTGATCATTGAAACACATCCAGCTGGTGGAGAAAAAAAAAGGGACAGCGGTATTTAAAAACACACATTTTATAAAACAGTGGCTACACTCTTTCAGGGTAAACCTTGCTGTTAACATTACATACATAGCACATGTGCTTTCGTTACAAGGTCGCATTTTGCCTCCTCCCACCGCGTGACTACCCCCTCAACCCTCCCCCCTCCCCGTGGCTAACAGCAGGGAACATTTCTGTTCAGCCACAGGCAAACAGCCCAGCAGGAATGTGTCCCTGAAGAAAAGCACCCTATTTCAACCAGGTGACCATGAATTATATCTCACTCTCCTGAGGATAACACAGAGAGAGAAAGAACGGATTTTGGTTGAATGCCAGCAAACATACACTGCAATGCTTTGTTCTACAGTGATTCCCGAGTATGTGTTACTGGCCTGGAGTGATAAAAGTGTCCTACCATGAAGGACGAAATAAGGCTGCCCTCCCCAGAAACCTTTTGCAAAGGCTTTAGGACTACATGTAGGAGAACCGCAAATGCCAGGGCAAAGTAATCCTTTCACATGCTTGCTTTTAAACCATGTATAGCATTTTAAAAGGTACACTCACCAGAGGTCCCTTCTCCGCCTGCTGGGTCCAGGAGGCAGCCTTGGGTGGGTTCGGGGGGTACTGGCTCCAGGTCTAGGGTGAGAAACAGTTCCTGGCTGTCGGGAAAACCGGTTTCTCCGCTTGCTTGCTGTGAGCCATCTACAACCTCCTCCTCCTCCTCCTCATCTTCTTCGTCCCCAAAACCTGCTTCCGTATTGCCTCCATCTCCATTGAAGGAGTCAAACAACACGGCTGGGGTAGTGGTGGCTGAACCCCCTAAAATGGCATGCAGCTCATCATAGAAGCGGCATGTTTGGGGCTCTGACCCAGAGCGGCTGTTCGCCTCTCTGGTTTTCTGGTAGGCTTGCCTCAGCTCCTTCAGTTTCACGCGGCACTGCTTCGGGTCCCTGTTACGGCCTCTGTCCTTCATGCCCTGGGAGATTTTCACAAAGGTTTTGGCATTTCGAAAACTGGAACGGAGTTCTGATAGCACGGATTCCTCTCCCCAAACAGCGATCAGATCCCGTACCTCCCGTTCGGTCCATGCTGGAGCTCTTTTGCGATTCTGGGACTCCATCATGGTCACCTGTGCTGATGAGCTCTGCATGGTCACCTGCAGCTTGCCACGCTGGCCAAACAGGAAATGAGATTCAAAAGTTCGCGGTTCTTTTCCTGTCTACCTGGCCAGTGCATCTGAGTTGAGAGTGCTGTCCAGAGCGGTCAGAATGGAGCACTCTGGGATAGCTCCCGGAGGCCAATACCATCGAATTGTGTCCACAGTACCCCAAATTCGAGCTGGGAACGTCGATTTAAGCGCTAATCCACTTGTCAGGGGTGGAGTAAGGAAATCGATTTTAAGAGCCCTTTAAGTCGAATTAAAGGGCTTCACTGTGTGGACGGGTGCAGGTTTAAATCGATTTAACGCTGCTAAATTCGACCTAAAGTCCTAGTGTAGACCAGGGCTCAGTTACTCGAGAAATGGAACTTCCTTTACTTTGAGGAACTTTTCAACCATCTCTGTGATCTCACCATGGAATTTTGTTCCCTCATATTAAGGCAAAATGTTCCCTTGTTGAGTCTAATCCCTAGACCCCACCCCTAATTGTTTTTAGTCCTTTTGGTGTTCACATTTTTTAGATGCTTATCTTACTTCCCTAGGTGTTTGGCCCATGATTGCCTCAAGTTATTCACCAGTGACCCATTCTGGCAATTAAGAGGGGCAGTGATGGCTTCCAGATAATGTGTGCCTCTCTAGTCAGCTCACATGCCAATCACAATCATGGTTATCTGTCAGATATCGAAACAGAATGATGATGATGATGATAAGGCAAGATATGAAAAATACCCCACTATTCATTTATTTTCTTCATACAATATATAGAGAGGTTTTAAAGCACATAAATCCAGTGTCCTGCTCCAAAGATTTGCTAGTTTCTATTTAGGTACAAGGAAAATGTCATAAAAAATAAACATGTTTAGTCCTGATAATCTAACCAGTACCTGTAGCTGTTGTAGGATTGGGGAGTGACAATTTAGAAATATAGTCTACTTATGGAAGAGAAATAGAATAGAACATAATTTATGTGACCCACCACAACTAACCAGCACACCTTAGGTTTTGAATACTGATTATCAGACACATGAAGTCAATCCATCATAGAAAAAATTAAATACCTTGTAAAAGTTAAGTAAACTAGAAAAAAATGCAAGGAAATTCCAATTTGCTAGCAGACAATCCAGGAGCAGTAAAGGTTATTGAGTAAATTATTTGTTGTGGATCATCTACAACAAGAAGGAGGAGTGCTAGGCAGAGATGGGCTCCACTTAACGAAGAGAGGGAAGAGCATCTTCGTGAGCAGGCTGGCTAACTTAGTGAGGAGGGCTTTAAACTAGGTTCACCGGGGGAAGGAGACCAAAGCCCTGAGGTAAGTGGGGAAGTGGGATACCGGGAGGAAGCACGAGCAGGGGCGTGTGAGAGGGGAGGGCTCCTGCCTCATACTGAGAACAAGGGGCGATCAGCGGGTTATCTCAAGTGCCTATATACAAATGCACAAAGCCTGGGAAACAAGCAGGGAGAACTGGAGGTCCTGGCAAAGTCAGGGAATTATGATGTGATTGGAATAACGGAGACTTGGTGGGATAACTCGCATGACTGGAGTACTGTCATGGATGGGTATAAACTGTTCAGGAAGGACAGGGAGGCCAGAAAAGGTGGGGGAGTTGCACTGTATGTAAGGGAGCAGTATGACTGCTCAGAGCTCAAGTATGAAACTACAGAAAAACCTGAGAGTCTCTGGATTAAATTTAGAAGCCTGAGCAACAAGGGTGATGTCGTGGTGGGAGTCTGCTATAGACCACCAGACCAGGGGGATGAGGTGGACGAGGCTTTCTTCCGGCAAGTCGCAGAAGCTACTAGATCGCATGCCCTGGTTCTCATGGGCGACTTCAATCATCCTGATATCTGCTGGGAGAGCAATACAGCGGTGCATAGACAATCCAGGAAGACTTTGGAAACTGTAGGGGACAATTTCCTGGTGCAAGTGCTGGAGGAACCAACTAGGGGTGGAGCTCTTCTTGATCTGCTGCTCACAAACCGGGAAGAATTAGTAGGGGAAGCAAAAGTGGATGGGAATCTGGGAGGCAGTGACCATAAGATGGTCGAGTTTAGGATCCTGACACAAGGAAGAAAGGAAAGCAGCAGAATACGGACCCTGGACTTCAGAAAAGCAGACTTCGACTCCCTCAGGGAACTGATGGGCAAGATCCCCTGGGAGAATAACATGAGGGGGAAAGGAGTCCAGGAGAGCTGGCTGTATTTTAAAGAATCCTTATTAAGGTTACAGGGACAAACCATCCCGATGTGTAGAAAGAATAGTAAATATGGCAGGTGACCAGCTTGGCTTAACAGTGAAATCCTTGCTGATCTTAAACACAAAAAAGAGGCTTACAAGAAGTGGAAGATTGGACAAATGACCAGGGATGAGTATATAAATATTGCTCGAGCATGTAGGAATGAAATCAGGAAGGCTAAATCACACCTGGAGTTGCAGCTAGCGAGGGATGTTAAGAGTAACAAGAAGGGTTTCTTCAGGTATGTTGGCAATAAGAAGAAAGCCAAGGAAAGTGTGGGCCTCTTACTGAATGAGGGAGGCAATCTAGTGACAGAGGATGTGGAAAAAGCTAATGTACTCAATGATTTTTTTGCCTCTGTCTTCACGAGCAAGGTCAGGTCCCAGACTACTGCACTGGGCAGCACAGCATGGGGAGGAGGTGGCCAGCCCTCTGTGAAGGAAGAAGTGGTTCGGGACTATTTAGAAAAACTGGACGTGCACAAGTCCATGGGGCCGGATGCATTGCATCCGAGAGTGCTAAAGGAATTGGTGGATGTGATTGCAGAGCCATTGACCATTATCTTTGAAAACTCATGGTGATCGGGGGAAGTCCCGGAAGACTGGAAAAAGGCTAATGTAGTGCCCATCTTTAAAAAAGGGAAGAAGGAGGATCCTGGGAAGTACAGGCCGGTCAGCCTCACCTCAGTCCCTGGAAAAATCATGGAGCATGTCCTCAAGGAATCAATTCTGAAGCATTTAGACGAGAGGAAAGTGATCAGGAACAGTCAACATGGATTCACCAAGGGAAAGTCATGCCTGACTAATCTAATTGCCTTCTATGATGAGATAACTGGTTCTGTGGATGAAGGGAAAGCAGTGGACGTGTTATTCCTCGACTTTAGCAAAGCTTTTGACATGGTCTCCCATAGTATTCTTGTCAGCAAGTTAAAGAAGTATGGGCTGGATGGATGCACTACAAGGTGGGTAGAAAGTTGGCTAGATTGTCGGGCTCAACAGGTAGTGATCAATGGCTCCATGTCTAGTTGGCAGCCGGTATCTAGTGGAGTGCCCCAAGGGTCAGTCCTGGGGCCGGTTTTGTTCAATATTTTCATTAATGATCTGGAGAATGGTGTGGATTGCACCCTCAGCAAGTTTGTGGATAACACTAAACTGGGAGGAGTGGTAGATATGCTGGAGGGTAGGGAGGGCCCTAGACAAATTGGAGGATTGGGCCAAAAGAAATCTGATGAGGTTCAACAAGGACAAGTGCAGAGTTCTGCACTTAGGACGGAAGAATCCAATGCACCGCTACAGACTAGGGGCCGAATGGCTAAGCAGCAGTTCTGCAGAGAAGGACCTAGGGGTGACAGTGGACGAGAAGCTGGATATGAGTCAACAGTGTGCCCTTGTTGCCAAGAAGGCCAATGGGATTTTGGGCTGTATAAGTAGGGGCATTGCCAGCAGATCGAGGGACGTGATCGTTCCCCTCTATTCAACATTGGTGAGACCTCATCTGGAGTACTGTGTCCAGTTTTGGGCCCCACACTACAAGAAGGATGAGGAGAAATTGGAGAGAGTCCAGCGAAGGGCAACAAAAATGATTAGGGGTCTGGAACACATGACTTATGAGGAGAGGCTGAGGGAACTGGGATTGTTTAGTCTATGGAAGAGAAGAATGAGGGGGGATTTGATAGCTGCTTTTAACCACCTGAAAGGTGGATCCAAAGAGGATGGATGTAGACTATTCTCAGTGATAGCTGATGACAGGACAAGGAGTAATGGTCTCAAATTGCAGTGGGGGAGGTTTACGTTGGATATTAGGAAAAACTTTTTCACTAGGAGGGTGGTGAAACACTGCAATGCGTTACCTAGGGAGATGGTGGAATCCCCTTCCTTAGAAGTTTTTAAGGTCAGGCTTGACAAAGCCCTGGCTGGGATGATTTAGTTGGGATTGGTCCTGCTCTGGTCAGGGGGTTGGACTAGATGGCCTCCAGAGGTCCCTTCCAACTCTGTTATTCTATGATTCTATGATCTAATCCGTCTATTTAAAATTCTATTTCTAGTAAGTTGTATACAGGCTCTTATACTGCCCCCACTATCATAGCCACCTTCCAATAGTGCATCAAGAGACATGATTAATATCTGTCAAGCATGATTCATTCTTTCATCTTCTTCTCATGGGAATTTATTCTAAAGTCCTGGACCATCCTTATGCCAGTGCTGGGGGTTTTCCATATAGTATTGGTGTAGAGCTGGTCACAGAAAGGTTCAATTTTGTCAAAATTCCAATGGAACTCAGGTAGGTTTCCATCAGAAACCTGCTTGGATTCCTGCCATCTCATCCTCCCAGCTCCTCCTCAGCTTGTCTGGCAGGCTGCAGGGAACATGGACTTCCAGGGTCTACAGCAGCATACCAAGCAGACTGCCACAGTGCCTGGGACCCCAACAATTACAGGGTCCACAGCTTCTGCATTCTCTACTAGGTAGGCTGCCATGGATTCAAATTCCTTTTCGCCACCCAGCTCTGCAGTGGTGGGAGCTTTTCATCCTGAAGGCCAAACGTTATTTCAAAACCCTTAGAGGATCAAGGGGCCTCAATCAATACTTTAACTATTTTCCTAGGCTTGGGCAATCCCAGCTGGACCTCTATCCTGCTCTCTGCAGGATTCCTGGAGTCTGGCAGGGAAGTGAACCATAAAGGAGGCAGAGCTTCCACTGTGATGCAGCAAGCTGCTAGTGAGGCACTGCTGAACAGCTGTGGCAGAGAAAGGACAGAAATTGCTTAAAGTGCTCTGGCTCACACCAGAGCTTCTCATGAGACAGCAGGGGAAGCAATGGGAGGTAGTTGCAGAGGCAGAAACTTACCTTCTCCCTGTAGGAATAGGGGTGATACAAAGACTTTATTTTAAAAACCATGGGGTGAAGGCCAGGCGATGTTTTCAATTAACTGTCAAATATACATTTTTTTTTAACACAGGTAACCAAACAGACTAAAATATGTAGCTTTGAGAGCGACAAGAGGCCCCAGGATGAACATCACTGCTCTACAGTCTATTCTCAAATGTTTTGTCCAGTCTACTTATAAATGTTTCCTGGGAATGGGGTTTCCACTACTTCTTTGGGAAGATTATTAAATAGACCCAAAGAGCTTGTTTATGTCACTACCAGAGAGCAATGACGCCTTCGTCAAATGCTGATAATTGTTTTGCAGGTTCTGGCCCGGGGTTGGGACTCTCTGGCATAGGCTAATCAAATTATATTTTAATCACAAGAAGACATGAGAATAATAAGAGCTTCTGTTAGTATTATTGGCCCCGACTGGTGGTTTATGAAGGTGGTTTCCCTGATAAATACCTTAGTAGTGCAGTGTGTTCTATGCTAATCAGAAGGTCCAGACAAATAGAGCATGAACTATTTCATTTTTAGTGTTCTACATCTTGTTCATTTTTTCACTTGATTTAAATAAGGTAACCCTGGTTTCTGCATTGCACTCAATTAGTCATTAACATTTTTATTATTAGCCTTTTCTAACACTGAATTCTGTAGGTGAAGTCTTCTCCACCTGGTGTATACATTTTCTCTCTACTACTGTATTTTTCCATGTTTAATTCTTCTGTATTTTTGTTCAAGTAATAATACCGCACTGTAATTTTTAACTGTACATAATCAGACAAAATAACTATTTTTGACACAGCATTTGTCACTGTCCTTGCTCACATTGCAGTCAACAATAATTTAAAAATCCAGGTCAGGTATTTCTCTTTCAATATTTTCCACTTTTTTATGATATCCTGGCATGCCCCATTATGTGCAAAAACCCCAGGGTTTGTCTATCTAATCTGAAAGAGATGCCACATACTGAAACCCTTTCAAAGCAACATCTTCCTTCACACATCTTCTCTATGAGCAGATGTATTGTCTTTGCTTTTGACAAAAGACTATTTATACTGGCCAACATTTTCAAACCTGGGTGCCTGTCTAAAATAAGACTCCTGGATTCATATTAATAAATATGGCTAAATATGAATGGTCTGGCTTTTTCCGCAGTGCCAAGCATCCACAAATCCTAATGAAGTCAATGGGAATGGCAGGTGCTCAGCACCTCTCCAACTTATATTTAAATGCCTAATTTTGGATTTAGGAGCCTAATTTTAAGCCCCCAGGTGAAAGCTTTGGCCATAGTATAAAATGACAGAAAAAAAGAGACAAATTACAGATGAGGGTCTTCCACAAGCTGAAAGGGGATCTATTTAAAGGATCTCTCCTAGATTTCCTATCTCTGCCATTATGTATATTTTATAAGACATTGTTTGTTTATTATGCATACAAGGAAAATGTACATTTTTAGTCTACTCACGTCTTTTACATCCCTTACTTTGCTTTGTCCAACCACCTCATTTTTTCCCATTTTCCCAGTGCTGGCTACTTGGCTGCATAGGTAATAGTATTCTGATGAAAGGAGAATATGGGTGAACACTTTTCCAGGTACTGATAGACATGATATAGTTGCCACACTCAGTGTAAGACCCTTTACCCTTGCATGGGGACACAATGATGCCATGCCTCTGGTAGTCTGCTTGATGCCTACACTTTTAAAAACAGCTGATGCAGGTCACTGCTCCCTGGTTCCAAAGTACCTTTCAGCAGCTTGAGTGGAATATCATCAGGCCCAGCAGCAGGTCCGTTCTACAACTTTTGGATGGCCTTTCGTACTGATGAAGGATCAGTGTTCATCATTGTGTCTGTAGCTGTATGATTTGCCAGGTTACTTATATGGCACCTAAGTACATATTCAGGCATCTAAAGCAGTGCTGTGGGAGCTGTACTTTGCTTTGTCTATGTATGGATTAGGTGCCCACTTTTACCTAACCGAGTTTGAAAATGTTGGACAGAACGGATGTACTAATTAATACTAATGATAGCCTTTTGTTGTAGATAACTATTAGCCCTGTTTCATGTTGTGCAAGCATATAAAGGGACTGAAGATCTGATTTTCAAAAATTGACACCCTGAAGCATGCCTTGGTTTTCATGCTCAGCAAACAATTAAAAAATGTAATGAGGAGAAAGAAGAGGGAGTGCCTCAATTCAGAGAGATGGAGATCAAATGGGAAAAGAGTTATGAGACTATATTGTACTCCTTTACTGACTCCTTTACTGACTAACTTTTGTGTCTCCTCTTTAATCAACCAACTCTCACTCTCAGGGGGGTCCAAGTTGCATCCACAGTCCTTCTTGCTCAAAAGGATGGGATGTTTTCTAGAATCTCCCCTTAATCAGTCAGAGGGTTTCACTGTTGTGCAATCCTTCCTCCCACAAGCTCGGAGAATACTGTCTCCATTATCACTCGCCATTATTTTCTTTCTGAATAGAAGAGAACAGGACCAGAACTTTAATCTACTGTCCTACATGGAAATTCAAAGCATAATTGCTGGGCCACCAAATTAGCCCTTGTCATAAATATAAAGGGAAGGGTAAACACCTTTAAATCTCTCCTGGCCAGAGGAAAAACCCTTTCACCTGTAAAGGGTTAAGAAGCTAGGATAACCTCGCTGGCACCTGACCAAAATGACCAATGAGGAGACAAGATACTTTCAAAGCTGGAGGGGGGCGGTGGAGAAACAAAGGCTCTCTCTGTCTGTGTGATGTTTTTGCTGGGAACAGAAAAGGAATGGAGTCTTAGAACTTAGTAAGTAATCTAGCTAGATATGCGTTAGATTCTGTTTTGTTTAAATGGCTGATAAAATAAGCTGTGCTGAATGGAATGTATATTCCTGTTTTTGTGTCTTTTTGTAACTTAAGGTTTTGCCTAGAGGGATTCTGTATGTTTTGAATCTGATTACCCTGTAAGGTATTTACCATCCTGATTTTACAGAGGTGATTCTTTTACTTTTTTTCATCAATTAAAAGTCTTCTTTTAAGAACCTGATTGCTTTTTCCATTGTTCTTAAGATCCAAGGGTTTAGGTCTGTATTCACCAATGCAAATTGGTGAGGATTTTTATCAAGCCTTCCCCAGGAAAGGAGGTGTAGGGTTTGGGAGGATTTTTTTTGCGGGAAAGACGTTTCCAAGCTGGCTCTTTCCTGGTTATATATTTGTTAGACGCTTGGTGGTGGCAGCAATAAAGTCCAAGGGCAAAAGGTAAAATAGTTTGTACCTTGGGGAAGTTTTAACCTAAGCTGGTAAAAATAAGCTTAGGGGGTTTTCATGCAGGTCCCCACATCTGTATCCTAGAGTTCAGAGTGGGGAAGGAAACTTGACAGCCCTCTTTCTTTAATTTAACCCCCTCTTTCTTCAACATGGATATGTTTTCTAATAAAGAGAGACAAAATGGGTGAGGTAATATATTTTATTGGACCAATTTTAGTTGATAAGCGAGACAAGCTTTACAAGCTTCTCTAATAGTCATAATAACAAAGTAATGTAAACAACTACAGTAGAGATAAAGACACATGGAGTTTGATTCAATTTTTGTTTAATTTAATTATATGGAATGTAATTTGATAGTAAGCAATGGAATCACAGTGCAGATGGCAAAATGCTAGATATTATTACCTGGAACAACTGAGTACAGTCTGCCTTCTACAGTTATAATTGGCCTTCCCCCATCTTAAAGTAAAAACATCACAGCATAGCCCTGGATGATTTATGACAAAGAGGAAAAGCTGACTAACTTATTTCTGGTTTAATTTTTACAAAAGAGAATTGATTGTGAAGTCCCAGCCAGAATTCGGAGGAGATGGAGATGCAACATACCTGCCTATCCAGAGCACAAAAAACCCTACCAGTGTAGGTGAGAACCCTGCAACGGGACTGGGACTCCCATAATAGCGGGAGTGGGATTTTAAAAAGTCCTGGGACTGGCTCTAGTATAGGTGTTTTAGTAACAGTTTTATTTTGAATTGTCATTCCGAATA
Source organism: Lepidochelys olivacea (assembly GCF_965140295.1). Lineage (NCBI taxonomy): Eukaryota > Metazoa > Chordata > Testudines > Cheloniidae > Lepidochelys > Lepidochelys olivacea. The sequence goes on from NC_140421.1 coordinate 35,056,615, forward strand.
GAAAAACCATGAGTAATATGAGCAATTTAGTCAGTGGTTGGTTATCCTTAAGAAGTTAGCTAATGCTCAAGTGATTGTCACCTGGCCGTTGATTTAATTTGTTAGAGATCTGTTGATATCTTTGGGGTTGTTGGACTAGGGAGGAAGGAGAGTGACTGATCCCTGACCTGCCTGTGGATTTTGTCTGGATACTTCTGCTTTCTGACCCCATCTCTGGCCTCCCAACCAGTATGTTCAGCACTGGAAGGAACCACTGTGGAAGAAGAGGGAACAGGAGAAAGGAAGCAGGCTGTTCGTGTTTTTATTTGAACCAAAATAAACAGGCTTGAGCCCATTGATGCCTAGAATATTGCCTGAAATTTTGGAATTGATGGGATGGAGTGTTCCAAAGTTATCACATTACAGAGAAACAGAGACATCTCATGCAATTTAGTGTTAGACTTAATTTCACTTGGCCCATGAGTCCCCAGCTAAATTTAGCCCAGAGTCTATTCCATAAGAAAGCAGAGGCCCACAGTGTTGGAGAGTCTACCAGGAAAACTGCAGTGACAGAAGTCATCTGCAATCTATACTGCACCAGGAGACCAAAGCAGACCCCAAAATGGATATGCACTGGCCTACATAGTGGATATAATCACAGCATCTGTGGGAAGTGTTGATTGAGCCAGCGGGGCTGCAGTGGATCCCTGCCTGTAATTTATGTTGTTTTCTCTTGCTGGAAGACCCTGAGGAATGGCAGTGGCATTACCCATGACCTGCTCACCCATTGGAGTGCGCCTCCTATCCCCACAAGAGCAGGGGGCCTGGCTGGCTCTAGTTAATCTATACCTTCTGTAAATCTGGCCCATGGTTTGACTGATGCTAGTTTGGGAGAAGGGGAGGTGAGGCTGCGTGAAGATGAGGATGGAGAAAGTATATTTCTCCACAAAAGTATTGATTTCCCCTAAATAATAGTCACATGGCAGACACCCAATTTTACTAATAAGTACATTTTCCCCTTTATATATTTGTGGTATCTTTCTAATCTTTGGTAAAGAAAGAACAAATTGAGCATTAGAGTACTGTGATTAAGAGACATCTTCAGCATCTGCTGAGAAAAACTTGCTTTAGTTTCAATATAGACTAAGTTAAATATTCTGCATATGTAAATCATATTTGACGATAACTGATAGTTGGGATACTGACACATAGTCCCATAGTGGTGGTAAATTGTGACAGCCATCACAGTATCCAATTTTTAACAACTGTAATTTTTCTTTCACTTCCATTAGTTAAATTTCCTGCAAAATGATTCAATAAAAACAAAACATAAGGATAACTATTATTTTGAGGAAGAGAAGGACAAAGACTTTGTTTTAGAGGAGCTTTATCTATTTAAATATTCTCTAGAACTTTACCGCTCAAACTCTTGTGAATAAATCCTCCTTCCCCCTCTGGATAGTGACACGCTGATGAGTCAGGTTTCAGCAACCACCATTCAATTTTTTTCCTAACATGTATCCATGCATCATTTTGCAGCTTGTCTTATTATTACTTTATATTAATAATAATATATGTGAAATGTTTACATGTTTACTTAAAAACAGTTCCTTCTTTCTTTGATTAACATTTTGCTGAAATTTGCATTTAGATTTCTACATGCTTGCAAATAAAAATATCACTCAAATGCTTTAGGCAACAAAATTAATGCCTAAACATAATAAAAGTGTAGCAATACAATTCGAAGTAACCTACCATCAGCAACTAGGCAATATAAATGCTCACATTACTCTCCCCTCCTAGCAATTTCCTCCTATGTTTTACTGTTAATATTGGGTCTGATCCTGCTCTCTCTCACTGGTCACTGAACACAGTACACCAGTATAAATGAGAAGTAATTCCATTGAAGTCAATGGAGTTACACTGTATAAAAGTAATGTGAGTGCAGAATCAGGCTCATGGAGGGATAGAAGTGTTGACTGATCACCATGGGAAATGAAAGAGGTTTTACACGGGACGGGGTGGGGAGGAGGAGGGAAATGCATTGGAGAAGAGAGAAAAACATGTTTTGATGAATTGGCTTACCCAAGGGCGTTGAAGTGGCAAGCATGTGATTCTTAGCCAAAGCAGTGACCATGCATCTCAGCTGACACAGTCACATATGAAGTGAGAGTTCTGACCCTGTGGTGTTGGTTGTCAATGTTTAGTGCCACTATTCAGGCTGGCTACTAGAGGGCATATAACAAGGAGGTAAGGGTCTATGAAAAAACAGGTAATAAGAGTCTGTGAAAAAACATGCATTCATCGTTACACTGGTGTCTCGGTCTCTATAATCTCTAGACTCTAGAGTCCATCTTCTACAGATCTAGCCCCAAGTCAATTTAGCACCACCCAACTTCACTTGGGTATAAAATATGTTATGAATATGATATGTTCTTTTCAGCACAAGAGCCCTTGTCTGACTAAGACTGATTCTAATATCTGTACAACCATGAAAATCCCTTTCTGCTACCCAGTAAATAAATAAATAGCAAACCATTTTACTTCACATTTTCCAGATTGGTACAAATATTTTTATTAATGTTACAGTAGCACGCAGAGGCTCCTTTTTGCGTAGTGTTGTGGAAATATAGTAAGAGACAGTCCCTGTTCCAAGGAATCACAATGTAGTTTAAGACAAGATGCAAAGAAGGGTAAAACAACCCATCGAGAGTCAGGTAGTAGGGGGAGTGAAGATGGGGTAAAAGCAATGCAAGCATATTTTTTTCCCCAAAGACTACATGTATATGTAATTTATAGTAATAGAGGAGTTTTGTTGGAACAAATAAGCAAATCAGCGACAGCAGCCTCAACTCTCTATCTTTCTATCCATAACATTAAATTAGGTACAGATTTATGTTTAGAGGGCACCATGTGCACAGTAAAAATTCTGGCCACTTTTGGTCAGGTAAGTACATGGGTACTTAATATCCCTTTGATCACAGCATCATCATCATGTTGCATTTGCCTTCACAACTACCCTTATTATTAGATCAAAAAACTGCAAGTTACACAGTAATTAATCTTTGAACTGCTTAGTAACTTCAAGTATAATTACAGGACCAAGTAATCTGCAAGAATGTAATTACTCTGGGCTATGTTAATCAGAAATGATCCATGAAAACCCATGGCAGCTGCTGAAGGTCTCAGATCATGGCTCGGCTGCCAGCCAGGCTACTCATTTGCAATTTGGTCAGCTTTGTGTGCTGTTCTTCCTTTTGCACATGATAATGTGTGCCACATGACCTAGTCCATTAGAATATAGGCTCCTCTCTCCCCCTTGACCCTCTTCTGAATTCAGTGGACCCAAAATATGACCCAAAACTGTAGTCTAGTTTTATTAAATTAAAAATTAATCCAGATCCTGGCTGGATTAAGTGATACAGATGCCTCCAGTTTACAGAATGGTGCTTGTAGCTGGCTGGCCAAATATGGCTTAGGCTCCCCCCCCCCCCCTCCACACACACATTCTTTCAAAACTGACAGCTCCAGATTGACTAACTGATGATTTCTTTTCATTCACAGAACAAGTAAATCAAGATCAGTAGCAGTGCAAGATCCCTCCTATTCTGCCATCCTGATCTAGCTCAAAAAAGTTCCACAAGAACTGCCTCTAAATCAGTGTTTTCAAACCTTTTAGGATGAGTACCCCTTTCCAAATAATGCAGTCTACCATATACCCCCATATGAGATAGGGTCATAATATACCTATGAAAAGGTCTGTAAGGGATAACATGATGCAACACAATGCACAAGCCCTGGAGTGTGTTATCCTGGATATTATTAATTATTATTATTATTATTATTATTATGAACAAAGGTGTAATTGGATTTCTATACTGGGGGGAGGCAGGGCCCCTGGCCAGCAGCTGCCCTTCTCCAGCCGCCCAGCTCTGAAGGCAACGCTGCCACTAGCAGCAGTGCAGAACTTCAGAGCCGGACAGCTGGAGAGCAGTGGCTGCAGCATGGGGCGTTCATGTTGGTTGTGGCACACAGTACCCACTCCTGCTCCCAGTCGCTCCACCATTGTTTCTTGAATTTTTATCCCGCTCCTGCTCTTATGGCAGAGGGTCCCGGGGTCCCAGGGGATCCCAGGCCCGCTGCAGGATTCTGAAATTGTCCCAGCAATGGCTGGAAGTGCGGCTGTCAGCAGATGTCTCCACACCAGAACCCCCACTCCCCCATAAAGGGATGGGGACACCCTACCCCTCCCAACTCACCCATGCAGTGGGATCAGAGGCCTCATGCACCCCTACAAGGGGATGAGCAACCCCTGCATCTCCCCTTCTCCATGCAAAGGGGTTAGAAACCTCTAACCCTCCATGTGAATGGCTGGAAAGCCCCTGAATCATCATGCAAAGTGGATGGGAAGCCCCCATGCCCCATCACCCCAGGTACAGGCAGGGATAGCCCCCATTGCCACTCTTACTTCTGTGCTGCTGCTGGTGGAAGTGCTGCCTTCAGAGTAGAGCCCTGCAGTGGGATCGCTGCCTTAATATCAGGAGCAGGATAAAAAAAATTAAAGAAACAATGAGGGAACAGTTGGGAGGGGAATGGCTATTGTGGGGAGGGACAGGAGTGGGATTAAAAAAACCAGTCCTCCCGCACTGTAGACAACGTGAACACCTCGGCAAGCAGCTATCTCTCTCTCGCTATCCAGCTCTGAAGTTCTGCACTGCTGCTGGCAGCGGCTGCTGGCCGGGGGCCCTGCTCCCTCACATATAGCAATCAAACTATGCCTAAGGATTAAACGTTTAGTAGATTGATAAGTCTTACTAAATAAACTGGGTTTTCTGCCATTACAGGATTTTTATGATGCACCCATTTGAAAACCACTGCTCTAAGAGGACTATCTGTTGTGCTAATTGAGCCCTTTGCTAAATCCTTCAAGGCATGTGGCCAGGAGTATCAGATCAGACGGTGGGTTTCATCTGTGTTCTTCACTCGTATATCGCTTCTGGAATGTTTACCTTCATCTGCTTTAACGTCGCTGCTCATTCAATCTTTGATTTTTATCTTAAATCTGAGTTTATATTTAAATCTTCCTGCCAGGTCATTTACATATAAAATAGTACAAATCCTAGCCTCAGTCCTGCAAATCCTTATGTCCAGATTTCATTTTAGTACATCAGTAGCCACACTGAAACAATAACTTAAAGGGAAGCACAGTCATAAATGTACACAAAATATCTTAATCCAATGTTGAGGTTTAAATAAAGAAATAAATATAGAAGGTCAGGAAGATTAAAAGGTGGGGTTCCAACAGCAATGTTAGGCTTGTTACCCAGACAATGTGGTGTTTGGTATATGTCTAAGTAGCCAGAGAGTAAATGCAAGAGGAGTTTTCTGGGTTCTGGCACTCAAAAGGTCAGAGAACACACTTTGAAAACAATGAGAGTGTTAAACAAATAATAATAAATTCACAGTAAGCTTCATGGTTGTAGTTTGATATTCACAACTTATTTCTCTTGTTCCCTTTTAAAATCAATGGTAGATTTGCAATTGTCTTTGATGGAGCCAAGATTCACGTGTTTTCTTCCCAAAAGGGACTGTCCTTTTTATAGTCAAATCCTGCTTTGTCCTTTTAAGACCCCTACCTCACTTGCATGTAGGGAAAATCCCCCAGGAGCCTTCCTGCACAGAAAACCTACAGTTTCAGCTATTGGACACATGTTATGGCAAATTTCATGTGAAAAAAACTTTTTGAACACCCTAGGCAAAGTTAATTTTTTGTCACAGATATGCCAAATATATTCAGAAAGTCATTTAACAAGAAAATAGGACTAGAAATTCCTACGTTCTGTACACTATATGCAGTGGGGGTAGCCTTGAGGAAGAAACTTAGAAGAAACAAAACATCATTAAATCATACAAATGTACTTTACTGGTAGGCATAGATATATTTCTTGTAAGTACCACACTGATGTCTCTTGTAAATGTGAATTCCTTTAAGGGCACACTTGCACACATAGGGAGTTTACCCTTAACAGTGGTGCTAATAGAGTGTGTATGAGACCAGTGTCAGTATTTCCAGGAAGACTGAATCTCTCCTCATCAGGAAAAGGGTGGCCCCAGGACTCTTTTGCCAAGCAGATAATGGAGAGCCCAAGAGATGCCCAGATACACTAACCCCCTTATGGTAATCAGGGAGCATGATCCTTCACAGACTTTGAATTACCCAGGCTCATAAACACCAAATGTATTATAGGGCACAAAGTTGAAGAGTCTGATAAGTGACTTCAAAGTGTGAACTAATGATCTCATCTTTATAAAGATGTAGGAGGGGATAAACTGATACCAGCAATTGCTAGCCTGTTTGTATAATCCATTCACCTGTAAAATGGGAAAAAATGATCCAAGGAGATAAATCCAAGTGTGGCTAAGAAAGCTCCCATGAAATCTGTTTGTTGAAAGCATCCACCTGGGCTAGTGTCACAGTGTTAATGTCAATGTGTTTGAAAGACCTGGACAGTGGTTGTGCATTGCAGATTCCAATTCACTGAATTGCCCTAGCTATCATCAGGGGAATCCCAGAGAAATTTGTTGACTAGAGTACTGACATATTTATATGGTGTCTGCCACCTGATTACAGAGTATTTAAATTCATACATGCCATGTATCCCGTAAACTAAAATGAAACCAGAAGTGTTCATTTAACATTGGCATTAATGCTCCTGTGCATAAGATCTGCATTTATAAACAAAGCCATCTGTAATTTAATAAGTCACCTACCACAGGCACCAGAAATGAATGGAACTGAATTAATAAAAAGCGTAAATAATTATTTGTTTTTCTATTAATCTTGCCTATTAATAGATTCACTTCACTAAAAAAAAATGCAGTGACATGCCAGGCTAGTGAAATGTTGTGTTGTGGAAAGAGGGAGTATTTAAATTTTATGACATTATTCTCATGATTTAAGGCATTAGAGGAAAAAAAAAACCACACAAGCTGATAAATCCAGCATGGCCCTTTCTGGCATCTGTTTAGGACAGCATTAAAATAAATATTTTCAGGTATTCATCATACCTAATCCAAATTTCTTTTCCATTTATAGTCAGCAGTGCATTGTTTCTTTGTTCACATTGACATGGAACAAAGAAAAATTAGAGATACAACTTGTTTGCTATTTTATTATTCCTGAGGGGTGGAAATAACTTGGTAGTTAGACATCAATATGAAAATTACTTGTAAGGATGGCCTTACCAAATTCATGATCCACTTTCATAAATTTCATTGTCATAGCATTTTTAAAAAATTGAATTTCATGGTATTGTAACAATGCATGAATATGGTATTTTAAAACTGCAAAGTATAAACATGTAAAGCCCTTAAGTCAGCATTTCTGAGACTGGGGATCCTGACCCAAAAGGGGGTTGCAAGGCTATTGTAGGGGGGTCACGGTATTGCCTCCCTTACTTGTGCTCTGCCTTCAGAGATGGGTAGCTGGAAAGTGGCACCTGCTGGTCGGGTGCCCAGCTCTGAAGCCACTGCCACCACCAGCAATAATGCAGAAGTAAGGGTGGCATGGTTAGCTCTGAGAGATGTGACCTGACCCCATCCATCTCAAATCGGGTCTCAGAATTTTCAGACTTATATCACGTCTTCTATGTTTCTGTGATGTCATCTGCACCAAGAAATAGATCAGTGATAATATCATACTGATCAGTATGCATCCGATGAAGTGAGCTGTAGCTCACGAAAGCTCATGCTCAAATAAATTGGTTAGTCTCTAAGGTGCCACAAGTACTCCTTTTCTTTTTGCATATCATCAGTATTGTCTTTGTATTATTAGTGATGTTATATCTCTAGGAGAGTGGGAAATCCTGTTTCTTTCCTTGCTACTGCCAGTGGGAGGGGTGTTCCTGCTGCCACTCCTTGAGAAAGACAGAGACCCATGAATCTCAGAGAGGGGTGGGAGGGTCTCTGCCATTGTGCTTCCAAGTACTGGGGAGTCCACAGTTCAGGGATGTGGCCATGTTGTTCGAAGGGCCCTGGATTACCTTAATCTGGCCCTGATTAGGGCGTGTTCAAAAACATATCTGACGATATTTTGAAAGACCTATCAATATGATGACAAGCCTGTTGGTTGGAAACCATCCGTTGAAGAATTTAAGCAAGAGAGAGTAAATAGGTCAATGGGGAGAAAGTGGGAATGTACTTCAAGATCCAGATCTGTTTTCTTGAAAATGATGCTTACAATAATTAGTTTTAATAGAACTGAAAATACAAGAAAACTCTGATGCACTCATAATGTATATGCTAAGCAGAGAGAATTCATTCCTGAAGAATGTTTATTAGGGCATGGATCAAGAAACAGGCTGTGGGCCTGTGGGTTTCTCATCCTATGCCCTGAGCTCATTGGGGGAATTGATATTAAAATCTGAGAACTATGGCACATAGCAAAATTGTGTAACCTGGCTTTTAATTGCTATGGAGGGGACCTGAAGGTGTAATTAATATCTGCCCTGGAGACATGAGGGATAGTAGAACTAGTTTATTAAAACACATATTTGCGAATAATTTGAGGTTGTTAACTAAATTACCACTTTTTAATTTATGTTATGTTCGAGTCTGGATTAATATTGAACAAAACAAAAACCATGAATAATTTATGCAGTGGTTAATAGTGAAGATAGTTATCAAATACACTATCTCTGATAATTATCCAACCATCTCTAATGGATAGTGAATGGTTTTGGTCATCACTTTAAAAAAAAGGAGAAAATTCAAAGCTTTAGAGACAGAAATATTGTAACTTCTGGATGAAAAACCTCACCCACCTTGTCTCTCTAATATGAAAAATAATGTAGTTTGGGATCTGATTTCAATGAAATCCATCAAGTTTTCCATTGACTTCATTGTCACTGGATCAGACAATTAGTGTGTATTTTATATACTGTATTGTAGCTGAAATATATCACTATATACATAATATTTTCACCTTTGTGCCAGAATTCATATTGAACCATATAATGACAGGTTTCAGAGTAACAGCCGTGTTAGTCTGTATTCGCAAAAAGAAAAGGAGTACTTGTGGCACCTTAGAGACTAACCAATTTATCTGAGCATACACTTTCAATGTATTTTAAACACATTGAGGTACCTGTATATGTAATAAAGGGACATAGACATACCAGCTGAATATACCATCATGACAACTTTATTAAAAACACAGGTCCAGATCCAAAAGGCATGTTTGCACTCTCCTGAACCTGGGGGGTAACGGGAGTGGGAGGGTGGTTAGTCTTCTTTTCTCAAGATTAAACATGCCCAGTTTCTTTAACCTTTCCTCATAGGTCATGTTTTCTAAACCTTTTATTGCTTTTATTGCTCTCCTCTGGACTCTCTTCAATTTGTCTACATCTTTGTTAAAGTGTGGTACTCAAAATTGGACACAGTGCTCCAGCTGAAGCCTCACCAGCACCAAGCAGAGTGGGACAATTACCTCCCTGTTTTACATACGGCTGTCCTGTTAATACAGCCCAGAATGATATTAGCCCTTTTCACAACTGCATCACGTTGTTGACTCATTCCACTTGTGATCCACTATGACGTACAAATCCTCTTCAGTAGTTCTAAGTGGACACAACAGAAAACAGCTACATGAGGGGCTACAGGATCCCATTGAAATCACTGGCAAAATTCCCACTGAAATGTAATTGCGAATAGGACTAGGGCATGGTTACTGTTCTGTGTACAGTCATGTGTTTCCAATACACCTGACTGTGCGGTTTGCATATCACCTAAATACATTTACCCTAAAAGGCAATTACTATATCTGTCCTTAAGGAGGAAACAGATGAGGAGGAGGAACAGAGTTAGATGGATGGTAAGTCAGCCAATGTCCTTTAATCAGTAGTAGGCAGTATATTTCCTTCAAATGCTTGATAACAAGTAGGCAAATGAAGTCTGTATCCTTCAAAAGAAATGTGCAGCCTATCTAAGATGATTGAGAGCGCAGGCTTCCAGTTGCAACTTTTGTTGTTCTACAGTTTGCTATTAACCACCCCCCCAAAACAACAAATAAAAACCCAACAACCCCCCCCTCCCCCGCCACACACACACCTTAGTTCATGTCTAATAGTCCATGCTGTCAACTTCAGCTGCTTATTTGGTTTCCTTCAGTTAAGAATGTAGCTATTCATATAATAAGCTAATAATATATTAAAGGAAATGCAGTAATGGAGACCATATATTTTAGAGTACAGTGAATTATTCAATAGATTCATTGGGTTGTTTTTAAAATCTTTCCTGTGATGGGAAACAACAAAACCTTCCAAAGGCCCTGTGGGCATATAAAAGCTTAACACATATTCGCCAGGTTCCTAGGATCTCTTGGAGAGGAAACTAATTTTCATTCAAATGAACTCTGCAGCCGATTAAAGTATTGCCATCTCCAAGTATTCAAAAATCACAAGTCAGATCCAAAAAGTTGTGAGATTGGCTTAAGAGAACATGAGATTTTCAAAAATTGATTTTGGTTTCTTGTCATTTCTTTCTATTTTCTGTAGGTTCACATTTTCTACCTATGGCTTGTCCACATGGTGCATTAGTCTGCACCAAAGGGGTGTAAATTAAAACATACACCATGTGGACCCTGCTGCCACGCACTAAATGTTCCCTACTGCATGTTGATGTAGTACTGTTTGAAATGGGATTACAGTAATGTGCACTAAAGAGCATTTAGTACATGCCAGCAGGTCCACTCCTCTGGTATAGACAAGCTGCTTTCACTGCTTTCTTTTAATAAAATGAAATCTCTTGAGGAGTGGGGGCTTTAACAAAACCACCATAAATCACAAGACCGATAATACAGTCATGAGAGTTGGCAACACTGTGAGTGAGAGCCCATCAAAAATGGGGAAATGATTTGACATTTCAAAATTGTTTCCATTTCATAGAGTTCTAAATGGACCAGTTTTCCATTTTTTAACATTAACTTTTCCCATCTTTTTAGCACTATTGTAATGAAATAGCTTTCAAATGTGTTTGGTTACGGAAAACCCATTGTTTTCAATAAGACTACATTGTTTTCAACAAACAAATGTCAAAAATTATTTCAAAAACGATGTAAAAATATAAGAAACAACATCAAACATTTTGCAAGAACTGGAAAATGTAAATACAATAGATGATCTTTTTAAAGTCATTTTTCAGTTAAAAGACATTTGTGTGATAAAACCTGCTGATCAATTCAATCAAAGAATACTTTGCAATTATGTGGTGCATGTCTTCCGAGAATCTGAGGCTGTACAAATATTTATTAACTTAACAAATATCTATTAACACAGAGAGGGAAAGCAACTTACCCAGGTTCACACTCAGATCTCCCAGTCCTGTGCTTAAGCAAGAGACTTTTTTCCCTTTTCTTATATAGAACCCCTCAGTCTAGAAGCTGCATTAATTCTCTTGAACAGCTCCTAGAGAAGTGGGGAAATGAGAACCCAGGATGGAGATAGCCCACATCAATACACATTCCATAGGGAGAAGTTCTGCCAATTATGAGAGGGACTGGCCTTTCTGTCCTATATAACAGGAACATGTGGGGTTATGATTTTCCTGCAGATCCTCAGGCCCTCCAGGATTGCAGGAGCATGCCCATTCCGCAATGCCTTGAGAACTTCTCCCAAGAGGAGCAAATATGTTGATTTCCCCACATTTTGCAATTGTAGCAGGGTTGCCATTTACTGAACACGCACTCCTGGCCGGATGTGCCTCTGCAGCACGCTCACTCTGGTTTCCCTCTTCAGAACCCCATAAGAACTTCCTACAGTCTTTCTCAAGGCTACCACCAACCACCACCTGGAGCTGGATTAATAGCCAAAAGCCATTCAAGATAGTCCTGTGTCTCCAAAATAAAGTTCATTAGAGCAGCACAAAAGTTCATACTCATCTCCAGCTCTGTGCCATATACAGAGATTTTATTCTGTTCTTTCTAGAGGCACTGATCATGTCCTTCCTAGCAGGAGTCAGCATCTTGGTTCTGGCTTCCTTCTCCCTGTCAGCACACTCCCTGTTATGAGGGTGAAGGCAGTATATATACTGCCCTCCTTCAGAGAGCTTTCCCCCTGTTGGTTGGGAGAGAAGAGAGCCTTACACTGCAGGGCTCCTGGGTGCGAACCTTTAAAGGGACAGTGTCCTGGTTTTTCCCATGCAACTACTAATCCCGTGGGACAGCTTCCTGTCTTCCTACTACATAGCCATTTCCAGGGCCTTTCTTAATTCCAGTGATCCTTGAATGGAGTCTTCTGGCCCCCTATAGTCTTAAAGGTCCAGTATATTCCATTATCGAAATCTATGGAGATTTTGGAGTATATTTTCCTCTCTCATGAACTTTATATGGTCATGCACCATATTGGCTATAGAAAATATAGGCATTTTAATGTCTTCTATACCCTTTGCTTGTGATTTTATATTAGGTGGCTCTTGCTTTCATATTTTCACTCAGTCGTTTACAAATGAGATACCACATAAATTGTTCTATGCGTAACAGATTAAATGACTAACTTTAGTTGATCCAAGGCAAGGTTTTGACACCCTGATCAAGTGATTAAAATAGACTTTCAATGCTGTATTGTTGATAAGCAATATGATGCAGTAATAACAATCCTATGCCAAGTCATTTTCCCACAAGCGTCCATGATTATCACTAATTTCTCCAAAATTGCATGCTTAAATGGAAAAGAGAAGTGATTCACAGGGTGACAGAAATTAGAGGTAGAAATGACATATTAGATCATCCAGCCTGTGTCTCTGCCAATGCAGAATTGTTTCTACTTTCTAGTGTTATGTCCATTCTTGTCTGAAAGACCCAAAGCTGGGACTTCTGCCTTATTCCACACCCTAATGCAACTCACTCTCAGATTTTTCCTAAAGGCCTAAATTTTCTTTTTCTTAAATTTCAGACTCTGTTGCAGGGGTGAAAGTGGGCCACCACGGTGTACCAGTAAGAAGCCAGTACCGGCCTGTATGCAACCCATGCTAAAGCGCTGCCCCTTTTGCCTCTCCCGTTGGCGGCCCTGCCGATACAGACCCTACCGGCAGGGCTGCTGATGGGGGAGGCGAAAGGGGCAATGACGTTAAAGCGCTGCCTGTTTGCGCCTCCCGGGCCACCGACAGGATGGAGCAAAAGGGGCAGTTGCCCCAGAGCCAGTGATTTAAAAGGGCCCGGCTGCTGGAGCCCCGGGCTGCGGGGGCCAGGCAACACGGATGGGCTGGCTGGGGGAGGCTGACTCCCCCAGCCCCGCCCCTTCCACCCAAGGCCCCGCGCCTTCCGGGGGGTGGAGGTGGCCCCTGTACTGGTAAGAATTTAATATTACTTTCACCTCTGCTTTGTTGTACCGCATTAGATAACTCTCCTCCTTATTGTTAACACCCTTCATATATTTGTAGGCTTTTATTATGTCTCTGTTTAGTCATCACCATCAAACTGTACTAACTGAGGTCAAGATTTCCAAAGGAACAAATGAGAGTTAGGCAATGACCTTCAATGGGTGTTGGGCACCTAACTGCCCTTTGTGATTTGAAATTCTCTTCCTTAGCTATTTTAATCTTTATTCATTTTATAAATTGAGCTTTTTTTTTAACAGGCAGGTAAACTAATTTTTTTAAAAAATACTTTTTGAATTTGAAAATTTTTAAACATTTTGAAATTCTGAACATGTCAGCCAGCTCTGCTTATGAGTCAGTTCCTCCAGTGCATAGATCATTTTTGTTAAGTTTTTGTAAACACCTTCCACTTTCTCATTATCTTTCTGGTAATGTGGTTTAACAGAAAATTAATATTACAGCCTCAGTTGCCTGAGAGCTACATGTGTATCCAGCCCAAAATTTCATTGGTTTATTTTACTGTTGGGTCACATTGAAAATTCAAGTATAATTTGCTACCTACTAGTACCCCAAGTCTCTCACTTCCTAAGGCTTTCCTTCCTGTTGAGTGTATGTGTTTGGGATTATTTTTCCTGGGATCATTCATCTGGACTTTTTAAAGTTAAATCTCATGTAATCATTTTCTTAATAAATTTCTGATCTGTCTAGGCCAATTTACATTACTTCTCTATCCATAATGGTATTTCCACCTCTTTCCACTATCATCTAAAAATCTCAATGAAATACTGTTTGTTTACCAGTCAAATTCCAGTCTCTGTAGTACCTATCTAGACACCATGTCCCACCAATTTGATATATTGACATTTATTTATATCCTTTGTTTATAGTCTTTGAAATGACCATTTTTTTAGCCAAGCCACTTTGAGCTGATTTTTTCATGTAAAATTTTATGACACTTTTTCAAATGCTGCATTAAAACCCAAATATTACATCTACATTCTTTCCTAATTACACTAATTTTGTAATTTTGTCAAGAAGCAATCAAGTTTTTCTGGCAAGATTTGTTGTTTATAAGTCCATGCAGAATATTACTCAAGCTTTCATTACCTTTGTTGGGTTTAGATTGTATCTTTAAAGGAAGAGTCTTGTAGTGGGTATAAGAGGCCAAATGGTAGTAGATGTCCAAGAAGGAATTCTGGCTAATTTCTTAGCCCTGATTCTCATCTCACTTACACTGGTTTTAGATTAGTCTCATTCCACTGATTTGGGCAGAGTTCCTCCTGATTTATAGCAAGGTAAGTGAAATCAGTATAGGTCTCCAAAATCTGTGAATGTACTGATTCTTTGTAAGAATTCACAGATAGCTGTTGTGAGTACATTTCAGCCTCTGAGTTGTTCGTATACTGTACACTTTGGCTATTTGCCAGTCATGGTGTGTGATTGATCGCTTAAGTCAGGTGGTATTGCAATCCACAAACACATTCCCAAATCCCCTACAGCCACGTGACACGTGCAGACTGCAAACAATGTGTTATGGGTTGACTATTTTTGTGTTGTTGTGGGGGATAGGGGGTAGGGAAAGGGACTGGCTGTTTCTTTCATTTTGACAGAGGTACCTTCTTTTTATGTTAGTATTTTTCAAATCAAAATAAATAAACAACAAATTTAACTTGCCACTTTTATTTACCAAAGTATCCAGAGATCATTAGTTCTGTGCACTATGAGGTGAAAATCAGGGTTACTTGCTGACTTTCCCTCCACTGCCCCCAAAGACCCCTTTCACTGATAGTTTTTTGTCACTATTATACTATTTGCTGCCTGACTCCTGCTCATAAAGTGCTCCAGCTGATTATCTGCCTTCTCCAAATTAGGTCATTGGGAGTATCTCCCTTAGAGTTAAGAGGATTTGGATCAGGCCCCGAAAGCAGTCCCTTTAAAAATTATTGTAACCTGTTCCCCTTTCTTATTCTTCCACCTATATTTTTGCTAATTCATAACTATTTCATCCATTGTTTCAACTTGTAAGGGTTTCCTCCTCTTCTGCCTCACTGGATTTTGCTTTCTTGGTTTCTCTCCAAGGCTTTAACTACTCAGGCCTGTTAATTTTTTTTCTCATCTAGAAAATAAATCAGCTTGCCTTGGTGACCCCTTAGCCTCCATTCAGGAACACTAACATCAAATGAACTTCCACTTCAGACTGTCCTGTTGTATTAAAGTAGGTGGAATAAATGGTCCAATTGTGTTAACCTAGTCACTGTCCAATATTAAACAGTATTAAACAAGTTTCAGGTTTTGGTATACAGAGAGTTCAACCTGCTTAGTACCATGCCAAACTCACCATTGACCATCCTCTTAACCTTTTATTAAAGATACAGAAAAGAAGGCAAAATAGCTAAATGTAAAGGATTAAGTAAGGCTTTTATATTAACAAAACTTCTTGTTCCCTTTCCCTTTAGCCGGAAGGAGTTTTAGAAGGAAAACACCCTGTGTTTGACAGCCTCTTAGATGGTATCAAATATGGTAATAACTGTTCTTTGAGGTAAAAGAGAAGAAGTTAGTTAAAATGAGCTGGAGCTGCTATTGTTAAAGTCTGATTCTATTTCATCTCAGGTGGTGTTTGGGATTCAGCTGGAGCCTGTAGTGGTAGCTATGTCATCTGGATCCCGCTCTCTGGCCTGATCTGATCAGCACACTCCACAAGATAAGGACAAAGAAAGTCTAGGGTTCCAGATGTTGGTGGGGTGGTAGCCATGATAGTGAAGCTTGCTCCAGTAGCCTCCATCTGCTCTTCCATATTCGTCCCCTTCCCCCCGCAAGCCTCTTTCTCTAAGGATCCAAAAAGGGAGTGATGGATGGAATAGCCCATCCTCTCATTATATTGTCCACTTATGACATCTAATATCAGACACAACTACTATGGTTCATTAATTTTCAGACCCACCTTTTCTGGTTTACCAAGCATGATCTTAACACAGTCCTTGTGTAAAAGCAGTAGACCTTTCTGTTTAGACTAATTCAGTTTTATGTGTCCTGTTCATACCTTTTCCCATCCATATTTGTTATTATAGGTTATTCTGACATTTAATGAACTTTCACATGCTTTTTACAGTTGAGCTAACAATTAGAGTAAATCTGTAGGCCCAATTATCACAACCAGCCTATTTCCCTCATGTGTCCAGTCCACATCCCAGTGCTGTTACTTTCTCAAGGGAGCCTTTTCACTTGCTGAGACTTATCAGTGTCTCCTTTCTCCTCTGAAACTCCCTTCAAATTGCCCTGTTTGCTACTCTCTCTGATCATTGTTCACAGCGTATACTGACTCATAAACCTTTCTGCTTGCTTCATCTCTCCCCCATTGTTATCAGCAGTAGCTCACTGACACTTTTGCTTGATCAGCCCACACACAGAGCTTGCAAACAAAGCTGCAACAAAATTCACACTGACCCCTGGGAAGTCAGTGGGATTTTGTTCAGGTGCAGGGATCCAAGCACACAGATCTCATTGCAGAACCTTGGGAACAAAGGGTTTTCTCTAAATTAATTTTATATTTTACACAAGAGTTATAATTAATTTCAATTATTTTAGTTTTTAAAAATATTGTGCATTATTTTTCTTTTATAGCCATTAACAACTGTTCATTTCTCACATGAAAGCCAAAATAAATCATGTAGCATTTTTAACACAAAAATACCTTAAACAAAAATTTCTGTGAGTAAAAACATTAATTGTGTGACTTTTTTTTTAAACCCCCATAGCAAAACTCAGAGCAGGGTGTCATTAGTCTCCTTTATACATGATGCTCTGTGCAATTTATGCTGAGCAGCAATAGACATCAACAGTAAATGGCCACATAGTGAGATGAACACTTAAGTACCCAAAGGCAGCAATTGGTCGCTTTTAAAGAGAATTCAAGGTAACGTCATTATTTTTCAGTCCTGACACAGTCAGCTTTTTCCATTTCAGCTAATTTACTACACCGTCTCTTTGTACTTTATAATCATTTTCCTGATTTTCAATTACACTTTGAAAAACAAACTTGGCTGAAGAAAGAACTCTGTGTCTTTACTTTGACTTTACACATGTAAGTGAAATCTCAAAGGGCTAGACAGAGCATTTCGGCTCCATCCCTGAGTAAGAGGTGGTACACAGCTGCTCTGTCTGAGAGAGAGAGCTCTAGGAAGGAATTGTGACTCAAGGCTTGTCTGCACTACCAGGGAGATTGATGCTGCTGCAATCGATGCAGCGGGTGTTGATTTAGCGGATCTACTGAAGATCCTCTAAATTGGTGGCGGAGCAGTCTCTGGTAGACCCTGGTACTCCCACTCCCCGAGAAGAGTAAGGTAAGTCGACGGCAGAGCATCTCCCATCGACATAGTGCAGTGAAGACACCATGGTAAGTCGACCTAAGCTACATCGACTCCAGCTACATTATTCGTGTAGCTGGAGTAGTGTAACTTAGGTCGATCTACCCTGGTAATGAAGACAAGGCCTCAGAGAGTGTCATAATTCCTAGTCTGCTCCCATCTTGCTCCAGCAAGAAGTAAATTATTGCAGCACTTGAAAAGATGCAGCTGGCAACCCCACACCTCACTAGATACTCTGGCCAAGGTATAGAGGGGACAGAGCCAGGGCTGTGCTCATGCCCTCACCGCTCCCTGCACACTTGCTTGCAGAAGGGAGTATCAAGCCAGTAGGAATCAAGTGCCATACCAGACCCAGACCCAAGATCCTGGGAGGTTTTGTCCAGCTTTACATCCCCTTACTCTCTTGCTTGGCTGAAATAAACTGGGACACAATCTCTAATCTTGGGATCATCTGCAGGGTTAGTGAGCCACATCCCTTGCCACAGAGAATCACAAACCTCACAAAAGAGAGCATGATGAAGCAGAAACAACCTAGAATTCAAACTATATAGTTTTCCATTTAAAGGAGGCCCCCCCACCTCATGAGTCAGTGCATGACCTGGCCTGATTTCCACAAGTACTGAGCAACCCCAATTGCAAATGAAGTCAGTGGGAACTGCAGGTGTTCAGCACTTCTGAAAACCAGCCCTTCCAGCATCAAACACTGCGGCTGAATTCTCAAATACCCTGTCCATATTATTAAAGAAGCTGGTAAATGTTACAAACTTTAACAGTATTTACAGCTCTCCAAGATAAGATAAAAATAAAGCCAATCTAGTTTCCTACCTTAGAATTGACTGAATGCTAGTTCATGAAGGAGTTTTCCCTCTGTATACAGGACTGTATGATCAGCCAGGTGCATGAAGGCGTATTTTATGGCTAAGCTAGAACTTACTCTCCAGACTCAGTTTAAACTGGAGCTGGTAGGGACAAAGGGGGGAAAAATCATGATGATTCCCCCCCCCCCTTTTTTTTTTTAATTCTCAAAATTTGGGGAAAACACTGACTAGCTCAATAGTTGGTCAAAAGATGGGAGGGAAAAATCATTTGAAGTTTGCTCTGGTTTTGTTTTTAAAATCTGAAATTTCAAAATTCAAAAAGCCCTTGACAAGCTCTAGTTTGAAGGTGCCTGGGCTACTGGCACATTGGCTTGCTAACTCATATTACTCTTTTACCCTACAGCTGTCCAAAATCTTGTTTTAAACTGGTTCAGTGAAAATGGTTTTAACTGAAGTGTGCTGAAGATCCAAAGATGCAGAATCCAGACATATGGTAGTTTTGCACTAGAATTTCCAGTGATCCATATTATTTCCCACTTGAATGGTAATCCAGATATATTAAACCTTTTACTATTTCTTGATTTCATGTCCTTGAGTTTTGCATATGTTATTTTTTTAACATAACCAGCTGCAGAATACATAACTGTGTTGCAGGAAAAAAATATAGAGCAAGTAAACTTGAATTTAAATAGGCCACAGAAGATCTTTGAATCAAAGAATCAGACAAGCAAGATTTCTGAGGATCTATGCAGTCATGGGAATAAGGACAAGTTTCAGACTTACGTGCCTGCAGTTAGGTGCTTAGGTCCATAATTGAGAGCCTGATCCATTGGCCTGAAGATGTGCATAATGCAGAACACCTCCACCTTTGTGGTTTCACTTTCAGCAGTGCTCTTGAATAGCAGATAATCAGCATTAGGGCTGGCGGGAAAACAGGAATTCTGTTCCATGAAAATTTTTGAGGTTTTGGCAATTGTTTCCATTCTGATTTGCAACAAAAATGTGACACTGACTTTTTTTATGAAAAAAGGTGAGGGACACCCCAGAGTACCCCATAGTCAAGTGGTTAGGACAGTCACGTGGGATGTGGGAAATTCAGGTTCACATTCCTGCTCAAAATCAGGCAGAGTAACCTCTTAAAACCCCTCTAGGTTTGATGAAACGCTTGTTGGGAAGGTTTCACAGGTCCAGAATGAAATTTCTGGTAAAACTAGAGAGACATCCAACCTACAATAGCTAATAGCCTGATGGTTAGGACACTCTCCCTAGAGGTGTGACTAGTCCCTGGTCTGACTCAGAGAGGGAACTGAATCTGGCTCTCCTACAGCTGAGGTGAGTGCCTTCACCATCTGTCTCTCTACGCTTTTTACCAGAAATTCCATCCTGGACCTTCCCAATGAAATTCCATCCAACCCTCCCAATGAAATTTTACTGAAAAACAATAGATTTTGTGAAAAGTTTTGGATTTGATGAATTGGCATTTTTCAATGAAAAAAAGTTTAATTGAAAAGTTCCTAGCCAGCTCTGATCAGTATAATGAAG
The DNA here is from genome assembly GCF_965140295.1 of Lepidochelys olivacea. Lineage (NCBI taxonomy): Eukaryota > Metazoa > Chordata > Testudines > Cheloniidae > Lepidochelys > Lepidochelys olivacea. The sequence continues at coordinate 35,076,689 of NC_140421.1, forward strand.
AACCGTCTGCAGAATGTACACCTACCTCACCTCCCTCTCTAGACCTTTTGCATGCCAGGCAATTTAACATTGCTCTGTAGAGAAAATGGACATGGCTCAAGTCAGAGGGAGGGAATGGCTAAGTAAAGCTTCCGTAAGTGCTACTATGCTATATAGCAACCATTCCTAGAAATTTCCTGTTCCAACCTAGGGATAAACCTGGAACCCAGAGAACAGAGCACAGCAAGAGGGTGAGAGGCATTCGACTGGTTTCAGCAACACAAACTGCTGAGCATCCCATGCTATTGCGCAGTGCACTCCCTTCTGCACCCCTTTGCTCATCCCCATTAGACTGAGCCTAGATGAGGGCTGGAACATCTCAGTGCTAGAGATGGGTTCTTTGGGGGAGGAGATCAACATATGGCAGGCAGATCCATTCCTGGCCTTTTTGGCAGCATTCTCCCTCAGTATCAAATGTTCTTACACTCCAAGAGAACAATATAATTAATTTCTGTCACCACTGTATGTGTCTTTGGTAGCTGCATAGCTTGTGGAGGTGAAGTGAAATTAATTTTTGTCTAAACAATAGTGGCAGGGCCAGGGTATTGTATTAAACAGTTTTGTTGTTTTTGTTTGTTTGTAGATACCATACTAGAAAAGCCACCAACAGCACACTTGTGTTTTAGGCAATGCCATTCCAAATATATATTAAGACAACACTCTGAAATATTGTTATTGATAGCACATTGTACTTGCTAGTCGGCCTATAGCATTCAACTAATTTAGAGTAGTGATGGGCAAACTTCAGTAGTTTCAGAAAATCAGTTTGGTTTGGATAAGCATCCAAAAGCTCAGATGCTTAATTGTGTCTTTCAGATTTTAAAGCTGGGGTGAAGAATTCACCGGATCAGGTTTATTGTAGATTTTCAGCACTTTCTGCCCGTGATTGACCCCAAAATACTGTAAGAACATTCTTTCTTGTGACCTTTGTAGCATTTCCAGTCCTGACTGGAACTATGATGTGCAGAGAACATAAAAAGAAAAAGAAATAGCTAAGTAAACTCTTTTAAGTCTCAAAATAAAAATGCTCTGTTTGGGTTCAAATGAAGTCAGGATGGTCTTGACTTACTTAAACCACTTCTCCCATCACTAATTCAGTTTCACATTGTAGATGCAGCCAGAAAAGCCAGTTAAGCTGACAAATTCCAAAAGAGAAAAATCCAAAACTTCATAACCTTGAGAACTACCCATTTTTAGTGTTTGGGGATTTTATTTTATTATTTGAGCACTAAAGCAGTGTGCTCAGCATGGTACAAATACACAGGAGGACATGATTGAAATGAATGTACAAGCTAAGGTTTCAATACTCTTGAAATCGATCAAACTGCTCCATTAGTACCAACCCTAACCATTCCAAAATCATGAATAAATGTCCCCAAAATCATGATATTGGCTTAGCAATCAGGAGTTTTTAAAAAATTATAAATGTTGGGTTTATTTGCTTTCTGGATTTTGAGCTTTTAGGAGTCAGAATTTAAGCATTTCTCCACACACACAAAGGTTTTTGTTTTTGTTTTTAATGAAAACTGAGATTTTTGTGCATCACATGACCCTACAAGCTGGAGCTTTAAGAAAAACATCAAGTATCACGAGACTAACAATGAAATTGTGAAAGCTGGCAATACTGCCTATACTCAAGCTTAAAGTTGAGCACGTGCTAGTTTTTGTAGAGTTGGGGCCGGGGACCACCTCGAGCTAGCTATATGGTTCAAACAGAGATTGAAGGGGCAAATCTCAAGCAACCAGGGTTAAGCATCATAGAATCATAGAATATCAGAGTTGGAAGGGACCTCAGCCGGTCATCTAGTCCAACCCCCTGCTCAAAGCAAGGGGGTTGGACTAGATTGAGGTTATCAGAAAAACAAATTCTCCCTGAAAAAATCCTACATTTTCCATGAGGAAAGAGAGTTAGACTGGTGCAAAAAGAGAGGGGAAAAGAGAGGAAAATGTGGAAGAAGGTGTGAAAATGAGAGTGAGAGAAGGATGCAAATGAGTCATTCAGGAACGGAGAAGGAAGGCAGTGGGAATACATGTGCAGTTCCTCAAAGGTGACAGTGAGAAGCCTGGATTTGATGTTGGAGGCCAGAGGAAGTCAGTGGAGGGATTCAGAGAGAGGAGTGAGATGGTTAGACCAGCAGGAGAGGAAGAAAACTTTATGGCAGTTTTTTGTATACATAATGGTGAGCTGAGAGTGGCAGCTTGTTAGGTTAGTTTATCTTTCTTTCTGTCAAATGAGACCCCTTCTACCTTCCTATTCCTTCCCTAGCCCCTCCTTCTCAGGCAGCCACCAGTACATCTCACGCCCTGCAGCAGGCCAACAGCCTCATGCGGTGCATCTGCCTTGCTCTGCTGTCAGTCTCACCTCCCATGTCTCCTGCACCGCCTGCTCCTGGAGAGTTCTTCCCTGTCCCTAATTTGAACTCTCTGTGTAACCCACATTTCTTCTAGCTTTTACCCTGCAGGGAGCCCATGAGGATTAATTAATAATGTTTGTACATTGCTGGGAAGATGTGAAGTGCTAAGAATGTTACATGTAGTGTAAATATATTCACGCACAGTGTGAACACCTAGCCTGCAGTACTGGATTGAAGGAGAGCCTTAAATTGATTTTTATAAACTTACCATGATCAAGGTTTTTTAAAAATAATTATGTGGAAGAGTTTAAATCATTCTATTATTGAAAATGAGGCCAATTTAGTTGTAATTATTTTTTAGTCCTAAGCCTATTGAACCTTTAATGAAATAGGTACAAAAGAGAAAATATTTTAAATTGAAAGCCACTTTTATCTGTGATGTTAATAGGGACACATTGTACACTTCAGGTTTTTTCCATTCATTTGCTCCTAGATAAGCAGTATGCTATTACTCTCTAGTGGTTCTGTCTTCAGGGACTATTTCTGTCCAGCACTTGGGGAAGTGCATTATGAGATGTCAGCATGTGTGAGCAGAGATAGTATGGCTTGTCATGTGAAGATAGGCCATATTCTGCTGTAAAATGATGGCTTTGTCTTTTATCACTGTCACAGTCTTACTTAACAAGCTGTGACTCTGTGGTTCATCACAAAGAAAACTGTCATCCCCAGACACATGCCTTGAATGTCCTTTCATCTTCTGTGCAGGTAGGATCTGTCATGTGACATCAAGCAGAACAGTAACTCCAGATGGACCATGCTAGTGTAGCAGTATATTAACAAAGGGTTTTGCTGGCACAAATCCACGCTTTGCACCTTAGATTAGATTACAGGAATGGAAGAAACATATGTAAGCTTTTAAACCATGTGAGCCTTAGTAATATGTCATAAATATAATTAGAAAGGGAAATGTTAGGAATCAATTGTGTTTAGGTGATAATTTATTTATCATGACGTTATTCTGAGCAACAGATAAATCAATTAAAGCTGCTTTTCAAGGCAAATAAATATGGCTGCTGTAACAAAGCGATGACAGACAGGGTGTTTTCAGGAACATAAAAGGTTTGTTGCTGGATTTGTCCACATAATTGCAATTACGGTTAAACTTTCACAATCACTGGCCTTTCATAAAAATCTGGATGCTGTTAGCAATTTTTTCTAGATCTTTGCACGTCTATTTATAAGGTCACTGAGCAAAGAAACTGTGTTGGTTGCGTAGATCGTAGATGGATAGCTAAAGAGAAAAACCCCAAGCATTTCCAGAGGGCATATACATTAGACAGCTATTTGGGATGCTTAGTAAGTGCTTTGCTCCACAGCCTGTAGGTCAGAATTTTCCTGGCAGAGGAATTTGGGCATATTCTGCTTTCTTCAGCACTTTGCATGGCCATGGGACATATTATACTGCTGGAGTTGTGATTCTGCAGATCAAATTAAACTCCTTTCTGGACATTAAAGTATTAATATTTCATGTGAGATTTCATGGGTTTGAATGGAGCTAAGTGCTTAAAGTACTTCTCCACATTCCATCTTCCCTGGGATTTTGTGTTTTTTAAAACTGCATCCTTACTTTACATGGGGACGTTACTCTCCAGAAGTGCTTTCTAATTCTGTAAGTGGGAAAGAGCAAAACATTACCCATAATGAGGAGCAGGTCCCAAAATAGTGCAGTAAAAGGAAGGACTCAACATGAACATCACTCAACATGAACATCTTTTGACAGTGTAAAATTACAAGGAGTGTAAGGAAAGTGACTCTTCCATTGATGAAAAAAGGCAGTAATTACATACAATAGTGTCAAGTCGGTTTGAGGGATGCCAAAGTAATCTGCATGCATAGTACTACCTGTAAAGATGCCTGCTGGGTTGGTACCAAGGAACTTGAAGGGGGAGAACTGATTATATAGAAATTGATGTTGTGTGACTCCTGACCTCTTTTTTAAAAAAAACAAAACAAACCGATTCGATTCTCTAGTTCTCTGGGCCTATTTGTTAGAAATTCTGAGCTTGCTTAGCCCCATCAGTAGCCAGACATTTTTTAAAGTACAAAATATAAGTTCTGTAGGTCCCACGGAAACCAGATTAGAGATGGAGTTGCTACTCTGGTTTCATGGACTCCAAAGGCTTTACCCTGTACCGTGCCCAGGCCTAGATGAAATTAAGTATGGTATCTCTTAGACTATGCTAAGCACAAGGAATGGCCTAACTGCAGGAAGGGAAGATAAAGCCATCCGTTGAAGCCACCTGCAGTAGAAAGAGATCTAGTGAGCCAGTGAATCAGGCCCACCGATAGCAACTCCGGGCCCCAGGGAAGAACAGTCAATGGGCCCCCATGCACGCAGAAGCTGCGGACGTGGTCTGCCTGACATTTGGGCGGAGCTGCACCTGCGCTGGCTGGTGCCCAGCGAGCTGCCGGCTGCGCAGCTGGGTGTGCTCTTCTGGCCCAGCCAGGGCTTCCACATACCCTCCCGGTAGGCTTGCCAACTGTCTAACTGTGCAAACCCAAAGACCCTTGCCCCTCCCTCTGCCCCGACCTTTCCCTGAGACCACGGCCCTGTCCGCCCCTTCCCTGAGGCCCCCTGCTCACTCCACCCCCCCTTCCTCTGTCGCTCACTCTCCCCCACCCTCACTCACTTTCACCAGGCTGGGGCAGGGGGTTGGAGTGCAGGAGTGAGTGTGGGGCACAGGCTCTGGGCAGGAGTTTGGGTGCGGGAGGGGCTGCAGGGTGTGGGCTCTGGGAGGGAGTTTGGGTGTGGGAGGGAGTGTGGGGTGCAGGCTCTGGGAGGGAGTTTGGGTGCAGGGTGTGGTGCTTACCTCAGGTGGTTCCCGAAAGCAACTGGCACACCCCTCTGGCAGCAACTCCTAGGTCGGGGGCCCAGGGAGTGTCCGCGTGCTGCTGCCCACAGGCACCACCCCCACAGTTTTCGTTGGCCACAGTTCCTGGCCAATGGGAGCTGGGGAATCAGCGCTGGGGGGGGGCAGTGCACGGGGGTCCCTCAGGGCCGTAGAGCTGTTCTGGATGCTTTCGGGAGTGGCACGGAGTGAGGGCAGGCAGGAAGCCTGCCTTAGCTCTGCTGCACTGCCCCTAGGGCCCTTTTAAATCACCTGCCATGCCCCTGGGTAATTGCACACTTTGCTCCCCCTGTTGGCAGTGAATTAATTCAATGTGTTCCTATTACATTGTCTGGGGAGGGGAAGGGAAAAGGGCCAACCCATGAACTATAGAGCTTGGGAACCAAGTGATTTTTATTTGTGTGTGTGTGTGTGTGTGTGTGTGTGTTCACGCACACACACATGCGCTCACGGTCAAACCTATGGTGAGTTCAGTGATGTGCATCACTCCTGGACAGCTTCATAGCAGGTCTCTGTCAAAGCTAGGTGTGAATGTTAAGGGCAACTTACACTAAGAGACTGAGCCCTCAAACATGTCTAGGAAATGAGCCCAGGGCAGAATTAAAGAAGAAATAGCTGTTTGTTTTTACTTGCCAAGTGGAGGAGATCATTTAAACTGAGGATTTCATCCCTTTGGACCTTTCTACTTTGATTAACCTATTTCTTATTAAAAATAGATTTTGTCTGCATCGAAAGTGTAATCTAACTCCATCTGTAAGACTGAATAATAAATGTACATAATGATGACATCACTGATGTACTGCATTGCTTAGTACTCTAAGACTGAAAATTCTTTGGCCTGCTGGAACGAAGGATCAAATAATACTAGGGCCAACTCAGCCTTTCATCCTTCTTAGGTTGATCAGTTTAGTTCCGTACAGTTTCTTGTGCAGAGAGGTGGGGGGCACTCACATGACACCTTAAAACATGAGGTCATTTCTACATCATATGGACATTAACATATGGCAGTCCTTCTCATCAGAGCAAAGATTTGTCCCAGTGTTCTTGGCCAAAATTTCTCTTTCTGGGTATGTTGTGTGCTATTGCTTGTCTGGCTTCTACCCTCAGTCACAGAAATAGCTGCACTTCAGTAGTGCTGTGTGTGTATGTATATATTATGGGCAAAACCCTAACCTCACTGAAGTGAGTTTTGTCATTGACTTCAATAGGGCCAGATTTCATCTAATCTATCTATCTATCATTGCATGTATTTTTGCAAAGTGCTTTGTGTATCTTTGGAATAAGGGGGTGGTGTATGCAAAATTACTTGTTGTTTGTATTACGTATTGCCCTGTGTCACTGGACTTTAGTCATTGAGCATAATGGCTGGTAATTCATGAGGAAGAATGTTAATTCAGTTTTACCACAAATGTCTGCAGTGATGTAACGTACACATCTCTTTATCTGGAAAAATAGACTCCTTAAAAGGGATGGTACTTTAGCATCATTTGCCTTGCCCAATGTTCTTTGATAATTCACATACAGACTCCATTTAATCTGTCTCCTTGAAATGGCATATTGCTTTTCTCTTTGGAAAGCAAACTGTTACACCTTTATTTGCCAATTTTTCATTTCAGCTCATTATATAAATGGATCAAACAAGAACATAAAACAAATGGCACAAAAACACCCAGTGGGAAACCTTACATAACATTATGTATTTTCAGTCACAGATATTGCAATTTGCATCTCTTAATGCAGGATCTATCTTTATCGTCTTTGGCCCCAATCCCACAATAAGAAGACAGTGTAGCTACTACTGTAGATGGAATGTCGTGTTAGATTTTTAGGCTTACACGGAGAAGCAGCACTGTTCTGCTGACTCAGGGTGGTTTAAGCTAGAACCCAGAGGAGGTCGGGCTCATTGCTCCAATCAAGGAGCAATACAAATGCTTCAGTGCCCCTTTCTTTGAGGGAGAAGGGAGAGCAATGCATTGTAGAGAGAAAGCCTAGGGAAAAGCTGAGCTCTAGAGAACAATTAGGCTCGGGTTTGTATTTGTTATTTAAGTGACCAGTAAAAATGAATACTGGGCAGTGTTGTAAGGTATGTATATTACCCCAGTGTGTTTATGCTATGCGGTGAGAGCAGGATGGGGGCTTTGCACCATGACAGAAATCATGTAGAAACTTGGTGTCTACATAATGCTTACTATAATGGTACTGAAAATAGTTTTTGTCCTACCTTCCTTACATCTGCACCTAAACAATTATCAAAACTAATTGTGGGGGGGGTGGAGTGGGGCGGGAACCTATTCCTGACAATCATTGTGAACAACCAGTCATTTTCCTAGTGCAGCTGGGCCCTCTGTTTCTATGATACACCTGTTGTAACTCCATTCAGCTTCTACATTTGAGCTGGGAGGTGTGAGTCCCAGCTTGCACATACACATTCACACTAAAAATAGCACTGTAGTCAGGGTAGCCTGGGCAGTGGCTTGGGTTAGCTGTCTGAGTATACACCTGCCAGGGTATGTCATAAAATTTGCCCAGGTTTTTCTGATACCTCATTTTTTTCTAATATTGTACCGTACAGCACAGATTGATACAATATGATTAAATAGAAAACTGTGCCATGCTAGCCTGACTTCCTCTTTGTGGGGAATTTGATTCTCTGGTCATTCATTTTTCTAGAGTTGTTTGAAAATGGAAAACTAATTTCATGAACAACTTAAACATTTCAGAGTTTGTTTTCATTTTGCAGGGTTCACAATGGAACAATTATTTTTTTTAAAAAAATCCATTAAGTATTTTTGAATTTTTAAAATTTCCCACTTTTGTTCTCACCCTTGCTTGCCCCGCTCCTCCTTCCCATCTTTTGTCACTGTGTACAATGAAATGAATATTGTAGATGGGTTTGTTCCTCCCCTCCACACGCTTTTTCCTTTTTTCCTCTCTTTTTTTTTTTTTCCTTTTTCAAAGTTTAACAAGTTGACTTATGCCAACTAAAGGAATTATTTCAGCCTTTCCCCATAAATGAAGGTACTGTAAGCTTAAAAATTACATCCGGAATACATCAAAGCCCCAATTGCAAATTTGACAATGCCATTTTAACTTCAGAATGCAGTTTTAGCAAAATTCTTTGGGTTATAAAATCATAGAAATGTAGGCCTGGAAGGAACCTCAAGGGGTCATCTAGTCTAGACCCTTGCACTCAGGCAGGACCATGTAAACCCATCCCTGACAGGTGTTGATCTAACAGTTTTAAAATCCTCCAATGACAGGGATTCCACAATCTCCTTGGAAGCCCATTTTTCCTAACATTTTTTCCTAATATTTAGCCTAAGTCTCTCTTGCTGCAGATTAAGCCCATTACTTCTTGTCCTATCTTCCCTGATCATGGAGAATAATTGTTCACTGTCCTCTTTATAACAGCCCTTACCATATTTGAAAACTCACTCAGTCCCCGCTCAGTCTTCTTTTCATAACTCTAAACATGCCCTGTTTCTTTAACCTTGCTTTATAGGTCAGGTTTTCTAAACCTTTTATCGTTTTTGTTGCTTCCCTCTGGACTCACTCTAAAAAAGTGTGGACAAATTGAAGTGTGGTACCCAGAACTGACACAGTACCCCAGCTGAAGCCTCACCAGTGCCAAGCAGAGTGGGACAATTACCTACTCTTTTTTACATCTGACTCTCCTGTTAATACACCCCAGAATATTAGTTTTTTTCAAAACTGCACCAGATTGTTCACTCATATTCAATTTGTGATTCATTCTAACCCCCCAGATCCTTTTCAGCAAAACTACTACATATTCTCCTTTTTGTATTTGTGCATTTGATTTTTCCTTCCTAAGTATGATACTTTATACTTGTCTTTATTGAATTCTGTCTTGTTGATTTCCCAAAAATTCTCCAATTTGTCAAGATCATTTTGAATTCTAATTCCAAACTGCTTGCAACACCTCCCAGTGAGGTGTCATCTGCAAATTTTATAAGGATACTCTCCACTCTATTATCCACATAGGTGCAGGAACTAAGGGTGCGGAGGGTGCTGACTTGAAGTGGCTTCCATTATACATAGTATTTACAGTTTGGTTCAATAGCTCTCAGCACCCCCACTATACAAATTGTTGTAGCACCCCTGCTTATCCATGTCATTAATAAAAATGTTGAAAAGTATTGGACCCAGAACAGAACCCTGTAAGGCCCCACTAGATACGTCATCCCAGTTTGACAGTGAACAATTGACAACTACTCTTGGAGTACAGACTTTCAACCAGTTATGCATCCACTTTCTAGTAATTTCATCTAGACCATATTTTCCTAGTTATTTATGAGACGGTCATATGGAAGTGTCAAAAGCCTTACTAAATTTAAGATATATAGCATCTTCTATTTCCCCCGATCCACTAGGAAACCCTGTCAAAGAAGGAAATTACTTTGTTTTGGAGAGATTTGTTCTTGACAATTCCATATTGGCTATTATTACCCTGTTATCCTGTAAGTGCTTACAAATTGGTTTCTTAATTTTTTCCACTAGATTTCCAGGTATCAAAGTTAGGCTAAGTTGTCTATAATTCTCCAGGTCCTCCCTGTTCCCCTTTTTAAAGATAGGTACAATGTTTGCCCTTTTGCAGTCCTCTGGGACATTATTTGTCCTCCAGGAGTTCTCAAAGATAACTGCTAACAGTTCTGAGATCGTTTCAGCTAGTTCTTTAAGTGTCCTATGATTAATTTCATTAGACCCTGCCAAGTTGAATACATCTAACTAATCAAAGTAATCTTTACCTGTTCTTTCCCTCTTTTGGCTTGTGTTCTTTCCCCTTTGTTGTTAATATGAATTGTGATAAGTACCTGGTCACGATTAACTTTTATAGAGAAGACTGAAGCACAATACACATTAAACACCTCCACCTTTTTGATTGTCTCCATGTCCACGCAGTGCCTCCCACATCTATTTTGCTATTTTTTGCAGTGTAGTGTCCCACTGCCTTCCACCTGCCGGAGCCTTTCCCCACAGTGGGAGCCTTTCACTGTGGTGAGGAAAGACTCTGGCAGCAGGAAACTACACTGCCAAAAAAATCAGTGTAGATAAGGGAGGCACTGCTTGAATGAGTAGAGAGCCGTAAAGGATACCTACTCTGGGGTTGTAGCTGTGTAGACCCTCCACTTGCCTAAGTCATATCTTACTGTTTATACTGCTGTTTATATCTGTGCAAGCTGGGTGTGCAGTGACTGTACTCTACGCACCACTGTAAGTGTAGACATTGTGAAGGAGAAGGCTGGGGAAAAGCTCTGGCAATGGGGAGAGGTTCTGGCATGTCTCTGCTGTCAGAGGTTTTCCCTGCTGCTTCACCCCTCCCTCCTGGATCATAGAATCATAGAATATCAGGGTTGGAAGGGACCCCAGAAGGTCATCTAGTCCAACCTCCTGCTCGAAGCAGGACCAATTCCCAGTTAAATCATCCCAGCCAGGGCTTTGTCAAGCCTGACCTTAAAAACCTCTAAGGAAGGAGATTCTACCACCTCCCTAGGTAACGCATTCCAGTGTTTCACCACCCTCATAGTGAAAAAGTTTTTCCTAATATCCAATCTAAACCTCCCCCACTGCAACTTGAGACCATTACTCCTTGTTCTGTCATCTGCTACCATTGAGAACAGTCTAGAGCCATCCTCTTTGGAACCCCCTTTCAGGTAGTTGAAAGCAGCTATCAAATCCCCCCTCATTCTTCTCTTCTGCAGACTAAAAGGAACCAGAACCTTTCCTCACTGCCTCCCCACTCCTGGAGCCTTTCCCTGCTTCCATGAAAGGCTCTGGCAGTGAGGAAAGGCTCCAGTATCTCCCTGCTTCTGGAGCCTTTCCCTGCAGCGTATAGCTACATATGTAATGCTTGTATGTACCCTACATGCTGCCATAAGTGAAGGTATAGCCCTGGACAAGTATGCCACTTTTGCATTTCCCTAACATCATTGCCCACCACACCCTTCGCTTCTCTGCCAACAGCTCAGCCAAACTGAGTGACCGAAGGCAGACAGTACACAATGACTGTAAAATGCTGCCATTCTAATTTGATAGTGTTTTACACCCGCTCTGCACAGGTGTAAAGCACCACACAAGCTCAAGAGTAGGGGGAATAGGCCCATATGTCTTCAAGGAATTTGACCATCTGAACAGTAAGTTTTGATTGAGGAAAAAGAAGGGAATGCACAAATGAAAAGGAGCAATAAGAAATACATTTACGAGAAAAGAAGCAATACATTATGAGGAGCACAATCTGTGTAGAACAACTTTCTGCTGTTGAAGCAGCTGAGCTCAGCAAGAGTGGAACTGCTTTCCATCTCAAAGTATAAACTTGTGAAGACAGAAGAGAAGACCTTTTCCATCTGTAGCTCCAGCACATGGGTATGCTCTTGCCAGATATGAAGCCCAATGTTTATCTATTACATTCTTTAACACATGGCTGACGATCACTCTCTGTTCTCTTTTTATTGTGTGTGCCATTCTGCTATGCTTGCAGTTAAGTTGGGTAGGGATGTTGGTGGATTTTTTTTTCCATTCTAATCCATAATGTTTCTCATTGTTATTCTACAGAGCTCTGACAGTGCAAAGTGCCCAGGAAATGAGCTGAGATTTCTCTTGGCTGCCTTGTACCACCCCATTTTCAGACTGTCCCTGCCACTTTGTGGATGGTGCTGGTTAGCTCAGGGCCCCTGGCAAAGAAGGACTTGTAGTCTGCTTACCCCTCTTACCATCCCATCACCCTGAGTGCTGTACTGTTCTATGTTCTGTTGTCACACTCATCCCTGTAGCATCTGTGCACCTTCCAGAAGTGCATTAAGCAACGTGACTAACATCTCTCATGTGTTTTGTTCTCTCATCCTCTCCCCATGGGGAGAAAAGTAGGCAGTAAAATGTTTTGTTTTGGAATTTTTAAAAATATGTATACATGTACATTGCTCTAAGTTTGTTATGGAAAGCCGGTCAAAGAAATTCACCCTGCACTTAGAACAGAAGGTAGTAAGGTTGTGATGGGCCTTCGTTCCTATGGGAGTTCATTCTAGAATCTGAGCCAAGCCCTAGAGAAAGCTCTGTCCCCTGCACAGAAGAGCTTTTACCCTTATTGTAGAAGTTCAATTGTGCCAGAGGAGTGAAATTGATAGAATCCAAAGAGTGAACTGGGTCTGTTGCTTTTTTCTTATGGTCCTAGAAGCCTTTGCATATTGTAGACCAAAATATTAAAGGTGCTGTTATTATAACTCAAATAGTTTTTATACCTATCATACAAGAATTTGACTTTGCTATAGAGTCAGAATATTCATTACCAATGATAGATAACTGTGAACCCAAACCTGCCAGGTCCTCCTGCATTCCCAACAAAGTGAATTCCCATCAAAGCTGGAGTTGAATGCACTCAGCACTTTGCAGACTTGGGCTTGTAAACATTAATTTTAAGTCAATTTTTTTATTTTAAAAAAATTATTTTTTAATTATGTTTCAGAATTCCCTCCCACTGGAGTTTAGTTAATTCTGTTTTATGCTATTGGCTCACGGAAATGTGATGATAAATACCTTCAGTCATGTGTTTGGGTGTGTTAAAAGGATTTGGGGAGAGGAGCATTAGAATCATAGAATCATAGAATATCAGGATTGGAAGGGACCTCAGGAGGTCATCTAGTCCAACCCCCTGCTCAAAGCAGGACCAATCCCCAATTAAATCATCCCAGCCAGGGCTTTGTCAAGCCTGACCTTAAAAACTTCTAAGGAAGGAGATTCTACCACCTCCCTAGGTAACGCATTCCAGTGTTTCACCACCCTCCTAGTGAAAAAGTTTTTCCTAATATCCAACCTAAACCTCCCCCACTGCAACTTGAGACCATTACTCCTTGTCCTGTCCTCTTCTACCACTGAGAATAGTCTAGAACATTCCTCTCTGGAACCACCTCTCAGGTAGTTGAAAGCAGCTATCAAATCCCCCCTCATTCTTCTCTTCTGCAGACTAAACAATCCCAGTTTCCTCAGCCTCTCCTCATAAGTCATGTGTTCCAGACCCCTAATCATTTTTGTTGCCCTTCGCTGGACTCTCCAATTTATCCACATCCTTCTGATAGTGTGGGGCCCAAAACTCCACATGAGTACTCCAGATGAGGCCTCACCAATGTTCAATAGAGGGGGACAATCACGTCCCTCGATCTGCTCGCTATGCCCCTACTTATACATCCCAAAATGCCATTGGCCTTCTTGGCAACAAGGGCACACTGCTGACTCCTATCCAGCTTCTTGTCCACTGTCACCCCTAGGTCCTTTTCCGCAGAACTGCTGCCTAGCCATTCGGTCCCTAGTCTGTAGCTGTGCATTGGGTTCTTCCATCCTAAGTGCAGGACCCTGCAATTATCCTTACTGAAGCTCATCAGATTTCTTGTGGCCCAATCCTCCAATTAGTCTAGGTCCCTCTGTATCCTATCCCTCCCCTCCAGCATATCTACCACTCCTCCCAGTTTAGTATCATCCGCAAATTTGCTGAGAGTGCAATCCACACCATCCTCCAGATCGTTTATGAAGATATTGAACAAAACCGGCCCCAGGACCGACCCCTGGGGCACTCCACTTGACACCGGCTGCCAACTAGACATGGAGCCATTGATCACTACCCGTTGAGCCCGACAATCTAGCCAACTTTCCACCCACCTTATAGTGCATTCATCCAGCCCATACTTCTTTAACTTGCTGAGAAGAATACTGTGGGAGACTGTGTCAAAAGCTTTGCTAAAGTCAAGAAACAATACATCCACTGCTTTCCCTTCATCCACAGAACCAGTAATCTCATCATAGAAGGCGATTAGATTAGTCAGGCATGACCTTCCCTTGGTGAATCCATGCTGACTGTTCCTGATCACTTTCCTCTCATGTAAGTGCTTCAGGATTGATTCTTTGAGGACCTGCTCCATGATTTTTCCGGGGACTGAGGTGAGGCTGACTGGCCTGTAGTTCCCAGGATCCTCCTTCTTCCCTTTTTTAAAGATTGGCACTACATTAGCCTTTTTCCAGTCATCCGGGACTTCCCCCGTTCGCCACGAGTTTTCAAAGATAATGGCCAATGGCTCTGCAATCACAGCCGCCAATTCCTTTAGCACTCTCGGATGCAACTCGTCTGGCCCCATGGACTTTAGCTTTTCTAAATAGTCCCTAACCACCTCTTTCTCCACAGAGGGCTGGCCATCTATTGACACACCAGCATAAACAAATAATAAAGAGGTTGAGCAGGCAGCAACTGGAAGATCACAAAAATAGGCTCAATGGCTGGGTTGTAGCTAGGTCTACATCATGGAGAAGGTTAAGATTAGGGCAGTCTGTCAAAAAGAAACTTCAGTATGTCAGAAAAAAACCTAGTTAAGTTTTACTTCAATTTGTGTTCCTCCTTCTCCTCCAGTAACCTCACAAAAAGTGCATGGACTATTAGGTACTATCCTGAACACTTATACATTCCTTCCCACTGGAATTTAGTAAATGTAGGAAGTTTCTAAAAATGACTATAATTTTTATTGATTTAAGCACCCGAGTTTATTAAGCAGTATTCTGTGGTTTGTGTATTTTATAACTCCTTACTGTTTGGATTTAAACACAAAGTAACTACTGTAATTTTTTGTTTATTATAGATATACACACATCCATATATATATATATATATATATATATATGCATCTCTCTATATTAAAGACAGCATAGGTAATGATCTGTATAGTTAATATTGCCCTAAACGTTTCCATTATAAGATCCAATTTTAAATTATTTATAGCTTGGCCAAAGTGTAACCATTTGTAATGAAATTTTCCATGTCAGTTATAGGCCTATGGCTGATTATTACTTATTTTTAGAATTTCAGCTAAAATTGGTTCCGCTGTATCTGAAAATGAGGGAATGAGGTTGGAAGAAAATAAGGTTTGCCCCTGATTAAAATTAATTCTTACATCCATTTTATTGAGTTCTATACCTGCATACGTTGGAGCAGGGGCTTGAAAACAGGATCCCAGGAGGCAGAGATGTGCCTTTTGTTGTTCCAGTGAAAATCTTCCCAAATTTAGCTGGCATGAGCCTCTGAAAAATTTCATTTTGCACATGTTCCCTAGACACTTTGTGACAGGGAGATCTGCCTCTCTAAGGACTAGGAGGCTGGAGTTAACCAACCCTGTTCAATCAGCCCCACCTGACTGCAACTTAGCCATAAATGGCAGGACTATTTGGGGGTCACATGATAGCCTGAAACACCTGGGCCTCATAAAAGGGCAGAAAATGCAATCTAGTGGAGTGGAAGCTCATGAAGTAGGATTTAGAAAAAACCCCAAGGGATTCCAGGGGGGACAGTTTGGGAGCTAGGGCTCTATTTCAGAGGCTGGAAGTTAGAAAGATAGCCCCTCTAGACTGAGACGGTAAGGGCCTCCAGAGAAGCAGCCTGGGACTCAGACCGTAAGAAATCTAGAGTGGCTTAGGAAAGCAGCAGAATGGGAGTTACCTGCTGGTCTCCAGTTCAGAGAGTTGGACAAGGAAGATAGAGGTCTGTAGAAGGACTCTACCTAGAAAAGGCTCAGACTGGTTTATTTTGGGACTTGATTTTGAGGACTTTTGTTAATAAATGCAGACCTCAAGGAGGGGAGTTACTGGATGGAAAGCTTTTGTGGATTATTTCTGGGAATGTGGTTAGAGGAAACAGAGGCAGAGAGAACCTGTGGAATAATGCTTTGTTAGCAGGCGGATGCTATGGGATAAGATGTGGCTATGACAGAACTGTTAGTTTGGTAAGCAAATTCTCTGAAGAGTCCATTACCTGAGAGCTTCTATATAGTGGCTGGACTGTGCATGCTCCAGCCCACAACTGCAGGGGTGAGCAGGACTTCTGCTGGGTTGCTTCTCCTGTTGGGCATTAGAATGGAAAGCAGGGGGATGTCTCTCCTGTGTTCTCAGTTCTCCCCTTGCTGTGCCCCGGCAGCATGCAGATGAATGAAGAAGCAGCAGCCTGGTGTGAATGCAAAGTTGTAGAATGGGGAGAGAGGGATGGAACCTTGAATAAGGGGGATGAGGAGCAGAGGAGGGCAGATAACTGAAAGGGGGAGAAGAGAGATAAGAGCAGAGGGGAAAGGGTGGATGGAAACAGGGGAGAAGAACATTGCTGTGGAGCTAGAGGAGCTCTCAGGAGCTAGAGAGGCTGAGGTTGTGGATGGGAAAGAAGCTGGGGAGGATGGCTGTAGAGGTGGGTGCAGGGACAAGAACAACAGAGGAGGAGAATGTGGATGAGCAGCAGTTCGGGTAGCTGCCAGTAGGGAGGGGCAGGTGCTGGGGTGTGGAAGATAGGTGCAGAAGTGGAGGGGGGAGGGGTGTAGAGGCTTGTGCTGTGAATCTACCCTGCAGACGACGCATGTTGAGGGTCAGTATGATTCTATGTGATTAAATCGTTTCATTTTTTTAAGGTTAGTCTATTCTGTAAAAACCCTACATTCAAAGAATGCTCAGGATGAGAAGTCAAGCCTTCAGAAATAAGGAAACTGTGTAGATGCCTTTATGTCTTTAATTACATTTTTCACAAGTCCTCTACCTCATTCAGTGCAGAGTGTAGATAGGGCTCTGGGAATGACAGCTGTTTAGCAAGCAAAGCTGTGGTCTGTAGGACCCCTGCTTCATGTGTTGCAGAAGCTGGGAGGTGTGCAGTGAAAAAGGAGCAGCTTGCAGGAGAGTAATGATGGCCTCATGGTGAAGGCAGTTGAATGCTGACCTTAAGAACTGGATTCTGTCCGTGCCTCTGCCACAGTGTTCCTATGTGCTGCTGGGGTCTGATCTCTAGAGCTACTGAGCACTTCCCCACAGCATCTGAGGTCAATGGGAGTTATGCTCTGAGCATATGCAGGACTATCAAACTAGCGTTTGATAAATCAGGTCTTGTATTGGGCACCCAAAATTAGCTGTTACCTCTGACAATTTTGGCCTTCATCTTTATGCTTCCGTTCCCAATGTATAAAATAGGATAATATCACCTTCCTTTGTAGGGGTGTTGTGAAGTTTATAAACCACTAAAACATTACAATAAGCACCATATAAAAAGCCCATGAGGAAATCAATAATTCTGTGCTCAGATGATGTTTGGAAAGTGTACAGTAAATAATTCCTAGGGCCAGTGATGAAGGAAGAAAGAATGATTAAATAGTTACCTATTCAATGAGCGCTGGCCCTTCTGAGCTCTAAGTGAGGCAGGGGTCCTGTGGAAAAAAATAATAGTTTTTGGTTACATAATCATATCATAATGTATATGTGCAAAGGGGGGTTGCCTTAATTCTGGCATTTCCTGCCCTTTGGCTGTTTGACTTACCAGCCTAAATTTTCTTTAATTCTATATATAACGAGATATACATACACCTGTAGCTTTAGACATATCAGCAGAAATATAAACAAAAGCTCATATAATTGTAAGGTTATATTTCTGAATGCTTAAAAGACAGGAAATGCAGTAAATGTAACCCTATCCCATTGCTGTTGTACATATAGAATCCAGTTATGCCCTCCACTGCAACCTTCATTGAAATCCATAGATCTATTTAGGTGTGTCCAGAGAGCAGAACCGTACTCCCTTTATATTACCGTTCAGTATGTATTTAATAGCATAACTTGTAATCCAAGAGTGCATTGCTTGTGGTACTGTGATTAATTGAAGTGTAGGGGAGGCTTATGGATTTTTGGGAGTTGAATAACAAACAAATTGGTTCTTAAGTATACTAATTATTGGGTCCTGCTATATGTAATTTTTGTTAGACTGGAGGAGAAAAAAAGAAAACGGGCTTTGATGCTGCAATTCTTGTATGGTGTACAGCAGATTGAATGAAGAAAGGTTGAGTTGTCTTTCCACGCTCCTATGTCACTAACACAATATTTGGCAGAATAAAGTGCGGTTCTTTCCAAAAACAAAGACATTATCGACATTTACGGAACCTGATGCAGACAATTAGCAGACAAAATAACTTTTATGCTAAGATGAGTTCTTCTCTACTGGGCAAGTATCTGTCCAAACAGAGAGGAAAATACTGATGATTGTATTGTCCTGTTTGCTGCTTATGACCAGCATTCTCACTGGTAATCCTACAGTTCTTCTACAAGCTGGCAGCCTAATCTGAGCCACGCAGCCGACCCACACCCTCTCTATCTACCCCTCACTTCTCTGCATGCCATGCTGGACCTATGTCAGTCACACTTCAGCACCTCAAGAAATCAGGACTCTGTACTGACAAATATGGCCAGTGGGGAATGGAAAAAAGCTTTTCACCTTTATTATACATTACTATTATAAGATCAGGTGGATGTTCTTCATTGTATGATACATACAAGTATTTACTTAGCTTTTGGCATGGCTCTCCCTTTTCTGATCTTTACAATATCCATTCTTACAAACAGAATTCTGGCCTTCTTCCTAGTTACACACACTCAAGAGCTTGCCATTATGTTGTGGCTAATTAGCAATTAGGCCAATGATTAAATTAGTCTGACTTCCTAAATTTGTTCAGAAAACCTTTCAAAAGTAACCCAAATGTTTAGCCACCTACAGTAAACTCATTACATCTTAGCATAGCAATGATTACAAAGAATGTTTGCTGTATCTAAACAAATGAAGCAGTAACTGAAGAAACAATGTTGAATCTGCATATATATATATGCAGATTCATTCAAATGAATTAATAACATTAATTCAAATGAATGCCTGTTTATAAAACAATTGAATAATCTCACTATTCTCATCCTCACCAAGAAGTTGCCAGCTGAGAATAGTGATGCGTTGGCAATACCTGGTGGTCCTTCCCATACAAAAAGAACCTGCTTTTCATAGATAACAGGCCTGCACTGCTAATTAGAGAACTAGACAGGAACCTAGGATGAGGTGTTCAAATCTAGATTAGGAGTAGACAAGGGCTCAGGGTTTGGGTTTGTGACTGTATCAAGTCTAGGGTTTGAGTTCAAGTCTGATGGCACTCAAAACTCATGAGTTTGTCTTGTGAAGTTTTGACCCCAAATAGATGAAATAATGCAAAATCAGCTATTCTCACAGATTTCCCTTATCCTGGGCTGCATATGGCTCTAAAATATAACATCCTTTTCAGTTTTAGATCTGTCTCCCTCTCCCACCACACCTTTTCCTAGCCAATAAGTACTTACTGTTGTATTAATTTTAGATGGGATACATAGGACCAAAGAGTCTAAGGTGTTAATATGACCCTGAAATAGTTCACCATTAAAAGGTTTTAAGGAAGTTTCAGGATTTCGTATCCAGAGACCCCAGCCTGCTTGGTACCATGGCAAGCACACTAGAAAATTCTTACCAAAGTCCAGAAATGTATTAATTGGAACTAGAGGAAAAGAATTAAAACAATGCAAAAAAATAGAAACTGAAACAAGTGATAGTGCAAAACAAACAAAACTTATTAAAGTCTCTTTTTAGAGAGGGTGAATATTGCTTAGACTTTTATTATGTCAAACTCCTTCTTGGCAGGGAAGAAGGGGTTAGTTCTCTTCAATTCTGTGCCGGGAATGATAGACTCTTTCCTGCTTTTGACAAAACAGACAAGTGGGAGAAGACAGAGGCTAGTAAAGATGGGGGAAATATGGTTTTTGTTAATGTTCTCATCAACAAGGGGGCTAGTCAGTCACAGCTGTTGCTCTGGACCCTGGCTCATCTCCCTGGTCAGGGATATCATCTGGTTGGTCTGGTCAAGTCCTTCTCCTTCACTGGTCTTAGAAGACTGAGCAGAGCTGGATGGACCATTTCATCTTGCCATGCTGGTGCCACGCAATGCAGCTGATTTCAGGATCAGGTGATAAGCTGAGAGAGAGTGCAGGATGAAAAGAGACCCATTAGGGAGAGGAAGACAGAGCAGGATCTCACATGTTCATGCTGGAGTCCTTGCTGGTGCAGTGATGATGTCAGGTGTTCCCACTGGAGTGCATAAGGGTGTGGCAGCATGGTAGCAAGCCTTCTGCCACAGTCACCCAATTCTCTCTCATAGGCCTGGACTACACTGCGGGGGAAGGGGGGGAGTGTTCGAACTAAGATATGCAACTTCCGCTACGCTATTTGCGTAGCTGAAGTCAAAGTATGTTAGTTTGAGTTACCTGGCCGTCCTCACGGCGGTGAGTCGACAGCGGCAGCTCCTCTGTCGACTCTGCTTACTCCTCCTGCTGAGGTGGAGTACAGGCGTCGATTCGGGGATCCCCGATAGATTGATCACTACCCACCAAGCCGATGGTAGTGAAGATGTACCCTAAGGGCCCCAAAAGAGGTAATGGGTAGAATGGTCCATCCTCACATTATTTTGTGGTCATATTAGGTCTAATTTCTGAAGAACTAATTTTGGTTCTTTTACTTCCAATCCCCTACTCCACCCTGTTTACCAGTCATAATTGTAACATAGTCCTTGAATGGTATCAGTAGCTCCCCCCCCCTTTTTTTTTTACATTAATTCAGTTTTGCTGTCTTCTTAAATAATTCTTAAACAATTTTATATAATAGTCATTGTAACAATTCATTAATGCACTTTCCACTGTTTAGGCTCACAATTAAAGTGGGCTTGCTCGGCCTCAATTTACTAAGGGTAGTGATGGATTCTCCATCACCGGCAATTTTTAAATCAAGACTGGAATTTTTTCTAAAAGATGTACTGTAGTTCAGTGGTTTTCAACCTTTTTTCATTTGTGGACCCTTAAAAATTTTGAATGGAGCTGCAGACCCTTTGGAAATCTTAGGCATAGTCTGAGGAGCCCCCTCTCCCCTAGTAGTCCATGGACCACAGGTTGAAAACCACTGCTCTAGTTCAAACAGGAATTATTTCAGGGAAGTACTATGGCTGGTGTTATACAGGAGGTCAGACTAGATGATCACAATGGTTCCTTCTAGCCTTGGAATCTATGAATCAGAACTGGAGATTTGATTCCACAGACACATACACCTCCCTCCAGATGTAGGGGATTCAGATCTCAGTTTCTGGTTCAGGCTAGTCTTTAATTGAAGCATGATTTATGGAACCAGAAGAGACCAAAGGTCTGTCTAATCTGTTGTTCATATATCTCTCATGTGCTCTCCTTTTTATTCTATATAACAGCATGGTATCTAAACCTACAGCACTAGCCTAAACCAGATATTTCAGAGGAGGGCAATTTGTACATGGAAGGTAAATTACTGCCATACCATTGGCTTCTTATCCTCTGTCAGTGATCAATGTAAGTCCTAAAGTGTGAGGACGTTTATCCCATATATAGCTTTCTGACCAGCAGAGAACCTGTAAGACAGTGTCTGTATGGACACTTGTACAAGTTTCTCTGTTTTTTGTTTAACATTATCAGTTTGATCCACAAACTCCAATGATTAATAATCACAGAAGAAAATAAAGACCTCCTTCTTCCTGACAGTTGTGTCGGAGAGAGGATCAGGATGGGGAGATAAGTGCAAGTGAAATTAAAAAATGAATTATTTTTTACTTTGTGTTTGCCATATTTCATTTCATCATGGAATATCTCAGAAACTGGAGATGTTCCTGATGCATTGTGACAGCCAACTGCAGTATTTTTTATCAACATTATGTATCCAGCCAATGTAAAGTGAAGGTTTATGCAGTGAGGTGATATAGAGACAGTAGTTAACCGCTTCTGCCCCCCATACATGTAAATGTATGTCAAAGAAGACGGTGTAAAAAGGCTTCAATGTGTATGTTCTGAAAAGTGAGCTGCAGTTATGTAATGGAATAAGGAGAATTCCTGAATCAGACACTGTAATCGATTTTCTCAAAAACAAATACTTGGTTTCTTACATTTCAAGTCAGATTTCAAGGATGGTGGAAAGAACTTTCTGAACAACAAGAATGTTGGATTTTGGAGAGGTTAATTTAAAAAAAAATTATTTTTTAAGAGGAAAGAGGGGACAAAGCCCTATTTAGCCAATTCTGTGTAATAATATATATATATATATATTATGTTATTTTGCTCGGCATAGCTCATGCCCTTCCAGAATGTTGATTTCAGCAAAACTCAAACTTCTGAATTCCAGGAAATACAAAGTAAAGGTAAACGCGCACACAGCCTTCCTGGGGCTGGCAATTTCTAGGGCTAGCTGAGAATTATCCACATGCATTCCAGCTGCATTCATTGTGTTAGATATAGCTGTACTGAGTGGTAGAGGAATAAGCTTGGAAGAGCTGTTACTGTGACATGAGGAGGCCTCCCATGTGTGTTATCAAAGTACATATATACTTTGAGGGTCCATTTCATTTCAATTTCACCGCATCATTTCAGTACAGAATTTTGTAGGCTGTCAGTAGCAGGGTAGGGGGTCTTCTTGTATAGGTATTGTCAGTAATGAGGTAGGATATTGCAGTTGTCTGCAGACGTAATGATGGATAAGGGAAAGTATAGGTTTAGATGGTATCCTGTGTGCAAGTGAGAAGGGGTTGTTAAATGTTATGAGTGTACTATTGTCTCTGGGGAGTAGGCTCAGTGTTCGAGTGTAAGGCAAGCTCAGGTAGGGCCTATCCATTACAGTGGAAAGGCAGAGTGGGAACATGTGTGTTACGAATGTTGTAGGGCATCACTCAAAGGGCAGAGTTAAAGTTGCTTGGGTCTTTACCTTATGTATGTATTTCCTGGTTTTCAGAAGTTTGAGTTTTGCTGAACTCGACATTCTGGAAGAGCACAACCTATCGCTGGGCAACTTTAACTCTCTGCTAAGTCTTTGTGCCATTTAATTTCCTATTTTTTAAACAGAAGAAGAAACGGTTGCTGGTAACAGTTAGTGCTCATTTAGAAGTTGTATTTCTCACCTAGGTTTGCATCTCACATTTTACTGTGGTTAGGTAATAATCAAAAGTGATTTTCGTTAGTAGCTCTTAGAGAACTTTACATTATTGTCCCCATTTTACAGATGAGAAACTGAGGCACAGAGAGGTGAAGTGACTTGTCAAAGGTCACCCATCAGGCCAGTGGCGGAGCTAGTCCAATGGTCTTTTCACTAGGCCACACAGTTGCTATGTCAGCACATGAAGCTTGCAACATGCTAAATGAGAGAAGCAAATTATTTTTGACGTAGCATTTTGATTTTCCCCAAAGGGCTAGTAGATGCCAGGCATCTGCTTGGATAACAGTCAAGCTCTGGACATGCTGGTGTAATGATCTGAGCTATGGGTCAATCTCTGTGTGTAATTGAAAAAAGGGTTGGCAGACTCTTTGAACTTTAAATAATGCTGTTTTTTAGTCAAGGGCTATATCTTGGGAACCCCTTTGTCAAATGGCCCTAAATTTGGAACACTGACAGACCCCATGCCCCTATGTGGCACACCAAATTTCAAGACAATCCAAGCAACTGTGTAGATGTTAGAGGACTTATAGTGAAGTTTTTAAAAAAAAAAACCTTGATCTTAACCTTAACTATGGTAGAGCTTTTCGTGTGTGTGTGTGTGTGTGTGTGTGAAAAATAATCTGTTAAAAGGACATTATTAAGGCTGCGAAGTTATAAACTCAAAAGTTAGAAATACCAGAATTAAAGTTGTCTGTGCAACCTTAATTCAACCCCCTTGTGAGCATTCAGATCCAGTCTTTAATTACATGATCACATACTGTTTTACTCCACTGAGCTCCTGCCTCATGCAGTGCGCAGGGACAATGGTGCTCATTTAATGAGCAACTTTTCAGTATTTGCTTTTTGTTTTCTTCTCATTGTTCAATGTGTCATTCCCATGCCTTATTTATGGCACTCTCTTCAAACTCTGCTCTGAAGACAGAATTATTAATTTCCTTAGGAATTTTCTTTGGTGCTTATTGCTATATTACTTCACTTATCATGAATATTAATGAATGTACTTTCATAACATCCCTGAGAGATGAGGGGTATTATTCCCATTTTACAGATCTTTGGAGAGTTTAGCTGCTAAAATCTAAGAAGTCTATACTGATTAT
Organism: Lepidochelys olivacea; assembly: GCF_965140295.1. Classification (NCBI taxonomy): domain Eukaryota; kingdom Metazoa; phylum Chordata; order Testudines; family Cheloniidae; genus Lepidochelys; species Lepidochelys olivacea. The sequence goes on from NC_140421.1 coordinate 35,100,936, forward strand.
GTGAGAACTGAGATTTTTCAAAGACATCTAAGATCGTGAAATTCAGGTGGATTTTCAGAGGGAGGGGAAAAGGCCACCCCTCTGCCAAATTTCCTGTCCCTGTTCCAAAGCATAGGAGGGCTAGAACTTGTCAAAGAAAAGGATGTCTGAATTTTTTAACATGGGAATAATAATGTATTTTGCCCCAACATTTTTCTTGGAAACAGCCAACCCAATTTAGGTGAAATTTTCCAGAAAGATTTGGCATCAGGCAGACACCCTGCATGGGAAATTTTAGCCCAAACAGGTAAAGGTTACATGTTATGAGCAACTGAAAAGAGGGTCTTATAATCAGATGTGTAGGTTAACCTTAATAATAGGCAACGTTATATATAGGTACTGGCTATTCTTAAGGTTCCCCTACACATCCCATTAGAAGACTCTGTTTTCAGTTGCTTACGTATATGTAAGTGCTGCTGTGCTGAGAGGATATATGCAAGTACTACTAGTGCAATCTCGGTCATTGCTACTGTGTTGTGAGATCTACTGACCTGCCAAAAATGTAGAGTGGCAATGCTGTATGAAAGTTCTAGTCAAAAGCGTAATTGAAGAATGATGGAATGCCAGTTTCTATATAAATATTAATATGTTAAATATTGCTAGAAGGGGTAAATAAGAAATTTATAAATGAAATTTCTTCACTAAAATTAAGGAAAAAATATCTGCTTGTTTTCCCTTATTATCAAACTGTGTCCCCAGAACCAGGGAGGATTGTACACTATCACCCAAAATGGGCAACAGGATTAAAGAACAATTTATATGCCAGTGGTAGCTACCCACATTAGCTGTTTTTTTCTTATGCTAGTAGAATAATCTTCCATGATACTTGTGACCTTGTTAGCATGGAAATTTATTTTCACCTTAATATGCTTGGATGGAGTCTTTATATAGCTTTACCCTCCAAATGAGGTACTGGTAGAAGTCCAATATTTCATATTGTTTATATACTATTTTTTGCCAGTAAATATGTTCCTGGACACAGTGCTGCTGTTTCATAATACTGCTCTACTTTGTGTTTACCCCCTTCTCTATGCCTGATATGTACCTTCAAAACCATCCAAAATAGAGCACTAAGTGAAAGTTGTTGATAATGCACTGCAGGAGTGATAGCGGAACCAATTAGATTGTGTATTACTTCTAAAAATCATAAAGTTATAAGATGTTCAAAAATGGTAAATAGGAGCCCTCCTTAATTTCTATAAATCTGGTTATAGTCCAGATTGTTTTATCTGATACCTTTGGGGCAGATTCTGATACCTTTACTGTTAGGTAGCACTTTGTTCCATGACTAGGCCAATTGAACTTGATGAGACCTCTCCTGGAATAATGTATAATGCAACGTAAGTGTGGGGATCAGAATCCTGGTCCAAAGTGCGTAGGTAATAGAGGGATATCAGAACAGTACCCGATTATGAGCAGCATTGTCCTTTAGGCACATGTAAGTCCTATTGACTTCAGTGGGAGACTTGTCTATGATGTCCAGGGAAGAATTGTCCAATGTATTTAAATGGTACCATGTACTTAAAAGAATTAAATGCAATGATATGAATCAGGATTAAATATAACTCTATGTTTTTTGCTTTAACTCTACATTTTCTGACACACTGTTAGCATTGCTATAATGAAAAACATAATATTCACAGTAGAAATTTATTTTAATATAATTTATTGTGATTCAATTAAAGATTTTTACAGTATCAGCTCTCATTAAGCATTCTAGCCTGTAATCTTTTACTTTTTCATGACATATGTATCTACTGATAAATCCTTTCAAAGCAATCCTGAGTAAACTCTTCTTGTGTTTCCTGTGCTGTAATGATAAATCCAGTGTTCTCTCCAAGGAACAGCCAGATTGTGACAGGCTTTTGAAACTGCACCCAGTCAGTGATCAGCTGCCTGAAAGATTTCGGCAGGTGTAAACTCTTCTGGGGAGAGGATATTGAACTGATGAATCTCTTGTGCTTTTCAAGAGAAGAAATACTTTCAAGCTGTGTATTCCCATAACTTGTGCTGTCTGGGATTAAAATTTAGCAATTGCAATGACATTTCTATTGTACATGTAAAGGATATGTCCTAAAAAAGACCACGCTAGATCCTTTGGCTGCCCCAAGTCCATACTCCAGTTGAAATCAAGATATAACACATGTAGTCCTGCTCTCCCCTTGAACATCTGTGTGTACAGTTTTCACACAATAGGACAAAATCACCCATGGCAAATTAAAAACTGGATTTCAAGTTGGTCTGTTATTCACTCTTGTGTATATTTGTATCATTAACACTTGGTCTGTGCAAACATTTGTAAAAAGCAAATTGTGGGCTCAGATCTGAGATTAAATTAATCAAGCTACAGCTGTTTGAATGGCGACACAAACGTTATTTTATCAAGGGAAAGTTTATTTTCTCTATATTCTCTATTGTATCTGCACATCTCCCGACATTGGGCCACCTTGTACTTTTAGGCCAACAATACACTTGACTGTAGAGTAAATTGTCAGGAACTATGGGTTTGAGATCCCTTGGCTGAGCCTTGGGCTCCCTGGCTTAGCCCTCAGGTCAGTTAATAAATCCAGCTGGCCTGTGGCAGAATTGCCTGATTGGCGGCAAGAAGCTAATAGGACTGCATTTAAGTTTAGCAGCAACAGGAGGAGATTGCTGGTTGCTCAATACTTACACTTGCAATCTGTCCTGTGCCAGCTTTGCTCCCAGACCCACCTTGCCTTGTTCCTGTCTCACTCCAATTTATGCCAGCCCTGTTCCCTTGTCTTCTGATTCCAGCTCTGACCCATGGCTCTGATTCTGGCTCTAGACTGCTTATGTCCCGGTACATAACATAAATACCACATCAGTCTGTATTAGAACTGGTCAAAATTTCATATTTGTTGACATTTTCTGACAAGCTGTAATTAGTACCAGATGCGCAGATTTCTACACAGGAATAAGTTATTCCTGGCTAAAATGGAAAAAGGAGCAAATATTGTCCAGTCTTAGACTCTGTACTATACATGGCCTTTGATGTTTCAGAGACAATCGTAAGCAATCAAGTTACTCTAAGAACCAACCTGGAGTTACAGGCCCTGCACTACAGTACAGTCTGGTGCCAGCTTCACCTGTGTGAGAAGTTGGCCATCATTACCACCAAGGAGCTGGGGACGGTGATGAGGTCCCTGGGCCAGAACCCCACCAAAGCAGAGCTGAAGGATATGATCAATGAGGTGGATGCGGACGGGAACAGCACCATCAACTTCCCAGAATTCCGGACCATGTTTTCATATGTATTCATATTATGATTAGTAGCTCCAGAATGAACTGAGTAAGTGATCCCCAATTACTGAATCATATAGGGAGGGCCTCCCAATAGGTATGTCTGTCATGGTTGTACTATTGGGGTTATATCACCTTTTTGGTGGCAGCGCTCACATTATCTTATTCTAGATACCCCATGCTGAAAGGACAGTGCCAGTAAATCTGGCTATCAAACCAGTATTCTTGGGCACTCCAGTCACTGCCTTGTAGCTAGCTAATACTGAAATGCACTCTGCCCTATATCTCCAGGCCCTGCCATTGCTCTTCTTGTGTGCAGATATTATGCATTATTTTTCTAATTTCTACAGTGAAGTTTTGGCAAGTTATCAGAGCCAAGGACACTCTGGATGAGTTGCTTCTGGATCACATTCCCCTGCCACCTGAAGAGCATTTCTCTCTCGAATGTCTCTGATCCCTCCCATATCTGAATGCAAACCAACATTATGACTTATGAGAATTAAGCTGAATCTGGAATAGGCTTCTTGTCCAACTGCTTTGCTGCCCAATTTATACAGAGATAGAAAATTAGGTCATGGGTTGCCTATAAATCTTTGATATAGGTACAGATTTTTCCACAGATTTTCCATTGTGTAAAAAACAGAATACACAGTTTGCCTAAGATGATATAGGTGGATGTAATTAGTTCTCAGACTATACAAGGCCTTCCATACAGTGGAGGTGCATTGAACCATGAAGGACCCAAAGAAATAATGCTGCAGCCCTTAGAAAGAAGAGAACCACTGTTAATAGTGCATAGTATATAGAGCTGAGTCCATGCTGCAAAACTGAGATCTAGATTCTGAACTGCCAGGTTCCGATTCTGCTGTCCTAGCCATTTTGCACCAAGGTGGTTGACTTTGCTGAAGGTAATCCTTATTTACACTGATGTCAGTGAAATTAGAATCAAGCAGCTTGAGTTCAGAGATTTTTTTCAGCACATGAGAGAGACGGGCTAGTTGCAATATTCGTATCTGTACTAAAACTGGAGTTCAGAGCCCCAACACAAAGTTCTAGGGTATTTGGATGTTTGATCTATGAAGGGTTTGATTCAAGCCCATCTCTAATAGAAGTAACAGTAACTCATTTTCTAAACCAACAGTGCTGGCTCACAGCTGGTAAAGGAGACAGAGAAATGACTAAATTTAGTAACGTTCGCATATAAATAAAAATGCAGGCTAGACACAAAAATAGATGCAATCAGCTCATTTTGGATATTTCTCTCTGACTGGTAAAAAGTACCATTTTATTTTCCAGTATTTGTTTTGGAACTCAGTTACTTTGGTTGATTTGGAGCCTACCTTTCACACCTATATTCTTTGTATGTTTGCTAATATTTGAACTGAACAACATTTTTAGTGTTTGAAAAATCAAACAATAATCATTTGTGTTTTTGTATTTAGAGGAAAGGATCTGCACTCAAGAATAAGGCAAACAATTCTCAGTCAATTTGAATGAGGAGTTATTTGAGTCTTTCCATAGGTGAGCCTTTCATCAGAGTTGTGATATTTTCATGCAAAGTCCCAAAGAAATATAAATAAATGGCTAAAACAAACCCTTCCATAGGATTTTAGACATAAAGCACTCACAACCGAACACTTTTTAAAGCTGTAACTCTGAGATTATGTGTAGTCTTTTAAATCTTCAGGATTCAGTTTGTGGGAACTGCTGTAAAGTAATGTAAATGCTCCTCTTACAGCTGCAGTATAGTACTTGTATGACACTTGTAATAGTGGGGAACTATGAGGCACAAGTCATGATTATATTGAGGATAATGCTTTAGTTTTACACATCTGACTCAGGAAGTAAATTCTACAGCTTGATGCTAGAAGGCAGTACACATTCCTCCCTTTTGATGTTTCTGGACATGTTCCTGATAAGCAGCTTTCAGGAGTAATCATTCACTAGCAGGTTCCCAAAGCCATTACCACATACACTGTGTAGCATAAAAGAGCTGAAGTGAAAATAAGAAAAAGTGTAGAGCTAGATTCTTTTCCTAACTGTGGCCCCACAAACCAGCCCAGTCTTCCTGCTGGGGATTCTCCTGGCACAGGGGGCATTTCAGAAAAGGGAGTGTGTGGCTAGAACATACTGCACTCTGGAGATCACTGGTTGGTGAACCTTGAGGGCCATAGTCAGCTGGCATAGATTAGAGCTGCCCTGAGCTGGCAGCATTGAGATATGCTGGGACTCATATAGAATCAGACCATTGATCAGTGAGAATCAACCCACTCCTTTGCAGCTTTCCAACCGTACTGTGCCTATAAGACATTTAGCACAGGAGAGAATCTGGTTGTAAACTTCCAGAGGTGCTCTGATTTAAGTAGCGGTATTCAGGGTACTTGGGCTCAGTTCAAATGATGAGTCACCAATCTCTTGTGACTAAACTCAGTGTGGAGGCAAGCAAGAGTCAAACCAGAGTATTTTTCTCTCATTACTTCATTGTGGAAGGAGAAGGATCAAGTCACTGACAAGGGAATAGAGGAAAAAAGTGATGGGACAGAACACAAGGGTTGGCGGGGGGAGGGGGAAGAGGACGGAACAACAGAGAAAAGACAATTGGGCAATGGGACAAAGAGACAAAGAATGAGAGCAGTTTTCAAAAAAATTCAGCAGTCAAATGTTGGTGTAACTTACACATTGGGTGTAAGAGTGTGAGAAGGTACGTAAAAGAGGATAAGTGGCAAAGTAGCGTAACTCGTGTCAATCTGCCACTGTGGGTGTGCAAAAGGCGTGTCGATGACATGGATTGCATATTCTGCAAGAACACAATGGCTCTGGTGTAAGTGGATGCAACTTCAGAGACAGCAGTGGGGATGCCCTGAACCAGTCCTTCTTCAGGCTGCCCTTCACCCTTCCTGCTCGGCATACTCACTGTTGGGGCTGCACTGGCCAGATGAAAGCTATCTACCTGGTGGAGGAGAGGTTGCTCTGCTGCCCCTTCCAGATTAACTTTCCACTGACAGGGGCCCTTGGCCTGCAGAACCCAGGAGAGACCCAGAGTGATTCTGGCCTAAAACACTGGAATTCTTAAAAGCTGTCTGACGGGTAGTGAATAATCTCAGTGACACACCACACTCACTGATGACTATTATAAATTACTTAGGAGCAGCAGATCACATGGCAAATAGTGTTTTGGGGGAAAAATGGACTGTCATGCAATGCGTGTTATATTTAGAATCATAGAATCATAGAATATCAGGGTTGAAAGGGACCCCTGAAGGTCATCTAGTCCAACCCCCTGCTCGAAGCAGGACCAATTCCCAGTTAAATCATCCCAGCCAGGGCTTTGTCAAGCCTGACCTTAAAAACCTCTAAGGAAGGAGATTCTACCACCTCCCTAGGTAATGCATTCCAGTGTTTCACCACCCTCATAGTGAAAAAGTTTTTCCTAATATCCAATCTAAACCTCCCCCACTGCAACTTGAGACCATTACTCCTCGTTCTGTCATCTGCTACCATTGAGAACAGTCTAGAGCCATCCTCTTTGGAACCCCCTTTCAGGTAGTTGAAAGCAGCTATCAAATCCCCCCTCATTCTTCTCTTCTGCAGGCTAAACAATCCCAGCTCCCTCAGCCTCTCCTCATAAGTCATGTGTTCTAGACCCCTAATCATTTTTGTTGCCCTTCGCTGGACTCTCTCCAATTTATCCACATCCTTCTTGTAGTGTGGGGCCCAAAACTGGACACAGTACTCCAGATGAGGCCTCACCAATGTCGAATAGAGGGGAACGATCACGTCCCTCGATCTGCTCGCTATGCCCCTACTTATACATCCCAAAATGCCATTGGCCTTCTTGGCAACAAAGGCACACTGCTGACTCATATCCAGCTTCTCGTCCACTGTCACCCCTAGGTCCTTTTCCGCAGAACTGCTGCCTAGTCATTCGGTCCCTAGTCTGTAGCGGTGCATTGGATTCTTCCATCCTAAGTGCAGGACCCTGCACTTATCCTTATTGAACCTCATCAGATTTCTTTTGGCCCAATCCTCCAATTTGTCTAGGTCCTTCTGTATCCTATCCCTCCCCTCCAGCGTATCTACCACTCCTCCCAGTTTAGTATCATCCACAAATTTGCTGAGAGTGCAATCCACACCATCCTCCAGATCATTTCTGAAGATATTGAACAAAACCGGCCCCAGGACCGACCCTTGGGGCACTCCACTTGATACCGGCTGCCAACTAGACATGGAGCCATTGATCACTACCCGTTGAGCCGGACAATCTAGCCAGCTTTCTACCCACCTTATAGTGCATTCATCCAGCCCATACTTCCTTAACTTGCTGACAAGAATACTGTGGGAGACTGTGTCAAAAGCTTTGCTAAAGTCAAGAAACAATACATCCACTGCTTTCCCTTCATCCACAGAACCAGTAATCTCATCATAAAAGGCGATTAGATTAGTCAGGCATGACCTTCCCTTGGTGAATCCATGCTGGGTGTTCCTGATCACTTTCCTCTCATGCAAGTGCATCAGGATTGATTCTTTACAGCATGGATTTACAGCATGGATGCTCAGTTCAACAAGGTACATATTATACATTAAAAGTAAATAATAGGATTATAATCATTCAAGTGCAGAACTCTATGATTAGCTGTAATCTGTCAACATAAATGGGGTATGCTAACTCATATGAGCGCAACAGCTATTTATCTAAAAGAAAAGGAGGACTTGTGGCACCTTAGAGACTAACCAATTTATTAGAGCATAAGCTTTCGTGAGCTACAGCTCACTTCCTCAGATGCATTTATCTATTTATCTGTTACTTGGACCAGAAGAGACATGACTCTATTCTAATTTTAATGGGTTTTGACTTATCTACACCTGTTTTTCTTCATTCAGTCAGGAAATGCAACTGTTAGAGTGGAAAATTTGTTTAGAACCATAGATCTGGTTTTTAGCATTGTTAAGAAAATAGTTTTCCAGGAGACAGTATACCTGAAAATAGGTTAAGATACTTTTGAACTCTCTTTGCAAGAAACTGACCTTATTGCTAGGGGCCACTGTCAGAGAACAAGAATGAAATTGAGATCTGGTTTCTACCTCCAACTATGCTACTGACTCTCTGTTTCAAATTGCCTCTTAATCAGTCTTTGCCCATCTGTAAAATTGTCATTAAAATATACACAGAGAGTTGTGAGACCTGTTTTATGTTTGTAAAGTGCTGTGATTTCCCCAGGGTAGAGTAAACCTCAAAGGAAGTGGAGGAAAGAGAAGAGGGAAAGACTGGAGGCAGAAGTGAGAGTGGCAGTGTCTTAAACATTACCCCAGCACCTCAGGAGTAAGAAAAAGAAGGGCCATTGAAAGGACAGTGACAGATACTGAGCTGAAGATTCAGTGGAGCTGACAAAGATCAGATGTCAGGTTTAATTTATTCTAGATAAAACAGGATTTCCAGAGAGAGCAGGACGGGGGAAGGTGGAGTGTCAGTAAAAGGCTATCAGTATTAGAGTCAATACATGATGTCATTAAGTATTAGAGTCAGGTCAATCATTAAACCATATACTAGTAATGGAAGACCATGACACTTTTTTCCAGGCTTATTCTGAGGAGGAGAATGGTTTGGGAAGGTGAAACTATTTGCCTGGGGAGGATTTTTAATGTGGCTATTGGATTAGCTGGATTTTTTTATGTAATATGAAGTGATCTATATATTTGCCCCAGATTTTGAAGAAGCACATTTTAAAATCTAAATAAGCAAATAAAATAAAATAAAATAGGAGAATAAATGTTAAGTTGTTCCGTTTGGATGCTTATCCAAAAGCCATTCAACTCTTTTTGGTCTGGAAACAGTGCGGAAAGATCAAGCTATCTTGTGAGATTGCCAGTACTTCATCGTTTTAGCCAGATTAGGAAATATGATTATTTGTTATATGTATTTCTAAGGTGCCCATTTCCATAGTATCTGGGGTTGTATCTTTCTCACAGTATTTCTGTGGCTCCTGGGTGAAAGTTCTGAATAATGGTTGTTAATTTCTTACTGGTATGCATCCTGGCCATCCATTCCTATTTAGCCTGCTTTTGGCCATTTACCAGTAGTTGCTTGTCCATTTCAAAACATGTCATTTTGATTCCAGTGATTTACTACTTTGTCTTTCAGTTTGTCCCCTATGTCATCCCTGCCATGGGTGCACCCATCAGTTCTATGTCCTCTGTGACTCATGAAATAGCTTTCACACAGTTTGCTGTAAATAAGATTTTCCATGTTGTACACCAACAGATTTCAAGGGCTTTCTTAGGTAGCCAGTGCAATACCAAGGAACTCAGAAAGCACAGTGATGTATGCAGTATGATTTGAACAGAATAGAGTAGCTCCTCTTTTGGTGACAGTTACAAATGCTCATGAATTTTGTCTTGCTTTTTTTTCTCTTCTCAGGGATTCTTTGAGAAACAATAGCACTTTCAGAGTTGTTTGCTGCCCAGTTAAACATTTGTTTGATACACATCATACTTAGGCAAGACCAATTGGTTTATCATAGAATCATAGAATATCAGGGTTGGAAGGGACCTCAGGAGATCATCTAGTCCAACCCCCTGCTCAAAGCAGGACCAATCCCCAATTTTTGCCCCAGATCCCTAAATGGTCCCCTTAAGGATTGAATTCACAATCCTCGGTTTAGCAGGCCAATGCTCAAACCACTGAGCTATCCAAATATTGTTATTTTGTATTACTGTAGCACCTAGGGGCCCTAGTCATGGACTAGGACCTCATTGTGATAGGAGCTATACAAACAACAACAAAATGGTTCCTACCCCCAAAGAAATTACAATTTAAGTATAAAACAAGAGAAAACAAATGGATTCAGACAGACAGGGAAATAGAAGAAAACAATGAGACAATATTGTTCAGTATGGTTGGCAGTGGTCTTTACTATAGAGTAAGTCCTCCAGGGAGTGTAGAGATGCTACATTTCCTGTACACTCTTTGTGCAATCTTTGGTTTCCCTTCTTGCTGGGGGCCAAAACAGAGAAGCTTAGGACAGGGCAGTCACAGGCTGCAGCTACACAAAACAGTAGCTAGTTTTGTTACCTCAGTGCTATACATAGTTCATAATAGAGGGTTTACCCTGACACCAGTTTGATCATCAGTAAGATACTACATGGTACCAGGAGTGGCAGGCACAGCGTGCTGGAAGACCCAGTGAGAGAAGTAACAATGGAATAGCTGCTACAGAACCTGAGCAACTGCCTGTAACTTACCCACCAAAACTGAAAATCAGGAGAAATGCTGAATATGCTTGGAAAAGTTCAGACTGAAATTTAAGCTGTACATGAAAGTCGTTTGGGCAAATAAACTGGAGGATGAGCAAAAAATTGCTCTGCTCTTAATAGTGGCAGACATAAAAGCCCTAGATGTGTACGATGCATTCCATGCAGATGGTGATGGGGAGAGAGAAGAAATCTTTGCAGAAATAATGAAAATGTTTGAGGATCATTTTTTGGTATATGTTCAGGATGAGTGAACAGGATCAGTAAATGGCAGTTTTAAGAGGGAGTTTTCCAGATAACAGAGGAGTGACTACATGACCCTGGGGGTGAGTATGTTGTCTCTTTGTTTGTTGTGTGCCTGTTGATTGAGGTTTATAGAGAGGTCTGTTTGGGGGGCTGTGTGCTGAGTCAATTGTCCTGCTAGCTCCTAATGAAGCTCCAGCTGCCACCTTTTCATCTGTCACTCCTCTAGGATACCTTGAAAAGGAGGCAGGGCTAACTCAGGGAGAATATGGGTTTAAAATGCCAGCTCGCAAATGACCTGAGGAGCTAGCAAACAAGAGCAGCAAACAGGTGTTTTCAGAGCCAAACATACCTAATAAACATTCTCTAAACTTAGGGCAATAAACATCCACCCTGCCACCCCCAAGAAAAAAAACACAAAAAACAAACAAACAAAAAGAAACCCAGCAAGAGTAAAAATAATGTAGGCAGAAGTCCAGAAGCAGAATGGGGGCTATCCAGTTTATTACACTGAATACAGCATGTTTGATTATCTCCCTTATGGGGAGGTGGCATATGTGTGCATTCAGGGGAAGCAACTCATGGCCTTCAGAGCCAGAGTACAGTCTTTTGAAACCAGAGTGGCTGAACTGGAGATGCTCAGAGAAACAGAGAGGTACACAAAAAGAAAAGGAGTACCAGTGGCACCCCAGAGACCAACCAATCCACTTGAGCACAAGCCCTCGTGAGCCACAGCCCACCTCACCGGACGCACCCAGCGGAAAACACAGTGAGGAGATCCATACACACACAGAACATGAAAAAATGGGTGCCACCACACACATTGTAAGGAGAGTGACCACCCAAAATGAGCCATCACCAGCATGATATGATATGGTAGTGTCTGTCCCATGCTTTCTAGCCTATAGGCTAGAACGTAGGCATGTAATGTATTGTGCCTCACAAATAAAGTTAAAGACAGGATAGCGTGTTAACTTACCCTGATTTAAGCACCAGGCCACCACAAAACCACCTCTGGGCCAATTTTTCAAAGTGTGATAGTGGAAGAGAAAGACCTCGGTGTATTGGTTGATCACAGGATGACTATGAGCTGTCAATGCGATACAGCCGTGAAAAAGGCTAACGCAGTCCTAGGATGCATCAGGAGAGGTATTTCCAGTAGAGACAAGGAAGTGTTAGTACCATTATACAAGGCACCAGTGAGACCTCATCTAGAATTCTGTTTTCAAGTCTGGTCTCCCATGTTTAAGAAAAAATAATTCAAAGTGGAACAAGTACAGAGAAGGGCTACTATGATGATCCAAGGAATGGAAACTTACCTTATAAGAGGAGACTGAAAGAGCTTGGCTTGTTTTGCCTAACTAAAAGAAGTCTGAGGGGAGATATAATTGCTCTCTATAAATACATCAGAGGGATAAATACCAGGGAGGGAGAGAAGTTATTTAAGTTAAGTGCCAATTTAGACACGAGAACAAATGGCTATAGAGTGGCCATCAACAAGTTTAGGCTTGAAATTAGATGAAGGTTTCTAACCATCAGAGGAGTGAAGTTCTGGAACAGCCTTCCAAGGAGAGCAGTTGTGGGGGGAAACCTTCCTGGCTTCAAGCCTGAGCTTGATAAATTCGTGGAGGGGATGGTATGATGTCATTGTCTACAGTGGCATGTGGCCCATCGGTGACTGCCAGTAGCAAAAATCCTCAGCTGCTGGAGACAGGACACTAGATGGGAAGGGCTCAGAGTTACTACAGAGAATTCTGGCTGGTGGGTCATACCCATATGGGCCAGGATCTAACTGATCACCATATTTGGGGTCGGGAAGGAATTTTCCCCTAGGTCAGATTGGCTAAAACCCTGGGGATTTTTCGCCTTCCTCTGCAGCATGGGGCACGGGTCACTTGCAGGTATAAAATAGTGTAAATGGTGAATTCTCTGTAACTTGAAGTCTTTAAACCATGATCTGAGGAGTTCAGTAACTCAGCTAGAGGTTAGGGGTCTATTTCAGGAGTGGGTGAGGTTCTGTGGACTGCAAGGTGCTGGAGGTCAGACTAGATGATCACAACGATCCCTTCTGACCTTAAAGTCTATGAGCTTCAGTGTCTGCAGGAGTCTGGAGCTTATTTAAGCGATGTGTGGAGAGGTGCATGTTGGGCCGAGAGGTGCTTTTCAATGACATGTCCGTTATGTTTGTCTCTGTGCTTAAGCCTGGTATTGCTGCATTGGCAGTTTAGAAAACAAATTCTAAAGACTGTAATATATACTTTTCTCTATGACTATTCGATATTGGTTTCACACCGGATAATACTTGTTCTTCCCTTCTTCAGCGCTTCCTCCTTCTTTCAATATTCCGTCTCTCTTGCTTTATTTTTCTCTTTCTTTTTCTCTTATGTGCATTTGAATTAACTGTCATTTTTATTACGGTTGTCTGAGATGCCATTGATGTAAACTATATCAAAATAGGAATTTGGAACAACACGAGCACCAGTCAGTCACCATATATTAGCATCACTTTGAGTAAAATATTGTAACAGAATTGTAATACTGGCAACAAGTCTTAGAATCATAGTACAGGGAGGTCTGCCTACATAATGTCAGTGCAACTATCATCACTGCTGTTATATTAAAGTGAGTCTGAGACTTGAGCAAATGTGCCCACTTTACACTCACAAGCATTCCCATTGATATTAGTGGGCTTACATGAGTGGGGCAAGCCAGATTTGGCCCAAAGAAAGGGGAAATGATGTCCTTTTTCTTTTAATTTACAATTAACTAAAAGATGCTGTGGTCCAATGTGCCATCTGATTTTCACAGCATGTCTCAAATATTTAAATGTGTCTTATGTTGTGAAATATGTCATTAACTTTTTTTTAAAAACACAGCATTATCTATGACTGATTAGACTATGCCAATCAGGGCTGCATAGAGTTCTTAGTCATCAGCAGGAATGTAGCCTAAGCCCATCTGCTCCAAGAACACTTGAGCTAAATAGTAGTACTTTTAAAGGTTGTATCCTTTCTAGAAGGCAACATAATGACATACACTTGAGCAGGTCTGATATTCAAGAGGACCATGGGGGATTGTGACAGATTTATCAGGCCTTCTCTACCACTTGCTGGAGGCATCAGCACACTGATGCTTATCTGCATAAGGAAAACTTATTTAGGCCAGACTACCAATGAAATTAGTCCTCCAGAGGCCTAAAAGGGCCAGGATGTGACCAATAGGGAGCCCGCAGGCCAGTTCAGAAGGCTTGCTTGATGCTACTGCAGGCAACGCTGAGTGAGCCTGGGATAGGAAAGGAGCTCCTCAGTGTGAGGCTAGGATAGGCCTTTTGCTTCAACACTGTAATGAGGCAGTCACATTTTGTGTTGTGTTTTTAGCTTAAAGGCACAAACAGCCCGTTCTTGAGTTTGTGCTGAGCTCATGATATGGGCTGTTCTAGTCTAGTCCAGCTGCTTCAAGAACATACACTTGAGTATTACAGACTTCCCCCAGTTAGCCAAAACATACACGTGAACAGCCGGATTCAGAGCAGTTTGTTTCCAAAAAGCATGTGCTAGGTACTACTATTACAGTTATTTAGTTCAGAGCTCCACAAATGGTGGTCTGTGTCAGGAAAGTATGGAAAACATAAACAGGGAAACAGGAGTCAAAGGAAAATTTCGTAAAGCTATCTGAAAGAGGGAAAAGAAGAAAACATCACATCCCAAATCTATAACTATAGAAACTGGCATTCTGCAATCATATGTTGATATATCTTCAGATCTGTCTCTGATCTTCATTGGCTTTGTCTGGTGTGTTACAGAGGCTGGATTCATCAGGAAAAAATATTTTTTTCAGTTGCAGGATATAATACAGTAAATCATGAGATTCGAATCCAGTGGATTACCCTGATGGGCCGCAGGTTGCCCACCACTGTTCTAGTCGATCAATTTCTTACACAGTGGATTGAAATCCCACCAACTCTTAAGACACCTCAGCAAAATATCAGGATCAGCACCATTCTGCATTCAATGGAGAGACCATGTGTTGAAACAAATCTTAATGGGCCATAGATGGTGTCATCTAAAAGGGTCATTTTGACCCGGGTCAGCCTGTGTCAAGCACACTGATGGCGTGTTTTTGCGTTTTCTTTACTTAGTGAGCTGGTCATTGGCTGATATGTTCCAAAGTTTCATATTGAAACACACACACGGATAGAGTTTCAATTACCCATTGAAGTGCAATCTCAGCACTCTCAGTAAATTTCCATATCAACTACCTGATACTGAGAGAATCCTGCTCCAAGAATCCTCTAGTAAATTGAGATGTACCAAGCCATACCAAACTCATGTTCACCATATTCATTCATATCAATCAGAGTAATTCATAATAATAATTTGGCACAATCCCAACACCCTGGGCTGCCAGGTATAGTCACATGGCTCTGGAACTACAAAACAATAGGTCTGGATTGATTTTTCATGTTTAATGGCCCCTTTTTCCACTAATAGTCCCACTGGGGTAAACAGTGGTTTTGCCATGAGCCCTGAGGAAGGTGCAGTGCATAGCAGTTGGACTGCCCCAGGAGCAGATCAGGAACCGGATTGTGACTCCTGAAGTTCTACTTCCCCCGGGCTCCTCTACCTGGTGCAAATTACTTCCCCTGTCATGGCGGCACAGCTGTGCTGGCCAGCACATTAGAAGAGTAGAGCTAAGGCTCTGCCCACTACCTTTCCCTACCTGTCCACTCCCATTCTACCTGTGCTGGAGGGGCTACAGCAGCCCCGCACAGGCTGTTTTCACTGCGCTGCTACCAGTGATATAAGTATTAAGTGCAGAAGTGTAGGGAGGAGCTTGAAGCCCCATTAGATTCCTCATGGGTATGTTAGCTGAGTTACAATCTGGCCTATTGAAAATGGAATTTCCTGTGCAATAAACAACTGTCCCATATGGGTAAAGAGGTTGGAATTTGGCTCTTAGTTTTTCCTCTCCTGTTGACCTGTTGGTCTGCTGTTGACCTTAGTTTTTCTTCTCCTTAAGTCTCCTGCACAGTTTTGCATGGATCTCATCCTTTGAAGCACTATTTTCTGGGTAACTGTGACAGACTGATATGCCACTATGCATATAGAATTGGGCCCAAACACGGCCTTGGCCGGTCTGGAAGTCAAGAATATTTCAGAAAGCCCTAGGGGTGAAGGAAACTGCCAAGCCCTGTGCTCTCAGCATGATTAACTGTGCCGTCTTGTGTCTCTGAGAAGTATGGTTAGAATACAGCATTCCTTTTTCTCAGAGGGACAATCAGTCCTGACTCAATCTCAGTGGGGCTGCAGCAGCCTCACTTGTTAAGCTTTGTAGGTGCTTTGGGAAAGAGCTGGAGTGGTGTTCATTCTTTGTTGGAAGGGGATTATTTTAAATTGTTGGAAAGAAAAAAAGACCCTCTATTTTTTGGGAGGACAAAATATTATGGGGGTAAAATCTGCTGTAAGAATATGCTATGCTCCCTTCCAGGCAAGTGGGAGGGGGGGTTCCTCCATTGTCCACTCAGGGCAAGCTGCGCTGTGTACTGTTCTGCTTAGCAAGGCTGGGATTTACTGGAGTAATATGCAACATTGCGTGGGGAGGAAACAAAGGAAATCTCAGGATGAAGAAAGATGTAAAAGATACAAGTAATACAGTAGTAGTAGCAATTCTAATGACATTGGCAGAATGACTCTATCAGTATATTCAGAAAATCATGAAAGGTCATCTGTGCTATGCTGTATGTCCCTAGGCAATGCATGTGTGATTGAGAAAGAATGGACATGCAATGTCTGTGCCTTGCTCGATTTTTGTTTGCTTGTTTATTCTGTAAATTCAACCTGAAATTATTAAGCGAGTTATTTCGGGCTATGCCAGGAAGGTTCATGGAAGCAATAGTTTACTGATTGCAACCTACTGGAATATGTTTTCTTTTGAGAAGGAATCCCATGTCTGGTTGGACTTTACATGACATTTAAGTGGAATACAGAGACTAGATTTGACTAGGGCATATTTTTAAAGTTGTTAAACTTTGCTTACATTAGGTGCTAAGTGCTGTTTCAAAATATGTTAGTTAATACATATTAGCTAACATGTTTTAAAATACCATATGTTTCCCTACTCTACACAGGACCATGTTTGTGGTGTAATCATCTATTCTCCACTCTTGATTCAAAAGGTGGAAACAGATCTCAATAGGTTATTTGGTATTCTTTTCTTAGTGGTGTCAATTTAGTACTATGGATGGCAGAGTCCCAGCTATTATTCTTATTATTAGTGGTGTTTGAATTTTTGTTTATTATCAGAGGAAACACAACAAATGAATACAGCCCTGTTGGACAGCCTTGGGTTGCCTCTTTCCATCAGTTATTATTGCATCTCTAAATGTGACCTATTAGATTGGAGGCCAGCACCTGGTTGTTGTTGGCTTGCACGCCTAAAAGTTATATTGGGGACACTATTACTTATTCAATCTTTGGCTGCACTGTGAAATTAAGTCCCTTAGATCCAGCCATCTGCTATCTTGACACATTAGAAAAAGTGAATGCATTTTTTTTTTAAACAAAGGCTTTACCAGTGATGGGAGATTAGTAATTTGGAACAAAAATATCTACTACTGCTTATCAGAATTCATGAAAATCATAACTTTTCTTTGCCTTTGATTTTTTTAACATTGCAAAGGCCAGATATGTCTCCAATTTATAGTGTGTATTCCCCAGTTTTTATGTCCTAATTTTAAATTGTAGAGTTGATCAAGACATGTAGCTTGAGGAAAACATGAGAGGAATAAAATCTTGGCAAGCCCCATTCTTACACACTTTTATTGTTACACTCATTTAGGGCCAAATCCTTCTCCCAATGCAGTCAATGACAAAACTCTAGGGAGAGCACGATCTGTTCCTTAATACATTTGTAGCCAAATCCTCGAGTTCTTACTCAGGCAAAACTCCTATCACAATCATTAGGAGTTTTGCTTAAGTGCCGAGGATGGCAGGGTTTGGTGCTTATTAAAATATACGGGAGGTGTTGTCCTGTAACAATTCCTGCTCCCTTAAGAACCAGTCCTGCTCCAATGCCCATCACTGTGAGCAGGATTGGGCCCATAAAAAGGAATGTGATGTGCTAGCCAGGCAAAAATAAAATAAAGGATAATGAATTGCAAAAGGGCCTACCCTCCACCTGAAGCAAGTCTATTTTAAAATGAGCATCAGCCTCATCATGAGCGAACAGTGCTGGAGACATGTACAGTTAAATTTCACAGTAGCCTAACAATGAAAAAAGCATGTGTGAGTCCTCTTGGCTAACGGCCAACAGGCATTGCAGTGTTCCTACTAGTTGAGGCTGAAAAGGAGAGAGATAAGGAGATAATTAATTAGCCAGGAAATATTGTCCTTACTCTGAAAATATGTGGGATATGTGCCTATGGAAAATGCTGGGAAAATAGTTATTTTCTGCTTCCCTAAAATACACTTTAAAGAAAATGAAATGATAATGGGATGAAAATGGCTTCTATGTTGTTTGGCCAGCTGCCTGAATACAAATGGAGATGCACTGACCCCAGCTTGAGCTTTCTGATACATGCAGATAGCTAATTGTTTTCACACACATTCACTCGGTTTCATACACACACCATTTGAAATCACATTGTCTCTTTCACATGCTCTCCTCACTCACAGGTGGTAGTGAGTTTTTACCTCAAGTGCTTTTTTTATTTAATTTTTTTAATAATGTTTCATCTTTGCAGAGAAGCATACATTACTTTCCATTATTGATGCCAGTCATCTGCAGGTGATTGGTGAAGCCTGAAAGTGTTGTATATAGAGTGATTTCTGCTTTCCCAGTTCCCAGGGAGACATGTTTTGCTGTTTTTTGAGCCATAGGAATTCAAATTCCAATATCATCCCAAGTATCTCACCCACTGCAGAGCCAGTGCCATTCCTCCAGGCTAGTTGGCAAATGTCTGAATCGAGCACCCTGGAATCATTCACCCAGCAGGTTAATAAACATTTGGCTACCCTAGGTGATCACCTTTTCACCCCAGAAGGGATCACTGTGATCATCTGTCTGACCTCTTGCATGACACAGGCCATGGAACTTCCCTGGAATAATTTTCTGCCTGCCCTGTGAAGTTATCCTCCTTTCCATACACACAGACCAAATGCTAGTGGGTCAGATCATCAGCTAGGATGAATCAGTGACTACCATGGGATTGCACCTATTTACCCCCACTAGAAATGTGGCCCAGTATATTCAGATATACATTGGTAATGCTGTCATTAAACATGGCACCTTTGCAGACAATTTGTTGAGAACATAGATAAGTCTTAGTATTTTATGGGAGGTAAAGGAAGGTAAAGAAAAAAGCAACACTCTAGCAAGTCTGAAGTTAGGGACTGAATTATAATCCCACTGAAAATCAGTTGAGTTTCTCCAGATTTCTCCAGTGTGACTCAGAGCAGAATTTGGCCCATGACATACATTGTTCAGGTGCATCAATTTCTTCACCAAGGCTCCATTATTTCTGTCAAACCAGTTTTCAGTCACTTGGTTCTCTATTGTGACTGCTTTGGCTTTAATATTATTACTGAACCCTGGAGTCAAAGCTTCCACTAACTTCAATGGGGCCAAGATTTCACCCATGGACTCTTTTTCCCACCTTGGGATGTAGACTAATGAAAACATATTTTGCCCCTTTTTCATTCCCCTTCTTCAAGATATATATGTACATGTAGTGTAGCTGAGAATCTCCTCTGTTCCTGCTGTACAAGATGGTGAGAGCAGGCCTGCTTGTTTCAGTGCAGGGATTTGCTTCCTGAAGAAAATTGCTGACAATTTCTTGTCCCTTCGTTTGTCCCTTTTTGGCATACCAAGCTCTTTTTCCTTAACAATTAGAGATACTTTGGGAGCAAATTTGTTCCACTAATTAGCACATTTCAGTGAATTAGAGTTGAACAAGCAGAGCTCTCCTACATTCTGCCTGCTGGAACCATATCTTTACATCAGAGTTTTCAAAAATTATCATTCCAGTTTTAAATCAGCTGCTGTTCACTCACACAGTAACTATTTAAATTCGAGTTTTTAATATCTATCTATTCTGTACATATCCAGTACAATACATACATTGAGCGTGTTACTTTTGTGGTACAGAAATTCCCAATAATGTGATAGACCTCATTGGTTATCATGATAATAATTAAGGGATATTGACAGGCTTGGTCAACTCAAAATTTGGCTTGCCATTTTTGTCGCTGGTGCATTTACTAAAAACTCTCTTGACTTTTAGTCAAGTCAACTATGAATATAGATTAATTCCTACTTGCTTCAGTTCTAAAGCAAAGAGGAATAATATCTAATCAAAATGTTAAAAATGAAAAATGTCCAAATATGTCAAATTAATAGTAGATGTGAGTTGCATTTTTTAAGTTATAAAAGTGTTAGCTGCTTAAATGGCAAAGATAAGCAAGACATAGTGTGACAAAGTTCCTCCTCTACCTTGGTGGGTCTTGCGCTTATTGGCGGATTTGTTTGCCTTGGAGCTTCATGGCAGCCCTCAGTTTGGCCATTTTCATGAACACACAGTCCAGGTCAACTCCTCCTGTGTCTGACCAGGAGTTGGGAGTTTTGGGGGGAACCCAGGCCCGCCCTCTACTCCGGGTTCTAGCCCAGGGCCCTGTGGAATGCAGCTGTCTAGAGTGCCTCCTGGAACAGCTGTGCGACAGCTACAACTCCCTGGGTTACTTCCCCATGGAACTCCTTCCAATAGCTTCTTTATCCTCACCATAGGACCTTCCTTGTGGTGTCTGATAATGCTTGTACTCCTCAGTCCTCCAACAGTCCACGTTCTCACTCTCAGTTCCTAGCACCTCTTGCTCCCAGCTCCTTACACGTGCATCACAAACTGAAGTGAGCTCCTTTTTAAACCCAGGTGCCCTAATTAGCCTGCCTTAATTGATTCTAGCAGCTTCTTGATTGACTGCAGGTGTTATAATCAGCATGTCTGTCTTAATTGTCTCCAGAAGGTTCCTGATTGTTCTGGAACCTTCCGTGTTACCTTACCCAGGGAAAAGGGACCTACTTAACCTGGGGCTAATATATCTGCCTTCTATTACTCTCCTGTAGCCATCCGGCCTGACCCTGTCACAAT
Organism: Lepidochelys olivacea; assembly: GCF_965140295.1. NCBI lineage: Eukaryota > Metazoa > Chordata > Testudines > Cheloniidae > Lepidochelys > Lepidochelys olivacea. The sequence goes on from NC_140421.1 coordinate 35,121,868, forward strand.
AGTTAGCACTCAGCACCTCTCAATGTTTTGGTCAAATTTGCCTGTGTAGCTTTGCCAAAGTGAAATCTGTGTGTGGCCAGATTTTCTATTTATATTCTCTAGGCAGGTTATTATTCCTACTTGTTCTAGCTGCTGTGGGACTCAGGAGATATGGGTTCAATTCCCAGCTCTTCTACTTTTCATTTGATTTTGGGAAAGCCACTCAAGGTCTCTGTACTTCAGTTCCCCATCTGTAAAATGAAGTAATAATATTTCCATATCTCACAGGCATTGTTGTCAAGATAAATTCATTAGTGTTTGTTAGGTGCTCAGATACTATTGCAATGGAGCCATAAGTGCCTAGATAATTGCAGACTGAAAGAGAATATTTGTTGCTGTTTTTTTATATTTTTAAATTAAAGTCCAGATGAACATGAAACCTAAGAAGCCTTCAAGTGGCACTCAGCCCATTCCATCACTAATCTATGTATGCCTGCTATATCTCTTTCTCCTTTTACCCTCAACAGCTCGACAAATGGACACAGCAAATAAAACCTTGCATAAGCTGGGAAGCCTTACCTTGGGCAGTGTGTTTTTTACCTCTTGTACATTCTGGCAACAGTTGTGTAGCTTGTTGTGCCAATAAAGAGTTACTGAACTGAGAATTGGATCTTCAAGTCATTCATGCTGAGTACAGATTCTTTGGGAAACAAGACTTGCTGATAGGTTTCAGAGTAGCAGCCATGTTAGTCTGTATCCGCAGAAAGAAAAGGAGTACTTGTGGCACCTTAGAGACTAACAAATTTATTTGAGCATAAGCTTTCGTGAGCTAGAGCTCACTTCATCTGATGTGCTTATGCTCAAATAAATTTGTTAGTCTCTAAGGTGCCACAAGTACTCCTTTTTTTTTGAAGACTTGCTGAGTTGCAACAATTCCATAATCAATTTATTTTCCACTTGTACATGCATCAATGACAAGGCAAGCGTGCTTCATTTGTTTTGATATATTATATAGACCTAGCATAGTACACTTTGCAGAACTGGTTTACAATGGTATGTTAAAATGTAGCATAACAGTAACAGAGCTATTCGAATTCCTTTTGGACAGCATAAAGCATATTATCTTAGGTAAACACAAGCCATGTTTGACAAATGCAATTAATCTTTTGGGATATTTGGATGAATACTTTGTCTCCCTCTAAACTAACTGTTTGTTTTTCACTTGTTTTGTTTAGAAAGTATGTTGATTTCATGATAGTTAACTTAATTTGGCATAATGGACTATGCAGTTTGCAAGGCATTTATTCCTTTGTTCATACTAGTATTGCTATACAGTAGTTACTATTATGTATTGTTTGTACCATGTTAATGCCTAGAGGCCACATCTGAGATGAGGACCCTGTTGTGTTAGGTGCTGTACTTACGTATAGTAAGAGACAGACAGCCCTTGCCTAACAGAACTTAAACTGAAAACACAGAAAAACGGCAGGTAGTTGGGGAACATCCATGTAATATATCAAAATACACTAAACACAGGGTGGTAAGGTGAGTTGCCCACGTTTGAGTCCCAGTCCACTCCCTTAATCACAAGACAATCCTTTCTTGTTTAGAAGATGGAATCTTCAGATTGAAAGACATTTTACAGTATCATCTGCTTATTGTATCTACTTACTGATTCCACACCATAGCCCACACATTTGAGTGGATTTCTGCGTAACGAATTTCAACAAAAAAAATCACTTTCTTATCTGTATCGCAAAAATAGCAAGAATAGCTTTTCTTGAGAATAGTTAGCTAATTCTGTTCTTTTCATATCAGTCAAAGCTAGGAAGTATAGAATCATATACAAATGAAGAAGGCAAAAAAAGAACAAACTTCTGTTTGAATCTCTGAATCACTTTTGTTTCCAATCGATAAAAAGTTTCACTGTGGTTGTTTTGTCTAGAGAGGCACCCGAACTGCAAAGATTCTTATCCAGGCCCTTCTAGAGTTTCAAAGTGTTGAAATCTACGGTTTCAATGTGTCTAGTCCGAGTGAGAAGGGACTGTCAGTTGTAAAGTTTCATTTCAGATGCAAGTCCAAACTGTTCAAATATTCAGTGGTGTTTCAAAACAGGATGTGTGTTTTTGGAATCATGTCTAATTATATCCTAACTCCTTTTTGGATTCTAGTCTGTGGCTTGTGATACTTTTTCTCCATCATTTTACTGTTTGTTTTTTGTTTGCTTTTCCTAGCTGGGGAAAAGCCACAAATGATGTTAGACATAACTCTAGAGTAAACAATGCTAATGACAAAGCAATTTGAAATTATAAAAGGACAAGTGGTGCAACAAAGACTGGCTAAAGGCCTGAAGGAGATAATTAGAAAACCTCCTCCTTAAAGGAAAGCAAGTCTGCTTTTAAAATAAGAGCTTCAGATTAGATTTTAAAATACAGTGGAAGAAAGAACTTAGCAAAAGGCATCATAAAAGAAAATAAAGAAATGAACCTAGATAGGAAGGGTAAGTATTGGAATTGTTGAGAGACAGGACATTAGGATCCAAGATGGTAGATGTCAGGAGAGGTAAAACATATTGTTTTAAATATCTAGTACTCAAAAGAGTAATACTTTTAGGATAAAGCTGAGTATTTCCAGGCAATGTACTGATGATATTCATAGGGTTAAATGAGTCAATAAAAAGAGATGTTTGTGCCTCTAAAAATAACATTATTTCAACAAGTGCCCCTGGGACAATAAGGCAGACAATGAAACTTGCTAATAGGTTCTGATAAAATGCCCTAAAAACTGAAAACATAAATACCACCAGTATTAATTACTGTCTTCTGGAAGTATTGCTTTATCTCACTGAGACTGTGAGTGGATATATATAATGCCCTATACCATGGCTTGCCGGATAATACTTGTATATAAGGATTAATTATTGCGATTTGGATATCATTAGTTCCATCAATATGTTTTTTTCTTTCTAGCAGAAGATGAGTAAAAATATGCCATTTTGAGAGAGTGGCAGTATCAGTCAGACATCCTGGTATAGAAGTCTCTGGAGGTAGAAACAAAAACACTAAGCCCTGGTCTACACTAGGACTTTAGGTCGAATTTAGCAACGTTAAATCGATTTAAACCTGCACCCGTCCACACAGCGAAGCCCTTTATTTCGACTTAAAGGGCTCTTAAAATCGATTTCCTTACTCCACCCCTGACAAGTGGATTAGCGCTTAAATCGACGTTCCCAGCTCGAATTTGGGGTACTGTGGACACAATTCGATGGTATTGGCCTCCGGGAGCTATCCCAGAGTGCTCCATTCTGACCGCTCTGGACAGCACTCTCAACTCAGATGCACTGGCCAGGTAGACAGGAAAAGAACCGCGAACTTTTGAATCTCATTTCCTGTTTGGCCAGCGTGGCAAGCTGCAGGTGACCATGCAGAGCTCATCAGCACAGGTGACCATGATGGAGTCCCAGAATCGCAAAAGAGCTCCAGCATGGACCGAACGGGAGGTACGGGATCTGATCGCTGTTTGGGGAGAGGAATCCGTGCTATCAGAACTCCGTTCCAGTTTTCGAAATGCCAAAACCTTTGTGAAAATCTCCCAGGGCATGAAGGACAGAGGCCATAACAGGGACCCGAAGCAGTGCCGCGTGAAACTGAAGGAGCTGAGGCAAGCCTACCAGAAAACCAGAGAGGCGAACAGCCGCTCTGGGTCAGAGCCCCAAACATGCCGCTTCTATGATGAGCTGCATGCCATTTTAGGGGGTTCAGCCACCACTACCCCAGCCGTGTTGTTTGACTCCTTCAATGGAGATGGAGGCAATACGGAAGCAGGTTTTGGGGACAAAGAAGATGAGGAGGAGGAGGAGGTTGTAGATAGCTCACAGCAAGCAAGCGGAGAAACCGGTTTTCCCGACAGCCAGGAACTGTTTCTCACCCTAGACCTGGAGCCAGTACCCCCCGAACCCACCCAAGGCTGCCTCCTGGACCCAGCAGGCGGAGAAGGGACCTCTGGTGAGTGTACCTTTTAAAATGCTATACATGGTTTAAAAGCAAGCATGTGAAAGGATTACTTTGCCCTGGCATTTGCGGTTCTCCTAGATGTAGTCCTAAAGCCTTTGCAAAAGGTTTCTGGGGAGGGCAGCCTTATTTCGTCCTTCATGGTAGGACACTTTATCACTCCAGGCCAGTAACACATACTCGGGAATCACTGTAGAACAAAGCATTGCAGTGTATGTTTGCTGGCATTCAACCAAAATCCGTTCTTTCTCTCTCTGTGTTATCCTCAGGAGAGTGAGATATAATTCATGGTCACCTGGTTGAAATAGGGTGCTTTTCTTCAGGGACACTCAGTATAGCCCATTCCTGCTGGGCTGTTTGCCTGTGGCTGAACAGAAATGTTCCCCGCTGTTAGCCACAGGGAGGGGGGAAGGTTGAGGGGGTAGTCACGCGGTGGGAGGAGGCAAAATGCGACCTTGTAACGAAAGCACATGTGCTATGTATGTAATGTTAACAGCAAGGTTTACCCTGAAAGAGTGTAGTGACTGTTTTATAAAATGTGTCTTTTTAAATACCGCTGTCCCTTTTTTTTTCTCCACCAGCTGCATGTGTTTCAATGATCACAGGATCTTCTCCTTCCCAGAGGCTAGTGAAGCTTAGAAAGAAAAAAAAACGCACTCGCGATGAAATGTTCTCCGAGCTCATGCTGTCCTCCCACACTGACAGAGCACAGACGAATGCGTGGAGGCAAATAATGTCAGAGTGCAGGAAAGCACAAAATGACCGGGAGGAGAGGTGGAGGGCTGAAGAGAGTAAGTGGCGGGCTGAAGAGAGTAAGTGGCGGGCTGAAGACAGGGCTGAAGCTCAAATGTGGCGGCAGCGTGATGAGAGGAGGCAGGATTCAATGCTGAGGCTGCTGCAGGACCAAACCAGAATGCTCCAGTGTATGGTTGAGCTGCAGCAAAGGCAGCTGGAGCACAGACTGCCACTGCTGCCCCTCTGTAACCAACCGCCCTCCTCCCCAAGTTCCATAGCCTCCACACCCAGACGCCCAAGAACGCGGTGGGGGGGCCTCCGGCCAACCAGCCACTCCACCACAGAGGATTGCCCAAAAAAAAGAAGGCTGTCATTCAATAAATTTTAAAGTTGTAAACTTTTAAAGTGCTGTGCTTAAAGTGCTGTGTGGCATTTTCCTTCCCTCCTCCACCACCCCTCCTGGGATACCTTGGTAGTCATCTCCCTATTTGTGTGATGAATGAATAACGAATGCATGACTGTGAAGCAGCAATGACTTTATTGCCTCTGCAAGCGGTGATTAAAGGGAGGAGGGGAGGGTGGTTAGCTTACAGGGAAGTAGAGTGAACCAAGGGGCGGGGGGTTTCATCAAGGAGAAACAAACAGAACTTTCACACTGTAGCCTGGCCAGTCATGAAACTGGTTTTCAAAGCTTCTCTGATGCGTACCGCGCCCTCCTGAGCTCTTCTAACCGCCCTGGTGTCTGGCTGCGCGTAACCAGCAGCTAGGCGATTTGCCTCAACCTCCCACCCCGCCATAAACGTCTCCCCCTTACTCTCACAGATATTGTGGAGCACACAGCAAGCAGTAAAAACAGTGGGAATATTGGTTTCGCTGAGGTCTAAGCGAGTCAGTAAACTGCACCAGCGCGCCTTTAAACGTCCAAATGCACATTCTACCACCATTCTGCACTTGCTCAGCCTGTAGTTGAACAGCTCCTGACCACTGTCCAGGCTGCCTGTGTACGGCTTCATGAGCCATGGCATTAAGGGGTAGGCTGGGTCCCCAAGGATACATATAGGCATTTCAACATCCCCAACAGTTATTTTCTGGTCTGGGAAGAAAGTCCCTTCCTGCAGCTTTTGAAACAGACCAGAGTTCCTGAAGATGCGAGCGTCATGCACCTTTCCCGGCCATCCCACGTTGATGTTGGTGAAACGTCCCTTGTGATCCACCAGAGCTTGCAGCACTATCGAAAAGTACCCCTTGCGGTTTATGTACTCGCCGGCTTGGTGCTCTGGTGCCAAGATAGGGATATGGGTTCCGTCTATAGCCCCACCACAGTTAGGGAATCCCATTGCAGCAAAGCCATCCACTATGACCTGCACATTTCCCAGGGTCACTACCCTTGATATCAGCAGATCTTTGATTGCGTGAGCTACTTGCATCACAGCAGCCCCCACAGTAGATTTGCCCACTCCAAATTGATTCCCAACTGACCGGTAGCTGTCTGGCGTTGCAAGCTTCCACAGGGCTATCGCCACTCGCTTCTCAACTGTGAGGGCTGCTCTCATCCTGGTATTCATGCGCTTCAGGGCAGGGGAAAGCAAGTCACAAAGTTCCATGAAAGTGCCCTTACGCATGCGAAAGTTTCGCAGCCACTGGGAATCGTCCCAGACCTGCAACACTATGCGGTCCCACCAGTCTGTGCTTGTTTCCCGAGCCCAGAATCGGCGTTCCACAGCATGAACCTGCCCCATTAGCACCATGATGCATGCATTGGCAGGGCCCATGCTTTCAGAGAAATCTGTGTCCATGTCCTGATCACTCACGGGACCGCGCTGACGTCGCCTCCTCGCCCGGTATCGCGTTGCCATGTTCTGGTGCTGCATATACTGCTGGATAATGCGTGTGGTGGTTGATGTGCTCCTAATTGCCAAAATGAGCTCAGCGGCCTCCATGCTTGCCTTGGTATGGCGTCCGCACAGAAAAAAGGCGCGGAACGATTGTCTGCCGTTGCTCTGACGGAGGGAGGGGCGACTGACAACACGGCTTACAGGGTTGGCTTCAGGGAGCTAAAATCAACAAAGGGTGTGCCTGTACATCAAGGAGTATTTCAGGCAGGACTGCACGGAGGGTTCCAATAAGAAATGGTGCACCAAAGTTATCGTTGTTATTGGAACAAGGAGGTTAGCCTGGCCTCTGATTGATACATGGCTAGATTAACCTCGCTGCGCCTTCTCTGTGACTGACTGCAGTGTGATCTAGACAGGGGAGGAGGAAAATGAGTACAAAACAAATCTGGTCTATTTCTTGTTCTGACCCACTCCATCTATCCTTTACATCTTTGGCTGGCAGCAGACAAAAAAGGCGCGAAATGATTGTCTGCCCTTGCTTTCACGGGGGGAGGGAGGGTGGGAACGGGGTCCTGACGATATGTACCCAGAACCACCCGCGACAATGTTTTAGCCCCATCAGGCATTGGGATATCAACCCAGAATTCCAATGGGCAGCGGAGACTGCGGGAACTGTGGGATAGCTACCCACAGTGCAACGCTCCGAAAGTCGATGCTTGCCTCGGTACTGTGGAAGCGCTCCGCCGAGTTAATGCACTTAATGCACTTAGAGCATTTTCTGTGGGGACACACACACTCGAATATATAAAACCGATTTCAAAAAAACCGACTTCTATAAATTCAACCTAATTTCGTAGTGTAGACATACCCTAAGGTAGTAATGGTTCTCCAAACTGCAGCGCTAACTGTAAACAATTAAACTGAGAAAGATTTATGACGAAATAGCAGCATTTCCTTCAATAGTTAGTTGACAGCAAAGGGGTAATGCAGGAACCATCATGACCTGGACATGTCCAAAAGCTATGATGTTTGTTTGGAATGACATAATTTGGGGGAGGTGTTTGACAAATTTGTGTATTGTTGCCCAAAGCTTAAATGAAAGAGATTTTACCTGAAGTATGGCAAAAGATAAATGAAATATGGAAGAATATATGATCAGAAACCCTAATAAAATGAACTTATCTAAACAAGAACTAGAAACACATCAAAGAATAGAAACATATTTCACTGGCGAGGAGGTAAAGCCATGAAATAGTAAGTGGCAAACCTATGAATCCAGGTTCTTTGCATTCCTCACAACAGTGGCTGGCAGTGTGAGAGAGAGTATGAATCCATTGAAAGAACTGATCAGACAACACAGGCTGAAGTGCCAACAGTACACCAAGGCCACCTAGAGCTACATCTCCTTTATATCACATGTATACAGCACTATCTCCTAGCCTTCTCCATGTCCAGCTGAAATCAGTATCTGGGTGAAGAGCAATTGGTAAAGATTAATCTAGGCAAGACTGAGGCACCTCTGGTAGAAAGAGGAAAGGGCTTCAGAGAATATACTTTCTCCTGTTAAGGTCATCTGCTATCTAATTAGATCAGTTTGTGGTCTCTGGGTCCTCTGGACTTTTCCATTACATGCCCAATAGCTATAGCAGCAAAAATTCATGCTTCCATCTGCTCAGGGTGATCTATGTATTTGTCTGGGGCTGGAAAATTCTCTGTCAACTTTTTTTCCCCCACAAAGAGTATATGCTTTCCACAGAAAACTTTGGCTTTCATCAAGAAGCCAAACACCTGAAAACTGAAATTTTCAGCAAAATTCAAAAAAATTAATCCAAAACATGAAAAATTTTGGTTTGTAAATACTGCCTTGGTGCCTCTTGAGATGCAGTTTGGGTACCTCATGACTCCATTCCCCTCTATGAGTCAGACTTCCCACCCAAGTTTCATCTCACATGGTGCAGCATAGTCAGTGATTCCCACGATTCACTGCAGAAGATCACCAAGAGGGTACCGGACCGTGGTGCTTTATGGGACATGATGGCTCAAGGCACCCAGAGTACAACTCCCATGAAACACTGTTTTAGAAATTTCTCATAATTCTTTGATTGTTAAGTTTTTGGTGAAAAATCAAAATTTTCCATTGGGGAGGAGGGGAGGGAATCTTCCAACCAGCTCTATGTGTGACCTTTGCACTTAAGTATTGAAAGTCACCCTAGGCAAAAAGCTCCCACTGATGATTTTAAACAAATGGTTCCAGAATCTCTGTGAGCAATTCACCCCAGTGTTGCACTCTCTGCACTGGCTCCCTGGTGAATAGCATCCAATGCAAGATCTTAGTCCTAATATTCAGAGCTTCCCACGTGTTTAGACCTAGCCAGTGAAGAGAATGAGGGAGAGAGAACTTTCTCAAGAGCTGGAGCTGGACTCAGGCACTCCCGCAAGAGCTAAGAATAAGTATAGGCTAAACTATGTCAGCAACTAAAAGCAAAATTCATGTGACTTAGCGTCCCCGCAGTAAGTGCTTCACATCCACCCACTCACTCACACACTTGGAGAAAAACCCTATAAAGTAGTCATGCCCTGTTAAGTAATTCAGTTATTTCTCCCAATGGATGGAAATTAACTAAACTCCAGTTGGAGGGAATTCTGAAACATATTTATTAAAAATTAATCTCTTTAAAATAAAACATTTGGCTAGATTAATATTTGTAAGCCCAAGCCTGCAAGGTGTCGAGTTCATTCAACTCCAGTTTCAATGGGTATTGACTTAAATGGGAGTTCAGGAGGCATTCAGGAGGACCTGGCAGGACTAGGTCCATAGATATAAATTGTTCAATCATTGGTAATGAATATTCTGACTCTACAGCAAAGTCAAATTTTTGTGCAATAGGCCTGAATACTATCTGAGTTATAACAACAGTAAGGCACTTTTAATGTTTTGGTGTACAATATGCAAAGGTCTCTGGGACCATAAAAAATAAGCAACAGACCCAGTTCACTCTTTGGATCCCATCAATTTTGCTCCTTTGGCACAATGGAGCTTCTACAATAAGGGAAAATCTCATCTATGCAGGGGACAGAGCTTTCTCTAGGGCTGGGGCCAGACTCTAGAATTTAACTAAGGCCCATCGCAACCTCACCACCTTCTGTTCTAAGTGCAGGGTGAATTTCTTTGACCTGCTTTCCATGACAAACTTAGAACAATGTACACGTATACATATTATTTTAAACAATTCCAAAACAAAACATTCTATTGCCCACTTTTCTCCCCGTGGGGAGAGGATGAGAGAACAAACCACATGAGAGATGTTAGTCACGCTGCTTAATGCACTACTGGAAGGTGCACAGATGCTACAGGGATGAGTGTGACAACAGAACATAGAATAGAACAGTACAGCACTCGGTGATAGGATGGTAAGCTGCAGAGAGGTTAAGCAGACCACAAGTGCCTCTTTGTCAGGAGCCCCAGCTAACCAGCACCACCCACAGAGTGGGAGGAGCTGTCTCAGAAGGAGGCAGGGCAAGACAGCTAAGACAGCTCTTAGCCCTTTTCCTGGATACCTTGCCCTGCCAGAGCTCTGCAGAATAACAATGAGAAACATAATGGATTAGAATGAAAAATATCCACCAACATCCCTATCACACATGAATGCAAGCATAGCAGGATGGTACACACAATAAAAAGAGAAAAGAAAGTGATCTTAATGTGTTAAAGAATGTCATAGATAAAATTTGCGCCTCATATCTGGCAAGAGCATACCAGTGTGGTGGAGCTACAGATAGAAAAGGTCTTCTATTTTGTCTTCACAAGTTTATATTTTGAGATGGAAAGCAGATCCACTCCTGTGGAGCGCAGCAGAAAATTGTTCTATGCATAGTGTGCTCCTCATAATCAATGACTTCTTTACTTGTAAATGTATTTCTTATTGCTCCTTTTCATTTGTGTGCGCCCTTCTTTTTCCTTTAGAATCTCAATTAAAACTTACTGTTCATATGATCAAATCCCTTGAAGACATATGGGCCTATTCTCCTGTACCCTTGACCTTGTGCTGTTCTTTACACATGTGCAGAGCTGATGAAAAACACTACCAAATCAGAATGGCAGCATGTTGAAGCCAGTGTGTACTTTCTGGTCCCAGTCACTGAGTTTGGCTGAGCCGTTGGCATAGGAGCCAAGGGAGCATTCCATTTTTGTGCTTCTACAGTCAAGAGCTATACCTAAATTTACAACAGCATGTAGTGTACAAGTCCTACATGTGTAGCTCCATTCCTCCGTGAAATGCTCTGGCATCAGGGAGGCAATGGGGAAAGGCTCAGATATTACTGTTGTTTTAATTAGCCCATAAAGCATAAAGGCTGAGAGCTCCTGCTAACGGGGGCTAGTACAGAACTTTGGTGGTGGAGAGCTGGGAAAGCGGGATGTGGAGAAAGTATGGTCAAAATAAGAGTTCAGAGATTTTTAAAAACCTGTCATGTATCAAATTAATACCAGGACACATTTGTATTTTATTTATTAGGTATTATCCCTCTCTACTGTTAAAGGCTCTGATTGCTCCAGAAACCATTGGAACTAATGGCTCTTCCAGCTGACTTTCTCAGGTCCAAGATTTAAATACTTTCCAAGAACAACATTGTTGATTCCTTTTAAATCAAGTGGTAGTATTCACTGTAGATGTTTTCTCCTCTCATTCACGATGTGCTGACTTGTGCCCTCACTCACACCACTTAAAACCCAACTGTATTCATTACCTTAATTGAATTACTCTGGATTTGCCTTGTCAAAATGGAGGGTATGATTTGGCCCATCACCTCTGAAATGTCCTGACTCTTCCATTCTATAAAAGCTTTTGGTGAAAATATTTTAAAAGACGTTTTACAGGTGCTGTCTGTTTTCCCCGGACATTTTTTACTTTGGGATCAAGTTTGCTCTAAACTTGCTAAATAATGAAATATGAAGAAAGTGCAAATTAATTTCTAAAGTGTTGTAATAATTTACCAGCAAAAGTAGTGTGGACTAGTTCTTTTATTTGAAAAGACCACAGACCTCTTGAAAGTTTGATGAGTTCCAAAGGGCTCATTGTGCTGAGCTAGGCAAATGGAACAAAAGGGCAATGGTAGGATAATTGAAAAGTTGCTTTTTTTCCATTTGGAAGGAATATTTAATGTCTAGGCAGGAAAACATTATTGAAAGAAACCAACAGAGAAAAAAGTTTTGGAATAGCAACATACTGCAAAACCATAGGCAGACCAAAGAGAACAATTAACAAGCCAGCCTGTCTTATATATCCTAAACCTAAAACACTGTAACTGCAAAATAAGAGGGTATTGAGTGCCATCTAGTAGCAGCTCAAAAGAACAGCAAGCAATTAGAAAAAGTGTTAGAATCAAAAAGAAAAGGAGTACTTGTGGCACCTTAGAGACTAACCAATTTATTTGAGCATGAGCTTTCGTGAGCTACAGCTCAATTCATCGGATGCATGCCGTGGAAACTGTAGCAGACTTTATATATACACAGAGAATATGAAAAAATACCTCCTCCCACCCCACTGTCCAGCTGGTAATAGCTTATCTAAAGTGATCACCAGGTGGGCCATTTCCAGCACAAATCCAGGTTTTCTCACCCTCCACCCCCCCACACAGATTCACTCTCCTGCTGGTGATAGCCCATCCAAAGTGACAACTCTTTACACAATGTGCATGATAATAAAGTTGGGCCATTTCCTGCACAAATCCAGGTTCTCTCACCCCCTCACCCCCCTCCCAAAAACCACACACACAAACTCACTATCCTGCTGGTAATAGCTCATCCAAAGTGACCATTCTCCCTACAATGTGCATAATTAAGGTGGGCCATTTCCAGCACAAATCCAGGTTTTCTCACATCCCCCCCACCCCCATACACACACAAACTCACTCTCCTGCTGGTAGAACCCCTTCAAAACTGACCACTCTCTGAAACCTGTTAGAATCAAGTGTAAGGAAGGGTATAACCATTCTACAACTTTGACCTGGCAGACCACAGCTGGCTGGTATTGTAAGGGCCATTTGAATGGCCAAATCTGAATGGAGCAATACTGTTAGTGAATCATGCGGCAGCCCAGCCCATGAGTAGGCAGTAACAATGACTGCAACCTTTGCTGTAACATATTCTTGAACACATTCTACAACCATGTTTGCCCCATTTATGCTTCAAGCAAAAAAAGCTTAGAAGAACACAAAGCCACTGTCCATGGCAGACCACTTGGAAATAGAGTGACAGTAGTGTGGATGCTCAGTGATACTTTCTCTAAGCTAGCAAGATACAGTGAAAGATCAAACACATAGAAGAGGTATCAGAGTAGCAGCCGTGTTAGTCTGTATTTGCAAAAAGAAAAGGAGTACTTGTGGCACCTTAGTGACTAACAAATTTATTTGAGCATAAGCTTTCAAAAGCTTATGCTCAAATAAATTTGTTAGTCACTAAGGTGCCACAAGTACTCCTTTTCTTTTTATAGAGGAGGTAGTTACCTTAACCAAAATAAAAATCCTCATAATCATTCAGGCTGGATTTGCAACAGCACCTAAGTGACTTAAGACACAAGTACCACCGACAACTAGTGGTTGGAAATCCCACCCTAAATTTATAAGAAATATCTTCCAATCGTATACTTTAGGGTGCAAACTGATCACTAGCTACTATTACAGTTGTCCATGGACAAGTCATACTCAAACTTGCCAGCATTGCCAGTAGAAAAACTTAATAAAATTTGAAAAGCTATTGTGAGGTAGGGAAGTATTATTATCCCATTTTACTTATGGGAAACTGAGTCACAGAGTGATGGAGTATTGGGGTCCCACAGGAAGTCTCTGACTCAGCCAGAAATATCATTTAGATTTCTTACTTCTTGGTTCCACTTCCCTTTTTCCCCTCCTTCTCTCTTCTTATCTGTTTGAGTTTTGTCTGTGGGAGTACTACAGTTTTACAGTTACTTCTGAAGGCAGTGAGATTTGTAGTCATTCTTGTCTCTTCCATTAATGAGTTCCAAACCTGGGCCCTGTTGTTGAGAGAGTCCTGTTACTCTCACAAGCTTCACCTATGAGGCTGATAGCTTCAGCGTGGGGAATATAGCTGTCAGAAAGGCTCATAGTCCTATATAGAGAGATGCTCTCTGATGCATCCTGGGCCATTTCCAAGAGGCTTTTAAGTTCTTGAATACAACCCAGTATTTTATGTGGAGTCCACATAGAATGTGGAGCACTAAGGTAAGTGCTCTCAGTGACTGATGTTGATGAGGATTTGGGTTGTTGCTTTCTGGACTAACTGTATAGTCTCTTGAAACATTGAAATGCTCATATCTATGTATGGTGAGTTGCAACAGTCCAGCCTGGAGGTCAAATATGAAACATTTTTGACCATGACCTAGAAGAGCTTCTCCATATGTTAAAAATGTCATGCTTTTCCAGTACAATTGTCATAAATATAAAAGGAAGGGTAAACCCCTTTGAAATCCCTCCTGGCCAGGGGAAAGCTCCTCTCACCTGTAAAGGGTTAAGAAGCTAAAGGTAACCTCGCTGGCACCTGACCAAAATGACCAATGAGGAGACAAGATACTTTCAAAAGCTGGGAGGAGGGAGAGAAACAAAGGGTCTGTGTGTCTGTCTATATGCGGTTTTCTGCCGGGGATAGACCAGGAATGGAGTCTTAGAACTTTTAGTAAGTAATCTAGCTAGGTATGTGTTAGATTATGATTTCTTTAAATGGCTGAGAAAAGAATTGTGCTGAATAGAATAACTATTTCTGTCTGTGTATCTTTTTTGTAACTTAAGGTTTTGCCTAGAGGGGTTCTCTATGTTTTTGAATCTAATTACCCTGTAAGATATCTACCATCCTGATTTTACAGGGGGGATTTCTTTATTTCTATTTACTTCTATTTTTATTAAAAGTCATCTTGTAAGAAAACTGAATGCTTTTTCATTGTTCTCAGATCCAAGGGTTTGGGTCTGTGGTCACCTATGCAAATTGGTGAGGCTTTTTATCCAACATTTCCCAGGAAAGGGGGGGTGCAAGTGTTGGGAGGATTGTTCATTGTTCTTAAGATCCAAGGGTCTGGGTCTGTAGTCACCTAGGCAAATTGGTGAGGCTTTTTACCAAACCTTGTCCAGGAAGTGGGGTGCAAGGTTTTGGGAAGTATTTTTGGGGGAAAGACGCGTCCAAACAGCTCTTCCCCAGTAACCAGTATTAGTTTGGTGGTGGTAGCGGCCAATCCAAGGACAACGGGTGGAATATTTTGTACCTTGGGGAAGTTTTGACCTAAGCTGGTAAAGATAAGCTTAGGAGGTTTTTCATGCAGGTCCCCACATCTGTACCCTAGAGTTCAGAGTGTGGGAGGAACCTTGACAACAATATTTCAGGATCTTTTAAAGCTAGAAGGTAATGCTGTGGTACAACACTGGAAATGAGGGAATCTTCCCATTCCAAAGCCTCTAAGTCTAATTCTTTGCTGCCTTGCACACTGTGTAGATGTATATGCCTATGTTTTACCATTGAACTGGAAGGGTAGCATTTTACAGCCAATGAACACTCACTTCACCAACTGTTAATGACAAGGCAAGGTATAAGCCAGTGAAGAATCTAGAAAAGGAGTACTTGTGGCACCGTAGAGACTAACAAATTTATCTGAGCATAAGCTTTCATGAGCTACAGCTCACTCCATTGGATGCATGCAGTGGAAAATACAGTGGGGAGATTTTATATACACAGAGAGCATGAAACAATGGGTGTTACCATACACACTGTAAAGAGCGTGATCAGGTAAGGTGAGCTATTACCAGCAGGAGAGAAAAAAACCTTTTTGTAGTGATAATCAAGGTTGGCCATTTCCAGAAGTTGACAAGAACGTGTGAGGAACAGTGGGAGGAGGGGGCAGAATAAACATGGGGAAATAGTTTTACTTTGTGTAATGACACATCCACTCCCAGTCTTTATTCAAACCTAATGTAATGGTGTCCAGTTTGCAAAGTGGGATGTGGATGTGTCATTACACAAAATAAAACTATTTCCCCATGTTTATACCCCCCCACACACACACACTGTTCCTCACACGTTCTTATCGACTGCTGGAAATGTCCCACCTTGATTATCACTACAAAAGGTTTTTTTTTCTCTCCTGCTGGTAATAGCTCACCTTACCTGATCACTCTCATTACAGTGTGTATGGTAACACCCATTGTTTCATGTTCTCTGTGTATATAAAATATTCCCACTGTATTTTCTACTGCATGCATCAGATGAAGTGAGCTATAGCTCATGAAAGCTTATGCTCAAATAAATTTGTTAGTCTCTAAGGTGCCATAAGTACTCCTTTTCTTTTTGCGGATACAGACTAACATGGCTGCTACTCTGAAACCTGGAGAATCTAGCTTATGCTTTTAGCACTGGAGGTTCAGTCACTGGTGGCAACCTGTGATGGTGGATAGTACAAGTCACATGCATGTGTATATATATGACAGAGAATACATGATGGGGAAGGGTGATATCATCAAGATTTTATCAAAAGAGTATGGGATGGTCCTGGTAAAGTTGTGGGTGCATAGGGAAGATTTACACATATTTTCTGCTACTTCAGCACAGGAGCTAAAAGAGCAAGTAAATGTAAAGGAAAGAAGGAAGATTTTATTTTTAATTATAAAGCTGGAATATGAGACCAGTGATAAAGGTTGGTGTTGAACCCTAGAGTAATTTTCATTGCAGCCATGTGCACTGCTAACGTGGCACAGATTTAGGCCTGATCCAAACCTGACTGAAGACAATAGACTGTCATTGAGTTAATGGGCTTTAGTCCAGGATCCCCATGAGTAAACAGGGCATAGGGTGGGAGGAAAATGACAGAGTCCACATTATTCTGATTTCTCTGTCCTTTGGTCCAGATTTCCTTTCTGCTGATTCCCAACCAACCAACTCCTTCCTTCCTTTTCCCTGAAATACCAAGTCACTTATTTGCCCCTCTGCTCTTACAAGAAATGGAACCCCTCTTAATCTCCCTCCTCCTCCACCAGAGATCACTGAAGTCACCTTTGCCAAGTAGCTGCAAGAGAAACCATAACTTTTCTATTCCTCCCCACATCCTGGCCTACTGTTTACTGAAGTACAAGAATGCTATGGTGGACTCTGTTCATGATGGCTCTCTGACTGAGCTGTGAGCCCCACACAATTAAGCCACTCAGCACGCAGCTGTTGGTGGCTTTGTACGAGACCGAAAACTCTGAGTGCCCACAATGCTAAATGCTTCACTTTCTAAAAAAGGAAACTGGAAAACTTCCCAGATTGTACATCTGCCTCTCTAATTTACACCTCTGAATACCAGGATGAATAAGGAAGATGTGAGAAGGATTAATGAACTACTGTGCTTTCTCTCTCTCTCTCTCTCTCTCTGCACGCACACCCCCAATCCAGGCAAATCTGGCAGCAGTTGACTAATTTGATACGAAACTGAATACCTGTTTGTCAAGTTACAGAGTCAATGTATACCACTTCTGATCTATCTCCAGTACACATTTACATACTCAGAAAATGACTACTGGACATATGTTTAAGATCATGCTTTGGTACTTGATTCTGTGTTGTTGCTGAAGTGGAACCAAAAAATACAAAGCTGAATCTAAAGATTTTATATTCAAAACTAAATCCAGAGGGAAGTGTCTGCACACCCTGGGCCTCATTCTTCTCTCCCTTATTTCAGTCCAAATCCAATTCAGCGAGGCACTAAGTACGTGCAGAACTCTGTGTATGTGTGTGTGTGAGAGCAGTTCCAAGAATTCCATCAAAGCCTGACTCAATGTGAGTGAGACTTGCAGAATCTAGCCTTCTATGAGCAAGACAAAGTGAGACAGACAGTATCTGGGGCTTGGCAGTGGGAACTGGGAAGGAATTAAAGAAGCTGAGGTCTAGTGGAAGAAAATCTGACAGGAATCAAGTCCTTCTCTCACGCCTGTCGATGGGGCAGCATACAGCTGCTTCTTCACTGCAGTTGGTGGCCACAAACTGTTGTGATGGAAGCACACAGATAGGCACTGTACCTCTAGCCACTAGAGTTCACGGCTTGCCTCACTGGCCTGTGAAAAGGGTATAAGTTTTTCATTCAACTACAGGTATGAAGTAACGACCCAGCACTCCTGGGTCATACCTCTGTTACAGGTGCACTAACCCGTTCAGCAGCTCTGTGGGAGAAACTGCCCCAGTCTTCTCTTTGCACTGCAGTACCAGGCTCTCAAGATGACCGCTAGAACAGGTTTGCATCCTCTGTATATCAAGCACAGAGGGGGACACAACCGACACAGACCCCATTCCTGCAGTTTGATTTGTGCAAGCAGAATGTTGCAGCTGTATGAAGTGCTGTTGCAGGATTGGAGCCATAAACAAGTTTTTCTTCCTGCTTCTAGAGTCCTGGGGGTAGAAAATGGAAATAGATCTATCAGCTACCAAACTTTGCATGTTCAGCTCAAACCTTACTACACTGAAAATCCACAAACCACCTTAGCATATGAATAATTTACTATACAAATGTATTGTGCTCTTTGATGCAATGTTTTGTCAGCTATTTTAAATGCTGAATATAGGACACACAGCATATGCATTCATTTAAAAATAGTTAAGTTGTGTTTGGAAATCAGGATAATGATGTTGAATCAGCCTGTATACACTGAAGCTGTGATACGCTGCTCCATGTTTCTATAGCGCTAAAGATTTTACTGCTAAAGAAATTTTTTCTGAGCTGTATTTCTGTGGAATAACAATGACATCCAGTGGCGAACTACTTTAATAATATATATGTATCTGCTGTAGATATAATAGGCAATGATAATGTTTCTCTGGAGGCTTCTCCTTGTGCTAGCTGAGGGTTCTTCCTAGAGAATTTGCCGGTTGGCAGAGGCTGGAGAGGGTGGGCATGAAAAATATCTGGTGCTTTAATGAGGTCATACAGTGAGCAAATCTATCCCTCCTTATCTGTCTCTAAATGCAAAGAATGTTGTATTGAGGTTTGTTCATTCTCTATTCCTCTGAAGGGCTCAAACTCCAGATTTCTTCCCCTAATAACTTATACTAAAGGTGGACTCTGCAGGGGTTCTATCCTATTCCCTGTCTAAAGTGATCATCTGAAAAATACACGCCTAAATTAATATCCTCAAATACAAGCTGTTTTTTCTTTTTTCTTTTTTTTAATAAAAGTCATTTATTGCTGCCCCATCAATGTTCTTTAGGCTGCCTTGGGGCACCCTTCACTTACATACCAACAAAGTGTGTATTTCAAGATAATTTTGTATTCTATTTTAAAAAAAAAGTTGTTACCATAGCAACTAGAAATTCACAAGGTACTTATTGCTGTGGAATTTAATTAGATTTCCTTTTAATAGCAACATACTTAAAATGCGAAGTTTTGTATTTTACTTTATATGCAGAATTTTAAACTTTTTTTCATTTTATGGAAGATTCGTATATTATGATTTTCAGGCTGTATCTTAAAATGTCCTCACTCTCTCTCTCCCTCTCTCTCTCTCTTTTAAAAAAAGGTTTGCAGGAAGAGATGTAAAGTCACCTCTTTGAGAAGGGTGTTTATTTGTATAATTGCCAACTGTAGAGCAGGTGTATGATGAGAAAAGAGAGGTTTTGGTTATGAAGATGCAGAAACCAGCAACTGAAACGCACAGTATGATCCCTCTCTTGCCTCCATTGACTTCAATAGGAGTTTCGCCTTGACTTCAGTGAGAGCAACTGGGCCTGGCAAACTTCTTTTTGCTGTGAGGTTTATGATGTTCGTGTAGCTCTGGCTTCTAAAAACAATTTCCCTGATGTTAAAACAGTTTCAATTAGGCCGTTGCAAGAGAATGGGTTTTACCAGTTAGTGGGATGTGTATGTTGTATATCTCGTTTAAATGGTATAACCTATATAGGAGGCTAGAAAAGCATGTTGTATAATAAATCACATTGAAAGAAGCCTAAATGATAAGGCCCCATTCAGAGAAATGGTATTTTTGCATATTGGACTCCTAGGGTCACAGTATGATTGTTACTTGAGTACAAGCCCTGAAGACAGCTTTGTACAAATTTCTGGTCTGATTGTGCAAACCATGCTCATGAGGGCAGTCTTAAACCAAAAGTTAGTCCTACTGAGGTTAGTGAAACTACTGACAGAACTGTAAATTTGAAGTAATCTGGGTTCTAGGGAAGATGCTGTTACTACCTTACAGAGATCATATTTTGATTCCAGTGCACAGAAGGATTAGACAAATGTATCCAATATCCACTAACCAATAGAGTTGGTCAAAAACTTTCTGACTGGACAGTTTTCCACTGGAAGATGTTGCGTTGATGAAATAGAAATGTTCTTCAGGAACTTGTTGATTCCACTGAAAGTTTTGGTGGAAAATAGACAGGCTGGCCAGCTGATCTGACTGCCCATGATTTCAGGCTCTGCAGCTCCTTGGTAGCCCACCTGACAAAGAGCTTGGATCCCAGGGCTCCACAGCTCCCTGGCTCCATGGTGTCCTGCCTAGTGGGTTGCTGGGAAGCCTCGGAACTCAGGGAACTTGGACAGTACCTTTTCATAAAATTCCATTTTGTTTCTTTGTGTTCCAATTTGGAATAAATATTTCAGAAACGTGAAATTTTCTGTGAGAATGAAATTCCAGTTCCTGAACAGCTCTACTCATCATCAATCATCATCAACAAATGCACATACTCTACTGAGCTGTCATGCCAGCCAGAGTGACCATGATTGACGGTGTTGCACCAAGCATCTTGTTGTGAAGTTCCCATACATGGTTCAATCCTATGAATCCACAAATTTCTGGCGTGCCCCCATGAGTGCTGCCAGTTAGGTTCAGTTCATGAGCCCCTTTGTGCATTGATGGAGAGTTTGAGAGCCTGGTGTCATGGGACATTTTTATCCATTCGGGTAACCTCACCCAAAAGTGTGCCATGCTGCTTTTGAATATAGTGAGCTATTGAAGGAAGGCCAGATCTCTGCAAGATTATGACATTTTGCACAAAGTCAAATCACTTTATGCTCAGGAATGGTATTGAATTTCACAAGCCCTACCAACCCCGCCTGTAAAAGTGTCCAGGTTTCTGCCCCATATACCAGTTAGTACATAGGTTTGATAGATTCTGAATTTTGTCTCAGCACAGAGAAATAGTTGCATCTGTAGGTGAGACATGGATTTCAGGCATGAAGGTGAGACCTATTTGTCAAAGAATATCTGGTTTGCTGCAATTGTTTGAACTTTGCTTGCAGCCTAGGTTGATGAACTCATCAGTGCTCTATGGGACTTGACCTCATCTGCACTGGCAGTTCAGGTGGCTCATCTCCAAAGTTCTGGGCCTTGGTTTTTTGCCATGAGACATTCAGCCCCATAGAGTGGGCAGAGTTTTGTAGACCTTTAGGGACAGGGCTGCAGTAACCAGTGTGAAATAAGAGCAAACCTTACTGAGAGGCTGACCCACTCACCCAGATTTGCTAGCATGAGGAAGGGTGCTGCAATTCCTATGAGGAGAAGGCAGCCCCTAAACCCTCCTCAATGGCTCACTCTTCCTTGTCAACTTCTGGCTGGTAGGTGTCTGAAGCTCCCACTCCTTCTGACTGCTGCAGGAGAGAAGGAGAATTTGAAGGAATTGCAGAAATTTATTTATTCCCACTATATATAAATACACACAAACACACAGAGGAAAGTTTTCTATATATCACTGATTACTGGGCAAGTGAATTTTTCAAATCCTGATGCAGATAATATAGAGCAGAGTCTAAAGTACCAGGAATGACATGGTGCCATAATCTTGATTCATAAAGTGCTTTGTGAATTGAAATTTGAAGAACACTAGGGATGGCCTTTTGGTGAATGACCAGAGGATGAGAGTTCTAAGATTAGCAGGCATAATGGAAGAAGGTATGAATCTGAGGCTTGGGAGAAAGATGTTGAGGGATGCTTGGGAAGAACAAGCAACTGGAGTGAAGTAGGAAATGAGACTGGAGGTATGGGTGGAGTTGAGTCTTTTTTTAATATCAATGTGAAGAACTACAAGGGCTATTGTTATCTGTCCAATCGGTAAGACTAATGCTAATTGCCAAAGCAGAAAGTTGTATCAGATAAATTGTAAAAAGAATGAGCTGTTTTCTTTTGGAGTGATTTTATTGCACACATCCCTCCTGGACCACGGCCTCCTAGAGGAACTTGCTGCATGCTAATTTCATTGCTATGTTGGAGTTAGAAATAACAGAAACAACCAGTAGAAAATATTGCCCTTTCCATTTGCTTAAGAAAGACACAATGTGGGGCCAAATTCTGTATTCAGTGACACTGGTGAAAATGTGGAGTACATCCATTTGTCCCTGAATGGGGGTTCTTTGTGAACACTGCCAGCTGCAAGAGTATTCTCGGTACAGATCTAGGAGGGCCACAAAGGCAATGAGCTGGTGGTCACAAGGCCTTTGTGTAGGAGCCATGGTTTCCTACTTGTGTCTCTGGATCCATGGAGATTGGGGACCAGCCCATGGACTGTCCTTAAAGCAGCAAACCTCAAGTCCCTGACAAAACGAATATCTCTGTGAGGGGAAACTTCAGAGACTTCTTCCCCCTCCACCCTCTCCTGCAGGTTTCACTGTAGGAGGAGAAAATGAGGCACCAGTTCAATATGAGAGTTACCCCAATAGCATCTTGTTCAAAGATTGACAGAAAGGTACAGAACAATGCAGCATTTATAATAAGGTCATTCATTTACCATGTTTTGAATTCCATGTGCGTTTCTCTCATTCAGTGCATTAAGCAGTATTTACTATAGAAGTTTCAGTCAAAATGTTCATGTTCCTCTGTCATTACAGTATCCTCTTCTCCTTCTCTTGATTCCTTACTTTCCATGTTCTTTTATTTCCATTATATGGTTACCATAGCAATTTGTTCTCTTTCCCATCAGCTTTTACAGCTGTGTTTGAGCGTATTTTACAGAATGTGTTCTAGTTCATTTTAAATCTCAGGAGAAACCTCACCTGCATTAAAATGTTGATGTTTAATTTTCCTTTTCCTGATACATTTGAGATAACAGATTTTTTTAGAAATAACTTATGTATACACAAAGCATAAAGGAAAAACAAGCTTTATTGTAGCAACACAGAATCTCCTATAGATGTCACTGTACTCCATGCATTTAATTACATGAAAGTGAATGTGCCTTTCTGGACACTCCAATATTAGTTTCTGACCATCAAATCATTGTACAACAGTGCTCACTGAAGGCCTGTAGTGTGAGCCTCTTCCCAAATCTGAGTGTTTGTTGCTGTGGTACATCATGTGCAGTCAGAGAGTGATTTTACAAAGTATAACATGGTGTTTACTGAAGAGTAAGATTTACCCAGTTTTTGTTTATAGAGTGACCCATAAGCTTCAGGGTGGGAATGTATTTACAGAATTTATAAAATGTATTTATAACATTTCTTCTCCAGGAGTAAAAACAGCCTTGGAACAACTCTGGGAAACAACCCTACTGTGAAGTATTGAGAGAAAGGGGGAAAAGTGGCATATTTTTATTAATGAATTAACCTATATAGCGATGATAATTATAGGCACAGTGGTCTGGTCCAAAGACCATAAAGATAGATGGCATTAGGGCTGGGATCAGAATACAGTCATGGGGCTCTTGGAGGAAAGAGGTTGGCTGTGATTAAAGAGGGCAAGAAAAGAGCTAATAGTGGATCTGGGATGTGAGGGATGCTGTGGCTAGGACAAAGGAGGGATCTGGGCTTGCTAGGAGAGAAAAAGGACACATGAAAATAGGGAATGGAGGGTACTGTGGCAAAGTGGAAAATGGGGGTTGGGAAATGGGGGTACTGTGGGGAACTGTGACTGCTGATAGAGATGGGGGAGACTTGGGATATCTGGCGAAAGATCTTAGCTGCCTGAACAGGTAAAAGATGGGCACTTTATTCTTGGCTGATTACTCTGCACTCATCAAAAACAGTTGGTTCTGAGGTGGGGAGAGTTGGAAGGACTGGCTGGGTTACAGTTCAGGATACTATGCTACAAGCACTAGCTACAATGGATATGTCTTTCATGTAGACAGACAACTACCTTTTCCCTGACCAGCACAGTCAGACACAGTCCCTCTTCACTAAGGTACAGGACACCTGCTGCTGGGCAGGGCACAGTCCCCATCAGCGTTGATCCTTCGTGCAGCTGGTGACCATTGTAGGTGGTATGGAGGACAGGTGAGTGTTGGTGAATGAGTGCAGATGGGCTGTGTGGAAACTAAGGGACATAACCTTTTTATTTGTAAGCATTGATTTGGGACCATGGTTTACAAAAGCTTACTGGTCCTGAAAGTGCTCATTTTGACCTGCCAGTATGTGTCTTCCCTAGAGGCTAGGGATTGACAGGCAGTGTTCTAAACTCTCATGAATTATCATGAGTCTCTTGATATTTGGTCTTTTACTTAGAGCCACAGGTCATGGATATAAGTGATTGAGTGAGAATCTCAATTTTCAGTTAAAAAAACAAAACAAAAGGAAGTTTGTAGCCCTTGTGGTTGGAGAGAAAATCTTGAAAATGTAACCCAAATATGCCCTAAAGGCTCAAAACCCAGAGAGCAAAGAAAAAGACCCAAAACTTATTTTTTTTTAAATCACCCAATTTTTAAGCAAATCTCATTATTTTGGGAAAGGGGGGCTGTGAGACTGTGAACCAGCTGTTTTTTATGAGAGCAGAGTAATCAGCCAAGAATAATCTTTCACCTGTCCAGCACTTTTGAAAGATAGACATTTCTAACCCAACTCTGGCCAGGGTTAGGGTTTTTTTTTTTTTAAATGAAAATTGGTTTCCCCAGACTCCTAATATGAAATTATAGCCAGTCTGAATCAAGTAGTGAGACTTGTGACGGGTCATCTTGCAGAAGCCCTCAAATAATATCTTTTGTTTTTAAGCTCTCCTTAGATATGTTAGCTTTCAGACTTTGTCTGGATTTCCTTTGAATCAATTTTTAGAATGAGGCAAGCTATTCTGTGCTATTTTCTAGAAAGTTCAAAACAGGGCCATGGCATGCCTGTTTTTTGTTTATTTGTTTGTTTGTTTGTTAATGGTTAGATGCATGATTGCACTTGCAAAATGTGTACCTAAAGTGTGTGTGCATATACCGTAATTGAGCATGCAAATTGGGTCATTGCACAGAAAGAAGGCCAACTGGCAGCAGGCCAAGAAAGTCAGACTGTGGCAGGGAATTATACAAATGAAATGACCAGTGCTGGTCACTTGCGTGCAGTTATCTGTTTTGCATAGATAAATATCATGTCACCTGCACAAATAGATATGTATTTTGCACATATGTTTGCTAATCATTTTAAAAATTGGGTCCCTAATATTTTGCGGCAGAGGAAAGGAAAAGGGAAGATTATGTAACTGGTGGTGGTGAAAAGTATACCTATTAACCACGTATTCATATATTGGGTAGTGATCAGAAGTAAGGATTTGAAGCTCTTTGTCTGAGCAACATCCCTGCTGTGTCTGTGACTGTGATCTGTCATTGCACCTCTGGCTTTGGTTACTGTATACATTTCTTGTATTCCATGCAGATCAGTAAAAGGAGTGCCATGTTGCTCAAAAACCTGTAATCACTGTCGTTGTATATGTCTGTAACCTTTCTGTGAACTCCAGCCCTCTGCAGCAGGTTGTGGAGGCCCATAGCAGTCAGGTGACATACAGTGCCATCTGCACTTCTATACTGGTCATCTGGCCGGAGCTCTGACCTTTCTGAACATGATATAGTGAAATCTAAATCCTGAAAGCTGCTTGGAGGCAAAATCTGCTCTTCAATGTCAGTTTCACTACTCAGTCACTTCATTGTCCATTGCAAATGATAAAGTAACCATTAGATCTAGGTCATGAACTACAGCTTACCACTCACATGCAATAATATACCCTTAAAGCCTATTGGTTTCTAAATAACAGAAACACAGAGCCCTATTCCCTAACACAAATTTTAAATACCTGCAACTTTACTTACACAAACAGAACAATATAGCAGGTAAAGTTACATGATTTTTGAACATTTCATGCATTTCAGAATTTTGTACCATATGTTAAGGAAAGAGCAGTACCACTGGAAACTAACACTGGAAAATGTTCTTTTGTATGGCACAGAAATATATAAGGCCCGATTGGAAATGGTGGAAATCAGGGGCGACTGCTGCAGTCACTGGAGTTACATTGGCATAAAACTGTAAGTGAGAAGGGAATCAGGCCCAGAAAGTGCTAGCCTTGAAAAAGAATATTTGTTGTTAATGTACTTTTTCCAATTCTGAAAATGAGTTTTGAATAGAAAACAAATTTAGTCTAATCACTCCTTGAGAAGGATAACAAGCTGGAGTGCCAGTATTACAACATTAATCCGCCTCTCAATAAGACTAGTACTTTGCAGTTCTTTAGTGTTTTTCAGCTGAGGATATGGCAAAGCTTCACAAATGCTATATAAAGTTCACAGCACTCCTGTGAGGTAGAGATGGATTATTATTCCCATTTTACAGATTTGCAGTCTGAGGCATAAAAAGGGGTGAATGCTAGACTAAACTTTACCCTTTTACCTCACACATGGGAAGCAGCCACAGTCTTTATCCTTGATGGTGGCTAAGTTCAACCAGTGGACACATGCCATCCTTTTAAAGGGTATAGCAGTGACAACTGCCTAGGCACAATGGATGAAATTTTGGCTTCACTGAAGTCAATAGGAGTTTTGCCATTGACTTCAATGGATACAACATTTCACCCAGGGCTAAGGTAGAGTCTCTCCTCACCCCCTTGCTGAGACCTGTGGCTTAAACTGCAATACAGGCTTTATCGACATGCCCAATGTCACATAGTAAGTCAGTGGCAGATCCAGAAAAGGAATCCAGTTAGCCTGATGCTCAATCTCTGGTTTTCATCACTGGCCTCCCTAATTCCCTGTGGATATAGACAAAGTATAGATACAGATATGTCAGTATCTCCATTATAAATGCCACATTCTGTACAAAGCTGAAAATATCAAGCTGAAACATCAGTTAAAATAAATATCAATATAAAAATAAAAATAAATATGGGTTGTTGAGGATCATAAAAGGGGTTTCATTTTCAGTAATTTTATGAAGTGGAGCAAAAAAAAAAAAGTACTATAGGCTAAATGTTCAGGGGAAAATTCCCCGAAAGTGAGAGCTACTGAACTATGGCAAACTCCAGCTCCTAAGACTTGTAAAACTAGACAATGCTAGAGAATGTCCTGTGTAGCAGCCCTGCTATTGGAGGGGGGGCTCTCATAGCCAGAGTTCTACTAAAATGAGTAACAGAAATGTTAACATGTAAATATCTAAAAATAAAATTACACACCTTAAATATAAGGAAGTTCCTTTTGAAGCTTTTGCATAGCAGGCAGTTTCTACCTTTTAAAAAAATTACACCAAATCCTTTTGTATGCAAAACTCCCACTGAAAATTGTACAAGCAATGCATAACCGGGCTCTTATTCTGGGGCAGGGAGGAGAGAAGCAGTATATTTGTGTGACAGTTTTACTAAACCAGCCAATTTGAGTCCTCCATGGGTGGGCCAAGTACTTAGGATCTTTCAATTTACCTTTAGTTTAAACTAGAACTTCTATCACTCTGCTGGGAACTCCTCTAAAGCTGCCACATCTTGGGAAGAACCTAGATATTTCAAAGAAATATATTTCCCCTCCCCCCCTTTTTTTTAAAAACAGAGCTGCGTTTTGAAGATGGTAATGTAAGGAAACTCCCTAGGAGGTAACATAATGTGAGACTGCTCTGTAAATGTTTTTGACTTTGTAATGATCTGCATCCTAATACTAACAAGGTAGTGAAAGGCAATTCAGGCCCTGAACCTGCAAAGTCTTATGCATGCACTTAACTTGATAGACATCATGTTGCTTTTGGACCATGGGCACCTAAAATATGCCCACTGACTAAAACCTTATCACATCAAGGAGCATGAATTGTGTGATCCCCAGGGGCACAGTAAGAGATCTCCATTTTAAGCCCTGTTAGCATCAGCTATACTTCAAAACCAGTTAGCCATGGTAAAGTTAACAATTATTCAGATGTGTCCATTCTGGTTACCCTAGAAGCTAGTATTTTCATTGTTCCCCTACTGGGTTTCTATTTATTCTGTGCCATATTTCTGTATGTAGATTAGGTTTGGGGCTTTTCTCTATGATTCTACTAGTATTTTTGCAGCTGTTGTTGTTGTGTTAGCTCAAAATATCCATCTTAGATTCAGAGAGACAAGTCAGGTGAGGTAATATCTTTTCTTGGATCAACTTCTGTTGATGAAAGAGACGAGCTTTTGAGTTTACACAGAGTTCTTCTTCAGGACCAACAAGGCTACACCAACACTGCAAACATCTTAGATTCAGAAAGACCCAAAATCAAGGGCCAAAGTCATCGATGACATAAAGTCCACTGAAGAGTGTTGCCCACTTACACCAGGGGTGAATTTGTTCCTGGGTTTCTTTTTCTCCAAAATTGTGCTAAGTAGCTCATGATCTACTTGACAAATGAAATTAACTGGAAACTGAGCAGTTATCCTTAGTGGATGTATTGAACATGAGGAGACCTGTAAGGCGGGCAAGTTGCTCCTTTGAAACACTTTGTGATTAGAGCTTTGCAAAACATTTCAGACTTCAGAGCAATCTTTACTCTGGCAAAAGTCCCATTAAAGTCGTTGAGAGATTTGCCTGAGAACTGAGTGCAAGAATCATCCCAATATTAAAACAGCAGAAGAGAAACAAGCAGTAATATGAACTGAGCAGAAAGAAGCACAAATAAAACAGTGCATTGAACATATTTAATTACTATTAGTCTTTCTTATAACTTAACAGAAGTGTTTACAAGAGTTTTTCCTTATTGAATAAAAAAATCTGTTGCTCTAAGAAAAAGAAAATTGGCAGCATGTGACCTCCAGAAGAAGAAAAAAGAGGAGAATCCATATACCCCCAGTGCAGATAAAGGTAAGGAACCATTTTCAGGCTCTCTGCACAGGTACTATGGCAGAGAATGGTTTGGAAGAGTCATCTGAGGGAAGGGATCAGAAGGAGACCCTATCGACCAAAAGGCATGGGTTGCATTGTCCTAGGGATGGGGATTCCACGACCACCACTCCCAAGAGCAGGAGATGGGGGGGAGGTGGTCGGGGACTCCCTCCCAAGGGGGACGGAGTCATCCATCTTCCATGCAGACTGGGAAACTTGAGAAATGTGCTGCTTGCCTGGAGCTAGAATTCAGGATGTGACGGAGAGTCTGCTGATACTGATCAAGCCTTCGAACCACTATCCCTTCCTACTTCTCCACGTGGGCACCAATGATACTGCCAAGAATGACCTTGAGTGGGTCACTGCAGACTACGTGGCTCTGGGAAGGATAAAGGAGTTTGAGGCACGAGTCATGTTCTTGTCCATCCTCCCTGTTGAAGGAAAAGGCACAGGTAGGGACCATCGAATTGTAGAAGTAAATGCGTGGTTACACAGGTGGTGTCAGAGAGAGAGCTTTGGATTCTTCGACCATGGGATGTTGTTCCAGGAAGAAGGATTGCTAACAAAGAGAGGGAAGAGCATCTTTGCAGGCAGGCTTGGTAATCTAGTGAGGAGGGCTTTAAACTAGGTTCGCAGGGAGATGGAGACCTAAGCTCTGAGGTAAGTGGGGAAGTGGGATACTGGGAGGAAACACAAAGAGGAGTGGCCTCCTGATTCACACTGAGAAAGTAGGGCAATCAGCTAGTTATCTTAGGTGCCTGTACATGAATGCAGGAAGCCTGGGAAACAAGCAGGAATAATTGGAAGTCCTGGCACGGTCAAGGAACTATGATGTGTTTGGAATAACAGAGACTTGGTGGGATAACTCATGTGACTGGAGCACTGTCACTGATGGTATAAACTGTTCAGGAAGGACAGGTGGGGGAGAAAAGTGGAGGAGTTGCACTGTATGTAAGAGAGCAGTACGATTGCTCAAAGCTCCAGTATGAATCTGGAGAAAAGCCTGTTGAGAGTCTTTGGGTTAAGTTTAGAGGCAAGAGCAAGAAGGATGATATTGTGATGGGTGTCTGCTATAGACCACCAGACCAGGAGAATGAGGTAGATGAGGCTTTCTTTGGACAACTAACAGAAGTTTCCAGATCACAGGCCCTATTTCTCATGGGGGACTTCAATCACCCTGACATCTGCTGGGAAAGCAATACAGCAGTGCACAGAAAATCCAGGAAGTTTTTGCAGAGTGTTGGGGACAACTTCCTAGTGAAAGTGCTGGAGGAACCAACTAGTGGCCGTGCTCCTCTTGACCTGCTGCTCATAAAGGGAAGAATTGGTACGTAAAGTAGAAGTGGGTGGCAACCTGGGCAGCAGTGACCATGAGATGGTCGAGTTCAGGATCCTGACAAAAGGAAGAAAGGAGAGCAGCAGAATATGGACCCTGGACTTCAGAAAAGTAGACTTTGACTCTCTCAGGGAACTGATGGGCAGGATCCCCTGGGAGGCTAATATGAGAGGGAAAGGAGTCCAGGAGAGCTGGCTGTATTTTAAAGAAGCCTTATTGAGGGTACAGAAACAAATCATCATGATGTGCAGAAAGAATAGTAAATATGGCAGGTGACCAGCTTCACTTAACAGAGAAATCTTCAGTGAGCTTAAATACAAAAGGGAAGCTTACAAGAAATGGAAACTTGGACAGATGACTTGGGAGGAGTATAAAAATATTGCTCGATCATGAAAGGGTGTAATCAGGAGGGCCAAAGCACAATTGGAGTTTCAGCTAGCAAGGGATGTGAAGGGTAACAAGAAAGGTTTCTACAGGTATGTTAGCAACATGAAGGTCAGGAAAAGTGTGGGACCCTTACTGAATGGGGGAGGCAAGCTAGTGACGGATGATGTGGAAAAAGCTAAAGTATTCAATGCTTTTTTTGCCTTGGTCTTCACAGACAAGGTCAACTCCCAGACTGCTGCACCGGGCAGCACAGTATGGGGAGGAGGTGAGCAGCCTTCAGTTGTGAAAGAACAGGTTAAAGACTATTTAGAAAAGCTGGACATGGGACTGGATGCAATGCATACGAGGGTGCTGAGGGAGTTGGCTGATACGATTGCAGAGCCATTGGCCATTATCTTTGAAAACCCGTGGCGATCAGAGGAGGTCCCAGACAATTGGAAAAAGGCAAATATAGTGCCCATCTTTTAAAAAAAGAAGGAGAATCCGGGGAACTATAGACTGGTCAGCCTCACCTCAGTCCTGGAAAAATCATGGAGCAGGTCCTCAAGGAATCCACTTTGAAGCACTTGGAAGAGAGGAAGGTGATCAGGAATAGTCAACATGGATTCGCCAAAGGCAAGTAATGCCTGACCAACCTGATTGTCTTCTATGATGACCAACCTGATTGCCTTCTATGGCTCTGTGGATATGGAGAAAGTGGTGGACATGATATACCTTGACTTTAGCAAAGCTTTTGATATGGTCTCCCACAGTATTCTTGTCAGCAAGTTGAAGAAGTATGGATTGGATGAATGGACTATAAGGTGGATAGAAGCTAGCTAGATCATAGGGCTCAAAGGGTAGTGATCAATGGTTTGATGTCTAGTTGGCAGCCGGTATCAAGTGGAGTGTCCCAGGGGTTGGTCCTGGGGCCGGTTTTGTTCAACATCTTCATTAATGATCTGGATGATGGGATGGATTGCACCCTCAGCAAGTTCGCGGATGACACTAAGCTTGGGGAAGAGGTAGATACTCTGGAGGGTAGGAATAGGGTCCAGAGCGACCTTGACAAATTGAAGGATTGAGCCAAAAGAAATCTGATGAGGTTCAACAAGGACAAGTGCAGAGTCCTGCACTTAGGATGGAAGAATTCCATGCACTGCTACAGGCTGGGGACCGACTGGCTAAGTGGCAGTTCTGCAGAAAAGGACCTGGGGATTACAGTGGACAAGAAGCTGGATATGAGTCAACAGTGTACCCTTGTTGCCAAGAAGGCTAACATCATATTAGGCTGCATTAATAGGAGCATTGCCAGCAGATCAAGGGAAGTGATTATTCCTCTCTATTCTGCACTGGTGAGCCCATATCTGGAGTATTGTGTCCAGGTGTGGGCCCCCCACTAAAGAAAGGATGTGGACAAATTGGAGAAAATGCAGCAGAGGGCAACAAAAATGATTAGGGGGCTGGGGCACATGACTTACGAGGAGAGGCTGAGGGAACTGGGCTTATTTAGTCTGCAGAAGAGAAGAGTGAGGGGGGATTTGATAGCAGCCTTCAACTACCTGAAATGGGGTTCCAAAGAAGATGGAGCTAAGCTGTTCTCAGTGGTGGCAGATGACAGAACAAGGAACAGTGGTCTCAAATTGCAGTGGGGGAGGTCTAGATTGGATATTAGGAAACACTATTTCAATAGGAGAGTGCTGAAGCACTGGAATGGGTTACCTAGGGAGGTGGTGTCAAGTATGAGGGGGTAGCCGTATTAGTCTGTATCCACAAAAACAACAAGGAGTCCAGTGGCACCGGTGGCACGTTGAAGACCAAATAAATCTGTTAGTCTTTAAGGTGTCACCGGACTCCTTGTTGATTTTAGGGAGGTGATGGAATCTCCATCCTTACGTTTTTAAGGCCCGGCTTGACAAAGCCCTGGTTGGGATGATTTAGTTGGGGTTGGTACTGTTTTGAGCAGGGGGTTGGACTAGATGACCTCCTGAGGTCTCTTCCAACCCTAGTCTTCTATGATTCTATGATCCTTTGAGGAGCATCATGTGATCAGTTAAAGATTGCATTGTAATCCACGTGCTCAAGAAGGCAGAGTGAAGATTACAGATGCACCCTTAATTTAAGCATTTCCTTATTTCTGAGTAAACAATTGTGCCACATTGATGCAGGATGAAGACATCTATTGTGTTCAAGTATAAATACACAAAATACGAAAACATATATTATATAATATGACAAATAGTCAAATTACTAGAGACATGTATGGAGTGAGATACTGTATTCTCAGTCTCATAATAGCTCTTCTAAGTGCTTATTTCTCCTTTCACTTCATATATTTGGTTCATTGCATGGAAGCTTGTACCAGCCCAGCAAACATTTTAAAAAGGAAGTTTTAAGTTGCTTCTCAGTGTTGTCTTTTAACTGTGCAATTCTCCTGCTGTTCTAGCAATAGGTATTACTAGGTGAAATGATTGCACCTCATTGTGCAAACATTAGCCCACATAGTCAGACTTTTCATACTTGTCAGGGCTGTACCCAGGCCTAAGTTATTTACAAAGAGGGTTAAAAAAAACACAGAATCAAATACTGACTGTGAGTTAGAGAAGAGGGGATAAAAGTTTAGGCTTAACCTATAGGGAAACCTGTGGAATAAAGCAACCTGGTGTCCAATGTGGGGGTGGGAAAAGGAGAGAGAGTAAAAAGGCTAAAAGAGATCAAGTCTAATGAACCGTTGGAGGAAACTGGGAGACTGGAGCCTCAGAACGAAAGAGAGGCCAAGCAAAGCAGAGATAAATAAGATCAGCCACAATGTCACCAAATTGATCCAGAGTTCAAAAACCATCAAATCACTCTCTACAATAAAAATGAGAGAAAAGAAACATTCAGTGTCAGGATTCCCAAAGAGTGCTTGCTGACGTTGAGCGTAACAAGAAAAAGACATGCTTGTAACATAATCTTGCTCTTTTTTTAAGCACAGAGCATTTGAAATGTACATGCTGCTCTATTGTTTTGTGTTGTATAGTCTGTATGTCATGTAGCTGTAAGTCCAATGGAATTTTTCTACTGTACAAAAAGAGGGAAATTAATGTTGGATGAATGCAGTGGATATTTCTGTTATTAAAGAGTTACAATTGGACCAGAAGTATACGTAGCTGCTAATGTCCTGTAAACTGTTAAAGAACAAAATTACAGCAATTCCTGTATCTAGAATAAAAGATTAATGATTGAGACATAGCAGTAAACAGAAGAAAATCCTAAGGTATGAATTAAATTGAACATTACCAAAACATTTTTTGTAACTGAAACAAATTTATTTTAAAGAAATAGAACATTTTAAATCCTATCTGTGATATTTCTGAAGTACCTATCACCTTTGTATCTAAGTGCCAAACAAAACAAAGCAATCACCTTTATTTTTTTAAAGCCTGTGTACCTCTTAGTGATGTAAATAGGAGGTATTACCCATATTTAGCAGGTTACAATATTTAGACACCTAAGCACCTCTGACTTGGTAGACTTATTTTTGATAAGTGGTGCTTATAAGTGTTGGTATGAAGCGTAAGTAGCTAATGCAAATATGTTACCGACCCCTACCAGAGCTAGCAATTATGGAAATTTTCAAAGCCTTCATCTTTTATAATTAGACATAGCCGGCTTATAGTGAAGAACTCACCTCACTGGCCAGCTAGGTCCTTATTCGAGTGTTCCATGAGAAATGAAGTATTTGAAATCAGAGGAATGGTGTATTCCGTAAAGGCATTTAAGAGATGGTG
The DNA here is from genome assembly GCF_965140295.1 of Lepidochelys olivacea. Classification (NCBI taxonomy): domain Eukaryota; kingdom Metazoa; phylum Chordata; order Testudines; family Cheloniidae; genus Lepidochelys; species Lepidochelys olivacea. The sequence goes on from NC_140421.1 coordinate 35,155,926, forward strand.
GGTATTTTGAAATAATAATGCACAGACTTCTAGCATTTTGTTTGCTGTGCATGAAAGATGAATAAAAAGCATACAAAATCTTGTAATTGATTATAATTAAGTGTACTTTCAAATTCATATGAAATGCTAATTAATATTATTCACAAAATCCAAAATGCAAGTTTTGTTAGCTTGGATAAAGGAAAGGAGCACGGAGTTAGATACAAGGCAAGAGAGCTGCCCATACGCAAAGCCTAACAATCTTCCCTATTAGAAAGACAGGTTAATTATTGTTTGACAGTTTAAGGGCCTGATGCAAAGCACTCTGAAACTATACAAATATTTCCATTTGGCTTTGAATCAGGCTCCAAGAGATGCATCAATCAGAAGAATGAAGGCATTGAATGTGCATTTCAGTATATAACATATTTCATTACAGTATGAGTGTCAGATTTTTCTGACAACATCTTGCATGTAACACTTTGTGACTAACAGATGCATTAATGTAGCTGAGCCATGTATGTGTCTTATTACAAGAAATGCAGCTCCAGGTGGACTGATGACTCTTAATAGTGATGGTCCAAAAATATTAGAATAGCTCAGAATCAGCGGGTACCGATCTACCTCATGGCTAAAGCAGAGATTTGGTTACATAAGTGCCACTTACTAGCTGTCAGCAGATTACACTGTTTGACCTTTTTGATAAGACCAGACCAATTCCATTGAGGTGAATCAGGTAACTGAATGAGAACGAGAAAGAAAAAACTTGGATCTGGTTCTCTTCCGTCTTGCCTTTTTGTAATCATGAACACCTTGACAAAGTGGTTGTAAAATTCTGCCATTCAGACTTGGCAGTGATTCATACCTAAAGAAGGTGCAAGACAGTAGAGAATCAGGCCGCAGGGATATACAAGCCACAAAGGCATGCTTATAACAGCATGTGACAATGCGATTGCATTTTTATATTCAATCCAAGGTGTTGGTGGGATGTGTGTGTGTGTGTCAGAGAGAAAGAGAGAGAATAATGAATAGAGATCAAAGTGCTTCTCTTCTAGATCAATGGTCTGAAGCTTGCTAGGTCTGTACTGATAGAAAATAGTTGGTATCACTTGTGAAAGTTGGGTGGATTCTGTTTACTTAAGAGTAGAATGTCGTCTACCTCAGACACCATACTTAGGGCTTGTTGATACACAGCAGAGAGTCCAAGGATCAAATGTACATGAAGGTTGAACTATATTCTCACTCTTAAGATTGGTCCCTACAGGTCAGAGGCAAAAGCATTTAGGCAGTAGATAAGGCTAGAAAGCCCATATCTCTTCCTAGGCTTTTGGGGCGGAAGAGGTGTGCTGAGGCCTGGGATTTGTGCACTGATGGATTGGATCAATGCCTGAAGCGTTGATGTTTTTTCCACTTGTTAGCTTTGAGGAAGCTACTAGGTTTGTTTTTTACTGTAGTATGTGGCTATTGTTTTACTATATGGCAAAGGCACCTAGAGCCTGGATTGGTGCTTGATTGGGTTTTGTGTTAATCTAAATACAAACAGGGGAGTATAAAGAAATTTGTGCTGTGCCATGTCTGTTGCTCTTATCCACTGGATAAAGACTTCAGTTTCCTGTGCTGTCAATCTAGCACCTTTCATGAGCCGCAAATGAGATTAAAAAGTAAAGCAACTTAACAAAGTTAGAGGTGAGCCACAGCTACATGCTCAGAAAGGGGAAAATAAGGATTAATAACTAGTTCAATGAGGGAAGTGAAGCATGCTCACAGGGAGTAAAGGTAGCAAACATTATGGAAGCTACTGTACGTTATGGGTGAACGTCAAAAGATTTGAAGACTTGGTTCAGAGGTTTTGATAAATGTATCTCATCCTATTTGAGTGAGAATTCATCCTGCTAATTTCAAAAGATTTGGTTCTCTTGTGAAACCTTTAGTATTTCTGGGCCTGGGTCATACTGAAGTACCACAAGAATAGCTCAGCTTGCACTTTCTGCTTTCTAGCCTAGTTAAAAGTAGGAAGTGTACAGATATTAAAAGCACATACAAATAAAATGTCACCCAACTCTTTCATGCTTCAGAACATCTCTACATACAGTAAAATCAGTTTGAGTACACAGCAAAGATCCAGATAAGTTGCCTCCTTTGTTGCTCTTCCCTAAATGGATCACAAAAAAATCACCTTTTTAAAGACACGCTTTTTCAAACCTGGGTGCCTTAAGTTAGTCACCTAAATCCGTGACTTGATTTTTAAACTCAAACTCTTAACACTCATTTACTTCATTAGGCTCACCACCTTTGTAAAGTAGGACACCAGTTTAGGTGACTCACTTTAGGCACTGAAGTTTGAAAATGTGGGCATCTGTTTTGTGTGTCTCCTTTTTGTCTGCTGTATATTTTCTATACAGAAACTATATCTGTTTCTAAGATAGGGTGACCAGATGTCCCAATTTTATAGGGACAATCCCGATATTTGGGGCTTTTTCTTAAATATATGCCTATTACCCTCCACCTCCTGTCCCGATTTTTCACACTTTCTATCTGGTCACCCTGTTCTAAGATATCCTGTGTCATAAAGTAAACATTGGCATGCTCAGAAATTATTTTTTTTTACAGAACTTAAAGAGACATACAGCAATGCGAACTGGTCAGTAACTCATGGGAGGTATTTCTCTAAATGCAATAGCATTACCCCTCCCTACTAGTTTAGTAAAAAGTACTTTTCACACTACAGGCCTTTTTACTCAAAAAAAAAATCTTTAAACATCACTGATTTTCACAATCAAGCTGCGAGGGCAGTGGTGGCAGAGGTCTATTTTTTTAAAAAAAATTTGTCATTCTTGGGTATTGAACAGATGGAACTGTATTTTTCACAGCGGCAGATGTAGAACAGCATAGGACTATGAAAGCCAGCCTCTTTAAACACTGAGAAGCGCACAGTATCAACACAAGATGGCACCAAGGACCAATATCTAAGGGATAACTGGTTGGCCTTCTAAATCTTAAGCATCATGTAATCACAGATATTTCAAATACAAAGTGTTCTTTGAGCTATTTTGTATAGTGAAACAAATTTTGATGAACAAGTTGTCTGTACTGGCAGTGTACAACGTTTCTGTAACTAATTTATTTTAGAAACTAAAGCTTGAGAAAAGTGTTTATGCCACATCAATCATTGCCTTTCCTGTTCAAGAAATTTTCTCATAAGTTGTGTACACTATATCCTCCTCAAGCTTTGCTGTGAGCACATTTTCTTTATCCCTTAATTGAAGATTAATGTGCTATTTTTCCGCTATGTTTTGTTAGCTTGCATCATAAGTTTCTAAAGGTTCAAAAAAGAGACTTAAGGTTCATCTTTTTAGGTTTTTGCTGCTGAAAATGGCTTTTAGTTTCAAATTCTCAACATGTAAATAATTCCTTGCCAGCAATTTAGGATACTGGCTATATTCTATTATAATGTGCTTACATGTCTGCTATTGTACAATGGTGCATAATATGACCTCCCTATGAGATAAACTCCATAACTTCTGTGTTCTCCATTCATTCTATTAATGTATTTGTTTCCTCCACTGGCCTCCAAATGGCATACTGCTATTTGGATATGCTTCATCTCTCTCTGTTTTAAACATACCTAACATGTATAAGAAAAAATAAACTGAGGTCCACTATATGCATTAAAAGAAGATTAAAAGAATGTAAGTGTGATGTTGCACTCCATATGCTTTATGGTGATATGCTTATGAATGTGAATATGATGTAACTGCAATATGCTTTATGCAAAAGGTCTCTTGTAAGGTATCATTACAAAGCTTATAATCTACTGAGTGTGTTCATCCTATTTATTTGCATGTATTATTTCTATGTATGGAGTTAGGAGAATAAGCTATAAACTTGTATTACTGATGTAAACATATTAAGTGGAAGCCATTAAGGGTGCTTCAGAATCAATGAACTATAAATGACTCTGTTTACTTGCAATCCTTCCTGTGTACCTGTGGGCCAGCCCAGGAAGAATGGAGGCTTGAGTCTCGCAGGACATGTGACCATGTCACATGATACTGGAATCCATCTTAAATCTGGTACTTTTCCATTTAGAAGGAGGGGTGGGGACCCAGAGAAATAAAAGATTCCTGCCTTGTGCCAAAGCTATAAAAGGGATGGAGCAGGACAAAAGGGGCTGCCAGTCATGAGAAAACCCCTGCTTACCACCTGAGATGTCTGCTGGAACTAACAAGGACTGTACCATGGAAAAGGATTGGGTCCAGACTAGGAAGGAGTCTAGTCTGTAAAAGAAGCTTATTGGAACATCCCTGAGGGTGAGATATTACCTATAATCAGTTTCTTAATGTATTAGGCTTAGACTTGTGTGTTTTTGCTTTATTTTGCTTGGTGACTTACTTTGTTCTGTCTGCTATTACTTGAAAACCCTTAAATCCTACTTTTTTATACTTAATAAAATCACTTTTGCTTATTAATTAACCCAGAGTAAGTAAGTAATACCTGGGGAGGGGAGCAAATTGCTGTGCATATCTCTCTGTCAGTGTTATAGAGGGCAGACAATTTATGAATGTACCCTGTATAAGCTTTATACAAAGTAAAACAGATTTATTTGGGGTTTGGATCCCATTGGGAACTGGGTGTCTGGGTGCTGAGCTGTTTTCAGTTAAGTCTGCAGCTTTGGGGGCATGGATGAGACCCTGAGTCTGGGTTGCCACAGGCTAGCCTGTCTGGCTCAACAAGGCTTGATTCTGGAAGTCCCAAGCTGTCAGGGAAAATGGGGTCAGATGTAATTTCAGCACATTAGATGACAGTCACAAGGGGATCTCCATGACCACACCCATCACAGTAAGATTCTTTAGACCAGTGGTTTCAAAACTGTGGTCCCTGGAGTGGCTGCTCATGACCTGTGTAGAGCTGGCTGGTCCCATGGGGTAGTCTACTCTTGTTATCACATGTTAAAAATGGAAATAAAAACAATACAGCACTGCTTTACTAAAATTACTTTTCAGTGTAAATAATCCCTGTAGTTACTACAAATATGTTATGTGATTGTGAATGGGAGTGGAGGTGGTTCCAAAAACAATATCTTTATTAAGATGTGGTCCACACTATGAAAATATATGAGAATTCATGATCTGGATTATAAACTCTTCAAGCCAGGGATCTTGTCACTCTACTTGTATGTAAAGGAATAAGCACACTGTTGGCACTATGCGATTAATAATACTGATAAAACTAAGTAGCAATGATAGGCAAGACCAGTAATCATTTAGTCTCATGATAAGTCAAGGCAGAAATGTTTCAAAGAATGGTTTGTCTAAGGCATTGGTCACAATGAGGCCTCCTCAGATAGAGAAGGCTTCCCACTGATTGTGCAATGAGTCTCACTGAAACTCTGAAGCAAACTTTCTATCATATTATCTCCTACCTCTCTCCGACTTTTTAGTTGAAGACAATGGGACAAATTCTGCTGTCAGTTATACCAATAAAACCCTATCAAAGTCAGTGTAGTTCCACAGGTATAACTCAGAGCAGAACTGAGCCCGGTCTCATAGTGTTTACAGTAATCTGTAGGCATGGACCATGGAAGGAGGACCATCACACTGCTAGCAGCTTGTCACAAATTGTCATTTGAAATTATAACATAGTTGTGCCCAGTTATCATTGTGAGCTGGCCCGTAGCCAAAGCCTGAAGCAGCCAGATGAGCTGTTAAACATGGGTGATCCAAATATGAGCAGGTGGAAACAAGATCCATGTCTCATTCTCAGAAGCCAATAAACACGCTATTGCTTTTCATTATGCAACATGGGGGGTCAAACTTAGGATGCAAATAGCATGTCTGCTCTGTCCTAAATTTCAAAGAAAATAGTCCCTGTGGTCAGTGCTGACACATATCAAGTTACCACAATCTCTGTGTATCCACAGGAAAAATTAATAAGCACTGGTGGGAATATGAGTGATGTTTTCAGTTCTGTGACTATTTCCAAAGACACCCTTGCCTGTTCTCAGGAGGTGTCTGAGGGAAGAACTGATCCCGTGGCACTGTCATTATAGCATTTGTAATAAAGTGCTGGTAATATCTGATCATTCCTAAAAGGAAAGCAAATGAACAACATCCTGAAATACTGATCACCAAGTCTCAAAAAACATACAGCTGAAACAGAAAGGGTACATAGACAGGTAACAAAAATGGTTAGAGATTATAGAGTTTTATAGTCTGTCATCTAGGACTGTCAAAGTTAATAGCCATAAAATGAACCCCTTCTTTTGTCCCAAATCATTTCACTTACATGCCAAATGAAAAGAGTGGATGTAAATTGTTAATTTCATTAGGTATGTAAAGTAAAGTAATCCCAGGTATGTAACATTTCATATGCTAGTTGTTCTATTGTTAGCCTTAGAGAAGTATGACTAAATATCTATTCTAGTTCAGCACTGAAACCTTAGCTCCTATGTCTAAGATCAACAGAACAGTAAACTCAGAGAAAGAGAGAGAGAGAGAGAGAGAGAGAGAGAACAATGGCATATTTTGAAAGCTAGGACTGCAGTGATTGTTGAGTCAGGGTCTCAGAGTTGGTTCTACCAATCTGCCAAGGAAGTCTCAGAGAGGCCTATGGGACACTACTTTCTTGGAAAAGAAAGAAGCCAATAACTACTCCTCTGCTCTCACTCACCTTCCTGCTGGTGTCTCATGAAGGGCAGGGCAGCAAACTGTTTTCCTATCCTGAAAAAACTTTAGAAATTTTGAAAATGTTTCCCATCTCAAAATTTTTCAGAAAGAGATAATCTGAGACTTTTTGGTTTGGGTCAATCAAAACATTTGGTTTTGATTTCAACCTTTTTTTCTTTTTAAAATCTTTTTTAGTGTAACTAAGTCATTTTAACTCTATGAAGCAAAACTTTCTGGTTTGACAATGTTGACACAGGACATTCTACCATCTCAAAACTTTTTTTCCTAAAAAATGTTTATGGCTCCTGTTTAGTTTTGTTTAGACAAATCAGCATTTTTTTTTGCAGAGAAACATTTCAGTAAAAAATTCCCAACCAGTACGTGCTTTCCACATGTACTCTAACCCACAAACACCAACCTCTACAACACATTATAACATTGCTTCGTCTCGTACCTCCCTAGGACTCACTCAGAACACCTCAAACATGTGCACTGCCCCCTAATGCCCAACCCACTCATATCCTTTGTGCCTCCTTCTCTACACCCATTGCATCTACCCAATCTCCTGAGCTCTGCCTGTTCCCCCTTCTGAGGCTCCTGGGGATGGAGTAGTATCAGTTTTGTGCCTCTACACAGGACAGCAAGAACTGGCTTGACTCCTCTGTATGGCTAGGGAAGGTGGATGCTGCTGCTGCTACTGATGTAGGAGTTACTGGAAGCAGGCAGTGCAAGCTCTGACAGTAGCTCTCAGGTGATGCCTATGGCAGCCTCTCTGGTCATGTGATATGTGACATGTACAGCCAGAAGCTACATGATTTGCAGGTTCTTGGTCGTACTTGTTTGTGGTTAATTATGTGAATAGTTTTACTGAAATCTGTGACACTACTCACATGCTTGAAGTTAAGCACATACTTAAGTGCTTTGCTGGACTGAGGCCTTACATGCATTCTGAGAGATGGCAGGCCAGGGCTGGATGCTTGTCTTTTGTTGGGAGATGGGCACTTGGGGATGGATGATGATGGAATAATTTACAGTTGGGAGGGGAGTATGACAGGATTTCCATAGCTGGGAGGGAGGGACAGAGGGATGGTCTTAGCTCTGGACAAGATGTGAGAGAGAAGCGTACTCAGCAGCTGAGGGTGGACAGGACCATGTTTGTCAGATAGATCTTAGAACCAGGTGTTTGTTAGACATAGGAGGTATTGAGAGTTCTGTAACTGCAACCATGGTCAGGATGGGATGCTTGATGAGGGAATTGCAGATGAATTTCACATTTGAGAGCATTCTTGAGGTTTTAAACGAGAAAGGTATGAAAGGGAATAGATGGGCAAATACTCATCTACCAGGTTCTATGGGCTAATTTCCTGACAAAAACCTTTACTCTGTCCCTTGGCATGTATGACTTCTAATGTAACATTGATGTGCTCTTGATGTACAGTCAAACTGCATCTATTTCTGTAACCCTCAGTGCATTTTGTAGTACTGCATAAACTGTGCCTTCATGAATTGAGAGGCCCTCTTGTAATGCAAAGGGACTGAGTTTAAGTTGCTACAGGAGCATTAATCAGATTTACTAACTTTGGTGGGACCAACATTTCAGCTGAAACATTGCAATTAATCTGGCTTTATGCATATAATGTAACAATACTGTATACTTAGGAAAGAGAAGAGGAGTAACATGTTCATTGAGCCTAGATACAATTCTTTGTTCCTCACCCATTTGCGTTATCTATGATCTGTTTAGTAGCAGGACAAAACTAAAATCAACATGTATGTGAAAGAGGGGAAAACCCGAGTAGAGTAATTTAAACTAGGCAGACAATTTTAAGGAGCTCTGATTTAAACTGAATGGAAAATAGCCATGCGTGTTCAGCAACTGATGGCAGAATAGGTCCCTCATTACCTCATTTACCTTCCCTCTTTTTCCTGATACTCTTACCAGTCTGGCCTCTAGCTCTTTCAGAACAAAACAAACTTTTTTCAGATTCTTGCAAACAAACTCCTTCAGGCTCCCGGAATTTCAGCTCACATGCTAATTGTTGTTCACCCATTAGCTTGATCTTCTTTACCATCCTGAAATCACCTCCTTAGGCAGGTAGAAGATGGTGTGTACTTAAACTCTAATGTTATACCCAAATCCACTATAGACTAAATGAAGCTCACTCAGTACTGGAGCCTGTGGAGTTTTGGAAACACATAATATCAGAGCAAGAGTTTTTAATCCTGCTTTCATGCTGAGTATGAGCTTGTATGTGTTTGCATGTTCACAGCAGGCTGCAAGATTAAGCCAAGGGAGACTGTACAGTGTCCAGTCTTGCCGAGCTGCGCAGGACCCAAGGGGAGAGGAGCAAAAGTGTCTTTATTGCCATTTTTGTGGTTCCTCTAATCCATGTGGTTCCTCTAATCCATGGGATTGCTGGGAGTTGGTTTATTCCCTGGTACAGGGAAAGTTGAATCAGTTAGAGATCACAAAAGCACAGAATGCTCCAAATGTGCCTTTACCCTCCCAGATACACCCTGACGTGCCCTCTACACTGTGGCTCTAGGATATATTTGTTTAGAGACTGTATGCTGGCTTTATGCCATCAAGGGATTCTCCTACACTAAGGGAATCCCTAGCTGGCCATTCTGGCAATACTAAACTGCCTTAAAATTGTCCTGAGTGGCACACAGCAGCCCTATCTATCCTGAGAATTTGTCCTGCTGAGAAGAAAATATAGGCAAAGACCCTGAAATGCCCTTACAGATAACTTATTGCTTCTGGGTGGAGACCACTCTCACAGACTCCAAAAAGAATGAATGAGAATAAATTCACCTCAAATATTAAAAAAATAACTAAAAACTCTGTGTGCTTTGTGACAAAATACTTCATTTCCAACCAGTCAGTACAATGGACTAATCATCTCATGACATACCCTGTCTCTGCCAAAGCTCCAATGCAAAATGCTACAGTCAGGTATTCAGAGTAGTGATACCAATTAAGTGTTTCATTTTGTAAGATTCACTGATCTGTCTCCTGTCCAATTCACTACAGAGTCCAGTTCAGAGTTTGAGTGGCACCTGTGTAGGGACTGTAAGAGGACAGAGTGTGTACTTAACAGGTGACTAGCAAATGAATTTCTCTTATGGTTCCTAATAAAAGCAAATATTAAACAATCAGAACCTCTGCTGTTGCCTTCTTTTGGACACAACAAAGGTACACATAGTGAGAACACTGGCATTTTTGGTTACTGGATTCTTTGGTACTTTTTTTTAAGCTGTAGCATCTGTGTCAAAATGCACCTAAGAAACTCGGTGCAACATCAGAAACCCTCAGCTAGGTCACTCTCCTAGTGCATCCTAAAAGAGAATTTTTGTGTCTCCTTGATGATAATGGTGCTGAGCCTCATTTGTACCTGTTGAAGACAATATTTTCATGGCCGTCTGATTAAATGGTTTGGCCACCTTCAACTTTGCACCTACTTTCTCCTGACCATAGTTCTTTGATCATAGATTTATAGATCATTTAACACTACCGACAGCGATTCCACAGGCAGCCTTACTGACATTAAGTGGCAGCCACTTTCAAGAGTTCAGGAGCAGGAACAGCAGGTATGTTGAAAACAATGGGAAAATAGAGCCTACTTCACATAAAAGCAAACATCTGTTACACTAGTGGTGGCAGGCAGGGAACACATTGGGAATGGAGGACAGTACTCAGCTGGTGTCTTTGGTAAACCTAGTTCTAGTTAAGACAATAGGGAAATACAAGAGATGTCTTCTGTAATTCAGCTGAGCTTCCTGTAGATAATGCCTCTCATTTATTTTGTATAGAAACATTGGTTTGAAATAGAAATTAGAGGTGGAATAGACCTATTCTATCCTACTATGGAATTGACCCCTTACCACCAGAGTATCAATGCTCCCCATAGTATCTTCAGTGCTTTGTCCTGTGTAGTTTGTCCTGCCAGAGTTTGTCTTGTCTAGAGTTGGGTCTTCAGCTGTTTCCCTTAGGGGACTCTAGTCCGCAGTCTAATAGACCATACTGTCAGGAAATTCAGCCTAAATGTTCCTTTTTTAATTTTACTCCCTAGTTATGTATCCGGAAGTCACCCTGAGCGAGTCTACTCCCTCTTTTGGTGCTTACACATTTCATTTGCTTGTAGTTTGTTACCTTAACCACCCAGGCTGACTTATCCAGTCAACTTAGCACTAGCCCAGTATGTCCTTTGACCCACTCTGGTTCAGGTTGTAGGACCTAAGATGTCTTTAATCTTCAGTTAGATCAGAGAAAAGTTTGAAATGAGCTCGTAACATACCCTCCTCTCATCATATCAGAACAACACCTAAAAAGTTTGAGATATTTAGTGTAATTTGAATTATCTGAACGTGTTTCAAGTCAGCTTTGAATATGGCCTTGATTCCAATAGATGTTATCATCAAATCAAAATTATTCACACATTTCAAGTTAACATTTTATTTTTGTTCCTTACTCAATTTTTGGCAAGATTACAGAAGCTGTCAGTGGTTCAGTATTTTGAGAAGAATATTTCAATAAAACCATGATGTGCTGAAAAGGGCTCACCAGAGACCCTTGTTAAAATTCTGCCACCAAGCAGAAGATTATTCCCCTGCCTGTTCACCCCCTCTATGGATACTTCCAAATTATCCCTGTCAGGAATGACGTCCATCCCTGAAGCTGATATAGGTACTTCTGAAGAGTGAATTGTTTGCCCTTTGAATGGACCAGTTTACCCTAAATGGCAGACATTTTAAAAATAAATTCTTGTGGGATCAACACCCTTTTCCCCATCAGGTCTTCACACTCCCACCTCCCCCCCACCCCATGCCAATTCTACTATACTATCATATATACTCAATATATTTCTCAGGAACAAGTATAACCTGTTCCAGAAACTGCACTTAGTATAACTTTATTTGCCAAGTAGAATTTCCTCCTTCCTAGGCTATGGTTATGGGAAAGCATTTTTGCATAGTGTAAAAAATAGAGCCCTTACTTTTCCTACCTGCAAGCATATGCAATCATAGAACATAGCTTTATTCCAGTTTAAAGGGGGAAACATTTGTTAGAATATTGGCAGCAAATCACTATTATAAGAAGAGACATTTAGGTTAAATAAAAGACACTTAGAATCAAAATGAGGATTCTTGTAATCTTGCCAAAATTGGGTTAATTTTTCAGTTCCATTACTTACTCTGATATGAGTGAAGGTTTTGATTAAAATTTCTCGAACCTATACAAAATTTGCTTGAAACAGGTAGACAAATTGGTGTATGTCTGAACTTGTTTGCACACCCTGAAGTGGTAGAAAAGATGTGGGTTTGACCCTATTTTTCCCCGAGGTTGGATCTTATTCTGAACTCATAAGCAGAGCCTTGTCTATTCAATCTGACACACAATCCACCACTTGTCACAGAATTTTGCTCTGAAACATTAATTGTAAGAGCATAGTTACACTGATGATGTAAAGCATAAATGCCAGGTGATGAACAATGTAAAGTAAATTCAAAGGTGGTTCTATTTCTGATAGTCTATATCACTTTGTACAGTATCACACAGTTATGGTGTATGAACCATCAGTGTTTGGCTGATAAATGGAGAGCATCATTTTACACCAGTGAGTTGAAGTAATAAGTTTTGGTGAAGATATCTGAATAGATCTCTTGAAGTTTCAATTATTCTCTTCATCTCCTGCACTGCATTAGGATCTACTAAGTCTCTCTACACTTACATGAGATTTCATTGACATCACTGGGATTCTCCACACTTCCAGGGATCCATGCTAGCAGATGCTACTGCAGGACCAGGACCTCAGTAGTGTTGCTACACAAATTAGGTGGTTGCTGTGTTCCACCACAGAAATTAATCAAGTTACTTCTGTATCCCTCCTTTATTTATAAAGGGAGTTGCAGTGCTTATCTGGTTAATGTTTGTAAAGTACTTTGAGGTCCCCTTCTGGTAGTGAATATAGTAATACAAATATTCATTAACACAACGCTATTTCTTTATTATTAGGGTGAGCATGAGTGCCTGGGATTTATAAGACACTGAAATATATGGTGTCTTTACTAATAAATATTTAAATATAAATACTTCTTGCACTGTGTGCTGAGCAGGATTACTGCTCATGCTAGAATCAATATGGGTGCCAAGATTTAGATACAATTGCATATAGAATACAGAATTTGCCGTAGTGCTAGAAGAGAAGAGACTTTGCAGCGTATCCAAAAAGCCACTTCTAAAATCTCTTTCTTTGTCTGCTGCACAAATGATATCTGAATCTGTAAGCTCCTCCGGCAGTGTTTGTATGCTCATAGCTGTATTGTGGGGTACCTCACACTTTTTCATGCCTTTTTCCATGTTGTCCCTTATGCCTGGAAATTCTTCCCTTTACTGGTGTATCCAAGTAATCAATTTCCCTTAAATCTAACTCTCTTTTAAACCCACTTCTTCTGTGAAATGTATTGTTAGTTCACCAACAAAAGAAATACTGAAGTGTTTTTCTTATAAAATTTTTGCACTGATTTAGGTTTGTCAATTTCAGAGAAAATTGTGAGCCACTTCAGAGGGACTTAACCAAGCTAGGTGAATAGGCAACATGATGACAGATGAAGTTCAATGTTGATATGTGCAAAATAATGCACATTGGAGGGGAAAAATTGAACTAGTCATACACCTTCCTGTGTTCTAAATTAACTCTATCAATTCAGGAAATGGACCTGGGTGTCACTGTGGGTCAAGAAAAAGCAAACAAGATATCAGGCATAAGGCATGAGATAGAGAATAATATGGAAAAAATGATAATGCTATTATATAAATCAATAATACATCCTCATCTAGAAGACTATGTGTTGTTCTGGTCACCCTATCTCAAAAATGATATTGCAGAATTAGAGAGGTTTCAGAGACAGGTGGTTAGAATGATTAGGGGCATGGAAAAACTCTCATATAAAGAGACTAAAAAGATTGGGATTGTTTACATTAGAAAAGAAACTAATAAGAGGGGACACGATAAATGTATATAAAAGGTAGGCTGGGAATATCTATTCGTACTAACTCATAACACAAGAATGAGAAGACATTCTATGAAATTGAAAGGTGGCAAAGTCAAAAGCAATTAAAAGAAACACAATATGTAATTTAAACTGTGAAACACATTGCTGCAGAATGTGAGTAACACTGGGTGAAATTTTTTTTTGGCAAATAGGAAATTCCCCAAAAAATGCATTTATGAGGCCACCAAAACTATTAGCATATTTGGGTTCAATTTCATTTCAACAATTTTTCAATGAACTGTTTTGACATTTTGTTTTGAATTGATATTTTCTAAATGAAATGTTGAATCAAACTATTGACTCAAATTGACATTTCATCCAGGAAGTTTTGATTGAAAACAGCATTTTGTTGACTCGATCTTCAAAAAATTTTGTTCAAATCAAACCATTTTTTTAAATATGAACCAAAGAGTTTTGAGGGATTTGTTGCTTCAGCCACTGAACTGAAAAATCAATTATTTACTTGCATCTACTTGTGAATCCAAGAACTTAACAAGATTCAAAGACGGATTGGACATATATATGATAAGAAGAACATCTAGAGTTTTAATTGTTAATGTTAAAAAGACTATTTGAGGGGATATAAAACCTTGTGTTTAAGTCAATCTCTAATTAGTAGGCATTAGGTTGAAACCTTCATGGGGGAGAGGGAGACTTTTTTTAGATGTCCTACTGGTTCTTGCACCTTCCTCTGAATCATCTGGTACTGGCCACTGCAACAGGCAGGATAGTGGACAAGATGAATCTTTGATCTGATCCAACAGAGCAAACCCTATGTTCTAGTTAGAGATCTTCTCATCTTGTGTTCATTCTGTGCATTATGGCCAATGTGACCAAAAGCCTCTAAGCATAAATCCAGGGGATGACCAAATTGACTTTAAACCATCATGGGTAGTCACCAGCATAAATTAGATCAGATTCAGGTTTATCTAATCTAACCCACTTACCAACAACTCCATGCAGCTATTCTGGCAGCCTTGCATCACTGGGCATAAGAGAGCCCCTGCTATGCCATCTATTCCCTGGCCATCTATTCCCTGGCCATTTGCCTGACACAGGAGAATCCACCTACAACCAAGTTCTGCTTTATTCTGGAAGAGCAACGCAAGGCAACTGGAACACAGTGGGAAATTAGGCCCTATATGTCTAAAACATATTGTTTATTTTGCAATGGGTATGGGCCATATCATCTTGTGCTCTGCACATTCCTAGGTATGCAATTAACTAAAAATAATAGTCTTATCCTAGAAAAGAGAAATAAGAAAGAACTGTTAGCCTAACTCTCTGCCATATACAGTAGTTTAACACCTAGCTGTGGAACTGATTTTATGGGCAACTGGAGGGGAGGAGATCCTGGCATACAGGTCTGCATGCGTCTGGACAAACCTGGTAGTCATCTTTGATGCACTTGGAATTGTAAGGTGTCTAGTTAAAGGGAATAACGTAGACAAATACTAATTTTTCTAGATGTTAGCAATATTTTTGGCACAGAAATTCACTGCAATATTGGAGATCTATATTGGGGTAACAATAATTAAATATGTTTGAAAACAACTGTCTCACAGTCAGGAAACAAAATGAGATTATAGACGTACTTGAAACTGACTGGGAGCATATGTCAGTTGGTGCACTTCAGAGGATCGTATTGGAATCAGCGTTATTCAGTATACTCATTAGTGACCTTGTGGATAAAATTAACTAGACACGTTAAAATTTTCAGATGACAAAACTCAGAGGCTCAGAATAAATACAGAAAATGGTAAATTAAAAATACAGAGGGGTCTGAATAGTTTGAGGCATTAGGTAAATTGAAGAGTGATTAAGTTTATGTAAAGAAATGCCAAATAATGTAGCAGAAGAGGAATAATTTGGCTTTCTGCATCATCAAGGTTTTTGGGTTTTTTTTAATGGGATAAAATTTTTGGTTTTCCTCTTCACTTCACAGGAGCCAGTGTTTGTCCTTGCATTCTCCCCAGATAGTGCAGATGGACCAACAGCAGGAGATGCTGCAATCATATCACAAAAGGTCTAAATACCATAAATTCCTTTGTTATGTGCAAACTCCGAAGAGTGATCCTTCAAAGAAGACAGGCCAGCGGCATCACACTCTGATCCGCTCTTTGGGCTGCACCTTGGCTCCTCCAGACCTCAGAGCAGAATATCTTTTTTTAGTAGTGAAACACAAAAGGGGAGAATATCAGGGGTACACAATGGGCTGAACGATGGCTCCTGCAGCCTCAAAGCAGAATATATTTTATTTGTAGTGAAAAGATAAAGGGGAGAACATCAAGAGTCCACAGAGGAAACCACAGGCAGCTAGATCACCACCACCATTCCAGAAGAAGGAATGGAAGCAAAGATACTAATCTGTGCATCTGCCCAAAGGGATAAGGAGTGGAATCATCAAAGGTTAAACTAAGTAATAGTGTTAAGCAGAATATGGTTTGAAAAACTGAGTGTCTTCTAATAACTATAAGGACAAGAGAGTCTAAAATGTCTAACTTTATATAATATCCATGAAATGATGTTGTATAATGTAATGGCATGTTATGCTACCATTAATACATTATAACTATGTAATTTGGAGGGCTAATTTTTTTTGTAAAACCACTTAACTGCATAACATTGAAAATAATGGTAATTGTAACTACTTCCATTTTTTGTCTTTAGAAGTTCAAAATTAAATAATCCATAGCAGTTATTTTATGGTGATGTGTAATTTTATGAAGTGGTCCTATAATATGTACAATAATTATTGATATAAAATTCCTAAATATCTAAATCATCATGTATAAAGTCTGCTATAACACATTCACAAGTTACAACAAAGATAAAATAATCATGTTAAGGAAGCATTGAATCTGAAGCTTCTTCATTCTTACTCCTTTTGCTTTCCTATTATCTATTTGCTTAAAAACTTAGGAGATACAGATAGAAAAGAGTAAAACCTACTAGGTCATTCAACTGGCCTTCTTAGTCAAGTGATAAATGTCCCCCACTATTAGGTTCCCATCACTTCTTTGGTGGCTATTCAACTGTCTAATACAGCTCACAGTCAGGAAGTCTATTTTTCCTGATATTTAGCCTACTGTGACGGTGCTGCCCGTGGGAACCCGCTGAGGTCACTCAATTAGGGTGAACTGCAAACAAAACGGGGCAGACAAACCCCAAAAGCTGGTGGATATTCCAATACTTAGATTTGCCAAGCCAGCATAAAACAACTTCTGTATTACCTCACTGGTTACTCAGAAGTCCAAATAATGCAGTTCCCTTCAAGTACCCAGTCTCAGGCCTCCATCCAGACACACATGTCAAACATATAATGATAAATTCTGAAAATCTTATTTCATCATATAAAAGAAAGATTCTCCTGATCTCAGAGGACCAAGCCCCAGACCCAGGTCAAATAATAACTTAGATCTTACCCCAAAGACACACTTACAGTCAATTCCTATTAACTAAACTAAAATTTATTAAAAAAAAAAAAAGATAGAGCGTGTTGGTTAAAAGATCAGTATACATACAGACTTGAGTTCAATTCTTGAGGTTCAGATACATAGCAGAGATAAGTTTGTAGTGGCCAAAAGTCCTTTTAGAAATAGTCCAGAGGTTATCGTCCAATGTCCATGTTCAGGGTGACTCCAGTCAATGACTGTGGATCTCAATCCTTATGGCTTAAGGTTTCCCCCTCTTGAAACCCAAACCAGATCTGAAATGAAAAAGGATCATGTCCCAAGGTTTTTATACATTTCCTGCAGCCTTTTGGCCTGAGAAAACAATAGGCTTAACTTTCCTTCTTCCAAACATTATGGCAATTAGTACAGGATAATTTATCCATTAAACAGTGCAGATACAGGTTATCACAACCTTCAAAGAGACATAGACAATAATACTATTTCACTCAAGTATCTTCCTAAATGTTAATATTCCTTTTTTTATCTTTGAATCAAAGCTATAGCAATAGACAAGACTTGTTTGCTTACATCACAAGACCTGAGCAAACATCTACTCTTCTATCTCTAACAATGCAGGCTTGCATTTCAAAGCTCTATTCATTTACATATCTTCCTAACCAGTATCTAAAGTTCTACCATGGGTCAGGTCAGTCTGTGAGTTAATTAACTCTTTCTGGCCCTGTCACCTTTCAATGAGATATTATATTACACTCATAACGTCACACCTACATTTTTCCTTAATTTCTCTCAGACTTTCATGTTTACACCCTTTGAATATGTAGACTGTTATCATACTCTACAAACCCTTTCCTTATGGCTTAGGAAAGTTACATGTATACTTGTTTTCCTGCCTCGATCATGTCTGTTGGCCTTCTTGGAACTTCCTGTAAAGTGTTGCTCTCAAGAAGAGAGGTCCATAGGTACTGGAAGTAGGGGCACTGGGGATGCTGTTAGCACCCCCTGGCTTGAAGTGGTTTCCATCATATACAGGGTTTATGTTTTGGTTCAATGGCTCTCAGCACCCCACAGATTTTTCCAGCACTCCTGGAGAGTTCTTCTCCTCTGAGTCATAAATTCATAAATGTTTCAGCCATTTTGAAGAAGTCAAACACTCTAGCTGATGAAGCAAAGTTGTTGGAATTAACAGTTATTTCTTCACAGGAATATCTGAGTGGGAGCATCCAGTTGTTAGAACACTAACTACTATGAGAGATCACCCACAAATTAGAGCTAGTCAGAAAACAGGATTTTCTGCAGGCAGGCAATATATTTTGAAATTTGTTTTCATTCCAAATCTGAACAAAAAACAAATTTCCTTGGCACAAAAATTCTGATTTGGAACCATTGAAACATTTCATTTTGATAGTCATTTTGAGTAATTTTGTTGCAACTTTATTCATATAGTATAAATGTTAATAAAACAAATCAAAACAGTCAAAATAAAGAGTTTTACCTTATCAAAACTTTGACTTCTTCCTTTTTGAAAATGTTCTCCAAATCACCATGTTCCCATTAAATGTTTAGATTTTGATTAAACTGTATTTTTGGATGGAAAACTGTTTAGTCTGAAATTTTTCGACCAGCTGTAGGTTCAGGGGAGGTAGCATTAGAACTGCAGCAGCCTCCAGTGGGTTCTTGCACTGTATGTGATCTGTTGATCAAACTGAAGAAGATGATAGATGAATGGTTCAACAGCTTCTTTACCTTGGTTACATGTGTGGCCTCAGACAATGAGCCCGATGTATTGAGCAGTGTACGTGGTTATTACAGGAAAAGTGAAAGAGGGGTTGTGTGACTTACCTGGTGGCCTCTAATAGGGTAATACCTATTTTATGAGGGGAGCTATTAATGTTAAATAGTTAATATTTGTACAGTGCTTTGAAAGGGTAATGAGTTACATTACTTGTGGTATTGGTCACTCTGGCAGCTTGAAGGAGCAGAGAACAACATAGAAACAGAGAACAAACCTCTCTCTCCTGTATGCAGGCTCTATTTTCCAGGGGCCCCAGGGTATGTGGCCTTAGCCAGACACTAATGCGTACCGTACAGTGCTCTGGAACTGCCAGGATGGATACCAAGGCAGTGAATTAACAGAAAGTAGAAGCTCTGATCTGGTTGCCCTCTGCTCCAGTTTCAGAGCAGAGAAAATGAAAAGAGCGTCCATCAGAACTTCCACCCCTCCACATGCACAAATCTGAATAATTTCTTTCATTGCACCCTGGTCATTCCCTCCAAAATTTTCTAAATTGCTGAAATGCCAAAAAAAAAAAAAATTAAAAATAAATCAGCCACCTAAACAATTTAAAAATAAGCAAAACTAAATATGTTTTTAACCTAAAATTTGGACTGGTAAATATTTCAGAGCCTCCTAAGAAGTTATTTTAATATGGAAATCCAGGATGTTAATTAAAAAAGAAGTTTAAACACCATTAAAATTTTAACTGAAACAAAAGCCATGGAACATAAAATTAATGCTGCCACTCAGAAAAAATAATGTCCAACTGGAATGCGTTAGAATGTGC
Source organism: Lepidochelys olivacea (assembly GCF_965140295.1). Classification (NCBI taxonomy): domain Eukaryota; kingdom Metazoa; phylum Chordata; order Testudines; family Cheloniidae; genus Lepidochelys; species Lepidochelys olivacea. The sequence goes on from NC_140421.1 coordinate 35,175,603, forward strand.
TATAATACTCAGTGGTATTTTAATACCAGCCTGTTGTGTGTATTAACCCTTGAAATTAAAATATTTTCCCCCCTCCATTCAACATGCACACAAGTCCCATTAATGTCAATGGGAATTAGACATGTATCAAGAGCAGAATAGATCTCTAAGATATTTTCTCTGCGTACTTAAAAAGACTTTATGTAGGATCTATACTATAATCATTACCTGTGTTATCATGCTATGTTGCACCTAGGAAGTGATCATTATGTCCAAATGTAGGTCATTGGCGGCAAACAGTGGAAAACAGAAAAAAATGCTAACTGAAATTAACAGCTCATGCAGACTTGTGTGAACTAAATAGGTTTTCTGCTGAGAATGCAGGAAATAATTCAAATAATTATTACTGAATCCAGTTGCTATGTTTCTATTTTTCTTTCCATGTAAAAATGACTGGCTACTGCTAAGTTGCCACGTTACATTGCTTCTATTCTGCAATTTTGTGTGTTTGGCTAATAAAATGTTAATTGGCAGGGTAACCTCTAGAAAAACCCAAAGGGACCAAAGTACCATTAAGACATGTTCTGTGAACTGCTTGGAGTTGAAAAGTATCCTGTGGTAACTATTCCATTTATAGCGAACTTCTGCAAACAGAGTTAAGTAAATGTTTTATACCAGTATCCTGCTGGCTTTTGTCTATGCATAAAGATATGAAGTGAGATGCCTTTTGAAATATGGGCCTTAATTTATGCAATTTGCACTGTTTTTAGTGTCAAACAGATGTTCTACTCTACTGTGAAGTCCTCTTGTTTAAATAAAGGAGATGTGAGATTTTTAAGTTTATTCTTTTTCAGTTTTTATATCTTGTACATATCAACACTGGAATGCATAATTTTGCTTACAGAGGAACTAATTCTAAAATCTGGATTGCTATAATCTGACATAATGGCACCAATTTCCTTGGGGGTGGGGGGCACTTCCTTGAAACTTACTTGCTTTCTTTCCCAGAGTAATAGTTGCCGTTGAGAGTGAGGTCAATGCAAAGACAAAATAAAAATGTGAAAAAAATCAATAAATATCTAAATTATTTAAAGAAAAGATACAACAGGGTGTCTTACTGCCATGCACCATACTCTGTATCTGAAAGCAGACAGGTGGATTGTCTATAGCCAGCATTGGTTTGGACACACTATCCAGCATGCTCATTAGTAGCTCAGAGCCTGGGCTCCCTGTTAGTAGAAAGGCAGGGATCACAGCAGGGAAGTTATATCTCAGGCTTTTCACATTCCTATTCTATCTTAGCAAAGCTTTGCAAAGCCTTTTCTGGCAGCTCATTAGTAGGTGCACTGATGCATAAGAGACAGTCATTAGAAGTGTTTTTCAACATTGGCTTTTGATCAGGTGACTAGTAGCTTCGTAGAGACATTTACTTAACATTGTTTTCTGTAAGAGATTCTGTTGCTATATTGAGAATGATATACATATAAAATGTTGAAAACTGGCTTGACCTTTCTATGACAAAAGCGGGGGGAAAAGCTCTAGTAGTTCTCTGAATCTTGTCTTTATATTGTCAGCTATGATGTAATAGAAGCAGAGAGTACTTCTTCAGAAACTGCTCTCTTTTAGCTTGAATAATCTATGCCAAGTTCAACTATATTATTTGATTTAAGGATATGATAAGAGGGACACTAGTACATGGGAATACAGCTGGCATGCCTTTAGCTTTAATGATAAGCATTAGTTCCTTTCTTTCCCCATGAAGTTTGGCATTTTTAGCATTCCATGTAAGGGCTAAACCTATCCTATAGGGCAGAGTGAGACACATAGTAAAACGGTATTGGATCAGATGGGGAGGGCTATTTAATGTCGCTAAAAAGTGTTTCAATTGGAAGAACACTCTCCTGCTTGATAAGGAACATGTTTACCAAACTTAACATAAAATATGAAACCACACATGAAATAATAATACAAAAATCCATCTCTCAATGGAGTTCTTTTCAATATAGTTATGCAATATGAATGAATTTGTACACCTTTAAACATAAACTGGAGGTGCATTATTTAAAAACTAACCATCAATAAGTAAACTTTGTTTGCTTAATACTGGCACTATTTTCATATACTGCTTCACATTCAAGTGTAGCAACAGTTCCCCATTACAAAAGCCCTATGTTTGTATTATGGTTATGTCCACCAGAAGGAAATCATGTTAAGCACATACTATGACATGTAGCCAAAACAAGAGGAGGTAAAACCTCTTTTGTAAAAGTTTCTGAAACAAAATGCTTCAGCTTAATCAGGCCTGCTCCTGGCTATGTAAGAGCATGACATGCCAATTACATAAAGTTCCAACTCAGCTAAGACTCCTGCTGACTAATTCAGTGTTGATTGTTTTCCGCTACATGGCTTTGAGTGCTTGTTAAGACTAAAAAAGGAGAGAGAGCCTCAACAATTGCAGGAATTCTTTGCTTCCTCCAAACTGTCTTATGATTGCCAGCAATTAGTTAAGCTCCTTGGCAGTAAAATGACAAGATGGGACTTGACCAAACACAATGTGGGGAACACATAGGCATCTGCCCCAGCTGAAAGCCATTACAATGTTTGTTAACCTTAAGGGTCATTCCTGATTCACTTCTCCAGACAGAAAACAAGATTTATATAACACAGATCAATACAGCCCTAAGACTTTCACCATTGAGGATGCTAGATTGAGGCACTTCTCTTTATCAGTTTACCATGACACTAATGTATTTTGCCTGTTTTGCCTGGGCAGTGATGAATCTCTTGGCAAGAGAAAACAAATAAGTTCTGTTGTTGAGAGACATGTTGTCTATGATTTGTCTCAGCAGACATGCCAACTTGCTGGCCAATTCATTTCCTATTTAATTTAAGTGGCATATCTGTCTTCCCCTTTCTGGTATGTCTTTTGCTTGCTGCTCAACCAAACTGGCACTGTAAGAGGACTCTACAGTAGATCTTTTCAGGTAGATTGAGACTGCAAAAGACTAAAACAAAATGAAGCTTTAGTCTCTAATTTTTAATAGCATCTTATTGATAAATAGTGCTGTTGTCTGTAAGGCAGGGTTGATGCAGTAAATGTAATGTAATGATCTATTTTAATTTGATCTTAATTATTTGTTTTGCATATTCATAATCCATGCTGGTGAGAGAAGTGTCCTAATGCTGATGCTGACATGTTTTAAGAAACAGAAAATATTAATGATTATTTTTGTTTGAAAAAGCAAGATTTAAAAAAAATAATTTAGTTTGAAAATAAAATATCTATTAAGAGCCCAATTTAGCTATCCTGGGGCAGGGAATGCTCCCATGAGAAGCATTGACTGCCTAAAGACAGCAAGATCAGTCATTAGAACAAATGTGATTTATACCATAAACCCTTCTGTTGCTTCAGAATAAAAAATTAAGTACTAACACTGTTTCCATGTCTGTTTCAAGGCTGCTATTGCTTTACTAAAGTAATTAGTTACACATAGCTTGTGGAAGTAAGATGAAATATAAATTGAATATAAAATGTATGTTCTTCAACATGTGCCGAAGAAAATGAGTGTTAAATGAATACTCTCCCAAAGAGTCCCTAGACCTGAAATTTCAGGAACTGGTGTCAGAGTACTCTCTCTCTTGAAGCCCCTCAACCCTGGCATTTCCTTACCCCACTGATCTGACCCAGCCCATATTGTTAACCTTTAGGGCAAGATACAGAGTCCATTTGTTCGTTCAGGGCCTGATTCTGCCACTCTTACTTAGGCTGAGTGTTACCATACTCCCAAACCAATTCCATCAACTCCAATGGCACCATATGGTTCCATTCAATGTGAGTAAGGGTGGCAGAATCAGGGCCTTGGGCTTTTTCCAGAGATGGATTAAATGTGATGGGGTTTTTTTTAGAAGATTATTCTTCTTAATCCTATGTCATTGTTATGGTGGGGATAGTAGTTATACTGGAGTGTGTTCTATTGGCAACATGTTAATATTTGTTTTGTTAGCGTGGTTATGGCCGCGGGCTTAGACAATGGCCACATGTTGTTGTAAATTTAATTATAAATGAACAAAACACCCAAAATTGTAAAGTAGATGGGGAGACGGTTACATATCAGGGATTCAGTCTTGCAAACACTTACTACTGAATATAATATATATTGCTGAGCATAGTCCCTTTAACGTCACTGGGACTATTTACAAGCACTGCAAGCACTTTACAAGTAAGCACTGCACACAGTAGTTAGTGCTTGCAGGGCTGGTGCTAAGTTAGGAAAGAACTTGAATAGTTGGAAAGCAGGTAAATGTAAAACCATGACACATTACTATTCTTTAGCTATGGCAGAACTTAAGCAATGGAATAGTTAACATCGGCCCACACTTCACAAATGTGCCAGTTAAATCTCTGTGGCAGAACACATTAATTATAGCAGTCAGTTTACCTTTATCCTTCACAACATTTCTGATTAAAATTTCACACATTACAAAGATGTGTGTCTTTTCTACAAGCTATGAAATGTACTTAGCATCAATAAGTTCTTATTTTGTTACTGAGATACTTACAGTATATAAAGAATTGACTTCTGATCTCTGACAGTGAAATCAAAGACAGCGTTTTTTGGATATACTTGGGCTACATATATGCAGTGAGGACTCTGAGTAAAACAGTCATTAGCAGCATTGTAGGAAAAAATAAAGATAAGGAATAACTTCCATGTCAATACAGGGTATGTGGTTTCAAATTTTATATTTGCTAAGCTTAATTAAGCCATAGATTATGTTTTGAAAGGTATGTTCAATTAAATGAATCCCTCAAGAGGAATTATATACAACAAAGATAATCACAACATTTATTTGTTTAACAAATGTATATGCTTATGTTAAAAATGTTCTGGACTTCTATTTCACAGAGGTAAGAAAATTGATAGAAAAATAATTTAAACCAATAATGGTGAATACTTGTGACATTTAATACATGTAACCAAACACTTCTGATTATAGTGACAATGAAACATTTAAAAACTTGATTTTTATTGGTTGATGCTTATTTATGTTTTTTTATTTAAAAAACTCATTGTGTCCTGCTTATTTACATCCTCATTTTTAATAAATTCATGTGTGTTATATATGTACAATAAAGTGCTCTAAGGATGTAATGAAATGTTGCAAAAAAAAAAAAAAAAACCTCGGGAAAATCCTGCTGTCACCTCTGTTGGGTCAGTGCTAATGGAATCCATTCAATCTCCCTGTGCTAGGGGAGGACAGGATCTAGGATCAGTGTGAAGAGGTGTAGATACCTGCAGTGTGCAGAGCCCATCTTTACTGGTGCTTCTTGTATAGCAATGCCCAGGGTTCATTCATTGTTTGGCGGTGTTGGGAGGATCATGGGAGTGATGGCACCAGAGGACTTGTCACAAAGCAGAGTCTTTGACCCAACCCTGAAGAGGAAGACACTAGGGTTCCAGAGGCTACTCCATTCTAATGACTGATAGCGTCTGAAGAGTATCTTTACTGCTGCTCCATAGCTTCATGGGGAGGATTTCCCACATGGATTTCAATAGTACCCCATTGAGATCTGGGGTAATGAGGTTTGGATTTACTCCTCACTGTAAAATGACAATAGTGCCAGAATAACTCCACGCACTGAGCTCCTAAAGTCCAAATTCAGCTGGGGCCAGGTTGCACACACATGCATACAGAGGAGCTGCAATGTATATAAGTTAGGAGCCCTATAGGTATCTGTTGTCGCTCCAGAAGCAAAGGAGTCAGAGATGAGACATGGCCAGGGCAGCTGGAGAATGGCCTGATTTAGCATTGCTCCCAAGCCATCTTCATCTTCAGCCATCCAGTGGGGGAACTGGAGTGTTTCTTCAGCTGGGGAATAAAAATGGTAACTTTGTCTTTTGCTGACAATAGAAATGTTGATGTGTTCTACCCTGAAGTTTTCTGCACTGTAGTGGTTGCATGCTAGCTCAGGTGTGCTGTTTTTAGAAAGCACTTATTAATCCCAGGGTAAACAGGGCTTTGTAAATGCAAGATTTATTGGTTCATAATGAAGGGAAGGAGGCCAATGGCTGAAATCGTTACTGAAAGGATTCTTGTATAAAATGGTTGAGATAGAGCTCTTCATTCAGATCTTGTGGGGATAATGTGTCCACAATGAATACCCAAAAGGTCTCCCTTCTGCTCAATTCATTGTCTATATTATCTTCTGTCCGTGAAGGATTAATTTTCTAAATGTCTATGAATTTCAAAGTGGAAATTTCCTACTGCAAATTAATAAAAAGTTTAGCTGTAGGGTAATCGCTGTCCCCTCATATAATCAAGTTCAACATGCTAAATGCATTTCTTTAAGGTTCTTATAGTTTTACCCATGTGTGTTAAGCTGCATAGGAATGTCATAATATAAGTAACATTATTAGTGAAACAATGAATAAAGCCCTGCAATCTCATTTTACCAGAAAATAGAGAATCACTGTCTGTCTTCTTTTTGGGCACTTCCTGACTTCCTGACAGACACAGGAAAACTCAGGAATAGCATCTCTAGTTTTCAAGCTGTACCGCCTCACATCCAGTGTGCACGAGTGTTGTCCAGTGGTGAGATCATAATTTCAGACATTGGTTACAAAAAGACCAATATTTTTCCTTGAAAGCACAGTGTTTTATTTTCAAGAAGTGCCTCTGCATATTCTCACTGATGTAAAATGCCTCTATACCCTTAAAACGCCCCCTAAAATATTGCACAAATGTATAGAGAGGTCAATAACAAATTACTAGGGGATTATAACATTCCATTTCCTAATCAAGGGCTCCATTTCCAAGATACTCTTATGCTAACACATACTGCACCATTCACCAAACAAACAAAAACCTACATATGCTAGTTGCTTCACAATACCGTTAAACGTTCAAACTATCAGGGTTTACATATACTTAATCAATACAATGTGTGACATCAAACAGATCAGGCATTAATAAAAATATCCCTTGGCTCCATGAACACATCAACCTATGAGAGAAAACTTGGAACTGTGATATAATAGAATGTGCTTTGGGACTACATGCCTTTCCATCCACAAGAAGAACCCTCAGAAAGGGCAGTTCTACACTGAGATTAGACACTTGCGACTGGCCCATGCCAGCTGATTTGGGGTTGTGAGGCTGGCGCTAAGGGGCTGTTTAATTGCTGTATAGACATTCGGGCCCTGGCTGCAGACTGAGCTTTGGGACCCTCCCAGCTGGCAGGGTCCTAGAGCCCAGGCTCCAGCCCAAGCCCGAACATCTACCCCGCAGTTAAACAGACTCTTAAACCTGAGCCCTGCAAGCGTGAATCAGGTAGCACAGGCCAGCCATGGGTTCTTAATTCCAGTGTAGATATACCCATGGGGCCAATTTGTCTAGCTTCAGGGAGATCTTGTGCCTGAGTGGCACAGAATAAGTAGAGCAGACCTGAGAATCAGGCCTAGTAGCCTTATGTTTCTAACTATTTTTGTTTACTTCTTTTCCTTTTGTGGGAAGCAAAGATGATCATGAAATAGAGGTGTGAAAATTTAGATAGCAGCTAATTAGTTTTAGTAAGACTGTTACATGAACATAATGGATTTTCAGCTTTCTCTCTCTTTTATCCTCTGACTTAAGGCAATTATGTAACAGCAGTTCTGGAACAAGTTATTGTTCATAATTTCACAAAATAGGCTGTTTGCACACTTAAGACCACACTAATTAATTGAATTTATGTGAAATTGTTTATTCAATTTATATCAGATTGAGCTGTCTTTTGGCCAATATTGAACAGACTTATTTTGTGGCTTGTTGCTTTTATTGTTTTATTACAAACAAATTATATGTTGCTGTACATTTTTACAGCACCTTACATACGGAAGAATACATTCCTGTCCCCAAAGTGAAGGGGTGATGTTTACTTCACTCAAAAAGCCAGACTGACTGGGCTTTACCTGGGTAAAGCTGAATAGGGGTCGTGAAGATGAAATTCTTTATTCATAGGCAGGATCAAGATGCAGGGCTGCAGAACAGCCTCTGACACGTTCTCCCCTTCCCAAATTGCTATGAGTGCAGCCCAGGGGTTAGCCTAGCACCTAGAGTGCTGGTCTGGTGTATTTGGAGATGCATATAATAGTGGGTCCTGTTTTTAATTTCCCCCTGGCCTGCTCCTGCTACTCCCTTCCATGCCAGCATATGTGAAGTTAGTGTGGAGACAGTATACACTTTGCTTACACCAGTGTGACTAAATGTTATAGGTAAATATTGCTCTAACGTGTTGCAGCTGTGTGCATAAGGAGTGTGGATCATTGCCTGATGCATGTCTAAGATATAAGCCATCCTGCCAGCACTGGTCAGAGAGAACGGGCCAAAGTCAGGCCTGGCAAAGCAGGTGCAATCCTGACAGAACTGCAGCCAACAGAAGAGAAGAAATTAATTTGAACCAACAGTTGCAGAATGCATGACTCTGAGTATAACAGTGTCTCAGCAAGAATCAGATGAGAGTATTTTGCTCATAGTTTGACTCTTTAACCCAGAATTTAAAGAGGAGGCCCCGTAAACCACTGCTACGATATGTGTTTCTCACAGGATATACTGAAAAATGTGGCTGCCTACCTTCATAGCTTATGGTTGGTCAGACTATATCTACAATTACATATATAAGTGGCCAAAATCTGTTTGAACAATTCTCCATGAACAACTTAACCATCTCCATTCTTGGTTGGTTGGTCAGGGCATCATGAACACATTACACAGAAGTTCCATGCTCTAGCCTGGCTTCCAGGTCACTTCTGAATACAATTCATGTTTGATTATAATCTATAAAGCCCTCAGCAGGAACTGGGACTCAGCTATTAAAATGGCAGTTCTTCCACATGTTGGAGGGGCAGTTGTGATAAGATGCATGATTTGTGTTGTCCTCCTCCAAGGTAGAACATTTGGGGAAAGTATTCAAAGTAGAGGGACCACAGTGGTCAAATCTGATCTTCTCACAGTTTGTTTGAAGACCACGAAACACAGTGTCATATTACAAAACAATACTTTGCTTTACTGTATGTGTTTTTACTGAAATGTGGTCTTTCAAATATCTCAAATTTGGGCCAAATCATAGTGAAGGGATTTGGTTTTTAATTTCTCTCTTGAAGGAAGAGCGATAAAGGAAGAAGAACTAGGCTTAATATACATACATTTTGAGTTCCTGAAAGGTACTGAAATGACCACACTAGATCCTGAAGTCTTTTGTTTATGTACAGAATAGTTACAGCAGGGTAAGTCTTCTTAGCTTATGCGCAATATGCCTCAGGTGGCAAGTGACCAGGATTTATCCCTGAATTTAGTCCACTGGTTGGATCATTAGCTTCCCTGGCTCAAGCTGGGTACTGATGGTGAGTGCAACACGAACACTGATCCTTCTAATTAAGCTCAGTCCTGACTTGAGGGGACCATCTTTGAGTGACAAATTTAATCTAATCTCTTTTGCCCATTGTACTGTCAGTTGAGACCAAAGTCACAACAAAGATTTTTTTGGTATGAAGTTAGGCAGGGTTACCTACGATTTAGGTTGTCCAACACTTCCCATTATAATAACCTGTTTTCAGTTGCTTAAAACTTTGTCAAAAGTTCAGGCTGAAGTTTTCAGCATCTGCCTCAAGCTGATTATTTTTGGAAAATGTCAGGCAAAATGTTTTCTCTGTTTCCAAAAACAAGACTAGGGGAAAAATATTTGTCCATTGTAAAGGTTTCAGGTGCACTTTCCTTTAAAAAGCTTGAATATTCCCATGCTTTGAAGCAGGGACTTGAAATTTGGAGGGGAGTGGCCTTTATGTCAGGGATGTGCCATTTTGTTATTCTTTTTTTAAAAAAAAAGTTAGCATATGCTCAGACTCTTCAATTTTTAGCAGCAAAAGTATCTCCAAAGATCGAGTCCTCACCAAGCATGCCTCTCACAGCTCCTAGTTCTGACTAGACTCTATCTCTAGAGCCCTGCCTGGATACAAAATTTATATCCACTGAGCTGCAGAACTCTACCAGGAACCACAGCAGCACATTGGGCCACCGGTCTCAGAAGCCAATGCCCAACCCAGGCTCCTCCTACAGAGTGACTGTATCGGCCCCAGCCCTGTCCACTGGGGCAGGCGCCAGGCACACTGGCAACTGTCGCTGGTCATGCTAGTATGTGCAAGTGTGGCCAGGATGGAGCCAGACACTAGATCCCAGAACTTCTCTCTCCTGTGCTCTTGATGACTTCCTCTCCTCCAGCACCCAGGCAAGGTGGAGGAAGAAGACACCTCATTTGAATGCTGAGGGGACAAAACTGGACTGTGGGTGGTGGAGGAAAGAACAGGTATCTAATGAAACTAGCAAGACGAGAGGAGCAACTGTGACTTGCTGGGCAAGGAGACTGGGTGGCTGAGGTCAGAAGAGGCTGGGATTTGGAGCCAGGGGAAGAGAGAAGTCTAGAACTCGTTTGGCAAGGAGACTGAGAGCAGTGATAGAAGTGTGTGGGGGAAGAAATGACTGGGAGGTAGTTAGCTGCAAGGAAAACTGAGATGGAGGGGGAGACTGGGACTAGAACCAGTGAGGGGGGAAGGGAGACATCTGACAAGGAAATGGAGTGTGTGGAGAGAACTGGAACTAGCTGAGCAAAGAGATTAGGACAAGGAGCCAGAAAGGAGACAGACTGGGGCAAGCAGTTGGTGGGAAGACTGAAGTTGGATGAGGACCCAGGGAGGAGCCTAGGTCTAAAAGCCAGTGGTGTGGGGGGTGATAGCAGAGATAGAGATCAGACAGGGAGTCAGAAGAAGGGAACTGGGACTGGCTGTGCAAGGAGACTGGGACAAGGAGCCTAAAGAGGACTGGACGTATTAGAATAGGAGTGGACCAAGGAGTCAGGAGGAGACTGGACTGGTTGGAGCTGATAGGGCAGAAGGGGGACAAACTTGTGGGGAGGGCAATGGACCCACTAGGTTATACTTCCCTCCAGAAGATGAATTTTGTGCTCCAGTCCAGGAGTTTCCCCATCCCTCTGCTGTCAGCAAATATTTGTGAACCTACTGGCAAAGTGTAGTTCTCATCCTCCTCAAGCGCTGATCCACATAGAGGATGACAACATACTATTAGCTCAAGTAGCAGATGCCTGTGCAGTAGATCTAAAAGCTACAAACCTGCTGATGGCATGTGGGTGTCCATATGATACCATGTGAGGAAAATTTGGATATGGGGTTCAGTTTGCTTCTTTTTTTAAAATAAAAACAACACAAAATATTAAGAACATTATTAAGTCATAACATTAACATAGTCAGCCACTCAAAAGTTAGCAAATGACATGGTTAAGGTTGCCTGTGCAACCTGAATTCAGTCCCCTTGTGCGATGCAGTATGATATAGTCTTTAATTGCATAATCCATATACTATTTTGCACTAAGACCTGGTAAATGTGTACCATCTGTTGTTACACTATTTCACATGGAACAGTAATATTAACTAGTTTACTAAAAAAAAAATATTGGTTTTAAAAATGTGTAACCTCAGAACAAATGCTCAGGTACTGAATACCAACTACAAGTGACAGGATTACTTTGTCTGTCATTTATCTATCAAGACCCTGTTATTTTCACATTTTGTAAAGTGGGAAATTTACATTTACTCAGCAGGGACTTTCTATGACCCATTCCCAACACCTTACCTCAGTTACAAACACCAGTCCATTTGGTTCATTAAAAATGTGTGTCTTCGAGGCAGTGGGAGTTCTTAGAATAAGTGAGCATGGAGAATATTTAGGCACTTGAATTTCCAATAGTGATATCTCCTACAATACACTCTGAAGAATTGTAATATGGTAGAAAGTAAATGAGATGGCATTTGGAAGGGCTAAAGAGTATTTTTATTAGGTATTATTTTACTTAGTTGTCATTACATGGATTCTTAGTTTGGATATTACTTGTACATTTAATTCAAACACATTTCAGAGATTTCAAAATCTCTGAAAATTTATCTTTATTCTTTGTTTGCCAATTTTGCCCATGATGTGATTTTTTTTATATCTAACTAGTTTCTCTGCTCCATCCACTAACACAATCAAATCTTTCTCTCAGTGAGGAGCATTCAAAATAATTTCTCTCAATTTTCCGAGGTATACCCATGAAAAACTCCTGATTAATCCCATGACAAATCAGAAACTTTCTAAAATTTCACATTTTAGCCAATTTAAAAATCATGTTACAAAATCTGATCGAGTCTCACTAATTCCAGTCTGATTAAACTAGACTTGAATTTCAGTTTCATTAAGAATAAGCACAAGCTTTTCAGGAATGACACTGTTGCAATCTGGACTTCTGGGGCCTAATTCTGGTCTCGGAGAGATGTGTGCATGCAAAACATCACTCGCTTGAGGACTTAGCTTAATTTGTACAGGTAAATACCGAGGTGCATACTAATGATGTGTGCACAAGATTTGTAGGAATGCACACTGGAGACCCACTGGGAAAACAATGGGCCTTTTCTGGCACTCTCTGAAATATGGTGCAGCAACTTCTACAATAGAGAAATTTGAAATGTCCACAGCAGAAGAAATATAGCTCCCATTTTTTGCTAATGATAGCACAGCAGGAGCCTGGGACCCCTGAAAACCAGGAGAGCAGCTTCCTTTTTTGAGTTTTAAATCTTTATATAATCAGATTGGGATATGTTGACACAAGAACAAAACCTGAAATTAAAAAGGAAAGTAAGAAGCCTTCCATTGTAAAGAAATTGTCCTGGTGTGCTTTCCCTAGTTCATACTTGCTCTTTGGGTTCAGTTTACACCAGCCACATAGAAAATATTTCTACCAGACAATATATGCCCTGGAGATATTTGAAAAGGGTGGTCCTTATCCATACTATTAGCCCCACCTTGGAAAGACATAACACAACAGGGCATTAATGGTGATTAATTGAAGACACACTCTAACATCAGTGCAATTTTATTGAATTACCACGTTGTGTTGTCTCTGCATTATCTGGACCAGAAATATTTCATTTCAGCTAAATCACAATTTTGTAAGACAGCCTTGTCTTCTTAATTTGTCACTGTGTACTATATGTCACTGAAGTCTCACCTCCCCAAATCAATGCCATAGGCTACTACTCTGGAAAGAAACCTGTCACACAGCATAGAAAAGGTAAAACCACCAAACAAAGTTTATAGCTGAACTCACCACTCAGGCTTTTCATTCCCACAGGCTTAGCGGTGTGTAAATTACCCAAAGCCAAGTTAGAAAGATATGTACTTTCAACTGCCACATTTTATATTTATTTTACACACACACCACCACTTCTGCTGTTTCCGGCTACTGCCTCTTCCACGGCAGTTCCTGGGTAGCACAGAAGAGAATGGAAAGGGAAGAAAGCATTGGTGGCTAAGAGGAAAAGTTACGATTGACGTGAGGGCAAATACTGAAAGTAGCTCTGGGAACTGTGCAGTAGAGTTGCTGGCAAGAGACAAAGTATGGGAAAATAGGATAAAATATTTAATAATCAACCCAACAATTCTAGAACGTTGAAGTTAGTAGTTTCAATCATTGTCCCTTTTACTAAGAAGCCACTTTAAACAAAAAAAGAAAACAACATTACAGGCCTGCCAGGTACTTTTACATTGGTCTAACAAATATGACAAATTTTTCTCCAAAGTGTGAGAGAATGAGCCAAAGGGAGGACAAAGAGTGGTGGTTTGTAGGTTGTGTGCTTCTTTGCAAACAGGGGCTGCTAACAGGGAGTTTCGAGAGGGAGTTCTCCAGGTGAAGTAGGAGCAAATACAGGACCCTTGAGGACCATGTGCTGTGGCCGGCATTTGGAAGCTGTGAGCTTCTAAACAAGGTCTGAAATCTAGAAGACTCTGTTCATTGGCTGAGCCTTAGTCGGGGGCGGGGCTATCAGGAAGCCCAAGTCTTGACAAAGCAGTGAGTCAGTGACCAGGGAGCTTTGTGAACAGGGAGTTTCGAGAGGGAGTTCAGAAGGGGAGAGGGAAGGGGGCAAGATACACTTGCCATTCTTTAAAACCTTTAAACTAAACTATAACCAAAACTTCTTGATTTAAACAAAAACCCTATCATTAACCTAGGTAGCTGTCAAGGTTCCTCCCCCACTCTGAACTCTAGGGTATGGATGTGGGGACCTGCATGAAAAACCTCCTAAGCTTATCTTTACCAGCTTAGGTCAAAACTTCCCCAAGGTACAAAATATTACACCTTGAACTGGCCGCTACCACCACCAAACTAATACTGGTTACTGGGGAAGAGCTGTTTGGACGCGTCCTTCCCCCCAAAATACTTCCCAAAACCTTGCACCCCACTTCCTGGACAAGGTTTGGTAAAAAGCCTCACCAATTTGCCTAGGTGACTACAGACCCAGACCCTTGGATCTTAAGAACACTGAACAATCCTCCCAACACTTGCACCCCCCCCTTTCCTGGGAAATGTTGGATAAAAAGCCTCACCAATTTGCATAGGTGACCACAGACCCAAACCCTTGGATCTGAGAACAATGAAAAAGCATTCAGTGTTTTACAAGAAGACTTTTAATAAAAAATAGAAGTAAATAGAAATAAAGAAATCCCCCCTGTAAAATCAGGATGGTAGATATCTTACAGGGTAATTAGATTCAAAAACATAGAGAACCCCTCTAGGCAAAACCTTAAGTTACAAAAAAGATACACAGACAGAAATAGTTATTCTATTCAGCACAATTCTTTTCTCAGCCATTTAAAGAAATCATAATCTAACACATACCTAGCTAGATTACTTACTAAAAGTTCTAAGACTCCATTCCTGTTCTGTCCCTGGCCAAGACGACTACAGACAGACACAGACCCTTTGTTTCTCTCCCTCCTCCCAGCTTTTGAAAGTATCTTGTCTCCTCATTGGTCATTTTGGTCAGGTGCCAGCGAGGTTACCTTTAGCTTTTTAACCCTTTACAGGTGAGAGGAGCTTTCCCCTGGCCAGGAGGGATTTCAAAGGGGTTTACCCTTCCCTTTATATTTATGACAGTAGCTATAGGAGAGAATGCAGGCAGAAGCCCAGCAGCAGAATGGAGACTATCCTGTTTATTGCACTCAGTGTAGCATGTATGATTACCTGCCCTGTGGGCGGGTGGCATATGTGTGCATTCGGTACAAGAAGCTCATGGCCCTCAGAGACTGTGTACGGGCTTTGGAGGCTAGGGTGGCAGAACTGGAAGAGCTAAGGGAGGCAGAGAGATATGTTGATGAGGCTTTCCGGGACTCTGTAGATTTGTCCCACCTCTGGTCAGACAGCCCCTGAGCTGTTAAGGAGGATGAAAGGCCCAGAGAAGGAGACCAGTCAATGGGAGCAGGGGAAAACCTTCCCATAGTTGGGACCCTCCTTCCAGATGATGTTGGGATATCCTCTCACACTGAGGTTACCTCTCCGGGGGAGGGAACTCCAGTAATTAGGAAAAGGCAGGTGTTAGTAATGGGAGATTCAATCATTAGAAACATAGATAGCTGCGTTTGTGATGACCGGGAGAACCATATGGTGACTTGCCTATCTGGTGCGAAGGTTGCAGATCTCTCGAGGCATCTAGATAGACTTATGTGTAGTGCTGGGGAGGAGCCGGTGGTCGTGGTACATGTAGGTACCAATGACATAGGGGAAGGGTAGGAGAGACGTCCTGAAGGCCAAATTTAGGCTGCTAGGAAAGAGACTGAAATCCAGGATCTCTATGGTGGCATTTTCAGAAATGGTTCCAGTTCCACGCGTAGGGCCAGGTAGGCAGGAAGAGCTTCAGAGTCTCAGTGCGTGGATGAGACGATGGTGTAGGGAGGAGGAGTTTAGATTTATTAGGAACTGGGGAAACTTTTGGGGTGGGGGAGCCCATACAGGAAGGATGGGCTCCACCTAAACCAAAATGGATCCAGACTGCTGGCACTTAATATTAAAAAGGTTGCAGAGCAGTTTTTAAACTAAGAGATGGGGGAAAGCCGATTGCTGCAGAGGTGCACGTAGATCGGACCGAGATTTCTCTTAGAGGAGAGTCTTTTGATAGAGATTCTCTAGGTTTTAGTCAGGAGGAGAGGATGGAAGAGGATAAAGTATGGGCCAGATCAGACGAGAAACATTCACATAAAAAAGAATCTGACACATCAGAAAAGGGCAGACAAATAAAGAGTGACAAGCTTTTAAAGTGCTTGTACACAAATGCTAGAAGTCTAAATAATAAGATGGGTGAACCAGAGTGCCTCATGTAAAGGAGGATATTGATATAATAGGCATCACAGAAACCTGGTGGAGTCAGGACAATCAATGGGAACAATCATTCCGGGGTACAAAATATATCAGAAGGACAGAACAGGTCATGCAGGGGGTGGGGGAGGTAGCACTATATGTGAAAAAATATATAGACTCAAATGAAGTAAAAATCTTAAATGAATCCACATGTTCCATAGAATCTCTATGGATAGTAATTCCATGCTCTAATAGGAATATAACAGTAGGGATCTATTATCGACCACCTGACCAGGACAGTGATAGTGACTCTGAAGTGCTAAGGGAGACTAGAGAGGCTGTCAAATAATAGTGGGGGATTTCAATTATCCCCATATTGACAGGGTACATGTCACCTCAGGACAAAATGCAGAGACAAATTTTTTTGATACTTTAAATGACTGCTTCTTGGAGCATCTGGTACAGGAACCCACAAGGGGAGAGGCAATTCTTGATTTAGTCCTGAGTGGAGCGCATGATCTGGTCCGAGAGGTAACTATAACAGGACCGCTTGGAAATAGTGACCATAATATAATAACATTTAACATTCCTGTGGTGGGAAGAACACCTCAACAGCTCAACACTGTGACACTTAATTTCAGAAAGGGGAACTAGGCAAAAATGAGGAGGTTAGTTAAACAGAATTTAAAAGGTACAGTGACTAGAGTGAAATCCCTGCAAGCTGCATGGATACTTTTCAAAGACACCATAATAGAGGCCCAACTTAAATGTATACCCCAAATTAAAAAACACAGTAAAAGAACTCAAAAAGAGCCACCGTGGCTTAACAATCATGTAAAAGAAGCAGTGAGAGATAAAAAGGCATCTTTTAAAAAGTGGAAGTCAAATCCTAGTGAGAAATAGAAGGGAGCATAAACTGCCAAATTAAGTGTAAAAATGTAATAAGAAAAGCCAAAAAGGAGTTTGAAGAACAGCTAGCCAAAAACTCAAAAGGTAATAACAAAATGTTTTTTAAGTACATCAGAAGCAGGAAGCCTGCTAAACTACCAGTGGGGCCCCTGGATGATCAAGATACAAAAGGAGCACTTAAAGATGACAAAGTCATTGTGGAGAAACTAAATGAATTCTTTGCTTCAGTGTTCATGGCTGAGGATGTTAGGGAGATTCCCAAACCTGAGCCATCCTTTGTAGGTGACAAATCTGAGGAATTGTCACAGATTGAAGTGTCGTTAGAGGAGGTTTTGGAATTAATTGATAAACTTAACAGTAACAAATCACTGGGACCAGATGGCATTCACCCAAGAGTTCTGAAAGAACTCAAATGTGAAATTGCAGAACTATTAATTATAGTTTTGTAATCTGTCCTGTAGATCAGCTACTGTACTCAATGACTGGAAGATAGCTAATGTAACGCCAATATTTAAAAAGGGCTCTAGAGGTGATCCTGGCAATTACACACCGGTAAGTCTACCTTGAGTACCGGGCAAATTAGTTGAAACAATAGTAAAGAATAAAATTGTCAGACACATAGATGACATCAACATGGTTTCTGTAAAGAGAAATCATGTTTTACTAATCTATTAGAGTTCTTTGAAGGGGTCAACAAACATGTGGATAGGGAGGATCCAGTGGACATAGTGTACTTAGATTTCCAGAAAGCCTTTGAAAAGGTCCCTCACCAAAGGTTCTTTCATAAATTAAGTTGTCATGGGATAAGAGGAAAAGTCCTTTCATGGATTGAGAACTGATTAAAAGACAGGAAACAAAGGGTAGGAATAAATGGTAAATTTTCAGAATGGAAAGGGGTAACTAGTGGTATTTCCCAAGGGTCAATCGTAGGACCAATCCTATTCAACTTATTCATAAATGATCTGGAGAAAGGGATAAACAGCGAGGTGGCAAAGTTTGCAGATGATACTAAACTGCTCAAGATAGTTAAGACTAAAGCATTCTGTGAAGAACTTCAAAAAGCTCTCACAAAACTAAGTGATTGGGCAACAAAATGGCAAATGAAATTTAATGTGGATAAATATAAAGTAATGCACATTGGAAAAAATAACCCCAACTATACATACAATATGATGGGGGCTAATTTAGCTACAACTAATCAGGAAAGAGATCTTGGAGTCATCTTGGATAGTTCTCTGAAGACGTCCATGCAGTTTGCAGCCACAGTCAACAAAACAAACAGGATGTTAGGAATCATTTAAAAAGGGATAGAGAATAAGATGGAGAATATCTTATTGTCCTTATATAAATCCATGGTATGCCCACATCTTGAATACTGCGTACAGATGTGGTCTCCTCATATCAAAAAAGATATACTGGCATTAGAAAAGGTTCAGAGAAGGGCAACTAAAATGATTAGGAGTTTGGAACGGGTCCCATATGAGGAGAGATTAAAGAGGCTAGGACTTTTCAGCTTGGAAAAGAGGAGACTAAGGGGGGGAGATGATAGAGGTATATAAAATCATGAGTGGAGAAGAGAAAGTGAATAAGGAAAAGTTATTTACTTGTTCCCATAATATAAGAACTAGGGGCCACCAAATGAAATTAATGGGCAGCAGTTTAAAACAAATAAAAGGAAGTTCTTCTTCACACAGCGCACAGTCAACCTGTGGAACTCCTTGCCTGAGGAGGTTGTGAAGGCTAGGACTATAACAGGGTTTAAAAGAGAACTAAATAAATTCATGGAGGTTAAGTCCATTAATGGCTATTAGCCAGTCCCTAGCCTCTGTTTGTCAGAGGGTGGAGATGGATGGCAGAGATCACTTGGTCATTGCCTATTAGGTTTACTTCCTCTGGCGCACCTGGTGTTGTCCGCTGTCGGCAGACAGGATACTGGGCTGGATGGACCTTTGTTCTGACCCAGCATGGCCATTGTTATGTTCTTATGTTAAAGAAACAGTAGTCAAAATAAAAATATGCTTTTGCAGTGGAGAGCATTTTTTAAATAATGATTTATTTCCCTGATTTGAGTTTAAGTTTTTCCCTCCCCGCTGAAATAATTAATCAAAACAAATGAGCCAGCAAACACACAATACCAAGTGACTTGAAATCACTGTGCACATTAACTATCTTTGGGAATTTCATATACCATACTGTGCAGCATGTATAGTATAGCCTTTACTAAAATGAGTTGTGTACCTGATTGTTATTTTAAAACATGAGTTATTGGTAAATGAAAATATAGAATAGATTGTGAAATCATACTCATTCTTTGTTTTTGATTGCTCCTATCTTTGAAATCTTTGAATATAGTTCTGTTGCTGTACAAGATACTGACTGCCTAATTCTTGTAATTGCCTAGTAATTGTCTCCTTTACCTCACTTTGGTACTGTAAAGGGTCCTTAGAGTAACTGAAAATAAGACTCTTAGTAAACAAACAAGTCTAAAAGCAAGAGAGAAAATCTCAAATCTAACCATTGGAAAATCCTGTCTTGTAAAGATAGTATTTTCTGTGAGCCACTTTTTACAGACAGCATATAACTTACATCATGGACACACAAAGTGATATGTTCCTGCAGGTAAGACAAAGTAGCTTATCAAGGAAAGTAGATACAGTAGTACAATACTGGAATGACAAACTTCAGAAAAAAAGACATAGCTACTTAGAGTGCCAAGCAATTCAGATAAGAATTTGTCCATAATGTTGAAAACCTTTATACTTTTTAGTCCAAGATCCTTATTTTTTCAGTGGGGTGAAACCCATAATTGGTTAAAATATACAGTTGAAGTTCCTATCCCACTCTGAACAGAACATTCACACACACTAGCTCATCCAGACTTACCATTTCCTTGTGGTTGGGCTTCACAAGAAATCCATCTTTGTAACAACCAAACATAAACTTTAGCCTAAGCTTTCTGCCTAAACTTGGATGACTGAGAGTTCATTCTGCTCAAAAAAAAGAGGGGCTCAAAATCATGAGTGGAGCTAATCAGATCCACCAGCTGATATGACAGCAGTAATTAAACTGTACCTTCATGCAAGATTTAAACACCTGATGTATAAATGACTCACTATGGGGTCCTTTTGCAGTTTCCTAGTATCACTGACCTTTTAGTGGACATTATAACTGAACTGCCTCTGAGAACATATGAATGTTTAGGAGTTTTCAATGCCAATTTAGGGAGGTAGTTTAGCAAAGATTAATTGAGACGCTGTTCTAAGCATGAGGGGTGGCACGAAAATAAGAATGTGGGCAAGAGAGAAGCTTAGAAGAAAGTGAAGGTGGGAAGGAAGTGAGTACTGGGATTCCTGTTATACAAATGAGGAAAGAAAGAAAGAAAGAAAGAAAGAAAGAAAGAAAGAAAGAAAGAAAGAAAGAAAGAAAGAAAGAAAGAAAGAAAGAAAGAAAGAAAGAAAGAAAGAAAGAAAGAAAGAATTCACACCCTAGTCATCCTCCACCAGAATATACTAACTGCCCAGAAGCCAAATCCTGGCCTCTTCCCCAAACCCATGTCTCTGGAGGACCCTTAAAGCACCAGAACCACATAGTTTCTCATTACATAGTCTGTAGGGGGATAAACCACAAAAAGTTCATGCCAGGGTCTTTACAAAGAAGAGGAATGGTGGGGTCGGCTGATGTCTACTGACTCCATAGTTATGCTGTTTCATGTCTGCAATGCCCTGATAGGCTGCAGAGTGTCTGAGCTGGGACTCCACATGTGGAAAGAGGGAAGGAGAGGAATTCCATTTTCCCTACATTTGCAGTGATCCCCTGCCCTATGCTTATTTACTCAGGCTTTGCACAGAGGACCAAACTATGGCCCTGAGCATTGAAACTTTCTAGGCTTGGACACCTTACAATGTTCCCTTCCTGTTTGTCCTAGTGCAGCCTTTATGCTACTGCTGTTGTTGCTCTTACACTAATGCTGCCTTTTGGGAATTGAGAACTGCGCTGTGTAAATACAATATGCATGCCTAAAATATTAAATGCTTAACTGTTTGTTTGTACACCTATGAAACATGCTGTAGCAGAATTAAGCTAGGTCCCTAAAGAATCATTAACTTGTATTATCCTGAAGTATTTATTATGGTGGCATATGCAATGGATAATATTTGTTTACATTTTTAATTACTCACATTTTCAGCCAAGAAAATCTCTGAGGATAATGCCTCATTTACAAGAGTCCTGGCAAAAGACAACATAATGTAATCACACATTACCAACAATTCCATGACAACCATGCAATGGTTTAAATAGGAAATTTTTAAAAAAGACCATAATTATAGTAAGTGATAAAAAAATTTAAACAGAAGAGACTGTAACATTACTAAACAGAAATTAAGGGAAAATTCCTCTAGTTCTTGAAGATATTGAGCTTGTTCCAAAGCCTATTCAAGTCAATGGGCTTTGAATCAGATCCACTATGAATAAACGTGTTGAAACTAAATACCTGCTAAAGCTTCATTTTGTACCTCCAGAGTTTCCCAGGTTAACAAGTCCTATTATTAAGAGACCTTAATTTTTTTCATAGAAATAAATATAGCTCAAACTTAATGAACAGACACATTTGATTTTAAAAATAAAGCAAAGACGCGTGCTTCTAAAAGGTTTTTCTGGGGTAGGGAAGGTTGTAATAGACTGTGCCTGATGGATAACATTTCTAATAGAACTCACAAATGAATGAGGTATACTAACCTCAAATCTTGCTTCAACCATGTTTTTGGCAAGTTTCACAGACATTTCCTATGCTGAATTTCAAATGGATAGAGAATTGATTCTATAGAAATAATTAGTCTCCTGACTCCATCCTTGTTTACATTGCCATAATTCCAGTTCACCTAATTCCCAGGGCCAAAATAGACCCTAAGTCAGTGATCCCCAACCTTTCTGTGGGAATAGCTCATTCCTATTCCCAGAAGACTGTGGCACGCACCAGACGCCCCGCCGCCAAAATGCTGCCGACAAGCGGCCGTGCTCGGCGGCAGCATTTTACTTGTTCTTTATTTCAAAAATATAAATCAACTATGGGCCAGATTTTCTGGTCACAGTGAGATCAATCAGGAGTGACTCTACTGATGTCAGTGAAGTAACACCAAAGTTAAACTGGTGTTAAGTAATATCAGATTTGTATTTTAGGAATAAATGTTGAAAAATGTGGGATGCAAAACAGATAATTTTCTTCAAAATTTGCAATTTCCCTTTGTTTAATTTGAAGTTGTATTTTTTATGCATTTTTAAATTATTAATACTCTCCCAGGGTGATTCCACAGCATTGCTATAATTCTGCCTGGCATTATAGTGGACTGATAGGTCTGATCCAAAGCCTGTTGAAGCCAAGGAGGGATCAGGACCTATGTCAGCATTAAGAGGAGATGATGGTTCCTATTGCTTTTCTTAACTTTAGCTAAGCTGAAAACTTAAAATAGTCAAAGCCTAAATCTATGTGACAAGAATCTGACCCCAAAAATGTAAAATACAACACAAAAGAAAATCTTTTAAAAAAATCTGAAAATGCTACAAAAATTGAATTGCTTTGGAGCGTGAATTCATAGTCTGGTTAATTTTCTGCACCCGGGAAAGCACAGATACAAAAAAGCTAAACTACACTATCATTTTATATTAATATAAATGTTTTGCTATAAATATGTCTTCATATACTTCTGGAGTTCCCAGAGCAAGTCTTGGAATGGGCACTGGGCTCTGTATCTGGACTTTCATACTGAGTTGGACTTACTGACCTACAGCAACAATAGTTATTTTGTGAAGCCTTGTCTTCACTGTGTGGATTGCCTTTACTTAGAGTAAGCAGCACAGAACAACAGCATGCAAGCGATGGCTATCATGATTTGAATCAAAAGAGCTGTTTAAACTCCAGGTTATAGTTCACCCAGTGAAAGAAAACTATGCCATGCTACTTTCTTAAAATACTAAAATCATATTCACCTCTTAATGTGTATATGTGTCATTCTCTTATTAATTCTAACAGAGTTTAGCTTGCACTCTGAGAGCAGAATAAACCCTTTAACTGTTATATTTTAGATGTCTGAGTCTCCAGCCTACTGTAACAGTTGATGAGTATCATGGCAAATGCAATGTCTCAGAATGAGTTTGATTAAAAATACATAAAATTAATGAGTGGTCAAAAAGGAGTGTTCTTTAGAAGGCGTAATTCAAAAAAGTGTCTATTTTCATCTTTGTAATGTAACCATCTCTGATATTTCTGTCATTTGGTGACACTTCCAGATATATTCATGGTGGTCATCTTTGATCATATAAATTCAAGAAATTCCAAGGCTTTTTCTATTTGCATAAAAAACAAAGACAGCATTGTCAGAAATCCCCAAATATGCATTTTGAATCAAGTTTCACCTAAATGCTATACAAAGACTCAGTGTCTAGATGCTAATTTATTGAAAATGGCTTTGCCTTGAGGAATTTCCCATTGGCACTTACTAGAGCTGAACTCAAAGTGGCAATGGCAAAAAGCAGCCATCGAAACTGCATTCATGCTGACATCTAAGCCTTAGTGCTCAGATTAGGAGTGCCCTGAAACAAAATGCTGTAGAAAGAAAAGCAAAACATTAAAAATGCTTTGGGTGCCAAGATTTTGCATGAAAAGACTGGAAAAAATATTAAATGTTAAAAATGCAACATAAAGAAAGAATTCAATGGAAAAGGTGATGTATAACATGCAGTGTTACAGTGACTGTTATATATGTATATATATATATATATATATATATATACACACATTGTTTGTGTATATCTGCAACTATATTCAGATTTAGATATATGGTCTACCAATAACATATGTAAGCGTGATGGTCGAGCTAGTTAATTTTTCTCCTGCTGAATGCCTGTGTTTATTTTATGAGAAGAGACGTGAAAAGTTCATTCATGTCAAAATGTGTTGCTAAGTATAAACATGCTGGTTCACTTTAGGCAGGATCAGAAAAGACCCTGGGTGTGTAATCTGTGAATTGATTCTATGCTGATATTGCCCAGGTTTTGTATTACTAAACTATGGTTCACAACAACAACAAAAATTTAACCTTTAAATAGAGGCACCAAAATAATTTAAAACAGATTGGAGGGTTTAAAGGGCTTCAAGAGTAAGCATCTCATATTTCAGTTCCTCCCCTCTAGGGCCTACCTATTTGGTGTTCAAAGTTCATCTCATATTGCAGCTGCTTATGTTCACATTTTCTGCAATGTATGGATGAGATGTCCCAAGGAAAAAAAACATAAAATAAAATATACAACATTAAAAAAATCTTCCCTAAAACAATGGTTTGGCTGTTATTGGGCAGGGAATAGGACAAATCACCCAGAGGCTTTTAAGTAAGAGCTAGGGAAAAAAAGAACAGAGAGAAACTGAGACGATTTTAAAGAGAATTTCAGTTTCAGGGGATTTTTTTTATCCAAAGTTCTCACAGGTTATAGAGCCCATTATTTTTTGTTCTTTTATTAAAAATTTCTTTGTAATTCATTTAGACTTCCTTGCCACAAGGCACAGATAGATAGCAACAACAAACAATTATACTACATATTTATCACTTTATTCCGTTTCACAGTGCATCTCTGGTTATGGGAACAATAGATTTTTGCACCTTGCTTTGGTTTCTATTTGTCAAGAGTAGCCTTTATAAACAATATATTTTCCTATTTTAATAAAAGAGTACAGCTGCACTAAATGCATGGGATGTGATTTGAAACAAAATGGACTAGACTACTGACTAGTACAACACCATCTTACAGTATGAATATCCTTTAGTGAATGATAAGATGGATGCCATACTTGTACTACGTTTTCTAGCTTTACAATTTAAGCAAAACTGCAATATTTTAATCAACATATGACATTAGGGTATATTAGTTTTTGCCAGGGTAATCCTACATTTGGTCCTGCAGCAAATGTAACTTTCCCTGCCAGCCGTCATCTTGCTCTAAGTATTCTATATTAGGTCTCCCATCCAACAGGTCTCCATGCTTTAAGGAAATTTCTTCTGTGTAATAATTTCTTGAGTTTCTCTCCAATAATAATATTAATAATCTATAATTAATAACTTACCAGCATCTCATATTCTTAAGGATACCAAAGCACTTTGAAGACTATGAGTGAAATACTGGCCTTATTGAAGTCAATGGGAGTACTGCTGTTGACTGCAGTGGGACCAGATTTTCACCCTAAAAGCCTAGTGTTACTTACTATGGAGTCGTTCCCATTTACTATCATGGGAGCAGGACTGAAGCCCAAATATACAGGAATATCTGCCCCCAACACGGAAGTGCAGCCACCTTGGCAACTGGATCAGGACCTAGATTTACAAGTTAACAACATGTTTACAAGTTTCAGAGTAGCAGCCGTGTTAGTCTGTATTCGCAAAAAGAAAAGGAGTACTTGTGGCACCTTAGAGACTAACCAATTTATTTGAGCATAAGCTTTCGTGGGCTACAGCTCACTTCATCAGATGCATTCAAGTGAGCTGTAGCTCACGAAAGCTTATGCACAAATAAATTGGTTAGTCTCTAAGATGCCACTAGTACTCCTTTTCTTTTTGCGAACATGTTTACAAGTTAACATTAGCAGTAAGGGGGAAACTTATAATAGTCTCTTCTTGCATTCTGACCGTACATGGCCAAGCAAATCCTCCTATAATCAAGGAAAGGGGAATAGTAAAGATTCCATGAAATCCACTAGGGACACAAAGAGCAGATCTCATTTCTCCAGGAAGTGTTTAAAAATGCTGGTGATGGGCACTATACAAGATCATAAACTAGATACAGAGATACAAGAGAAGTATATTGAATATTTATTTTCATAGGAAAATGATTGGTTTGAAAAGTATTAGATAATTGAAAATAGGGAAGCTTCTATGAGTCTGTTAAATGTGTTCTGGGGATTCAATAGTCTCATTCTGATTCCTGGTCTGAAGATAGGACCTACACAAATCTTAGAAAGTCTTGGGAATGAACATGAGTGAATTTCAGGATTGACAAAACAAGCGAAGGCAGAGTGCTTTGAAAAAGGCAAGATGTTTTATGACTCTGGATTTAAGCATGAGATAGGTGATGAGATTACATCTCCTGCCATACTATTTATTCTTTCAGGTAACACAATAGCAGAAGGGCATCCAAGATGCTAAATTGCCAAATTGAGCTAACACTAGCCAACTGATTTGCTTGACTAACTGTAGAAACACTCAGTGCTCTCAATGGTTTACAACCTGCCAGTGTACACATTTCTAATACTCAGATGTGTAACAAGGATTCAAAAATAGGGACACAACCAAAATAACAAAGAAGTGTCTTCTAAAAACCAGAACTATCATCAGGTTACTTTTCTCATGGGAATTTGAATGCATTTTTTTCCAACATATCCTCATGACTGCCCTCTTCCACTGGATTTCCCTCATATTGCTGAATACAAAGTGACCTCCAAAAGTCCTTTCCACACATGCTCAGGAATTAAGATATTTTTAACCTTTTCACATTTGGAACGCAGTTTAAAGTATATCAGTACTTCTAATATCTTGTAATTGCAGCATTGGGCCCTTGTTTTGTCTCTGTTAAAATGAAAGACTCTGACTGGGGATTTAGTTTGGTTTGCTCCCACAGGCATTCTTCTTTACATATTTTGTTTTATTATTTTATCCCACTATATGCTGTTTTCCCGTAGTGCAACTACATCTTCTTGCCACTCTCCTGTGACCCTTCCTCCCATCACACACACACAAAAGAAGAAAAGAAATCTGCAAATAATTAGCTAATTTCTAAAATAAGAATGGTAAAAGTAGGGGAACTATCCTGATTTTTCCCTATGAAATCCAATAATTTGGTTTTACAAACATGAGCAAGACCCTGCAGTAAAATGGTTTCCACGGTAAATATATGACCTAAGGAATTCTGCTGTGTCAATTTCTATAACAAAGGGGACATGGGAGAATATTTGGTTTCTCCTTAGGAGTACAACAGCTACATTACTGTTTTGGGCCTGATTCTCTTCTCTCACCAGTGTAAATCAAGATTAACTCCACTGAATGAAAGAGCCTTACAAAGGTGGAGAAGTGGTTCAAATGAGAGGAAAATCAGGCCCTAATAGTTGTTTGTGTATTTTAAATTACGTCCATGTGCCAAAGATTCTATGGGTATGATACCCTGAAATAAACAAATATCCCACCCTCTTGAAAAAAAATGCGCATGTGTGAATCAGTGAAGCTCAATAATGGGAAGGAGAGGGGAGTTTCTAGGGGCAGGACACAGACAGGATGCAGGGGAACTCAACATCTAGCAGAGATCCCTGGGTGTAGGAAACTGCAGTTTAAATAATACAATGGTGTGAAACATGTCTCAAGCCATTACTCATGAAAACAACAAAAATGCGGTGTTTAATGGCGTAAATCTGATAAAGGTATGCAGGAAAATTGTACTTTCTAAGGGCTTGATGTAAATATCACTGAAGTCAGTAGAAAGGAACAGTGGGGCTTTGATAAATTTGCTGATACTTCTGGGGCAACTTCACCTTAACAAAGGAAGCTGGTTTCTTGTATCACTTTCACTGTATTTCCAAAAATCGCATTAAAGACTAAAGCACTTGTAGATCACACTACAGAACTTACTAAAGAAGACACCACTGAAAAACAAGTCTGATTCTTACAGTCTGATTTGTCTTTTGCAAATTTGGGGAATTATGGTACATTGCACTATTTTTGCTTATACTTTCTACATACACATTTATTTGAAAGGTTAATGAAAATGCAGATGCAATGGTTCCTTTATATGGGGTTTACCTTCCAGGAGTGCCAGTTTTCAGGCTAATTGATTATGTCAGAAGCTCTATAAATATCAATAGCATATGGAAAGGTTAAGCTGGGGTCTCCACATAACTGGATTCATACTCTTTATTGATGATATAACCATTATCCAACCATAACGGAAGTACTTTGAGTGTGAAATAGAGTAGAACCTGGCTAATTTACACCAACGACTGACTGGGGAATGCATAGTTAATTACTGAATTTTGAAAATTAATGAGCAAATGTACAAACACGAGAAAAAAGCAAGAATAATGTATCATATAATGTACTTTACTAATTTATTTTGCCAGTTGTCATTTAGTTTTACTTATTTATAATATTTCTTAATTTCCTATTAAATGTATAGTAGCATATTGTGTTAAAAATAATGTCCTCTTAGTAATAAGTATTCTGACCACAGCATTCTGCTGTTAAACCTTCACTGACAGGTGAGGAGAGGCTCCTTTCCCAGACACAAATTTTAAAAAGCCAGTGCATTTAAACATTCTAGATGTTTTATTCAGTAATTGTAAGTTTTGTTATCTTTTCTTAGCACTTTAATTGAGGTCTTCAGAATGGTTCATTTTTCTAAATAATACTTTTGCTAAACCACAGTGGGGCCAATCTGGCCCCTATAGATCATTCCCATAGTATCAAGGGGCAGTAAAAAGGCTGTCACAGGCCAGGAGAGAATTCCCCTTGAGCAGAAGCAGTGTAGAGCCGACATAAGCAGCCCTGCAAGTGCCCTCTCACAGCCCCTTTGTGTAAAAGACATGTAGGTAGTAAGGTGGGGTGGCAGGGGGCTAGCTCTGCTGAGCACTACATGGATTCTGTGTTGCAGAGCCACCCATAGGCAGCCCAGAATGGGCTGTCATAAGTTAGAGTAGCCCCTGCGTATGCTATATAACTTATGCTGGGGCCACACTGGACCCGAGGACAGGCAAAACACAGGCAGCACGAAAGTGTCACAGATCTACTTTGCTTCCTGCTCCTCCTGCGCTGAATCTTCTGAACTCCCCCCACCACCTTTGGGGTTCTTTCATAGTGTATAACTTTCTCCACAGGTGATCAGGTGATTGCTTTGTGTGGAATTAGTCAGGTATGGGTTGCATTGGAGGTATAGTTAAAAAGTTAAAAGCTAGAGTAGTGCTCTGAGAATAAAGCCACTGCAAATGAGTTAAGGGTGTTAATGGAGAGCAAGTGCACATAAAAATTCTGTGAAGCACCATATTTTTAATTTAAGTCAATGAGCGATGTGATTTTTTGCATTAGAAATGTGAAGAAATGCTACTACCTTTGGCAGTTAGCTCAATATTTTCCTACCACACACACAGTAAGTAGGAAATAGCATGAATTCTACTGGGTGTGAAAGTATAATCTTTGATTTCAAAGTGCATTCGTGATTCACAGTGTAAATTCCCTTACAAGGAACAGCAAGTAGATACTGTAATACTTTTTTTGCCAGAAAGATTATTAGAGAGAATTTGTGGGAGACAACAAGGAATAATTAGCTCCATTTTTAGCAGCTGTTTTGTGCTCTGTTACATGACTCTTGTTACATGAGTCAGGAATGAAAGCCTGGCCCTACGTAAGTCAATAGCAAAACTCCCATTGACTTCAATGGACCAGCTTTCACCCCAACTGTTCAGGCTATTGCTGTAGGGCCAGATTTCTCCATCCTTGCTCACGTACTCCATGTAATCCCACTGAAATCAATGTGAAGAAAGGTACTATTCAATGTGAGTAAAGGAGGGAAGACCTGGCTCATAATTTTTAAAACGTACTACACCATTCAAACTGATACACAGTGTATTCGGTTTTTCATATAGTTGACAGTAATATGTGATTTAATGTCTAATTTGTTTTCTTAAGCTTTGTATATGCTGGGCATTCCAGCCGTTGATGGCTGACCTCAAGTGTAGCGGCTCCAGTGAAAACTCTTGGCATAGACAGTGTAAATTGCTATAGGCTGAGACGTGCACCTGCTTGAAACTAGGGTAAACTGCACCAGTTCAGATTGTAATGGCTTTACCTGCCCAGGGGTTTGCACTGGTGCAGCTACACCGAAGATTGAAATCAGGGCAAATTCCCACACAAAGCTTTAGACACTTCCATAGTCCTGTTCTCTTCATTCATAAGAATCATTTACATCTGAGAAGTAAAGGATTTACAAGGGATATGCAGAACAGAAAATACCTGCTATTTTCCTTTCTATGAAAAGTGAAAAAATATCTTATTTCTCCTGGCTTTTTGGCATGATGTAATTGGACATCACTGATGGATCTCACCATGTCTAGTTGAAAAAGGAAGAGCCAAATCCTGATCACTTGATTATGCAAATAATTCCAAAGACATCAGTGTGACTATGCAGAATTTAGCCCTGAGTATTGCCTGGGGGTTGGGGGCTGGCTTTGCTTTTAAAAGTATTCTTCCTTTAGTTGCTCCTTAGCCAGTATAGTGAAAAGATTTATTCCAAGCCACAGTATTTCCTTCTTAAAAATTCTGAGTGACAGTTCAGAGTCTTGGGGAAATACAAGTTTGTGTTTGGGGTATTTTTTATTACTGCGAATGACAAAACTAAATTTAGTTCCCAATTAAAAGAGAAATACATAGGAACAATCTAAGACCAGCAGATAAAGGATGGAAGGGAAAATTATTAAGCAGCATGGTATAACAGGAACCCAGGTGCAGAAGGGCCTCATTACACTTACATTCCTGTGCTATAACACACTGAATCAACAGTAAACAAACAAAACAAAACAAAATCCAAAGGACAATTTTATACAGTGGCTACACTTAAGATGAGCAAGTACATGTTTTTTGAAGAAAGACCATAACAACTTGGTTTTTACTTCCAAAATACAGTGGCATGTTAATTGCTTGAGCAGCCAAATGAAACTAAATGTAATTAAGACTAGTGTGGGGTTAATTTGGTCCATAATTATGTTATATAAAGTAAATGAAAATTGTTTCTTTCCTAAATTGCAATTCATTAAAATTATAGATATTAAAATAAGATACTATAAAATTACATGAAGCATGTACACATTAATAGCCATTAGTAATAGCTTGATATTTCTATCTAAGCAACAGTTTATTAGAATGCCCAAAGGTTATATTTGACAACCCACATGACTGATTTTTTCTCATCTTTTCTGTTCCTCTAAGATACTTCCTTTTACCATAGCTATAATATCTGCAGCTTCATGTTTTAGCACAAAAAGTATTTATTTCTTTTGCATTAGAGTTAACACATTCAAAACAGTTTCTTGTTCACAAACATTCTACATAGAATCATAGAATATCAAGGTTGGAAGGGACCCCAGAAGGTCATCTAGTCCAACCCCCTGCTCAAAGCAGGACCAATTCCCAGTTAAATCATCCCAGCCAGGGCTTTGTCAAGCCTGACCTTAAAAACCTCTAAGGAAGGAGATTCTACCACCTCCCTAGGTAACGCATTCCAGTGTTTCACCACCCTCTTAGTGAAAAAGTTTTTCCTAATATTCAATCTAAACCTCCCCCACTGCAACTTGAGACCATTACTCCTCGTTCTGTCATCTGCTACCATTGAGAACAGTCTAGAGCCATCCTCTTTGGAACCCCCTTTCAGGTAGTTGAAAGCAGCTATCAAATCCCCCCTCATTCTTCTCTTCTGCAGGCTAAACAATCCCAGCTCCCTCAGCCTCTCCTCATAACTCATGTGTTCCAGTCCCCTAATCATTTTTGTTGCCCTTCGCTGGACTCTCTCCAATTGATCCACATCCTTCTTGAAGTGCAGGGCCCAAAACTGGACACAGTACTCCAGATGAGGCCTCACCAATGTCGAATAGAGGGGAACGATCACGTCCCTTGATCTGCTCGCTATGCCCCTACTTATACATCCCAAAATGCCATTGGCCTTCTTGGCAACAAGGGCACACTGCTGACTCATATCCAGCTTCTCGTCCACTGTCACCCTTAGGTCCTTTTCCGCAGAACTGCTGCCTAGCTATTCGGTCCCTAGTCTGTAGCTGTGCATTGGGTTCTTCCGTCCTAAGTGCAGGACCCTGCACTTATCCTTATTGAACCTCATCAGATTCCTTTTGGCCCAATCCTCCAATTTGTCTAGGTCCTTCTGTATCCTATCCCTCCCCTCCAGCGTATCTACCACTCCTCCCAGTTTAGTATCATCCGCAAATTTGCTGAGAGTGCAATCCACACCATCCTCCAGATCATTTATGAAGATATTGAACAAAACCGGCCCCAGGACCGACCCTTGGGGCACTCCACTTGATACCGGCTGCCAACTAGACATGGAGCCATTGATCACTACCCGTTGAGCCGGACAATCTAGCCAGCTTTCTACCCACCTTATAGTGCATTCATCCAGCCCATACTTCCTTAACTTGCTGACAAGAATACTGTGGGAGACCATGTCAAAAGCTTTGCTAAAGTCAAGAAACAATACATCCACTGCTTTCCCTTCATCCACAGAACCAGTAATCTCATCATAAAAGGCGATTAGATTAGTCAGGCATGACCTTCCCTTGGTGAATCCATGCTGGCTGTTCCTGATCACTTTCCTCTCATGCAAGTGCTTCAGGATTGATTCTTTGAGGACCTGCTCCATGATTTTTCCGGGGACTGAGGTGAGGCTGACTGGCCTGTAGTTCCCAGGATCCTCCTTCTTCCCTTTTTTAAAGATTGGCACTACATTAGCCTTTTTCCAGTCATCCAGGACTTCCCCGGTTCGCCACGAGTTTTCAAAGATAATGGCCAATGGCTCTGCAATCACAGCCGCCAATTCCTTCAGCACTCTCGGATGCAACTCGTCCGGCCCCATGGACCTGTGCACGTCCAGCTTTTCTAAATAGTCCCTAACCACCTCTAACTCCACAGAGGGCTGGCCATCTCTTCCCCATTTTGTGATGCCCAGCGCAGCAGTCTGGGAGCTGACCTTGTTAGTGAAAACAGAGGCAAAAAAAGCATTGAGTACATTAGCTTTTTCCACATCCTCTGTCACTAGGTTGCCTCCCTCATTCAGTAAGGGGCCCACACATTCCTTGGCTTTCTTCTTGTTGCCAACATACCTGAAGAAACCCTTCTTGTTACTCTTGACATCTCTGGCTAGCTGCAGCTCCAGGTGCGATTTGGCCTGGAACGAATCACAGAAACTACTGGGCTGCTAGAAAAAATTGCTCTTGAATTTTCCATTGCAACGCATTGATTTTGTTGGAATGCTAAATTCACAATTCCCTGCATCAGCATTGACTTCAGTTTGATGTAAGCATGTACTTACAGTTAAGTATGCACTTAACTGCTTTTCTGATTAGCAGTAGATTTAAGCAAGTGCTTAAGTGCTCTTTTAAATTGGAGCCTTCAGGAGCGCGAGTGGTGGACTTACACATATTACAGATTTGAAGTCAATGAGCGCTGCAAGGTCTCAGTACCTCTAGCAGTTGGACCCAATTCTGCTCTTACTTACACTTGTGAAAACCTATTGAAGTCAACACCAGAGTTCCATGGCTATAACTGTGGGCAGATTTTAATCCACACGTAGTTACAAGGAGAAATGTCAATGGGTACTTCGGTGAAGATTTACAACCCTCAGGATATCTGTGTAGACGTCATATCTTGTCCTCTATAGCTAAATGTTTGTCCACTGTTTCTTTTTCTGCACATTGTCATCTCAGGGGCACAAAATATCCAGCAATGATATTTTAACATTGGACATAATGATTCACCAAGACAGCATTCTAGCCAATATTGTCTCCCAGTGGTGTAACATGAATAAATGATTTTTCAGCAGGACTGAATAGTAGATAAAAGGGAAGACTTATAGCTATTGTAGTTACTTGTACTTATCAGATAGCAAACTTCAGGCCCAATCCTGCACTTCTTGTGGAACTCCGTGAAATCAGTGGTTGAATAGAAAATACAGGATCAGACTTGTTATCTCAGCTATCTCTAACTCTTACTGTGGCTGGATTTAAGAGTAAGAGACACATGAAACATTCCTTTGTACCATGCAGTCGGGGATCCCATTTAAACAGAAGACATAGGGCATAATCCTGTTAGTTAGAGTATCTTCATCTCTCATGGCATTCAGCACCTTGCAGGATTGGCTCCTATTATGCTACTTGAAAAACAGGTAACTAAAAATCATTTTAATTGGCTCTTTCAGGTTTTCTCTTATTAAATAAATTATCAAAGTAGTCCACATTATTGGTCCAGAACACCGGTAATTACAAAGTTACTGGAATGTTTTGGTCCATGCCTGTAGAATATTGTATGTACATTTTGTTTCTAGATTTATAAGCACTAAGTAAAATTTACCTTTAAAAACTGAATCTTTGGGGATAGAAATATTTGCATTAACTCAAGATCAGACTGTTTTGTTGGCAGAATGGTGTTATTACCAGGAACAGCAATTATATGACTTGAGTATCTACCAATTTTAAGTGTAATCCCCCAACTAAATGGTTCCTGTAATTTCCTTATTAAAATGTGTTTAAAAATAAAAGATAAGCATCCTATAATGTAGTTTTGGTTACACCTGCGAAAAATCTAAACTGTAGTGTGGCCTTATTTAATAACCTGACAGAAGATAACATTATGTACAATATCTATCATAACCATAGATGTGCTTTTTAGCAAACTAAGGGCTAAATTTTGCAGTATTTAATTGAGCAAAACTCCCAATGACTTCAATGAAGGTTTTGCTTGATTAAGGACCACAGAATTTGGCCTTAATAATATTTTATCATTTCATGCATGAAAATGTTGGGTAATAATAGTTGTTAGCATTCCAAGTAAAGAAGAACATGCAAACTATTCTGCTATAAAACATTGAGTCACACCAGATTTCATACCCCCCCCCAAATAGTTTATATATATTAAACAGGGAAATCACAACAGAAAAAAATGGATTTAGTTCAGATGTTGAGCTGCTATGTAAACCAATTATCTATCCTGAGGGAAACAGCTCTGTCTACAGCTACTTAGGCTCTAGGGCCTATTACAAATCCTGGAGTGGGCTGTTGTTTCAGTTCTCAAGGGAATCTACCAAGTCACATTGGAAATAGTTGACAATAATTAGAAAGCCTGCTTCTGCCAGTATTGCACACATTTTTAATACCTTCCTAAGTGTTATGGGAGATAATACATACGGTTTTTAGAATTCTAGTCATGTTAAGGCAAACCACGGAAAGGACAACTAGACAATAGCCCCAAACTGGACTGCAACAGGCTAATTACTGTGGCTTCATTATAAAACCTCTTTTTACATAGGTCATCTGGGAAGTGTAATTAAAAATGCATTATTGGTGTATTTTTTTATTGAAGCAATTAAATTAAAAAGCCAAAAAAAATAATTATGTGAGGAACAAATAATAATGTTGGTCAACAGCGTTTATCTAAGAAAGAGAGAACATGTTAGTGGTTCATTAGCAGTAAATGTGTTAGCGGGAATGCTGTTTGAAAAATGAGCCATAGAATGGCTTTTAAATACTCAGATTAAAGGATTTATAATGTCAAGTTTATCACAGAAATTACAGATAGTATTACATTGCCATGAGTAATGGCACCTTTAATCTGACTTAGTAAATGATCTACATCACACTGTGTGCTTTCCGCAGTTATGGGGTATATATCTGTTAAAAGTTAAATATCTATATCGACTGGATATGTGGACATATACACATACATCTAAAATATATAGGGACATGTGGGATTCTTTAATACAATAACTACATTTATTACAGAAAAGGCTCTCAACCACCTAATCTGGACTCTCAGAGAAAATGCCAGCCTTTTGGGCATTCACAGATATAGCATTCTGGCTATTTGATTCAGAGCCATGCCACAAGAGTAAGGAGAGCAGGGAGTGAACCATACTAAAAGAGGTGGCTGGAAGCATTATCCCTGAGGAAGTGAAAGACAGGAAAATGGGCCCGATTCTGACTCCACTTATACTTTACACCATTGACTTCAGTTGTCCCACTTCTGATTTATGCTAGTGTAACTGAAGTTAAAATCAGGCCAGATGCCTTTGGAGATGCTTAAGGAGATCTCTAAAAGAGACTCTAGCTATACCTTTTAAAAAAGTAGACCAGGCCTTTCTCCCCAGTGAAGCACTCCAGTCACTTCCAGTGTGCAGCAAGAACAGAGATGTGGCCACACCTCCAATCCCACCAAGGCATACTTGTTGCCTCCACTGAGCTACTGAGCACTGTTGGTAGCATTAGCAGACTCCCCTTGCACTCAAAGTGTAGGCAGACACAGCATTATTGCCTCTTCCGTGGAAGAGGTATAGGTGTAAGGGTTTGTATAAATATTGTATATGATTATGTATTATATATATTTAAATGTTTAAATATTAAATTAATATTATGTATAATATAATTTCAGGTCCTGATGAAAAGTTTAAACTTACTGACTTGGTTGAGAGTTATTTACTAGGGACCAGAATCTACTCTTACTTCACTGGTGCAACTCCATTGACCTAGGAATAACCTGGTCCTAAGTATGGCTAAACTATTGGCAGGTCGTAGTTTTCAGAAACTGATGAAGGTTCTGTATTTTGACTATTGCAGAATCATGTCAGTTGAAACCTGAAGAAGGAAATTTTCTCTTAACAATGGCTTAAAGTGATCTTTTCTTATGATATATTACACTATACATTTTGTCTTACACTAAACCAAAAATGGCTAGATTTTTTTAAAGGAAAATTTAAAGGCAGGTAAACAATTACAAAATGATCTAGTCTGAATTCACTGCTAATTGTGTGAAGCTGCTAACGAATTTATTATGCAGTGAAACAACGGCCTTTGAAACACTGGGGCCTGCTCCTGCTCCCACTGAAATCATGGAAATCTTGCTGTTCCAGTAAAACTTTGTTGTACTGGAGCATAGCAGCCTTTTCACCAATTAACTTAGAAACCTTGTGTTGCTATTAAATTTGATTTCTAAGACTTTTCTGACAATAAAATATAGGTCATTTTATTTCCCCCAAAATTCAATACCTTTGAGACTCTCCCCTTCCCCACAAAAAAAAAGGAACCAAAGATGAGTTACCATGAATTTTACACCTTCTTATAATTCTCATTCCTAGCAAGAAAATAGAACACCCCAATTTGAAAACCTAACACTAATTAAATACACAAAAACTTACGTTATTGGGCAAATTGAAACCCTACGTATTGAAGTCTACATTAAATTACATGAGTGTAATTCCCCTTGGAGTAGGTTCCAGAGGTTCTAGAAGGAATTCTAGTCTGTAAAAGAGGCTTATTGGAACATCTCTGCGGGTGAGATTTACCTGCATTTAGTTTTTACGTATTAGGCTTAGACTTGCGTGTTTTATTTTATTTTGCTTGGTAATTCACTTTGGTCTGTCTGTTATCACTCGGAACCACTTATATCCTACTTTTTGTATTTAATAAAATCCCTTTTTACTTATTAATTAACCCACAGTATGTATTAATACCTTGGGGGGGCAAACAGCTGAGCATATCTCAGTGTATCCTGTATCAGTGCTATAGAGGGCGAACAATTTATGAGTTTACCCTGTATACGCTTTATAGAGGGTAAAATGGATTTATTTGGGGTTTGGACTCCATTGGGAGTTGGGTGTCTGAGGGCTGGAGACAGGAGCACTTCTTAAGCTGTTTTCAGTTAAGCCTGAAGCTTTTGGGGGACGTGCTTCAGACCTGGGTCTGTGTTTGTAGCAGGCTAGCATGTCTGGCACAGCCAGGCAAGGCACTGGAGTCCCAAGCTAGCAGGGAAAACAGGCTCAGAGGTAGTCTCAACACATCAGGTGGCAGTCCCAAAGGAGGTTTCTGTGATCTAACCCATCACAACTGGTGCAAGTCAAAATGTCGCAGTTAAGATGCTCATGTTTGAGTGTAGTTGTGTGTCAGCCAATTTGCCATGCGATGAATGGAGCCAAGTAAGGAGAGTAACAGAGGGCTACTTCTGCAGAGTAACTAGCAGAGAGCTCAACTTGAGTTTGAACATTTACTCCCATGAAGTGCCAGCCAATTTGCTTAGAAGGTGTTACAGGACCTCACCTTAGCCACAGTTTTCCACAGGTGGTTAAGATATATGAGAGAGATATCTAGGGTTACTCCAGAGTAGAAGAGGTGGGATTCATGTTTCAAGCAATGTCCACTGAGAAAGGTATTCAGTTCTTTTGTTGCTGTGGCATTATAAAGATGGAACATATTCAAAACTGTCTTGGTCACATCTGGTTGTAAATACCACTGATTACAATATTCAAAATAATCAAGACAGTCTTTAGATGGTCTTCCATTTTCAGAGAATAATTGTGCTTTAGACACCTAAGCAAATATTATCTGCATATGTGAACTTCCAGGACTGGATAAGTGGAAGGTCATTTGTGTATAGGTTGAAAAGCATGGGTGCCAGCACAGAGTCTTGGGGTAGATGGTTGGTTTGTCTTTTCCATAAACCAATTCTGTTTCCCATGTGCACTTGGAAACTTCTATTGCAGAGGAGAAAGTCAATGAAGTTGACTACCCACTCTGCTCTTGGATCCAGAAATACAGCTTCCATCTTCAGATTTTCTGAAAACCATTTTAATGAATGTTGTCAAAGCTAGCACTTGATCGCTGATGCGCCTATCTCTCTGAAAGCCTGCTTGCTCAACATTTAGTATTGATTCAATTTTTGGGAAATACGTTGAAGAATGAGATGCTCCAGCGCCTCGAATGGCTCAGACAACAGAGATATTGATCAACAACTTGCAACATTCTGGGGTCTTTCTCTGGTTTCCGGAGAGCAATGACTTTTGACATTCACCAGGTTTTTGGAAGTTGCTCTTCACTGATCACTTGCATGAAGAACTGTGCCAGCCACTGATGAGCAAACTCTGATGATATGTTGTCATAGCCAGCAGCAGTGCTGCTCCTAATATCACTCAAAGTTTTATCTAACTCAGTGTCTATAAACTGCTCTATGAGTTGCCAAGTGGTGTTTCTTTGAAGGAAATGATGCCATTCGTCACGGACTTGTCAGCTGACATGTTTCTCATGTGGAGCCTTTGACACATTCAGCAGATGGCTAGCAGCTTGGTTTGGCATGACAGGTGGTTAGCTTAGGGCGGGTGAGTGCTGATCTTCGCCCAGATGACAAATCAAATTCCAGCATTTCCGGCTTCAGTGAGTGATGTCTACATTCTGAGTCATCTCTTCCTATCATGTCCATCTAGCAGTATACAGTGGGAGGTCTTCCAAGTTCAGACATGATATAGGTGGAGCGTGACCATTCATGGATGGTCCTTGGACCCTTTGTTTACTTTCACTAATGAAATTGCACCTGGAAATAGCTGGTAAGTTCTGTAGCAGAAGACATCTTTTTTTATTTGTTCTGTTTATTTGTTGTTACACTTTTGAGATCTGCATAAATAAATAAAGAAACAATGAGTCTGAAGGTTCCATAGAATACATGATAGATATGTGCTCAAGAAGATTCACACTTGCCTATGGCACAAAGTTGTGGATCTGCTCCCTTCTTTTCTCCATTACTGTGGAAGTTTTCATGGGTAAACAGATACATGAGAGCTAGATGATCCTGTGTGGGATATCAATTACATTTTCTTCTCTAGCAGATTATTGTGAGTGTCAGTTAGGGGATGGAAAGAGAGGCCAAAGCTGTAGCTAGTAAGAATATTAAATTTCAAAGAATTACATGGATGACTAAGGTACAATTTAAAAAAAGGCAGAAATTATAAGGAGAAACACTTAGAGACTAAGACAGGGCTAACATTCATTTAGTTAGAGCAGAGGATGCTGTACAGACAGTTACCATTTTAGCATATGCTGACTGGTCTTCCTGTCTCATATAATAGATCCATTGTCCGTAAGAGCAGTTACTGGCAGTTTAATAAAGGCCAGTGTGGGTGGGCAGGCCAAAAGAAGGCAGTGGCACGTAGAATCAAAGTTTACTTGTTGAGAGAACTCTGAAGAACACCTACTTTATTCTAGTGAGGACAAAAAATGATTCAGAAAAAATTTAATATGAAGAGTTGTTACATAATGTATTTCTTCGGTTTTTTATCATACCATAGATGAACTCTAGAAAATAGGTACAAAGAATATGACATCAGTATATGATATATGCAAATTCAGGTAATTAGCAATATTTTATTTATTTATATTTATTAAATAGAGGCCTGTCCCATGGTCTAGGTACACTTACAGAATACAAAAACAATTTAAAACACTTTGCAATTTTAAAATATCCAACTGACACAAATTGAAACTCTCTGTATTCAACAACCACGCCCCCAACAAAAGCTTGGGAGGCTTTGCAACATTATGTGATGGTCAGTTCATTTAGGGTCTTATACACCCAGAGGAGAAATTAAATAAAGAATCAAGGATCCATCACTGAAAACACCAGCCTGTTTAAGCTAGGCCTATTGGTTCGAGTACCTCGTCTGATTGTAGCTGCTGTGATTTCCCTGCACTAAATAGGGTAATTTTTAGCCTTGCAATGCTCTAAACCTTTTAAAGTTTTGTACTCGGAGCTGCTCTGTAACTTTAGAGAAGGTGCTGATGACCATGCAAAAAATCGTAGCTATTTCTAACATAGATGACCAAATCTGAAATCACTGCAGAGGGTGATAAAATGAGGTGTAGAATGGTTGTCACTTTTAGGTACTATATGGGTTCACAGAAGATGAAGTTATCTTTTGTAAACATCCAAAAGTTCCACTATATGATTTAGTGCTGATAACCAGGGGCAGATACTAATAGGTTATGATTATATGAGCAGAAAATAACTCCAAGAGGTTAGTCTATGTGGAGGAGTATCTATCAACCTCTAAGGCAAGAGTTAAAATTAGTCTTTTCTTAGAGAAGCAGTGAAGCCAGATCTTTTCCCTTTGTGTGGTCTTCCTGACAGTGGCATTATATATGACAGCTGCAGTCTGTTTCAAACACTAAACTGTGGTTGTTTATTGACATGTCAGGAGACAAAGGATTTGGCCTAGAATTCCAGGCATAAAATGGATTAGCCAGAATTGTGTGAGATGGAAGTGTATCGTAAAAAATACGACATTTCAGGAACTATCATTTTTATTTTGGACATGTGGGAGGAGGAATCACTGTGGATATAGTATGGGAGGTAGTCTTTTGAACAGAAACTTTGATGGTTATGCAAGCAATGACTCAATAAGTCAGCAGATTCAGGGATGTTGGTTAAAATGCTGGTACGATTGTTTTGAAGTGTTTGCACCTCTCTATAGCTTACAGGCTTGGACATAGGTCTAGTGGTTTCTGGTATAATCTGCTGATCCTTCTTCTCACTTCTGGTGATTTCATTTCATTTTGCTATCACCAGAGACAAAGAACAACCCGGTTTAAATTTAAACTCCCTGCCCGCTTGTTCGTTAAATGCAGGGGAGGGGCCTTTTCAGGAGCACAGTGGAATCATTGTTGGAGGAGGGCACTGATTTTTAACTCCTGAAGGGACACATTTGGTACTATGACACTGGTGCTATGGAATATAAGGGGTTGAAATCTGGGCTCTATTGAAGTCAGTACTACCAGTGTCACATGGGGGCAGCAGTGGAAAGGAGAATCCCTTCCTTTGTTTATTAAATTGAACTCTTCTACAACTGGAGTGAGTGTTTCTGATCTTCATCATAGATTTTAAGGCCAGAAGGGACTACTGAGATCATCTAGTCTAGTGTAGCACAGACCATAGAACTTCCCTGAATTAATTCCTACTTCAGGTCCTATAGCTGTGGTTAAACTGGAAAAAAACCAAACATGCAATCTTTATTTAAAAATGTCCAGGGATGGAGAATCCTCCACAACCTTGGCACATTGTTCCAATAGTTAATCACATGGACTGTTGAAAATGTGCACCTTATTTCCAGTCTGAATATGTCTAGCTTAAACTTCCAGCAATTGAATCTTGTTACACCTTTTCCTGCTAGATCAAAAAGCCTTCTATTACCAAATTTCTGTTTCCCCTGTAGGCACTTACAAACTGTGATCAAATTGCCCCTTAACTTTCCCTTTAATAAACCAAATGGATTGGGCTCCTTGAGCCACTATAAGGCATGTTCTCCAATCCTTTAATCATTCTTATGGCTCTTCTCTGAAAGCTCTCCCATTTTTCAACATCCTTCATGAATTATTACCACCACTGGACACAGTATTCCAGTAGTGGTCACATCAGTGCCAAATACAGAGATAATACACCCTCTCGACTCCAGCTCAATATTCCCCTGTTTACATACCTAAGGATCATATTAACCCATTTGACCACAGCATCCCACTGGGAGTTCATATTTATCTGATTATCCCCCATGACCCTCAAATGTTTTCAGAGTCACTGCTTCTCAGAATGGAGTGTGGCCTGTATTCTTTGTTTCTAGACATAGGACTTACATTCGGCTATAGTGAAATGGGTATTGTTTAATTGCTCCTAGTTTACTAAGCCATACAGATTGTTCTGATTCAGTGGCCCAGGGACATGACTTCTTCATTATCTACCACTTTCCCAGTTTTTTGATCAGCAATGATTTTATGTTTTTTTTCCAAGGCACTGATAAAAATATTTAATAGTACAAGGCCAAGAACAAATCCCTGTGGGACCCCACTAGAAACAGACCAGCTCAAAGACGATTCTCCATTTACAGGTATATTTTGAGACCTATCTGTTAGTTTTTAATCCATTTAGTGTGTGCCGTGTTAATTTTGTATCGTTTTAGTTTCTTAATCAAGATGTCATCTGGTACCAAATCAACTGCCTGACAGAAGTCTAAGTATATTACACTATCACCTTTTCCATTCAAGCTTGTAATTGCGTCAAAAATTATATCAAGTTAATTTGACAGTGTCACAACTGGGGCTTGCCAGATCCAGTGGTCAGAGCAGGAGCTGGAGTTAGGAGTAAAGCCAAGGGTCAGAGCCACAGTCAGAATCAGGGACCGGGGCAGGGATCAGCTACAAGGCAGGAAGGTGAAAACCAGGAGCAGGTCAGGAAAGCAGGAACCAGGAGAAAGGCTGGGAAATAAGAACCAGAAACAAGTCAGGAAGGCAGGGCTCAGGAGTTAGGTAAGAAGGCAGGGTCCAATGTTGCAGTTTCATGAACAAATTCCTGTGTCTCTTTCTGGCTTAAGTAGTGTACCCAGTCCAATCAGAAACTCAGGTTCCTGTGGGCGGTACCTTTAGTGCAGAACCAGACTTTAGGGCTCCCAATTCTCCAGTCTCTAGTAGAGCCATGAGGTGGTGCTGTGGATGAAGTCCCAAGGCCTCACAGACAGGATCTATTTTCCATAAACCCATGTTGGTGTCATTAATTATATTACTCTTTAATTCACTATTAATAGAGCTTTAAGGTGTGGTTCACTGGGAGCATCACAGCCTGACTCTG
Organism: Lepidochelys olivacea; assembly: GCF_965140295.1. Taxonomy (NCBI): domain Eukaryota; kingdom Metazoa; phylum Chordata; order Testudines; family Cheloniidae; genus Lepidochelys; species Lepidochelys olivacea. Next base: position 35,218,935 of record NC_140421.1, read on the forward strand.
GCAGGACTTTGCTCCATGGATTTTATAGCATACTAACTTCCATGTAGAGCAGTCATATGAACTGCAAGGTACAGTGGAGATTGACAAGGTGTAAACAAGGAATTACTGGTAGATTTCTGTCTTTTTGGATTGAGCCAAGGAAAGAGGTGGGGATTGCTATCTTCTCTGTGACACCTAATTGTCTTTACTTTAGAAGCCTTCACTTGAAGAAGGATTGGGGGTAGCTTCCTCCATTACAAGGGATGAGGAATGATGACTGACAAACTTGCCCAGAGGAAGTAGCATTTTTATCATATAGAAGTATTTGGTATCTATCACTTCAGGTGGGGTGTTCGTAATGGCAAGGTCTGCTTGCTGGTGAGGTCAGCAGTATTCATTTGAAAACCAGAGGCAATATTAATGATTTCTTTGTTTTTATTTGTGCAACTTTGTACTAAGCAAATCATTTTCCTTCTAGCTGAAAGCTACTTATTTGAACATACACAATATTTATGTACTGTAATACTACTTAAAGTAATGCATATTACTGGAATGTATATGACTTACTATATGAATCTATAACTTGTACATTTATACACAAAGGCGAAGTGTATGTATAACAGCTGTAGTCTGTTTCAAACACTAAACTATGTTGTTTATTGGGAGCATAGCTGTTGGGCCACTGATCATGCATTCTCTTCTATGGCAGAACTGTCCTGCACGTGTGTGTATGTGGGGTGGGGGGGACAAGGGAGGCCTGGGGGGAGATGATTTGGTATGGCATGGCATCTTCATCATCCATCCCCATTTAGCACCTATGGGTGCTTGTGTTGCACATCAGATAAGCTCACAGGCTGTAACTGTAGTCTGCCCCTTTTCCTCCCACCCTATTTTGTATGTATTACTTCTACCTTGTGGCAATGGTTTGGCAAGTGGAGACTACTTCCTAGTGTACATGCTAGTTTAACTATCAACATCCTTAGTTGCTTCATCCACCTGCTGTATGTTGTTATAAACCTTGACTTTGAACTCCCTGAAGCAGGGACTGTTTACTTACTGCTTGTGTGTATAACACCCAGCAAAATGGGACCCTGTTCCTTAGTTAGTCCCATAGGAGCTACCATAATATAAATAACAATAATGACTGTACTTTGAATTACTAACTTTTCCTCTTATACACGTTGATCCTACTTCTCATCTCTAATCATTTATTCAACTCGGACACAGACTGGTAGAGGCCAAATTGTTATCTGATGGATCTTTGTTTGCTTGTGTGAAATTCATAGATTCACAGTGTTTAAGGCCAGAAAAGAGCATTAGATCACCTAATCTGACCTCCTCTACATCACAGGCCATTCATTTTCATCCAGTTATACCTATATTGAGCACAATAACTCATGTTTGGCTAAAGTATATTCTCCAGAAAGGCATCCAGCCTTGATCTGAAAACATCAAGAGATGAAGAGACTACCACTTCCCTTTGGTAGCAGTGGTTACTCACTGAAACAGTTAAAAACTAAAATTGAGCTGAATTTCTAATTTGAATGTATCTGTCTTCCACTCTGGCTATTGGTTCTTATTATTCCTTTTCTCAACTAGAATAAAAAAGTCCTTTAGTGCCTGGTATTTTCTCCCTGTGAAGATACTTCTACACTGTAATCAAATTTGCCATCACAACTTTACATCCAGAACAAAATTCACCACTGAGTTAGGAACAAACACACCCTAGTTAGCAGTCCTATCAGAGAGACTATGGATCCAATGAACATGGAGATTTGAATCCTAACCTCTGCTCACTCCAAAGAGTTGTCCCTCCAGAGTAGGGTTGGTGTTGTTGTATGGGAAAGCCTGCAGGTCTCAAACTATGCTGTAAATCAGCAGGTCCAGATAACTGGCATCCAAGAGTTTTAAAAGAGCATATTAACACTTGGAACATTGGGGAATTCCAGAAGACTGGAAGAAAGTAATGGTGTGCCAATGTTTAAAAAGAGCAAGTGGGATGATCCAGGTAATTATAGGCCTGTCAGTCTGACATCGAGCCCAGGCAAAATAATGAAGTGGTTAATTTGGGACTTGATTAATAAAGAATTAAAAGAGGGAAATATAATTAATGCCAATCACCATTGGTTTATGAAAAATAGATCCTGTCAATTCAAGCTAACTATATATATATATATATATATATATATATATATATATATATATATATATATATATATATATAGAAGAGATTACAAGTTTGGTTGATAGAGAATATTGTTTGTGTAATAGACTGCTGTACAGTATTTGACTTGGTATTGCACAACATTTTGATTAAAAAACTAGCATGATAATGAATTAACATGGCACACATTAAATGGATTAAAAACTGGCTAACTCATGTCATTGTAAATGGGGAGCAGGTGTTTTTGTAGTGGGGTTTCGCTGGGGCCTGTTCTTGGCCCTATGCTATTTAACATTTTTTGTCAATGACCCAGAATAAAACATAAAATAACTGATAAAGATGGCAGATTACACAAAAATGGGGAGTGTTAAATAATGCAAAAGTCAAGTCACTAACATAGAGCCATCTGGATGCTTGGTATAATGGGTACAAGCAAACAATATGTGTTTTAATATGGTTACATGTAAATGTACACATCTAGGAACAAAAAAAGAAGGCCATATTTACAGGATGGAGGACTTTTTCAGAGTCACTGCTTCTCAGGATAAAGATTTGGGGCTCATGCTAGATAATTAGCTGAACATGAGCTCCCAGTTTGAAACTGTGGCCAAAAGGGCTAATGTGATTCCTTGGATGCATAAACAGAGGAATCTCAAGTAGGAGTACAGAGATTATTTTACCTCTGTATTTGGCAATGGTGTGACCACTGCTGTAATACTCTATTCAGTTCTGGTGTCCACAATTCAACAAGGATGTTGAAAAAGAAGAGCCACAAGAATGATTAATGGATTAGAAAACCTGCCTTACAGTGATAGACTCCAGGAGCTCCATCTGTTTAGTTTAACAAAGAGAAGGTTAAGGGATTACTTGATTACAGTCTACAAGTAACTACATGGGGAACAAACATTTAATAAGGGGCTCTTTAAACTAGCAGAGAAATATATAACATGATCCAATGGCTGGAAGTTGAAATGCAAATTCAGACTGGAAATAAGGCATAAATGTTTAACAGTGAGGGTAATTAACCATCTGAACACTTGACTAGGGCTCTTGGTAGATTCTCCATCACTGACAATTTTTAAATCAAGATTGGATATTTTATCTTGAAGATATGCTCCAGGGATTATTTTGGGGAAGTTCTGTGGCCTGTGTTATATAGGAGTTCAGACTTGATAATCACAATGGTCCCTTTTGTCCTCAAAATCTAAGTCTATGAACTTTCTTGTAGCTAAACAGAGGATTTCACTTTCCAGGACTGTCAATCCAGTATCTCTTACATGCACAAAAACATGTACGTATATTGTAAAAATAATTAAAATTTTATGTTGCTATTTATGATGTGTAAAAAATTGTGTGTATGTACATACACATGCATATGCATTTGTTGCATGAGTAGTTGAGAACAACTGCTTTCTTATGTTCGGCATTGTTGGTACAGTATACATTTGTACTATTATTTCAACATGAATTGCTTATTAAAAAATCTCAGCTCATAAGTCTAAGAATTAATTATGCAGCCTAAGAAACCTGCATAGTTAATTCATTTTTAAAGAATATCTTTACTGACATTTTAAAAGAAATTATGTAATTTCCTAACAAATACACTAACAGTACAATCCCACCTAAGCAACTTTCCCAAGGGAAACCAATTTTAAAACCTTTCTCAAGAGTAGTGATGGCATCCCTGTTACTTAAGTCATTTAAACCAGACCAGACGAAGCATTCTAGAATATACTATAGGAAACAATCCTACACCACAGGTCAGAACAGGTCGCTTATTTCATATTGCAATTAAAAAACTCAATTTGTCAAGCATATACACACACACACACACACACACATAAAATCCCTCATAAACATCAACCACACAAAACTCCTGACAACTCTAACAATCATTCTGACAACAGAGCCAATCCCGTTCCATTCTGCAGTGGTCTCCTAGGTAACCAACACAGAGCCACAGAAATTGACTGCAAAGAGTGGAACTAAAACAAAAAAAGTGGCAGCATTTTCCACTATTGCCAGTATTCTAGTTTTGTTGAAACATAACAAACATACCAATATTAAAAACTGACATGGGTGAGAGCTTGAAACATATTGTAGCATTAGGTTTGTAGTATTAGTATCCTACTAGATGATTAGTAAGGAAAAGGACTACAAAACTGACCTGATAGTTCACCTCTTGTGACTTGTTTATTCTTGTTCTTCATAGATCAGTGTAGCTTACTACAGTGATATCGCACAGCCACAAAATGTACATGCAATATACAGCTATACAAATGTGCGTATATATAATCTGTGCACACAGTGTACATATATTATGTTTAACTGTATCATACACTATGTATATATAGTTTTAAATTATGTATTATCAGATTTTTATCTAAAAACTTAAGTTGTGTGCAAAATTAACATTTCCCATTTGTTCCAGAGTTTTTCATAACAAAATCCCTGAATCTCCATATTCCTGAGTTATAATTTTATATCTGACTTGGCCCATATTACTAACAAAACCATAGGGGCTAGTAGATTGCTCTTTTGTCTTTGTTGTACAACACAGAACCGTTAAGAATGAAATCCATGCCCAATGCAATTCAGGGAAAAGGATATAAGTAAAAATAAAGTGCACCATCTCATTGAAGGCTAGAAATTCTGACTCAGAAGTCCATCCAGATTCTCTCTGTAGCACCTCAGGGGGAAGCACTTTGCTGCATCTCTTTACCTAGTGCAGACAACTTCTCCCCATCTTTCACACCACCACCATACCCCTGTCAGCTCCATGGGCTAGTGATGGGAGGAAGTAGAGAGGGCAGCCAATGCTCCTTCCATCTCCTATCTGCTTGGTAAGCCACATTCCAAATGAGATGGAGGAAATGCTTATATGGGATGTGCTGGGGGATGAAGAGATCTTACTTCCTTGTGCAGCTACATCAGTCTGGGCCACAATTTGGCCATAAGTGTTGTGTTATGATAAGAAAGCATTGTCATCTTTTAACTTATGGGAAACACTCAGATACTATGGGGATGGAGGTCATATCACCTAGAGAGAGAGAGGTAGGTAGGCGTTAGAGAAGCCAAGGTCAATTTCAAATTGAAAAACAGGAAGCACACAAAACACTTTCAGGACTGATAAGCTATAAAATATTTGTTCACAAATTGGTTGGTTTTTGATTTTTAATAAATTCTTTCCTGCCCTGCAGTCTGAGCAGCAATACCAATAAGTATCATATTCTTCCTTTTTATCAATCCCTGGGTGAATTTCTATTTGGTATTTCTCAGTTTTCTTCTTCTATGTAATATAGCTTTTTGGCAGTAGAGGGCACTTATAATATAGACAAACCATAAACATTTATTCTGAAACTCTCAGAAAGCTTTTGTTTAGTTATGTGGAAACTGTAATACTGTCAAATTTTACTCTCTGTTTTGAATGATAAGAATTTAAAAATATAATGAATTTTAGTTTTCCAATTTAAAAATGGGAAAAGCTCATTTCAACACTTTCTTTGTTACAAAGACATTAATATATTTTATATAGTCTATTTAGGGTTACTTTGTTTTGTCTAGTGTTATATCAGAAAAGCAATAATCTATTGTTGTTAGTGTGACACTGTGAATAAAGGAAACCAAATTTTTCTTAAAAGATAATCCGAATTTATTAAATTTCTTTTTACTTTTTTTTAATGATACAGAAGTTAAATGAACTGAGCACAAACAGGTAAATTGGGTAATACAGAGGACCATAATACCAAGAAAAAGTTATAGGTTACAATAAAAATAGAGACACAGAAATATGGTTTAAGTACCTGAAAACTGATTCTGATCACAAGTAGGAATGGTGCACCCTTACTGGGGAACAGTCCTAATAAAGGGACTGATCTTGTAAGGTGCTGAGCACTCTCATGTCTTTAGTACTAAAGTACATAGCAGGATCTGAATCATGCAAAGGATTGGGATTTAACGGAATAGAGAAATGTGTCTCAGATCATCCCTGTTTGTAGCCAGATGACACGTCTGGATTTTTCTAATTGAAGTATTTTGCTGGTAAAATGTAGTTCACAAAATCCTGCAATCTTCAGCAACGATCCTGCAAAACCTTCATTGACATGAATTGTCCTTAGAGGTCAACGGCTCTACTCACATGGGTAAGGAATTTCAGAATCAAGCCTTAAAATAACAAGACCATGTTTTACTCCTTTTTTTCTTTTCATTGTCTATCATTCATTTGATTTTTATAACATGAATTTGGTTAAATACTCCCAACACATTAAGAACAGCCTCTGTAAAATAAAAATAACACAAAAAAGCACAAATCTTCACCACAAATTGGCTGTTTGAAGATATTGGATCAGATCATCAATGGGCATCAGCTGGTGTAGTTCTGATGATGTCAGTGAAGGTATGCTGATTGACATCAGATGAAGAGCTGGTAAATTATTTATCAAAACAGTTTCCCCTAACATTCTGGATGAGATATAAATGTCTTCAAAATTTTAATTATTTTAAATATGTTCGCAAAAAAAACCCATTCTTACATTAGCAAAGGCCCTATGGAACAATAAATTCAAATGGCCAGTGCTTATAACCTGATCTGGTCTTCAGCTTAACTTGCAGTACTTCCATGACAAAAAACAATGGGCCAATTTTCTGCTGGTATAAATTGGTGCAGCTCCATTGACTTCAATTGCTCTGTGCCAATTTATACCAGCAGAAAATTGGTTCAATATGACCATAACCGTCCTCATCGTGCAGCTGATTTCACTGAATTTACTTAATTCTTCTTGTCTTTCCATTTCTTTGGTAAGTGTCATAGATAACTATTGGCTCTGCCCACTGTCATTCACTGTCCTGGTTTACTTATCCTTTGCCTGTAATACCAACAATACCTCTGTCATGGCAGTTGGCACAGAGACCCTCACTGATCCAGCCACATTGACGCTAACCTCTGTACCATCTACCAAATACACAGCAGTTATCAATATTACTGACATTAGTGAGTGATCTGTGTGCGCCTTACCGTACAGTGGTACATACCACAAACTAATACGAGAGGATGCTCATCAGCTGATGCTGGGAGTGGTGGGTTACTGGAATGAGAAGAATCTATCAGGACAACTGAAGGATTGGTTGCTGCCTATTCTGGTTTTTATTAGTGGGAGGAGAAGGAGAAAGGTGCAGTGTCTGTTATGGCTGTTGGTGCACGTGCTTACATGCTACATCTGCCGCCCCTGCCCTTTCTGCTATTGCATCTGATATTAGCTGTGCCCCCGTGCTTCCACCACAATTTTAGCAACATCTTTCTTCACCTTTTCCTCTGTTTGTGCCTCTTCTACATCAAAGACATATTTGTAGGGTAGAAGGAACTTATCACTCATAAAACAGAAATTATTTGCTTTTTTCCCCCCTCCATTTACCAAGCTGATGCAGGGTTTTAGCTACGAAAATTTCCAGTCAAGCCTTGGAACAAAAAATAAAACAAACAGTCAAGCAAAAGAGAAATTTTCATAAACAAACTGTTAAGTTTTTACAGTGCTTCTCAAAGGTTTTCCTCTGATGCTTTCAAACTCCCTTCCCGTCAGAGTCAGAATGTTGCTTATCACATGGTTAAGATTCAACTCATAAAAACATGTCTCAGCAATTGGAATTTACCCTTTGACCTTCCATTCCCCCCGCACCCCCTCCGTCTGTGATGCACACGCTTTATTTTCACCGAACAAAAAACAGTTACATTGGTGAAAGGTGAACATTGTTTTTTGTACAAGTCCAAAATCTCACCAAACTTCAGTGCTGTTTTTCTGGTGCCTGTGCACAATACCAGCAACAAAAGGACAGAATTCTCTGGTGTCAGTGTCTTACATGGGTATTTTTGTTCAGAGCTATATGCAGCCAAAAGTGTCTGGAAGCTGCAAGGTGTTCAGTGTGCTAACGTATTTCTCCTGTATTAAACACTGTTTATGTCACTGTTCTAAGGCATGGGTGGGGGGTGGGGATGGTAGTAGTGCCCCACTGTCATTATTTAGATTTTTTTTATGTGGAGTCATTGCAGAGGGACAGCACATTTGCTTATGCTGGTTATTTGATGACATGTGGAGATAACTGCTGTGTTACAGCTGGATGTGACACACCACAGCAAAACAAGAAAAACAAACCTGTTAGCCTTTCTCCCCGTCTCCTAAGAAAAAAATGTTTTTCTTCTTCTTTGGTATAATGAAGACCCATTATTAACTGTGGAAAAAATATAAATATTGCTGAGTGTTTCAAGTGGTGTGAACTTGGTAAGCAGGGTACTTCATACACACACACATTCAACCAGTTTCTAAGTAAAAACTAATACTCTCAAAGTAGAGGCTGAGCTCAGTGCTACTCTGCCAGGCATATGAGTTTAGTGTGTGGTGCAAAGTGGGGATAAATCTTCTGCACATTTATGAAGTTACATCTTCTTTAGAGTTATATAATATATTTTATTTAGAAATATAGTATATTTTATATTTTATTTAGAAATATAAAATAATAACATAAAAATATAGTGTATTTTATAAATATACATATATATGTATATATATTATATTAATATAGTATATTTTATTTAGAAATTGTCATACACCCTCCCCCTGCCTTAAAAACAAGGCCATCAAAAATTGGTACATACAGCTTGAGAGATTTTGCTTCCAACACAAGAAGAGTCTAGACATCCAGAAGGGTTTTGTATTCAGGACCTTTGGACTGCAAAGAGACAAGGCTGGACTCATGATATGTACTTTAAAAAAAATTAAAAAACAGCACCGTCTTTGCTTTTGATGATCGGAAGTAGCTTCTTGTAACAGTTTCTCCAAATTCATTATCATAGATGTCTTTGTAATGACTATCTGACAGCTTAAATTAAACATGCCGATCAACGTCATCAAGTTTTTTCTTGCTGTAATAAAATTGTAGACTTCTTTTTAAGCAAATCTTTCTAGCTTGTATTTTACACTACAAACCATTAATATAGATGTTTCTATGGGCTCAGAAGATACCAAATAGACTATAATAAGGCAAAGGTACATTTTACATTTGGGATAGTTTACAATATTTTTTTCTTTCCCATTTTTTTTGACTATTTAAATGTTTACTAACATGGATAAAAATGACTGCTTGTCTTAACTGATATTTCTTATTGTTGCTGTATGGTATATGTAATGGTCATTTAATAATATGCACCATCATACAGAGTTTCAAATACTAGAGTCCTTTCTAATTTGTTTCTAAAGAAGCAAAATAGTCTTATAATGGTATTATTTTTTCATACTGCTGAGGTTGCTACAAACCTAAAGATAAATCTGCAAATCTACATGGATATTCTTTATCATTGTCACTAGCTTAGTGGTGGTCTGCCATTTTTCTTGAAAGCGGGCACCAACTGCTGGCCAGAAGTATTTTTCACTGAATTCTTTGTACTTTAAATAAACTACTGCTTCAAGAACTGCCCAAGTGTCCCTCATTCATCTTCAGGACACAGAGTTTCACGTATATCTTTGCAAGTCTTGACTCTGTGAAATGGTTGTCTCATCTTTTTGCCATCTATAACAGTCTTTGAATTCACTTCAGGTTTATTAATGGCTTTGACTAAATTTATGCAGATGTAAATTTTTTAAAAGATTTAGGCTATGACTAGTCATATGCAAAACAAATCTTCATTTAAAGAAACAGATCTTGTATTCTTTTTTTCCTTTTCTAAAAGGTCTTTCTGTAGATCATATATAAAGAACGTCACTGGGAGCCTGTGTGGGCAGTGAAAAGCTTGTTGTTTCTTTTGGCATTTCTCATCTTAAAGGAGTATAGAATATGCGTCTGCTTTTCCCTGTGGAGAGAGAGATAATATGATAACCTTCTGATTATATACATAAGCAGAAACTGATCAGCTTCTCTTGTGGTTCGTTTTTAAGGGCAAGTTCCAGTTGGATTGTGCTAATGCACATATTCATGAATCTCTCCAAACAGGATTCACTGCTCTCCAGGGAACTGTTGAAGTATGCATCATTGTTTCAATGAAGTATCTTCATTATAAAACATAGGGGCTATAAAAGGTGAATACCATTTGCCTGAGCCTAATATAATCTCTAGTTTGACTTTCTTCCTATATGGTGATGTTTCTTATTTTGTTACAGAATCACTGGGAGTAAAATGACACAAAATCAAATGAAATGCTACATGAAATTAGGTACAAAATGCCTTTGCCTTGAAGAGGAAACTGTTTTATTTTCTATTGCTGTATTCTGGTGGTGGGGGGAATAACTTCTCTAAAATCCAAAAATCTGTGTGGTCATACATCTGATACAAAGCTGCTCATGGGAAATTTTAGTTTCTTCGGGTACATACTTTTCTACTTAAGTGCATTAAAAAAGCAGGACTAAAAATTATAAAGTATGCTAAGTAAGTAAACAGTTTTAAGGCATGGGAGGGGAGGCAGATGCTGTAGTCTATTCTGAAATGAGTCACACAAAGCATTTCACTCTTTGGTATCACAAAGAATGGAGTGGCAGGATTGTCTCTAGACTTTTATTTACTAGTCAGGCCTTATATTATTTCTCTCCTTAGTAGTTTTTTTTTTTTAAAGGAGACTGTTTTTGTGGATTATCATATGCATATTACAAAGGATACTGTATAATGGAAGTGAATGGAGTTGGGAGCAAGACAGTGTTAGTGTTTTATATCAGAAGAGGGTGTTGAGTAGGGAACTGTGAGAGACTGTTATAGGGAGGAAACACTACTTATAAACAAAGTTTTATATCTAAAACAACATGCTTTTGAGATCCCAATCTACATTGTAATGCAAGAGTTACCATATAGCTTGTGCATTTGTGACATGTCCTGGGGTAGCCAGGGCTCTGAGGCATCTTATTACCACCTGCCCTTAGCATCAGAAGCCTTGTCTGCCTGTCGGGGATCTGCTCCCGCACTGGCCATGGGCAAAGCAAGCACTCCCCTCTAGTGCAAGCACTCCCCTCTAGCACTCGCCTCTTAGAGGCCTGCTGAGCATCCCTTGGAACCCTCCAATCATGTCTTGGAGTGTCCATGCCATGTTCTGCTGGACACTCACAGTGTTCAAAGATTTGCCGCTTCCAAAGAAACAGTGTGTGCTAGCTTACCAGTTCCACCTAGGAGCACCACACCATTTAACTCATAACACTTAGATATGTTTATAGTGAAGGCAAGTATAAGTTTAGTTAACAAAGCATAAAGAGTCAAGTAATAGTGAGCAGAAATATTGGAAACAAATGGTAACCTATGAAACAAAACCATAACACACATTCATGAGCCTAGACTTATTAGCAAGATACTCTCATGTCTTGTAGAATATTGTTCATCCAAACTCCTTGTAGCATTTTATAGTTGTTTAGAGCTGTGACCCTCCTTTCATAAGACAAACAGATAGGTAGCTTTCCTCCCTGGTGAATGATCCTGTGTGTTTTCTTGTATCCCCAGATATACCTAACCATCCTTTATCTTAGTCATAAACAGGACAGCCCCCTGTGTTTTGTTTTTTCCAGTAGATTTTCTCTCTTACAGATTTTGTAATCATACATACATACATACATACATACATGACCAGACAGGGAATTAAGCATCTGTTACTTCTTGCCTGAAAGGAACATGTCCAAGGTATATCACCTCCTGCTGACCTGCCTTAACTCCAAGACCTTAAGAACATAATTTTCAGTATAGACACAACTCCTTAAATAGTATCCATACATAACATTTTGCAGTGATCATGATGACCTACTGGCTGTCGGTAGAGATCTCATATGTCATGTCAAAAGACATAGTTCTCTTTCAAAGAGCTTATGATCTGAATGTGATAGAGACAATACCTTTCAGACACATATGACACAGTCTATAGGTTGACGGTCCAATGTTTAAATGACACTGAATTGTTCTGTTGTTGCAGTTTTTTAATGTAGCAAAATAAGCACGGTATTCAAGGTTAAATATTGGGGAATTCTATCCACTGCTCAACAGCTGTGTTACTCCAGGTAGCCTTGCATTACATTAAAAGATGTTTTGTGTTCTTTTGGTTTTATAGGGTGAAATTCACTCCTGTGCAGAGGACCAGCATATGTCCTATGAACCACTTAATCTACATTTTGAGGTCCTAAGGGGGACTAAAGTGGTAGATAGGCCTTTTCCTGCACCCCGGACAGTGATGACTTTCACCCCTAGTAACCAAGCCATTTTTGAGGTAGTGTCAGTAATGGCACAAGTCCTGTATCCTACAGCGTTGTTGTGAATTGCCGTTACTACTACTACATCTACTCCTACTACAAGCAACCCCCTAAAACCAAATGTTGGTGTTGAAACATCGACAGTGGTGATGGCAGCAAGGAATATTATACGTATTTCACAGTCATGCTAAATACCCTAAGGACTCTGACATTAAATAGTTGACATCTGTAATTTTACTGGGAGTCTCCTGTACTGTTACCTATAGTCTTACAAGTTCTGTTTAACTGAACATGTCGGTAATTAGACCTTGAAAAATGCCTTGTTGGTTGTTGTAGTGCAATTCTTTTAAAAGATGCAGCATATGTCAGCAGAGGTTTCCTTACTGCCTGAGGGTTTTTCTGACTGGCATAATTTATTAGGTGCAGAGCTGCTGCCTACATGATATACCCATGTAAGCAAGCAAAGACATTTCCATATCCTGGCCAAAGACCTGGACATAGCCAGAATGATTTTGGAGAGGTAATGAACCACTCCATCCCACATGGAAGGCAGTTAGGCAGCACACAGCTCTACACAAAACACCTAGGGCCAGATTATCCTGGGCCTCTGCATCCGTGTACGGGGTGAGGAAGAAGGCCAGAGTCAGCCACAGACTTTGTGCTCAGAGGAATAAAAGGACTGATCCCTCTGTGTACAGAGACTAATTCCGGACACCAAATACTACCTTAAGGCGGTACTCAAAATCAGGGACCCAAATACCACCCAAATCCAACAATGAGACTCTGTGCCAACCTGTAGTGCCTGTGTTACTCTGTTGTCATTTCTACTGTTGTTATCTGGGTGATATGTTGTACTCCTCATGTTCAATAAAAATAATTTTACAAAGAAGCAAAGACTTTTCTTACCAATGGAATGACAGTACAGTATAATTATCATGTCACACTACACAGCATTTTGCTGTAGCTCAGTAAATTATTTGTCATCATTGCACATTTTTGAATAACTAATACTATTTTTTAAACTCCACATTAGTGTCATGAAAGCATCACAGTAGCTAAAAAGATACACTTTACATAATGGTGTGATGGGGAATGCAGAATGATTCTGGTGCGTTCAGACATGGGTAGGATCCAGCCACTGTCGACTAGATGCATTGGGTGAAATCCTGTCAATGAGGTCAGGACTTTATCCACTATCTGCACTTCCAACAGTGCATCACTATTGAAATAATGCATTAAAAAACAACTTCTAGACAACTAGGATTTCAGTACAATGGATCTGATGGAGTGACAGATATTGCAAATCAGTGTGGATTACTGTTCAAGATGGACCTCTAGGGTACAGATGGTAGTTAATTCCCCATGACTGTTCAACTTTTGGACTCTTTGCAGAGACTTGCTGATTACAATGGTGGTTGCTAGGACTGTCAGGAGGAACTGAATTAAGACCAAACTCATTCACAGAGGTCGCTGGTCGGGAATTTTTTGACAATTCTTTTTTCAATGGAAAATGCTGATTCTTTGAAAACCAGAAACGTCACAGAAATGTTCCTCGGGTCCAGGATGAAATTTCTGAGGGAGACCCTAGAATAGCCAATAGCCTAGTGGTTAGGGCCCTTAGCTGGGATCTGGGAGACTCTGCCTGATTCAGAGCACAGACTTGAATCTGGGTGTCCCAGTTCCCAGGTCCTTTTATTATGCTGGGGACTCTGTGTACGTGTTTTTGTAAAAAAAATTCAAAAGGTCTAATTTTTGTTCTGATGTGGAATGATGTTGAAACTTTTCTCTTGTGAAAGGGAATTCTTGTTTTCTGGCCAGTGTAAACTGGATCTGCATCAGAAATCTAGAAGTCTTCCCATCTCACTACCAGTCCCAGACCAGTACATTTGTTAGTAAGTTTTATTTGAAGATTAAAGGTTAAACCAATCAATGACATATTAAATGTACATATTTACATAAAGTATGGCAGAAAAGTTTTTAAATTAATTCTGCTAATAACCATTTTACTCAGATATCTGATTAATTATCTCATAAGCAGCAATCATATGCTGTATTATAAGACTAATTCTCAGAATTTTCAGATAGCTGAATATTGTTAACAAATTGTCAATAGTATGTCAGGATATAAAAATGAGACCAAGCTGAAAAATCTTTGCTTCTTTGTCCTATCCTTTTAACATTCTAAAGGGCATAGGAAGCAAGCCCCAACCTCAGTCTTGAATTTCATGCTGGTCTGAGAGAAAGACTGAAGAAATATTAGTGTGTAGGAATGTGATGAAGAGGAAGCCGTATAAAGCAGGGAAAGAATGTGCAGTACATTGTAAGGGTAAAAGCCAGTTTGGTGAATACAGAAAATTTTATAAATTATCAGTAACAAAAATATACGTTATGCTACAGGCAGAATTTTCTTTCTTAGAAGGCCATAAGGCATGTAAATAAAGGAAAACAAAGATGAAATTAGACTTCAGACCAAACAGCTTTGAAAAAAAAATTAAATAAAACATTTTACTCTAGTCAGCCTGATATTATATACAAGAAGGATTCCATTCTTCCAAAAGAATATATACTATAAAACATTCTTTTCAATTTAAAAAAAAATTTGGATTGTCCAATGAGTGTCAGATATCATTTCAGTTAATATGAAATACACAAATACTTTAAAAAAAAGAAAAGATTAGATACTGAAAAATAATAGACATGTTTATTTTTCCTTTATTCTCTCTCTCTCTCGGTAGTAGGCAAAAACAAGTCATAGCTGTAGGGCTTTTTTCTATGTCATTCCTCATACAAAAAAGTGACTCACATTGGTTATTTATCAAAATCTCCCTCACTTTTCTCCTCTTCACAAGTAAGATATATAGTACAGTACTCTGAGTGAAAACAAAAACATTTATATAATTTTATATATTTAATGTGTATGTATACAAGAACATGTATATATCATGTATATATAATGTGTATGTATACTAAATTTTATATATATAATGTATATGTATACAAAATATGTATATATATAATATACACAGAGACTATATACAGATAGTACTGTACTGTATCCTATTGTGGAGCAAGGGAGACAAAAGGTAATGAAGGTAATTATATTATATTTAGTAATGTGTGTGTATATATATATATATATATATATATATATATTTATACACACACACACACCCTTCTTAAAACACAGGGATAAGCTATAAATTCTTTCCTTCTTCTGTTTAATAAAAAGTATTAAGCAAATTCTGTACAGTGGGAGGTTGGGCACTACACTTTGTTATTTGCACATCACTGGCATATGTCATTAACTAAATGATACTGTAGCAATCTCCTAAAGGTTTTCCCTCTCTAAAAGAAGACCCTCCTGCATGTTTTGTTTTTGTTTCCAGATGACAAAGAAGTAACAGATTCCAAGCATCAAGTAAATAATCTTGTTGTTTGAAAATTCTAGGAGACTGATCAACACCAATTCCATTTGGTGAATATTTCACAAACTTTGTTAATGTCAAAGCCATATATTTTTAAAACTCAACAAAGAAAAAAAAGGAATATATATCCACACACTAGTTGTTGTTTTCCAGTTCGGTGTAGGCTCATGCCAAAGACAAATCAGCACTAACTACAAAGTCAAAAATCCATAATAAAAAGTAGGACTATCAATTAATCACAGTTAACTCACACAATTAACTCAAAAATTAATTGCGATTAAAAATTTAATCACGATTAATCACACTATTAAAGAATAGAATACCAATTGATTTTTTTAAAATATTTTGGATGATTTTTCTCATTTTCCAATGTACTGATTTCTATTACAACACAGAATAGAAAGTGTACAGTGCTCAATTTATATTATTATTTAGTACAGATATTAGTACAATATTTGTACAAATATTTACACTGTAAAAATAAACAAAATAAATAATATTTTTTCAGTTCACCTCATACAAGTACTGTAGTGCAATCTTTATCGTGAAAGTGTAACTTACAAATGTAGATTTTTTTTTACAGAACTGCACTCAAAAACAAAACAATGTAAAACTGTAGAGCCTACAAGTCCACTCAGTCCTACTTCTCCTTCAGCCAGTTACTCAGACAAACAAGTTTGTTTACATTTACAAGAGATACTGCTGCCTGCTTCTTATTTACAATGTCACCTGAAAGTGAGAATAGGCATTTGCATGGCACTTCTGTAGCTGGCTTTGAAAGGCATTTACTTGCCATATATACTAAACATTCATATGCCCCTTCATGCTTCGGCCACCATTCCAGAGGACATGCTTCCAATCTGATGATGCTCATTAAAAAATAATGAGTTAACTAAATCTGTGTCTGAACTCCTTTGGGGAGAATTGTATGTCTCCTGTTCTGTTTTACCTGCATTCTACCATATATATCATGTTATAGCAGTTTCGGATGATGACCCAGCACAAGCTGTTCATTTTAAGAACACTTTCACAGCAGATCTGACAAAATGCAAAGAAGGTACCAATGCGATTTCTAAAAATAGCTACAGCACTCGACCCAAGGTTTAAGAATCTGAAATGCCTTCCAAAATCTGAGAGGGACAGAGTGTGGAGCATGCTTTCAGAAGTCTTAAAAGAGCAACACAGCAATGTGAAAACTACAGAACCTGAACCACCAAAAAAGAAAACCAACCTTCTGCTGGTGGCGTCTGATTCAGATGATGAAAAAGAACATGTGTCAGTCCACTCTGCTTTGGATTGTTATCGAGCAGAACCTGTAATCAGCATTGACGGATGTCCTCTGGAATGGTAGTTGAAGCATGAAGGAACATACGAACCTTTACCGCATCTGGAACGTAAATATCTTGCGACACTGCTACAACAGTGCCATCTGAATGCCTGTTCTCACTTTCAGGTGACATTGTAAACAAGAAGTGGGCAGCATTATCCCCCACAAATGTAAACAAACGTGTTTGTCTGAGCAATTAGCTGAAGTAAGATTGAGTGGACTTGTAGGCTTTAAAGGTTTACATTGTTTTATTTTTGAATGCAGGGCTTTTTTGTACATAATTCTACATTTGTAAGTTCAACTTTCATGATAGAGATTGAGCTACAGTACTTGTAGTAGGTGAATTGAAAAATCCTATTTCTTTTGTTTTTTACAGTGCAAATATTTGTAATAAAAATAAATATGAAGTAAGCACTGTACACTTTGTATTCTGTGTTGTAATTGAAATCAATATATTTGAAAATGTAGAAAACATCCAAAAATATTTAAATAAATGGTATTCTATTATTGTTTTACAGAATGATTAATTGTGCGATTAATCACGATTAATTTTTTTAATCGCTTGACAGCCCTAATAAAAAGTGAAGAGTTCATTGGCCACCATTTGTATGTACTTGTTCCATTGGATAGACCTCAAAAGCTTAGAATCATTATCCAAAGATTTTCAGACCACCTAAATCTGCAAAAATGGGCCAGAAATCCCTCATGAAGACATTTTCTTAGTTATTCAGCAATTCTGCTTCTGGGCAGGCCCGGAGCCTAGAAATGAAGAACCCACATAAATGAAAAATAATGGGAGTAAACCATTAACTAGACTTTTCCAAATTACTAGTTTGAATGAAGACATACAAAGGAGAAAGGATCTGTCTCTTTATTTATCCCAACTGCTTCATCCAACCCTAATCACAAAATGAGATCACAGAGAAGATATGGTATCATTAACAAACATTAAACTGGAGTGTATAACACTGATGCATTATGGCTTTTTGTCAGTGTCCTTCTGTGGGGTTTACAAATATGCTGCCTTGGATTAGTATAGTTTAATAATCTGAAGCCAAGCCACCATAGACTGTGATCTCATCAGATTCAATAAATTAAGCAGGTTCACCCTTGTCAGGACTTGGCTGTGAAACCCTCAGAGAAAATCCAGGCGCTGCAAGAAACAGCAGTGGTGGTGCTTTTCCCTCAGTGCCTTATCCAAATGCCATTGAAGCAATGGAAAGATTTCCATTTACTTCACTGTTGTTTTAAGTCCACCCTCAGCCAGCACTGAACCACTGTTCCAGCATTGTATTAGGAGGCACTGGGCTTAGAAAGATGCTATCTTTTTGGACAAGGCATTAGCAATGAGCACATAGAATATTTAATTTGTAGAACATGGCCAATGTTTTTAGCTGAAATTCAATATTTGGCCACCAATCTCTCATTCAGCCGCTGTCAGGAAGAAGGGGAGCCCTGGCAGCCCAACACACAGCCCAACTTCCCTGATCCAAAGGCCAAGTGAGGAGGAAGTGAAGAACAAAATCCTGCCTGGGGTCCTGGCACTCCTTTCCATGGACAAAGTGGGGAGAGGAGAAAATGGCATTCCTCTGGCCAATCAGTATAACCTCATTCTTCTGACACAAGAGCCCAATTCAAAGTCCAATAAAGTCCACAGGTGTCTTTCCCTTGACTTTAACAAATGATAGATCAGGTGCCAACTGAAATAAGGAAGAAGAGGGCTCTTGAGGAACTAGTAGATCCCTTTTCTTCCCTAGCACAAGTAGAAAGTGGGAATAACATACAAAGCTAGACCCTGCACTCCCTTGGATTGAGAAGAGTGGGAGGTGAGTGAAGAACTCCAACCAGCCTTCCACCCCAACACCCTCCCCCCCCCACACACACACACAGCAGATGAGAAGGAGGAAGAGGAGGAGGAGGAAAAAAAAATCCAGTTAGGTCCCTCTTCAAAGTGGCCTACCTTTCTCCCCTTTATATGATATTGCTTTGGTGCAGACAGGTAGCCCAGTTGCTTTTCAGCCCTTCAGCTCCGAAAGACTTCAGAAGGGCATCCATCTGGTCAGTTACAATCACCTTGAAACATAAGGAAGGTACTGTAAGGAAGATAGACCCATTCTACCGCCCATCTTCTTAGATATATTCAGTGAAATGGGTGCCATTAGCCATTCCATCATGGAGCAGCAGAAGTGACAACACTCCTCTTCCTGATGCTACAATTCAATTGACTATGTAAGTTTTTGATTTAGAGATACTGAACAGTATGATTACACGGGGGTATCCAGTCTGTTCCAGTGCTGGACTTTTGGCTCAAGCCCTTGTGGCCACACAGAAATGGACCAAATGGTGAACAACAGCTACAGCTGACTGTTCAGCTAAGCACTGAACAAGAAGAACAAGAAGAACAAGAAGAGTATGATGCTGTGTTGGGGCATCTGCCCCACACTGGTGGAGAAAGGGTTAAAAGCAGTCTTGGGGTGGCTGTGCAGCAGACTGCCAATCAGTGGGGGGCTGAAAGTAGCAGCCAATCAGGGCAGAGCAGGCCCATATATAAAGAGAGCTACAGGGCAGAGGAGTCAGTTCCTGCTTGGGAGCCCAGGGAGAAAGAATTGGGTTCCTGAAAGGCTAAGGGAACCTCCAGCACCCTGGACAGAGCAGTGCTGGGCCAGGTCAGGAGAGTGAGAGGGAGCTCCATCTTTACTGGCTGAAAGACTGAAGCTTGGATACAGGGGCATAGAAGGTGCTAGGGGTACAGGGAAGTGGCCTAGGGAAATGGATGGTGGGCTTGAAGGAGACGCAGTGCGTGGTTGATGCCTAGAGTGTCCCTGGGTTGGACCTGGAATAGTAGCCGGGCCCCGGTCTTCCCTCCCATCTCGTCCCCACTTGCCACTGAAGGAAGTGGCCAGTGAAGGGCTGCAGTTTGCCACTGAGGCAAGTGGCTAGAACCTTGGGCTGCAGTTGGCCACAGAGGCGAGTGGCTGGACAGAGGACTGCTTCTCCCACAGAATGGCGGGGGAAGAACGGAATTGGGCACAGCTGGAGTGCTGTGTCCTGAAGAGGATGCCTCGATCCTTGAGGCAACACAGGTCTGGAGCAGAAGTGACGGCAGGAGAAACATCACCGAAGGAGGGTGCCCTGTGAAAAGACTGAGCTAATTCCCAGAATGACCAGCAGGAGGTGCCACAGTGGTGAGGCAGAACACTACAGATGCGCATAAGGATGTTCTTGCACTACAATCAGAATTATAAACTCATATTAGTATGGGGTACATCTCAACACCAGAGGTGAAAAGCTAGCAGGGAGGCAGCAGCAGGAGCAAGAATGCATCCATTCCAATTGCTGTTGAATGCAGCCAGGGAAGATAGTAGGATTGAACTGGGAGTAGGGAAAAATGGCTCAACAATGCTGCTCCTCTTAAGATGCAGGATAGGAGAAGAGGACTAGCCAACAATCTCCTAAAGATAGGAGGTGGAAGTTCAGGCCAATCCATGATCCCTGAAGATGTGTGCAAAAGGTTAAGTATCACTGGGTCCATCTAGAAAGATCGAGTCAGCTAAGGGAGGAAAGCCAGTGGGAAGGAAAAGATGCTTGAGTTTGAATGAGATTCAGTACTTACCAAACAGTAGGATGCACTGAATAGGAATATTATCTGAACCACAGCAGTTAGGTACTTGCCCATCACTATGAAATGCAGAACTGAGGCCCTGACCACTTCTGATCCCTTAAATCCAGTGCAGCCTTTACAAGAGCTGGGATGTGAACCTTTTTGTCTAGGTCAAATTCCAACTTGGCTAATGGTATTCTCCAATTGAAGCTGAAGGGGAAATCCCTTTTTGGTAGGCAGAAGTTATTTTCACTTTGTGTCCTAACATCTTGTGTGGCATTGCTGTATACTGTGGACAGCTGTGTTTCAAGAGGCAATGCTCATATATCAGTTTATCAAGTCTGTAAAGACCTGAATAAGAGCTCTGTGTAAAGCTTGTCTCTTTCACCAACTGAAGTTGGTCCAATAAAAGATATTACCTCACTCACCTTGTCTGTCTAGTATCCTAGGACCACACAGCTACAACAACACTACAAAGCACTAAGAATAGAAGTTTTCTGGATAAAAGTTACCATCTGTATGTAAGTCATAATCATAGAGCCTTTCTAGAGTTGTAATATCAAGCCACATTCTGCACTAAATTAGTTTGTTTCACTATGTTATAAGCAATACTGATAGCTAAGAAGTGAGTAGTGGCATATTGATAAGGCAAAATAAAGAAGGAAGGGGATAAAATTCTTTACGTTGCTTGAAAGTACGACTCAGACGTAGCAGTCACAGTAGATATGGATTTAATTTCACTACCAAATCACAAATATGACACTACGGTACCTGATATCCTGTGGACTCCCTACACAAAAGTCTAGCTTCTGCTTAGACACCTTGCTTGCCAATTGGATTTTTGGAGTGTAAACTCTGTGCAACAGAGCCTGCACCTTCTTTAACATGCCATGCTGTAATGGTAACAGAACCAAATAATAATAATGAATAATGTTAATACAGGACAAGTGGAACAGGAAGCAAAGTCATATCTACTGCTTCACACAACATAACTATGTAACGTAAATAGAGAAGAAATGTGTTGGGTTTTTTTCGCATCTTACGTTCTGCTGCTGCAAGCCTGCAGAACCTGGGCTATTGGCTCTGAGCAAAAAACCCCTACCTGTGCAGGAGATGCAGCTGCACAAAATAACTGCAACTTGTCCTCACTAAGTGGAGAGGCTTGAGATGGCCTGTGCAGTCACAAAATGAACATGGCTGGTGCAGAAGGGACAAGGCCTATCAGTAGGTGCCCCGAATCACTATATGCACTGATTCATCACCTCCTCTCGGGACCCTCTTCTAGCAGCACAGCTCTCACGTAGTCATAGCCTGAAGATGTAAAGGTGCTTCCCACAGAATGAATCCCAAGAGTGGAAGCCTGCTGTCTCCCCGTTCCATGAGGGTGAATACCTTCTCCTGCACAGTTACCTCTGCAGGCAAAGGGATATGCAAACTATGCCCTCTGCACCGACAGCAATGATTCTTTACCACAGTCTTTATATTTTAGTTGAAGGCGTCACAATTAAGAAAGGTTTCAGAGTTGCAACCGTGTTAGTCTGTATCTGCAAAAAGAACAGGAGTACTTGTGGCACCTTAGAGACTAACAAATTATGAAAGCTTATGCTCTGACAATTAAGAAAGGGGTTAAGTGCAAAAGATTTGGAGGGCTGGGTTGGTTTTGATATGGGGATGTTTCCCAGAACTTATCTGAACTTCTTTGTCTAGATGGTGGGCTGGGAATTACATAAGAATGGATTTCCAGATTTTCATAATTGTTTGGTTTTATCTGGGATGCATATTCTGCAAGTTTTTCTGGGTTTTTGCTTTCTGTCCCAAGCAAACCCACCAAATACGCCAATTCTTGAAATTAAAACTAAGAAACTGAAGCAATAAGCACCAGATTTGTTTTAACTTTAAATCAGGTTCAAATTTGGTTTGGTTCTAGAGTTTGGATGAAAGATTGAACCAGCTCTTACTTCATTCATACCAGTTGGCCAACCCCTAATCATAATGCAACAAACCACTTCAGCAACCTCTACAACCAAGCTATCAACATGACTTTGTCATTGCAATTTTTCACACATTTTCTTTTTGTTCTGTGCCTGTGTACCATATCACACTAAAATCTCATCTCTGCAGCTTATTGCCATGAGCTACTAACCTGTAATACAGCTCAGCCTCAGAAATGTCAAGCGGGATGAAAAAGGTAAAACTCACAAACGAGAAACTTTATTTGGCCATAGCCACTCCCATGAAACTCTCTGTCACAGCCTCCACAGTTTTACTGGTTCATTATCAATCCAACCTGGGAGGTAGAAGGGCATACCTTTGCCCATAACTGAGTGATCCAGGAAGAATAATGTAGGGTTAGCACTGGTTGTGTACATGAGAGCAGTATCCATGCTCCCATCAAAATAATCCCCTCTTCTTATCTGCCATTAAAATAAGACCAATTCTTGATTACCTAATATTTCTAAAATTCTCTAATCCTCCTTATCTGTGACCTTTCCCTAAACTGTTTCATTTCCCTAAAAGTATCTAAGACCCATTGCTTTTTTTCACGTACTTGTCCTGATTATAGGAGCTACCCACACCCAGCCAGGGAATAGAAACAATGCCATTTCACTCATGTGGCCACTCTCAACTAACCAACAGTTTGAATTTCAAATATCTAGTACAGATTAGTTGCAGCAAACTGTTCCTGATCAGTCCCTAATATTAAAAGAAAAATTCATTTTAAAATATGTAGAGTAAATTAGAATAATGAATGTATTAAACAAAATCATGATCTGCTCATAGCTATTTGACAAGTAGAAAAAAGAGGCTAAATTCATCTAATAAATTATTTTGAATTATTTTCTCAGCTTCAGGCATGTGTATTCTGAAATAGTGGTTAGAGAAATCTATCAAGCTTCCAACCTGTCTGATCCAGCTTCTCCAAACTAAATCTGCCAGGAAACCTCTGATGTGTAGTAAATATTTTTTCTAAAGCTCATACTGTGATCCATTTACAGGAGTAGTTACACCACTTTGCAGATGGCTTACGTCCACAGCCTCCAACTCTCTGACCTTTCTGTCAGGAAATGGTATCAATGTAGGGGATGAAGGCTATGCACATGTGCCATGCTTTGCACACAACATAAAGTTTACCAATGAAGTTTCTACATGATAATGAAGGGAATTCTATAGGACCGGTGTCCATTATTCTGTGAAAAGCCAGAAAGATCCTCAATTACAGTATGTGCAGGAAAATACAACTTGCCAAAACACCAGTTCAGGTAGAGGATTTTCATCTCTGTGGAAGTCCATTTTCTCTCACATGAAAGGCTTCTGGAGCAACAAAAACATACTTTTTGTTGACGTTCTGTCCTATAACCACTAGACTCATATTACCACTTTTGTTAACATTCTCCCACCATTTGAACTGGACACTTTGGAAATACGTATTAATAATGCAAGTTGGAATCTTGTACTACCACTTATCTGGTATCCGCCCTTTTGCTAAAGGATTAATTGTATCTGAAATCAAATGGCCACCAGGCGAGAGCAAGAGGCGAAGTCCTCTGCAACACTGTGCCCAAGCCTGAGGGGATGCCCTATAAGTAAGGATATCCATGCTTTGATTTTTTTCGGGGGGAGGGATAGCTCAGTGGTTTGAGCATTGGCCTGCTAAACCCAGAGTTGTGAGTTCTATCCTTGAGGGGGCCATCTAGGGATCTGGGGCAAAAATTGGGGACTGGTCCTGCTTTGAGCAGCAGGTTGGACTAGATAACCTCCTGAGGTCCCTTCCAACCCTGATATTCTATGATTCTATTCTATTTCAGTCATACTGGCAGAAAATCTACTGCAGCTTTACAGCAGTACTCTCTGAAATATTTGAAAATATTTGTGTTGGCAGCATTGACTGATCCATATTGTGAAAGCAAGGTTAACAAATACATCCACCCCACGGAGACATAAACAAAGTGTTGGAAGCCACTCATCATACCATCCACCTTCTCCCCAGCTTCCTTGACAGGCACATCTCCTGAAACAGAATGTTGTTTTCGAGGAACATCAAAAAGTGCAAATGTAACTAATAAAACAGTGACAATCCCACCGTTACCACAAGGACTAGGACCGATAAAAATCGCAGCTATGTTATTTATGAGTAAACAGACTATATGTACCTATCATGTACCTTTCTTAACATCACAGTTAGGGTCAAAAATAAATTCCATAAGAAAGCTTCGTATATTTCTCTGTCTGAGACTATTTCCATTATGAATGTTCTTACAAGATCAGATGATTCAGTGGATCAAGACCAGAAATGTCAGCTGGGATCAGCTGGGACAAAAATTGTTCTTTTACCTGTGTTCACCATGATGTACTGAACTATGATGCTCCTGGTGGCTTTGTAATTGGCAGAAGAATTGTTCTTAATTCAGCTGTTGTTGAGTGCTTCAGTTTTTAAAATATTAATATAGAAACACTCACAGACGATATGCCTGCTCCTTTCACATAATGGGATGTTGTTGAAAACACAATAAGATGCATTAACTATGACTAAGTAATTTATCCTCTGCTGAGAAGTGCTCTCTTTAATTTTCTATGAAACAGTCAATGATAATTTTGTTTTCCCTTAAACATATTTGATTACTGGTAAGCAGCTATACTAAACACCAGATGCCAGATTGTGGTATTTTGCCCATTTGGGGAGGCTGTGTGCCCATTTGGATGGTGAAGCCTCTGTCTTCAGTACACCTGGTCAGGTCTGCAAGCCATTGTGGATCAAAGATGGGGTCACGGCTTTACCTCCTGTCCATATGCTCTGAGGTGGTTTGCTGGAGCAATACCAGGGCTCCCCCTTTCGATATGGTTCTGAAATACCTTCCTGCTCAGTCATGCAAAAAACAGGGACAAACTAGCCTCTAGATGTCAGTTGTACCACCCCGCTCCCACCACCACCCACCACTGGTACAGGTATATCTGCTGATCTTTCTACAGAACACAATGATATGTTATGTGAGGAGGTTATGTGACAGAATTGAAGCTGAGAGAAGCTAGAGAGTGAGAAATTTAAGTTCAACTTAAGCCTTTAAAAAAAATCTAACCTCTTTCAGTAATGAGTTTTCCTGCTGTTTCTTACTAAGGCTGTCTCTCTCTTGCTATGATAATAGATCTAAGAGGTGATGACCCAAAACCTGAGTGTGAACACAGGTGGTCATTTTGGCATTTTCACCAAATATTAAAACCTTGATTTTGGTTATCAGGTGGCACTTCGGTGGACTGTGAAACTCTCCTGTTTCTAGGTGGTAATTTCAAATCTCCCCTCTCTGGTTATTTCATGGACAGTCCTTCACTTTAAATTTTTTTCCTAGTAGTCAATGGCACTATATTTATCTGTCTTTTTAAAAGCTGTGGAAAGTGTAGTGAGTGTTCCACACTTAGGAAGCTTTTGTAAGCCAGTAAAAATAAAACAAACCTCTTTTACTTTGCCTGTTTTTCTAACAAGCTGCAATGGCCACTAAAAGTTAGAGAGAATAATGCATTTTGACCAATGCCTTTAGGCAAGATACCTAAAGCACCTGATCTCAAAGAAAGGTTTATTATTGAGATTTCCCTTTTTGAAGAGAAGGGTTGGGAAGGGCACTTCTGAATATATGCAAGAGGAATACTACAAAGATTATACCTGAATCTGCCACTTACTCTGTGTTTTAGGCTAGCATGCATTTAGAACTGGAAGTCTACAATTGTGGAGAAAAAAAAGATGCCTTTTTTGTCAGTGAAATCATTGACTTTAAGAACACAGTCTATACACAAGCTGCTGAAGTTGAGTCCTTTCACTTCTGAAACATATCTAGTGCGCTCCTGTACATGATAGTCAACTTCCTTACAGACACCTGTCTTGTGACAAGGGTAAAGCCAAAGTTGGGTAGTTTCAAGATAGACAAGTGTAAGTCACCACTTTCTTGTGGTATCTCTGGGCCACAGACATAAGACATTCAGAAACCTAGCTGGTTCTTTTCCAGAGCATAATATTTAAAAATGAAGGCTTTGCTCAGACAGCTAAGCTGACACATTGCTTACAGACAGTAAAGTCTTCAGTTACAAAAGTCTCCAGACATTCCAAGACAAGGCGAGCAAATATTTTCTTCCTAGGAAATGCTACTTGTCTTATTAATTTTATTGGACCATATTGTATTTGTACCAGAAGCTCTAGAAGAAAAAAACTTCTATCATGAAAAAAATGTTATAATTATGATTTTAACATTCATATATAAATTGGCCTGAACGTCTTTAATTTTAACTTTCATAAAATTACAGTAGAATTGAGTACTGTTAGCCTTAATCCTTATTTTGGTTTGAAGAGATAGTGTTGCTGATATTATTGTATTTTATTACTACATACATTTGTATGACACAAACCATAATATTTCAGCACCATTTTTTAGCACATAGAACAGGTGACATTCATTCCTGGTGATAAGTCCACCAGCTTCCAATATTGACTCAATATTTCCCCAAATAGGAAACAATACCCTGTGTTCCCTATTACTGGTTCCCTTTTCCCTCCCCTCTATATGGAATTCATCTAATATATTTTCTTAAAGAAAACCAGGCCCAGGGAAACACCTGTCAAGAGGAATACAACATTCATAGTTAGGAAAAAGCCCAAAGAGATATATATTGCTGAGTTCCACTGTGGGGCTGGATTACAAAGAGTCTCCACCAATCAAAACATTTATTATGGGAAATATGCAGAGATGTTGGGCCCTAAGCCATCCAGAGCTTTAAAAATGATGACCAAGACCTTGTGTTCTATATTTGGAAATGAGTTTGCTGCCAATTCTGGACACAGAGCACTGGTGTCATCAGCCTGCCCTAAAAGGCTGAATTCTTCACTGGCTATAAATCAGACCATATCTGGTGAGATAGCTGGGTGATGATTTCTTGAGAAAGGCTGGACCACCATTGTTTGAGACGAGCTCTCCAAGGATGGCATAGCAGCAGTGTTGCCCGAACCCCTCTAGGAAACCCTGCCATTGATGTTTGTACAGCACTTTGAAAATATGCAGCATAATATCCATGTTATATATTATTAAATATCATTGTTTTATTGTATGGGAGAGTGTTAGAAATACTGAGAGATTTGTATAGCCTTGTATATAAAGGGAGGCTATCTTTTGGATACGTCTTTGAATGGACTCTCCTAAGTAGTTTAAGGCCAGAAGCTGAGCTACTGTCCTAACGGTTAGGATCTGGTATGGGAATGTGTTCTACATTGCAATTAGCTACTTTTTAAAGTGATATGAAAACAATTGCTGGAAAATATCAAGGTGTTCATGGTGTCAGCCTTTCCCAACTTGTAAAACCTAAGCACACCTCCCAGTTGTGCAAAAAAATTACTCCAGCCCTATAACTACTGTAATATTGGCCTGCTGCATGGACACAGAGACACACTTTGGAAAATTCCATCCGTAAGTGATTTAGGAACACAGATCCTATTGACTCTGCTAAGTCACTTAGGTGCTTTTGAAAATCCTACCCAGGGAGTTTAATGCTCCTGAGAACTCATGATAATAAAGGATAGGGGGTGTCTTTGTGCCTCTTGCTATGCATTATGCCAGGATTTTCAGGTTGAAACCAAACAAAACTTGTTGCTATAGAGCCATGTTCTTTCATCTGCCCTCTGAATAGCTGAGCCTTCCACAAATACAGGGTCCACAGCTATCCAGGCTTTCATGGATCAGAATACTATGGGAATTTTATATTATATTCTGTTGGACTCTGTCTATCTCTGATGAGACTGGTTATTGCTAGGTGTTTTTCTTGCACATTTTTAGGTTCCACAAAAACCAGGAACACAATGAAAACAACAGGTTGCATTCTGCTCTCAGACAAGCAGATTCACATATGCTAGCTGTGTGTCTTTTCAAATGATCTACAGCGCAACACACAAGTGCAGAGGTGGATTTTATGAGACACCCGCAATGCACGCCTGCTGCATATCAGAGCAGAACTGAACCCTCACTATGGAATTTCCACAGCTGTAATTATTCTGCTAATGTATGTGTGGGCTGAAATTGAGGCATTCTAGCTTCAACAAGAAAGCGGAGTTTTTCAACTTTTTTAAAAAAGGGAAACAAGACTCCATAAGGATTCCAGGGAATGTGTCATTTGCATTTTTACAAGACCCAGGCTCACTATACCTAATGTGGCCCTCACACACTGTGTCACAGGAAGGTTATGAGCCATATCCTGAACCCCGGAGTCAATTGTTTATGCACTGGGGTTAATCCTGAAATGCAAGGAACCCAGGGCCCAAGAGAATTTAGATT
Organism: Lepidochelys olivacea; assembly: GCF_965140295.1. NCBI lineage: Eukaryota > Metazoa > Chordata > Testudines > Cheloniidae > Lepidochelys > Lepidochelys olivacea. The sequence goes on from NC_140421.1 coordinate 35,247,933, forward strand.
CATGTATCCATCTGGTCCAATCCCTGAAGGAAAGTGTGGCCAGGAAGCACAGGAGATGCAGATATGGATGGGAGCTGTCCTCTCTGTTGCCTCTTGTGTTTGTACTAACATGACACTTCATGGTGCAGTATGAGGCATGACCTAAGAAACCTCACAATGCCTCACATACGGGCCAGCAAACACCAAGATGGAGAACAGAGGGAGGTAGCATATGGGCAAATGAAAATCCCAGTAGCAGTTATAGGACTGGCATTTCCATCATCCTCCCTGAAGGGAGAAAAGATCGTCCCCATTCCCCCAACACCCTAGAGAAGGTGATGGTCTGTAGGCACAACATGAGCCATCACTGGCGAGACCTTAGAGCTCTTCTTTTTTCCCTCCCCTAGAGGCTTTTTCCTCCTAAGTACAATGCCAATTGATACTACAGTGTTCCTAGTACTGTATTTCCTACACAATGGGAATATGACAGATATTCTAGTGACGTTATCTAGTTATCACAAGCAAAACTGAATTGTTCGAAGAAAAGACCACTGTGATCTCTATATGTTTTTCTGTGATGAATTTCCTCAAGAGCAAGTGTAAAAAGGGGACATTCAGCAGATTTTGATTTGAAATTAACTCATTTTCTTTCCTTCAGTTCCCCCTTTGAAAACAGGTAGAACTTTTGTCTAGAAAACTGTGACTAAGTCAATCAGGTAGAAAGGCTGGTCTAGTGGACAGAGCAACAGACTGGAACAGAACTGAAAAAGTAAGTCTACACTGTGCTAAAAAACCCATAGCATTGAGTCTTGGAGCCTGGGTCAACTGACTCGGCCTTACAGGGCTTGGGCTTCAGGGCTATCAATTGCAGTGTAGTCATTTGGAGTCAAGCTGGAGCCCAGATCCTGAGACCCTCCGCCCTCAAGGGATCTCAGACCCCAGGATTCAGCCTGAGCCCAAACTTCTACTCTGCAATTTTAAAGCCCTGTGAGCCCAAGTCAGCCCTGCAGCAGGTCACTTGTCACAGTGTAGATATACCCAAAGAGACCTGGGTTTAACTTCTGGGTCAACCACAAACTTTCTGTGGGACCTTAGGCAAGTCATTTGATCTACTGTGTGCTTCAGTTCCCCATCTGTGAAATGGGGACAATACTTCCCTATCTCATGGGAATGTTGTGAGGTTCTCGGGTACTATGATTATGAGGGCTATATAAGTAGATAGTCTTAAGAGTTCTTTATGCAGAACTGAGCTATATAATTTTTTAGAAGTCACTTAACTTTTTTAATTTGTTAAAAATATCATGTCAACCATTCTTAATATGTCTCTTTCTTTGTACCGTGATAATTATGAATTTACTGCCAAAAAAAGCAAAGTACATGGACATGCTAAAAGAAACATTTTCAGTGCTAGTCTTTGAATATCTGGTGATAGATTTTGTCAGGTGTCAGATTAGTTTTTCACTCATTAGTTTCAGATCATTTTTAATTTTTCCAACTTTTTTGTGTAAAAATATTTGAGATCATTTCTATTTAATGTCAAAGTTTCATATTAGCTACTGGATGTACCAATTTCACTGCACTTTTTTTTTTTCCAGAATTTGAGGACTTCGATCACAACTAGAATGTCTCTTTGTTCTCCCAGCCTGATTTAAAGCAAATTGCCCTATGTACTACAGTAGTTTTGAATGTATTAAAAGTTTTTAAAATTGTGAATTAGGTGAAATATTCTAACACTTTACATTTAAACGATGCAATTAACCAGTTACAACTGGAACTACCAGGCCTTATTTAAAATAATGAGGTCTGACAGTTATGGAGTCTGAATTATTCATTCATAACTAGATTTTCCTCTTTTGCAAACCATGGCTAACATTAATAACAGAGGTGTACATGTGATAACAAAAGAGTTTTACATTGGGAATACAAATATGAAATTGCGTAATTCTTCTTTCATTAAAAACTACTGTACTAGTAATATTTTTCCAAAGGAAAATCATTAGTGCTAATATATTTTCTCTCAACTTCCAGCATTGTTTTTCTGTAGGATAGTTGGTGATTAAAGAAATGGCATCTGATACCAGGCATAATATCTTCCATGGAAATATGTGCAAAGCCTGTTCATATATAGGAAAGAATTATTTGTATTGACTTTATTTTAAAATAAAGTGCATTACTTTGTATTGTGATCCCAGTATTTAGCACACTTATGAAAACATACACACGCAGTGTCTGATCCAAAGTGAATTCCACATGTAGAGTTCCCATGGAAGTTCAGGATCATTGGCTTGTTTATCCCTCACTGGACCATGCTGTCTCCCTATAAGATCAGCCCATCTCACTAGAAGACAGTGGTTATCTGCAGAGTACTTGAAAGCAAATGTGCAGATCAACTATCATTCCTATAATCTGTATCCACACTAGTGATGAACACCTGGTGACCAACATAATTTTGAGAAGAACAGAGGTAGCCATCAGTGATTGTGTCTCAATCACATTCATTAGAATTGCTAGAATAAAATATGAGCTCAGAATCTCAACATAAAAAAGACTAAAAATAATGAGCATGTTTGTATAACTGCGTATTCAAATGCCCATATACATCTGAATGGGTTTTATCAACACTAAGAAAGGTTATGCAGGTGCTGTAGCAAATAAAATATTAAACTGGTACATGTTTGCTCCCATTCATTTACAACATCTAGGACAAAACATGTACAAATAGGATCAAAATAGACATTCACAATTAAAATGGCCATTAGGCATAGGTCAACAGTGCCTTTCCTAAAAGCAGGGGTGGGACCCGTGCTGACCTTAGTCTAGGATTCTTGCCCATGGGAAGAGACATCTTTAAATGATCTATCACAGCAGGATTAAAAAGAGGGGTGAAGTGGGCACCTCTTGCTTTAGTGTAGTCAGACAACTCATCAACATCAGTATCTGCAAGACAACAATGTAACTGACTTTGAATGTAACGCTTATGCCTGGCATTTTCAGTTGAGCCTAAGACAGTTAGGTAGCCAACTGGCATTGACTCTTACTAGGAGTTGAGTGCCTAACTCCCCTAGGCTTCTTTTGAGACACATTTATAGGCTTGTAATTTCAGAGGCTGCTATTTCATCTTGCTTCTATTATATTGTACGGTTGTATGGTTCCCCAAATGTTTTGGTGCCAGGAAGATCAGGGGCCAAAAAATCCTTTATACAAATATTTGTATATATTGTTATCCAAATCTTCTAGTTCTTTTTCAGTTTTTGCTCAGTCATTTTTCAGGCAAAAATCCTGTCGACTTCAGTGAGAGTTTTAATTGAGTAAGGACTTCTGGATTTGGCTCATTAGTCTCATTATTTAATAATCAATATTATTGTTTAGTTAAACCTAGAATCTCCTTAAGTTTTAAGTAAAGGATGGTCCTGAAGGAGCTTTTACATACATCTCTGTTACTGGATTTATCCCTCAAAGCTTTTCGTCTTTTCAGTAAGACTTTGAAAAGGAGGATTTGAAAGATGGTTATTTTTATTAGTGCAGATACATACTCTATAACCTGATTTTTTTTGGTGCAGATGTCAATTACAGTATACATATTGGTCACTGGAGATTATGTCATTGGCTAAGAAAGAAGAGAAACCCAAATGAATGATTAATAATCAATGTGTCTGGGTTCTTATTTTATTCCTCAGAGAGGAAGAATGAATTATCGGTCTCTCTCCCAAAAGGAAGAAAATCACTCAAGAATAGATTGTGCTACCTAAAGCCATGTGTGTAGTGTCCAATGGTCTCTCCACTTTCTGCCCGGGGCCTCAGTCTCCTCCACAATACCTTTCTCCACCTACGCAGACCCTGCTGAAATTAGGCAAAAAAGATAATACAGCCCAAAGCTGTATTGTTTTTTTCTTGTAGCCATCAAGGGATCTTGGAAAGTGCCATGGCCAGGGAAAGGACCTCTAATGGAGGCCTGAGCTGTTGCCCTGACACAGAACTTCTGTACAGATGACCCAGGCCTACAACAAATTCTTGGGGACTCAGTAGGTTTGAAGCAGCCCAAGGGCTTTTTGAGGGGACTCAGGGGCAGATAGGACAATGCAGGGGATCACCATGAGGGGACTCTGGAAAGAGATTTCCTGCACTAGACCCATTCCCATTGAGAGGGGACGGTCTGGATGGGAAGAGCGACAGGATGAGTAACATCTGGAGAAATACAAATTAAACGGCTTCCCAGTCATGAGTTCTGTTCAGTCTGGTAAAACAGACTGTAAGGGAGTGATAAATGTGTGTTACCACGAGCCTTTGTTCTCTTTTGAAAAACGAATGTTAATTTAGAATGATCAATATTATGTGAAATTAGTAAAAATATTGTTCTGTACCATATGGTACCATTTTGTTTTTGTTCCCAGTGGGATAAATCATGTGACGGAATGAATGCTTTGGTAATTATTCAATCTCTGTTAGTAGCAGAGTCAGAATTACTGTAGCTGACTCCCATGTCCTGTTCTAGGTGCCAGTTAGCTATGCCTCCAGGCAAGCTTAATTTTTGCATTCTCCTTTTTGTCAAATTCCCTGTGTCTTTTCTGAAGAAAACTTTGCTCATTGTAACAGCAGCCTCACTCCCTTCCTCCTCCCCTCCTTTATCCCTCTTCTGCTGCTGCTTCCTAGATGGAAACACTAAAAAACAAACCTGAGACATTTAAAACTGCAGTATTTGAAAGCACTGATTATTTTATGCTAATGAATGAACTATCTAGTAATGTAATATTTTGCTTGTTGTGCCCTCCTGGTGGTATCATAAGATAAATCCCACAGTGTCTTTAATTAACTAAAGAAAGCAGAAACAAATCTCTGTAGGTTAATAACATTTATGGCCCAAACATGAACAAACTAAAGAAAGGAGAAAAATAGTGTTAGACGATGCAGATTCACACATATTTTTGGAATTTTCATTCATGAGGACACCTGTTAGCAAAATGTATGCTTATGCAAGGATGCCTGTGACAGGGAACCAGAGTTAAGGCCATCCCTAGAAAGACAGGAAGTGTCGTGTGTGCTTTAGAAAAAGTCAAACTTCTTTGGAAGTAATATTTAAGGCTAGTGGAAGATGCCGGACTGGCAGTCCTGCAGACTGAGGTCTTCTATCCACAAATCAGGTGCTACAAGTGCCCCAGAATTACAAGCTCTCCCATGGTGCCAAACCAGACCTAAATTGGAATGGCTCATCGATATGAATGGTAACGTGCATGTGTGATGATTTGGGGAACGTATGTATGACTTATGAATTCTGGTTGATATTATTAAGTTATTGTGAAGATGTTACTAAAATTCCTGTAACATAAATGTTCCTCTGTTTAGGGATATCCATCATTGCTGACAAACTTTTAAGCATGTAGCTCCCAGACCAGGGACAATAGCTGATCATTAAGGACAATCAGCACCTAAATAGCCTTTACCTGGGGAGGACAAAAGAGTAACTGCATCCTAAAGGAAACCAGTTCTCTCCAACTTTACTCAATAGGTGGTGGGGTTTGGAGAGTGGAAATTTCTCAAGCAGGAAGCTGTAAAAGGACTTGGAGGGCCACCAAGGAAATTTGGGCAGGAGAGGGTAAGGGGATGGACTGGCCACAGTCATAGTGGGCAAGCTGGCAGAGAAGGTTGCATGTTTCAAAATCCAAGCCATGCACTGCAACAGAAGGACCCTGAATGGCCCCAAACTACTCTGATCCCAGCCCAAAGAATGCTCTGGAGTGGTGAGGAAACTGAGTCAGGGAAATGCATGAGGAATTGATTTTTGTATAGATCTGTGTATTTTAATGCTATAAAAGAAGGAGCCAGAGTGTGTTAGAATCCTGTGCAAAATTTGTGGGTGTTATGCTACACCTATCACATGATTCTTGAAGAGGTAAAGCAGGCTCACATCTTCTAGTTGAATTCTGGGAGAGGGTATGTGTAAGCTACAGGAGGAGTCTGAGAGGCCAGCACTGGACAGTGGACTATATGGTCTGAGTTCTTAAGGAGGGTGCCAGATGGAAGAACTGCATTGTGAGAGTTTGCCCAGAGGCTCTAAGATAAGGACAGTGCTTGTGTTCCGTTTGGACTCTGGATGCTTAAAACACAGGGGATCCAACTGAGAAAACCCCTCACAGCAGTATGGCAAGTGGCAGCATGAAAAATACAGAAAGAATTACGGACAGTCTCTATGCAAAAGAATAAATGGACATAAATCAGATGTCAAGAATTATAACATTCAAAAACCAGTTGGAGAACACTTCAACTTCCCTGGCCACTCAATTACAGACCTAAAAGTCGCAATTCTTCAACAAAAAAACTTCAAAAACAAACTCCAATAATAAACTGCAGAACCGGAATTAATTTGCAAACTGGACACCACTAAATTAGGCTTGAATAAAGACTGGGAGTGGATGAGTCATTACACAAACTAAAAAACTATTTCTCCATGCTAATTTTTCCCCTACTGTTTACTCACACCTTCTTGTCAACCGTTTGAAATGGGCCATCCTGATTATCATTACAAAAGTTTTTTTTCTCCTGCTGATAATAGCCCATATTAATTGATTAGTCTCCTTAGAGTTGGTATGGCAACACCCATTTTTTCATGTTCTCTGTATATATATAGATATCTTCCTACTGTATTTTCCACTGCATGCATCTGATGAAGTGGGTTTTAGCCCACGAACGCTTATACCCAAATACATTTGTTAGCCTCTGTGGTGCCACAAGTACTCCTCGTTCTTTTTGCTGATACAGACTAACATGGCTACCACTCTGAAACCTGTGAAATACTTGAACTCTCATTATTATTACAGCAGCATCAGTGTACATATCACTTTACATTCAAATAAATGACTAGAGGGTGAGCGGGAATTAGACTCTTGCCACAGAGTATATCTCCTTTGCCCAGTGGCCTTAAAGCAGAGGTGGGCAAACTAGGGCCCACGGGCCACATCTGGCCCGTGAGCCATTTTAAGCCAACCTCTGAGCTCCTGCTGGGGAGCAGTGTCTGGCACTTGCCCCACTCCGGCCAGGGCGCTGGGTCGGGGGGCGCACCATGGGGCTCGGACCTGCTCCAGCACTCCAGCTAGGGTGCTGGGTCGAGGGAGGAGGGGGTGCACCATGCAGTTCCTGAAAGCCATGTGCTCCAATGGCCCCCTCTGGTGCTCCAATGGGAGCTGTGGGGTGGTGCCTGAGGATGGGGCAGCGTGCAGAGCCTCCTGGCCGCACATCCACATAGGAGCCGGAGAAGAGACATGCCACTGCTTCTGGGAGATGCTTGAGGTAAGCACTGCTAGGAGCCTGCACCCCTGAGCCACTCCTCATGCCCCAACTCCCTGCCCCAGCCCTGATCCCCCTCCCTCTCTCCAAACCCCTCAATCCCAGCCTGAAGCACCCTCCTGCACCCCAAACCTCTCATCTCCAGCCCCACCCCAGAGCCTGCATCCCCATCCGTAACCTGCACCCCTTCCCCTATCCCAGCCCTGATCCCCCTCCAACCTTCTGAACCACTTGGTCCCAGCCCAGATCACCCTCCTATACCCCAAAATCCTCATTCCCACCCCAGAGCCCGCACCCCCAACCAGAGCCTTCCCGCCCTCCTGCACCTCAACCCCAATTTTGTGAGCATTCATGGCCTGCCATACAATTTCTATTCCCCGATGTGGCCCTTAGGCCAAAAAGTTTGCCCACCCCTGCCTTAAATGGTAGCTGAAGATTCCTCTGATGTAGGCCATTTGCTCCTCACTTCCATGTAGGTAGCTTTCTAGGATGGCTTGAGTAGAAAGGGTGTGATGGGGACCAGAAAGGGCAGGGCTCGAGCACCCCGTTCGCCAGCAATCATGAATACTGTTCCAGGTGTTGTAATTTAGAACAGCCTTTTGCCAGCTCTAAGTTACTCTTACAGTTCAGCTGCCAGAGCAGCCCCAATATCAGAGGAAAGTGGAGCCACATGTGCCTCCCCTCCCTCTGCTTCTCCTGAGCATGAGTTAAGCATAGCTGAGGATCCAGCCCCTAGTTCCTATCACAAACACTTAAATTTTAAATACATGCGGTGCTGAGAATGGAGAGGGGGCAGTTAAGTGTGTCACAAGACTTACAATAATTACAATAATTACAATAATTACATCTGAGGAAGTGAGCTGTAGCTCACGAAAGCTTATGCTCTAATAAATTGGTTAGTCTCTAAGGTGCCACAAGTCCTCCTTTTCTTTTTACAATAATTAAGGTTCCACGTTCTTTTCTGGTGCAAATGGACATTGGACTATGGCCAGTTCATAACAGCTGAGAATTTAGCCTGGTGTTAGGAAGTTCAATTTTTTAGTCTATGCACAGTAATAGTCTATTTAACTATAAACACTGGTTTTCACTTGGAAAGCCTCCATGTATTTGCATGCATGCAACTGTGCACCTGCTTTTCTTCCATACTACCATTTATGTGCACGGAAACTGAGGGGGGTTGTACATGCACATGGTTAAACGGATCGCACAGGAACAATAAATGCCAAAGTCCATCTAGTTTACGCAGTTCTCTGAACTTTTCCACTTCCCATGCAAAAATTATTTCAGTCAATATTTTAATTTCAGCTTGGGAAGATGGAATTAAAGAGTGACATCTAGGCAGATGGTTGTCAGTAAACTGATGACTATGAACCATAATTAAGAAGTAACGTACAAAAATATCCAGCTGGGTGTAAATGACATAGTATTATTCTATGTTTATCCCCAAACAATCTAGGATTGGCAAACATTTTAAGAAAAAACATAGTAATATTCCTTGTGCAATAACATTTTAAGGTGCATTAAATACATATATGATCATGTATATGATCACAAGAATATTAATACAGCAGCTAATACATAAAATAAGCACTAAGGAATGCATTTATGACCCTAAAGTCCTTACTCAGCTGCCTTATGAACTTTCTGAACACCATGGAAAGATGTGTCAGCTGCTTAAATTAAAGGAAGAGTAATTAAAATTACAAAATAATAGGTGACTGGGGTCAGCTTCCACCCCCCTACTTCCTAGCTTTCAGAGTATTTTACATTTTTTCCATTAGTATAAACTTTTTAGTTTTTCTTCTGGGAGCCAGAGAATACTCTTCATTAAGAAAAAAATAAAACATGTGATAAGTAGAGGTGATGACTACTGGTTGGAGCTCAAGACTGCTGGGGTTTATTCCTGCAGCTTTGCCCATGTGTTGCAAGCTGTCTGAGCCTCAGTTTCCCCAACTGCTGATGAGATTTTTTTCAAAAACAAACATTGACTCATTTTCTTTGTGGAAAAACCAACCAAAACTATGTCTGTTTCTGAATAAGGAGGGATCCATTTTCCAAGTGAAAATGGCTTTCACATTGCAAATATGCAATGATTTGGAGCCTAGCCAGAAGTCCCTTTATACCACTTTGTCAGTGCAAAAGGGCCTTCGAGTACATTGGCAGAGTGGTGCCAGGTGGCCTCGGTGTAAATGAGAATCAGACCCTTCATTTTTGTAAGGCAAAATAAAAAAGTATAGAAATTTCAAGTGAGGTAGGTGCAACACCAGACAAAACAAAATGGAAGCAATTTCTATTTGGAATTTCATGAAACAAAAATAATTATTATCACAGGGATCTCAGTGAGAGGCCTAACTTATTACTGAAGCGCTGATAAATCATTTTAAAACTTCTGAAGAAAGTCACTTTGTAGGTGCAAATGATTTAATAATAATCATGATGATTTATTGTTGTTATTCTATTAAATGTCTATAAGTGGGAGGATTCTTTGCACAATCCAAAAGTAGTATCAAATGCACATCTTCATAAGTGCATTGCTAGGATGTAAGAAAATGCCTATGAGGAAATAAAAATTCCTATTTTATGTTGCTGTCAAGATAAGGTGAAAGGGAGAGCTCTGTCAGTAAGTTTGTCAAGGTTCCTTCCCCACTCTGAACTTTAGGGTACAGATGTGGGGACCTGCATGAAAAACCCCCTCAGCTTATTTTTACCAGCTTAGGTTAAAACTTCCCCAAGGTACAAACTATTTTACCTTTTGCCCTTGGACTTAATTGCTGCCACCACCAAGCGTCTAACAAATATATAACAGGGAAAGAGCCCGCTTGGAAACGTCTTTCCCCCCCAAAAAAAATCCTCCCAAACCCTACACCCCCTTTCCTGAGGAAGGCTTGATAAAAATCCTCACCAATTTGCATAGGTGAACACAGACCCAAACCCTTGGATCTTAAGAACAGTGAAAAAGCAATCAGGTTCTTAAAAGAAGATTTTAATTGAAGAAAAAGTAAAAGAATCACCTCTGTAAAATCAGGATGGTAAATACCTGACAGGGTAATCAGATTCAAAACATAGAGAATCCCTCTAGGCTAAACCTTAATTTACAAAAAGACACAAAAACAGGAATATACATTCCATTTAGCACAACCTATTTTTTCAGCCATTTAAACAAAACAGAATCTAACACATATCTAACTAGATTACTTACTGACTTTTTACAGGAGTTCTCACCTCCATTCCTGCTCTGGTCCCAGCAAAAGCAATACAAGAGAGAGGGAACCCTTTTGTTCCCCCCCGCCTCCAGCTTTGAAAGTATCTTGTCTCCTCATTGGTCATTTTGGTCAGGTGCCAGCGAGGTTGTCTTAGCTTCTTAATCCTTTACAGGTGAAAGCATTTTTCCTCTGGCCAGGAGGGATTTAAAGGGGTTTACCTTTCCCTTTATTTTTATGACAAAGTTTTTGCACCCCCTATCCATCGCAGAAAGGGATTCTCCATCACATAGATGAACACAGAAGAAAGGAGTAGGAGCATGCATGGCAAAAGGTGGGTCAAGGGACTGCATTTACACACATCCCATGATGAGCACAAGGCCATGCTTAATACGGTAAAGGCATATTGCCAAAAACACCAGGCACGGATCTGAGTTCCATGCAGTTCCTGGTGTGAGACAAGTTCAGAGGAAACAAGGTTTCCAAGGAGTAAATGAATTGTCAAAATGTGAAGCCAATAGTACTGTCCATCATATAAATATGTATTTAGGGCTTTTCCAATGTGGTTTATTGACTTGTTAACTTCAATGGATTTTTGCACCATTTTTTAACATTAATCCTATTAAACCTGCTTCTTAGCCCCCTCTGTATGATGAAACTTACTAATGGGTTATAAAATTTGCTTTTCAGAAAATAATTATTATTTTTCCAAAGGATTTAGCAGGGTTTTAGTTTTCTTTTTCTGGAGCCCCACCTGTGTGAACTCCAAGTCAAAAATTTTGGTGGGACATTGTTGCTTTAGCTCTGTAGGCGCTCATTCATTGACTTCAATGGGACTTTTCAGGTGCTTAAAGTTAAGCTTAAGTACCTTGCTGAAGTGGGGCCTAATTAATGATACTTTTGCATAAATCTCTCAGTGCTGCATTGTGGCCTCCAGAGCTATTCATTGAGATCCCGGAGCTACTGCTGTAAATACGGCTGCTTTGGAGTGCACCTACAGAAACATGGACATGTACACTCTGAAGTCTGGGACAGACCGTATGCCGTACATGGATCTCTCATCTGGAAGAGCTATTCTGATAAATGAATGGCTGTGAATGATCCATAATGAGAAGGAAAGTACATTTATTTGACTCTGATTTTAATTTCTCACTTTTTGGCCCTAGGTTCCCCCAATTGTAGATTCTCCACTGAACATCACAAGTGACCTTGTGGAGCAGGAATTTTATCTTGGCATTTTTATCAGAGATGCTTGCAATAACTTTAGACCATGCAATAATTTACATCCTTATGCACCAAGCACAGCACTGCAGCAGAGGAATGGTCTGGTTCTGAGCTCACTAAGACTAGTGTAAATCAGAAGTATCTCTGTTCAAGTCAATGGGCTAGATCAGGGGTTCTCAACAAATTTCTTCATGGTCTCAGAGTGGGGCCAGTGGCCGCACTGACACTTTTTCCTAAAATACTTAGTTAACTTTAGGGAAAACGATTAAATATGCACAGATAGATCCAAATCATTGTAATTTATATTTGTAGGGTTTTTTTCAGACTCAATAATAAAAATAATGCTGTGAAAAGTGATATTTGTGTATTTATTAATATCACTTTTCACAGCACACTTAGTAACTGCCTGGGAGGCTTTGAAAAGTAATAAGTGATATTAACAAACATACAAGTATCACTCTTCACAGCCTTCCAGACAACTAGTAAGTCTGCTGTGAAAAGTGATACTTGCACGTTTATTAATATCACTCTTCTCAGCAAGCCCCAGGACCCAGCCCTGAATGGAGGGTTTAAGCGGGAGGCAGTGCGGGCCAGACGTGATGGTGGGATGAATGCGTGGCTAGGGGAGGCAGCAGGGGTCCTGGGGCAATGTGGGTAGTTGATGAGCCAGAGCCCGGGACTGGAATCGGAGGCCAGCACCTGCTGCCAGGCAGCCGGAACCAGGGGCCAGAGCCAGAATCAGGGGCCGGAAGCTAAAGCCCCACAGCTGGAGGCCAGGGCCAAATGGCCAGAGCCAGGGGAGGGGGTCAGTATCTACCACCCTGCAGTAGGAGCCCACGGATGCATGGCCAGGCTCCCGAAGTCCCACCACTGGAGCCTGCCACCCAAACCCCCTCCCCAAGGTGGGTAAAGAACTGACCTTGCTCCTGCAGTGTTGTGCCCCACCTGTCTCCATATGCGGTGCAGGGAAGCGCATCCAGGAGCAACAGGGAGGGAAGGGGAGGGGCTGCTTTGCAACCCCCCCAGTCACCACCCAGAAGGCTGTAACGAAAAGCCCCTGGTGTCTGCATGCAGCCATGGTGGCCACATTTGAGAAACACTGGGCTAGATCTTTGGTCCCAGTAATGGCCCTTTGCATTTGAGTGTCACAATGAGACCGTAAACAAACCCTAAATGGGCAGCAGGGGAATGCTCACCTTGCATAATGCCAGCATAGCCAGAGATATGTTAGGGAACAAGCACAATCCTGGGCTGGCAGAATGGCCCTTAGCAGCCTTGTGGTTGCTCTAACCTACACCAGAATCAGGGGAGGCAGAAAGTTGACTTAGAGCTACCGTTGTTTCCTTTCCCCACTCAGCTGCATCAAGTGTGAGTGTGAGAATTCAGCCCTTTGGAGTTATACTAATGTAAATCAGGAATGACACCATTAAAATACATCTAATTACGCCAGTGTAAATACAACACATGGGAGATCCTTGGACAGAAAGCACAATGGAAGTGCAATGTTTTATTATACTTTAATTAACTAACTAATAATAATTAATAATAAAAATAGTTAGTTTAGTTATTGTATTGCCCTGGCCTGTGTCTTATGGAAAAGCCACTGTAAGTGGAGGGAGATGGACAAAACAAAATCTGCCTAGAATGAGAATGGATTCAAACCAAAGCACACTAAACATATTTGGAGATTCTAAGGCAGTTTTTCTTCTTTTCATTTTTGCACACCTCTCCCCTGCCTTTTGACCCTGAAACTATAAGATATTAGTGGATCCTTAGAAATCTTGGTGTGGCTGATATTGTTTAGAACTAACTCATGCCATTTAACCAGGCTTTGGGGATGGTCTGGAGCCACCCTGCTCCAGTACAGATTCAGTAAGGCACAATTCTGCCTGCCCTCCCTGGAACAAATAGGGTCACACACATTACTACACATGTACCCCACTTTATAGCACGTAGAGAAAACATCCAATCCATCCTCATAAAGTCTGAGTAACCAGACTCTACGCAGATTAAATTTAGCTGAAGAGGTGAGATCCACCATGAACTTAGATCCAGTTCTTGAGCAGTAGAGAAGTTCCCCATGGCCAGTTCTCCAGCCTATGCAGGCCACAGCCCCTCTGTGCCACATGCATAGTGTTCTGGAGCCATCTGCATGATCATACTTCTGTAACCCCTCTCCTGGCATACCCCGCTGCTGCCCTTCACTCTGGACTGTAAGAGATAATCATGTGGATCCCTTCTGCAGCATGCATGGGTCATTGCACAGCTCTTCTGCCAAAGGATGGCTGGGCAGCCTCAGTGTGGAGCTTGAATGGCATGAATGTCGTAGGCTGGCCCTCTGCACCTGAGGTAAATTTAATCTATAAATTTCTCAACTCACTAGGGGTAACTAAAGGACTGTACTTAGTTCATTTTGTAACTGCAAAATAATCTCACTTACAGTCCTTAAGTAGACTTGGCATTAAGAAAAGCATTAACGTATGTCCTGCCAAAGTCCTGTATTTGTTTGTATTGTTTGCACAGGTAAACTGAAGACATATGGGAAATGTAGTTTCTTACAAAGTCATTCTTAGTTAGAATGTCACTGAACTCCAAAAGCTTTTATTGCAGTCCTCCAAGAAATTGTCTCTCTCCAATATATTCCTAACCACCACCTTTTGTGATGGCTGAATTTAAGAAGGAAATTCTCATTTTAAACAGTCTATTTTTACAGCAACTTATCAAACAGTGGCCTTTAGCTGTTGTTCTGTGACAGCCACTCTATTAAAATCCTGATGTAAACAAGTGGAGAAGGTGAAGTAGAAGTGCAGATATTTGCACAGCATTACTGTCAGGTAAAATTTTAAAGATAGGTTTTATGAACCCATTATTTGCAGTCAAGGCTTTTGACTACAGCATCTGAAATCATTTAAGGAGACAAAGTGTTTTGTCAAAACATACTGCTGGGAGTCAGTATGTAGCTTCTTTTTATGTCATTCAATTTAGTACTGTTGTTTGTGTGAAAGTGGAAAATCGAGCTGGGCAGCCAGATTGATGCTGTGTATGATCACAATGTGGTGACTTTCCGGTATGATTAACGTTAAATGCCCTTTGTTTTCATTTAGTACTTAATGCATGCATAATTGCATTGTACAAACAGACCTAGGAAGCTAGTTGCATGAGGATTTTCAAAATCCAACACATTTATAGCCATCTCCCGAAGAGCAGGGAAACACACAAGAATGGGTCTTTGCTTTAAGGGCCCTGATCTTTGGGTCCAGCCAAGCTTTGCTTGACAGAGGATTTGAGAGGGATGGGCAAAGGTGGCTGTATGACACTTCTGCTCAACCCTGAACCCTTGGTCCCAGGATGAGTAAGAGCAGAGCTGTTCCAACTTATGCTGGCTTGCATGGCCCTCTAGGGTTATTATGATAGCAGAGTGTTTTTATGCTCTGGAAACACCTCTCCCAACCCTGAACCCTCCCACTGTGCTGGGGTCTGTGGAACAGCTGGGAGGTGGCATTACAGAGCAGACTTTGCTGGTTGTATGTAGGGGTGCTGGAACAATTTGTATAGTGGGAGTTGTGAGAGCCATTGAACCAAACTGTAAACCTGGTATATGATGGAAACCACTTCAAGCCAGGGGGTGTGGCAGCACCCCTAGTTCTAGCACCTAGGAGTGTATGTATTCCAGAGATTCCCCCCAAGTTAGAGGACTCTTCATCGCAGTTTTCTAGCCCATTTGTACCACTGGAGCCTTAGCAGCAGCAGAGACCAAGATCTGTGCCAAGGTGTTTACAACATAGTTCAGTGAACTGATCCTGAACCCAAAGTGCACCCCATGCTCTTGGGTCATCCTGAGGTGCAGAGCTCTTCTACAGTAATCGAGAGCATAATATAAAGGAGTTTGTGTTATACACAATCACCATAATGTTAATATTGAAATTCTGTGTTTGCCAAGTTTGCCTAAGTTTGTGGTCTCCTTGGCAGGCTGGAATGTGGCCAGTTCATGTGGGCTCGGGTCCTTGGCGAAACCCTTCACCCATCCCCACTAGTTATTTTGAGTTTGATTCTTAAGTACTCCACATGTTTATTAGACAGCAGGGTCTAATACCAAAACTGTAGAACTCATGGCCCAACTATTCCCCCATAGCTCACTGGCAGACCTGCAATAGATACATGGAGAAATCTGAAAGGATATGATGAAGAGAGAACATTTTCGCATAGAAATTTAACGATAAATGTAAGAAAAAAAGATACGCAGAGTAAACTTTGTTAAACAGGAAAGGACAATAATTTGGGGTAACAAGATTACAAATTTTAATAGATTCTTTTCAAAGGGATCTGTTGTTTTTGGACTATATTTTGATTTGCTACACATCAAAGCCCCATGAACTTTGATGAATGCCCAGGTTTCCTTTGCAGAGACACTATCCTGCATATAAATCAGACAATTGCATATGCACTAAACTAGGGTAGAAATAGGAAAAACTGACAAAAGAAAGCAATCCACAATTACTAATGTGGTCTTTATGGGTTTGTCTCCATTATTATACTGGTTGAGAAATCTATATGAAGCGGGACAGCCCTCTAGTGTGGACACAGTTATGCCCGTATAAAGATGCTTTTATCAGTACAACTTACTCTTATAAATTAAGCAGCTTTATATCAAATAACCGTGTATGTCCCAGAGGGTTGTACTGCTTTAACTACATTGTTTTCTGTATAGTTCTAGCAGTACAATAACTGTTTGAAGGGGGAAAGCTTGTTTAAGGAAGGAGAGGAAGAGAAAGCAGCTGTCAAAGAGGCTCAGAAAGACCAGTGTGCTAAGGAGAGAGAGTGAAAGAAATTGCTATTAGAACTGGTCAGAAACATTCCAACAAAACAACTCTTCATCAAAATATTTGTCAATTTGTCAAAATCAAAATGTTCCGTGGAGATGGTCTGATTTCAATGAAGTTCCAGAGGAACCCTGAGCCTGAGCCTGAGCTTTCAAAACCTGCTTGCCCAGAGAGGTTTCCAAAAGAAACCGGCCTGGTTTCCTGTCACCTCACCAGCAACTGGGGAGCCTGGGTCTTCAGGGCAGCCTGCCATGCAGACTTCATCTGAGTTAGGGAATCCAAGATTTTCAGGGTCCATGGCCCTGGAGCAGTCCATCACCAGGCAGAGTGCCTAGGAGTCAGGGACCTCAGGACTTCCAGGGTCAGTGGCTCAGCCATCTGAACTGTTCCTACTGTGGAAAGCCCTGGGGATTTCCCATTTGCGAAAAATTTCAAAATGTTTGGTTCTGTTCTGAATTGAAACCAAACCAAATTTCAAAATATTGAAATCTTCCATGAGACAACAAAGGAATTACCTTTCTCTGCATAGCTCTAGGTGCCAGTGCTATTTGGAGAATATCCAAGATAGTCCTGATACTAAGCAAAAGATTCCACAGTGAAGGATGTTTGGCAAGTGCAAATTTCTTCAGAGCAGGGATAGTGTGAGCACTACGTACAGCTAAATAAATAATAATAATAATTAATAATAGCCTTAAACTGGAGGAATTTGAGAAAGGACTGTAAGTTGCCACAGTGGTAAAAACATTTGGCTAGTTCTGGTTCCAGACTACCAGAAGGGAGTGCTTTTAAAAACAAACAAAAACAGTGGTCTTTGAGATGGCCAGTTTTAACCAAGAGTCTTTTCTGTCTATCTGTCTCGCTACCTCTGTGTGGGGATTCCGAGCACTGGAGTTCTGCAGGACCTCTGCTTAAAAGTATGTGCATGTTTCACAACTGTAATCCAGCCCAACTAGAATGTCCTGGGAGTTGCCAAAAAGCAAAGTGAGGAGAGGGTAGACTACTTTAAGAAAAAAAGTCACCTTTTATTCTCTTCCTTTCTTTTCAACTTTCAGAACTGTAGCTTCAGTCTCCTTTATACTTTTTGGATAAAGGGAATTTGTTATAAATAGAGATGGATCCATTTCTTTATGCCTGATCTCAATGGATACTCTGGCTGGACTGCTAGTTCTTACAATTCTTCACTATAAGGGTGTGTGGGGAGGAGGAAAGGACAGGGAGCTTGGATGAGGAGGGAAGGAAGGTTTTACTTGGTGAGTCTGGTTTTTAGGGAAGAGGGGAGTTCAGGCAGAAAAAAAAGGGGATTTGGTTTGATCCTGGGAGAATTAAGGACGGTGGTGATGGGATTAGAAACTTTGCTAAAATTAAAAATTCACAGATTCATTTCCAAAGTGAACCAAATTTTTAACACCTTCTGAGATTTCCACAAGCTAATTTAATCCCAGATCATTCAGTATGTTCGATGTGGACAGACTCCAGTTATTCAGATTGGTACAAGCCATCCGCATCCATGGTAGCAGAGCAAGAACTCAGTGAGATGGAAGATAGGTCATCTTTGCTTGCATTTAGGTCAGTGTCACTCACCAAGGATCCAGATGTGCCAATAGACCTTCACTCCAAAACCTGTGCTTTGTATCCATGTCCTTCCTCTTTTGTGAAGGCTAGTGGGGAAGTACTGTGTCTTTTACTGGAGGAGCTTGTCAGTACCTCTTTTAAGGATGATGGGCTTCTGAACATTCTTAAACATAAGTTTGACCCTATCTCATTTGAAGTTGGCAGTGTAGCCACTATAGCCTTGTGTCTTATTTTACATTAAAGGATCAAATAGGAGCAGGAGCATTCGTGGCATGGTAAAAAGTTAATTTTTTCAGCCTAGAATTTGCCTGACTTGACTGTAGTGAGATTTTTTTTTTGCCTTCTGGTGGGTTTCTGGTGAATGTTGAAAGGAAGGTGGCTATTAGTGCTGCCCATAGTTAGCAGAACTGCTCGATGTTTTGTGCATAGTACTCTCAGAAATTGGTGCCTAATACATTATTAAATGTAATTTTCCTCAGCATTCGGGGAAGGAATATCTACAGGCAAACCTTCTGGGTCAGATCCTGAGCTGGTGTAAATCAGCATAGCCAATTAACACCAGCTGAGGAATTAGCTCTCTGGGTCTCACTGGCAATATTTGACTAACAGGTATGGACATTTTTACTCAGTCTTCTAGGGAGCCTGCTGAGCATATTTGTACACAGATTTCTGCTGTTGCCCTAAATGCCCATGCAAAATTGAGATACACTCAGACCATGCTGTACCTATTTTATTAAATAAAAATTTGCTGCCAGCCATGGTCACACATATTTGCACATGTTTGGGGAAGTCTATTTATTGGGCCTGGTGCTGAAAATCCAGCCTGAATGTCTCATATAGTTATTTCTTATTCACTGTAGTAAAGACAACCATATTTCAAGAAAATATGTTTCATTGGCAGAGCAAAATAAACAGTGGAATAGATAACCGATAAGTCATTAAATAAGAAGCATGGGCTTTTATCTGGCTCTTCAAACACAATTTAACCACTTCAACAAGATTAGAGAAACACTTTTATGCCAAAAAAAGAAACTGCTTTAATCACTTCCCTTCTAAGAAGATACCTGCATGAAGAGAAGAGAATTAACCTCTTTGCTGCCATTATTCCTTTTACTGTAAAAAACATTTGTGATATTTCTGATACATTTAGTTTTGTCAATTGGAAAAAGCTGTGTTTTCAGAAGCATTAATCATAAGGGAAGATTTGATTACTGTTTTAAAGAAGATCTCTTGCTGTGAAGTTCTTACTATGCACTAGAACACCATTAGTCCACCCTAATGGGCAGGAAGAGACACAGTATAGATCAGTGAAGTTTTTCTGGTTTCTCAAGTGCCAGAAACAAAGTCAGTACCAGTGACATCATAGTCCAATAGGAGAGCAGTGTGTCATCCTCTGTTTTCTCTCTGCGCATGGGTAAATATAATAGGGATGTTGCCAGATACTTTTTGTCTTTTGGGGTTAATTAAAACCAACAAGAAAAAGAAAAAGCAGAGTCTCAATGAGAGAGTACATGATGTGTTGTCTGCTGACAATCTGCACTGAACTGACAACCAAATGTCTGCCTGTCTCTGTAGACAGTAACATCCTTGGAGAAGTAAAGTACAGTAGGTGAAAATTAAAAGCATAACCATGCATAGCTAAATTCATTCCAGTCTTGAACATAGTGTAAGCCTTGAGGCTGAATACTACCCATGAATGCTCTTGAATGTATCTCTTGCTGCTGTCATGGATGATGAGGGAGCTGGTTCTCACTGCTGTTGTGTGGTTTTGTTGGGGCAGACTCCAGAGTTAATTGGAATGGGGGGAAGATGGCCTTGGGGACTGGCATCCTCCTTCAACACAGGGTCACTTTCAGTCATTTACCACAGTTCTATTTAATGCCATTGTGAAGCAAGGAGCACCTGCATCTTTCCTTTGTGACACATGTGCAAACTACTTGAGATAAAATAAAAAAACAAGTCAATCCCTTGAACCCAATCCATTCTGGATCTTTTTTGAAAGCTTAAAGGTGTTTGTTACTCATTTTGATCCACTATTGCACTTTGAGTTTACAAAATACAGTAAACAAGATTGTACTTATGGTCTGTCTGTTCAGCCCAACCAGCAACAGGAAGTATTCTCCACTAATTTCATTAAATATCCTGTTCTCATGAGGTCTGCAAACAAAGCAGCTTCAGATCATTCAGATTAGTATGTGAACTTCTGGATACTTACCCAACTTGAATTTCGCTTTTGATGTTTCCCCGTAGCTACTTTAAATGACTCACCTCAGACTTCCCCTATCATTATGCCTAACTAAGGCAAGTTATTACAGTCAAGGGATCAGTTATAGTGGAAGCAACAGAATGTATAGAGTATATTCAAGGGTGATGAGTAAGTTCCATTTCAATAAATGTGCACATTATGCCCAAGAACAGTCAAAAGGGTTAAAATACAATCATTCCAGATAAGTTTCTCACCATATCAGGCTCAAAAAGTCAAAAGATTTGAAAGCTATTAGTACTTCTGTAGATCATCCTCTTCCAGACACTTTTCTTTTTTTTACTGACAGGTTGCAGTTAAAAATTAAAGTAAAGAGGGGCCTGCTCTTTGCTACATACTTTTAATGGAACTGAAGCCAAAATAAGTCAGACTAAATTATGGGAGTAAATGACCTCCTGGGAAGTATAATACCAAATTCCAAAGAACTGTAAAGAGTTTCCTTTGATCTTTTTAGCTTCACAGCCTGAAATTCAAAATCTGTATTTAATTTTAGATTGCATATGCCAGCTTTTAAGTTTCCTTTCTAACATGATATATCATTTTAAATGATAGAACACCTTTAACTTGTATTTCTTGAAAATGCTGACTGTCCTTTCTTTATTCTTTTACACTATAAAAACAGATATAAATATTACTAATTGCAAAAATAATTTGGGGTTGGGTGCTGTAATGGATAAACCATTGACCTTCACTTAAGAGACTGTGCCTTCAAGCTCAACCTGAGTTTCTGAGCGAAATGACTTTGATCTGAGACACAAGTAACTTCAGTTCAGTGCCACAGAAAGATACAGATCTAGAGAAAGGACAAATAGAGAACATTTCATTACACACTCTAGTTGCGGATGTAGACTAAGGGCCTATTTAGCCAAATGCTATATACAGATTTATTTCCCTGTGGCCAGACAGGCACACTGAAGAAACTGTATTCCTAAACCAGAAATCCCAAAATGTGCAAAAATTTGAGTTAGCATCTGTCTGGGGAATTTTCTGACCTATACACTTGAGCATGGACTTTAAATATGGGCAGGTGAAATAATCTCTTCTGAATGCAGATGTGGACTGCAAAAGTCTTTATATCTTATTCATTATGAAAGAAACTGCCTTTCTCAGAGCAAAGTGGATAGTAACAGGTTGGTTGAAAGCACAGCATGCAAGAACTGCCTCTAACCAGTTTCCTTATTCTGGTAAAGTCCTAATGGATGCTGCTTATATGCAATCTGTTGTGCTACATCTATCCAGTGACTGGCCAAGAGGCATAAACATAGTCCAGAAACTTACAATATAATAACATTATGAATTAGAGCCTGAGGGAATAATTTGTAATGCATAATTTATCCACTGAATTTAGCTTCTTTTTCAACTTCCAGAATGTCTACAAGCAGATCATGATTTCCTCACACTTATTCGTTATTCAGAATCACTCGATATATTTTTTAACTAGATGAGCTAAAAATTCTCTGATATTTGATACCATTAGGTCTTATAGTATAGGTTAGTTCTGATTGGTCAATCAGTATTAAACAGTATTATTTCTCCTCTCTGACTGGGTGAGGGCAAAAACATTTCTGGCTGGAATACACCTGGGTGCAAATTTAATATAGTATTTATGGAAAACATCACAAATACAACTTTGAGTTCCGGCTCCTGTGCACCAAACACAGCTCAGAATGAGGGGAAGGCTTATTTGTGGTGTTCTAATCTTCAGGCGAGCTGGGTACTGGCATGTTCCTGAAAAACAATTTAGAGCAGCCTTATGGCCCTAATAGTGACATTCTAGCAGCCAAGGTTTGCCAGGGTACAAAGGAACTTCAGCCACATCTCTTTTTCCTCAGACATGGCCTTTTGTCTGATGAGGCATTCCCAAACTGCAAAATGGTTGGGTCAGCTGTCACCCTTCTGTCTTCACCTTCATTATAGGGAAATACATTTCCCTACATTGGTGACAGATAAAAATGGTTGATGTTGGTAAGTGTCTTTCATAATGCTTCCTCACTGGTAAATGGGTATGCCATATCATATGCCAGGAACTCTATTGGGGCATGCCATGAAAGCCAAACTCTGCCTGGTGCCAGACCCAGAAAATAATTCCTCATGATGGAATCACTTCCCTGGGTTGACCTGTTCACATAAATTCAAATGTATAAATTTATCAATTTCTAAACTGATATGTACCAACTATTGCTATATTTATAAAATCAAAAATTGAACTGTGAAATCAGACTATATGAGCCAGTTCTCTATAAATTAAAGATTGGTCCAGCCACAAATTCTGGATGCAGATCCAAACTTTCCCAAAGGTTGGTTATTTGGATCCGTGTTGTGGCTCAGCCCCTTGTATAAAGAAGGACCAGTCACAAACTTTAGATCTGTATTTGAACTTACTCAGAGTTTGGGATGTTGGGGTCATGGGTTTTAGTTTGGTCTCAGCTTTGCTATAAATAAGACAATTTGTTAAAGAGTACTGAAAGGATTTAAAATTTCTCATGTAAAATGTTAACCTGTCAGTATTTATCTCATGGGCCAATAAATCTTAATGTTTACTGCAACAAAAGAAGTCAGTTTATCCATATTAGTACGCTATGATTTATTTAATGTTTACATATTAATAGCCTCATTATGTAATAGGTCCACACTCAGAACCCCATTGACTTCAATTGATAGATTCCAAGGCCAGAAGGGACCATTATGACCACTTAGTCCACTGTTTCTCAACCAGGGGTACGCGAACCCCTGGGTGGGGGGGGGGGATACGCACAGGCCTTCCATGGGGTACATCAACTCATCTAGATATCTGCCTAGTTTTACAACAGGCTACATAAAAAAGCACTAGTGAAGTCAGTTCAAACTAAAATTGCATACAGACAATGACTTCTTTATACTGCCCAAAATACTATACAGTGCACTGAATTGTAAGAGCAGTACTTATATTCCAATTGATTTATTTGATAATTATATGGTAAAAATTAGAAAGTAAGCAATTTTACAGTAATAGTGTGCTGTGACATTTGTGTATTTTTGTCTGATTTTATAAGCAAGTAGTTTTTTAATGAGGTGTATGCAAGACAAATCAGACTCCTAAAAGGGGTACAGTAGTCTGGAAAGGTTGAAAACCACTGATCTAGTCTGACCTCATATATAACACAGGACATAGAATTTTCAAGCGGCAGATCCACACAAAGAGGAACACCAGGATCAAAGCTGCTTCAATGATCAGTTAATGATAAAAGAAAAGAAAAATTTATCTATCAAGTCTCCAAGTTAAACCTTCAACCATAGGGGAAATGGGTGCATCAGCACCAAATGTGTGTGAACCAACCCACTGCAACTGCAAAAACTCATTGTTGTTTGCATGCACATGAG